>NC_042526.1:17285000-17885000 GCF_900963305.1 Echeneis naucrates | reverse complement strand
GACTCGAGGAAAGTATGCTTGAATTGCTCTAATTTGTTTCCCTGCCAATCTAGCACTCTATGTAACAAAACAGAGAGAAGAGAGAAACATACAGACAGCAAAATCAGGCACAGAGAGAAATGATGTTGGAAAATGATGAGCATCTCAAAAAGGGACCATTGAATTGTTTCTTTCTTTCTTTTTAATTTTGACAACATCCTTAACAGTCTCAGCTTTGTAAGATGTTGATCACAGTAGAACAAATCTTATTTTTAATGTTTTTTAACATCTTAATGTCAATGTTATTTTAATCTTTTTTAATGTGTATAATGTTAATAAATTTGTGTCCGCATTCTGAAAGAAATTTCACATGAATTAACACTTTTGATGAGTTCGAGATGTTTTCGTACAGCTATGTAACCAATCATTTCATTAAAAGCATTATGACGAGCTATGAAAAAATGGCAACCATTGCTCATAACTATAATCTACATAATAAATGTGATAAATGAACTGCTACACGTACAGGGACGTGTAGTTCAGGTTAAGTTTAGATGGAAAAGCTAACAATCAAAGCAACAACCAACTTTAGGATGAACAAGAGTTACCAATTAAAGGAGTATCTTTTAAATTATAATGTGCATTTAATGCGCTGACGGCAGCACACCACACCAGTCTCTTCAGCTACCTGTCTGCTAGGCGTAAATCTGTATTTGCTCCCTGCAACTGTCCTGGAGACACCTCCGTGAAGGAGACCTGCGATGCAAATCATAATCCTCTACTTGCTGATTCTTGCAGTTTTAAAATAGACATATCCAACTGCTGAATTCCACGTGTCATGTGACTGACAGTGACTCACCAAGCAGTGGATGTGTTGTAGGGCAGCAACGTGGGACTGTGGCTCTCCCCCCGGAGGCTGTGTTGGGGCTGGTGGTGGCTGGGGACCATTGGTTGGGCTTGAGCCTGGGCTTCACTCTCCTCTGGCATGGATCTGTGCCACTGACTCCGAGCCTTCTTCAGCCAGCGTCCTCCAAGACCCCATTTCTCCAAGTAGACCTGGCACAGCTCATAGTTTATGGCTGAGTAGTAAAGAAAGTCTAGTGCCAGCAGCACCATGACAAAGAAGCCGTATATCCACACGCCGACCAGAGCTGTATAATTACTGCAGGAGACAGACGGAGAGTATTAGCACAGTGTTATCTGAGAAAGAACACGATAAACACTCCTCACATGCTCTGAGCTACCATCCCGATACCCATAAGCTGGCTCTTTAATTCCCAGTAGCTATGATGGAGATGCCAGGTGTGAATGTTTGCCCTTCATGTGGCAAGACCAAAACATTCATCATATCTTTCCTTGAGAAAACCCATACATATATTAAACAAACCTTCATCTACCCCATTTGCATTTTTTTAATACTTGCTTGTTAAGATGGAAAAAGAATTTCATCAGCATAAGCGTTTCATTTCAGCTTCTTCATAGTTACTCTGAAAATCTGTGTTGCTTGTTTTCATCTCATACATTTTCTCCATGAGTTACACAATCCAGCTGGATTTATTTGGGGCATATTTGCACTTTCTTTTAGCCCGCCCCCATCCATAAATTACAACAAGGTAAATTAACAGAAAAATTGCAAAAACAGAACAGTTAGAGAGGCAGAAAAACAAAGCTAGATAATCTTTCTGGGTGAGATGTTTCTGTTTATATGTGACTGACTTCACAAAGTGAAAGTAATTCAACCCTATCACAGCGCTATTCAAAATTAAAAAAAAAACAACAACGACAACAACAATTTTTTGACTCGGAAGGACAACAATGAAATTGCTTCACTATGCCATTTCAGAATACTTTGCATTTTGACTGTATTGATTAAAGTCTTTAGAAAAAGTAGTTTGCAAGCACTTCTACTTCTGTAGAACAAGTGAGTTCATTTCTGGCTAACAAAGGTGTGCGCTTGAGAATATTAATCTGAATAAAAGTCCTTAAAATGAACATCTGAGCTGCTTGAATGAGCAATAAGGCAGGTGAATAGCACCTCTTTACTGTTTCCCAGACACTTGCAGCAGCAAAAGCAGACATATCAAATGCAACTAAGAAAAATATTAGATCGCCTTAGTTCTTTCTAAATTTTTGACCACAGCAGGTAAGTTGGGGTGAGAGGCATCACTACAGACAGCTACCTGGCTAGTATGGGTCCTTTGCAAACTGTAGCAACACAAACACAACCTTTGTTTCGCCCCTCGACATGAAACTGAGTCTCTCCACAATCTGTGCCAAGTTAATTCTGAACATGCTAGACTCAGTGAACTGCACAAACTAATAGTATACTTAATAGAATTACCTTTCCTCAGATTGGAGACATTTACGTATGATCTTGCCTGCTAAGGTGAGTCCAGGGGCAACAGACTTTCCATGCGGCTGGTTCAAACAGAGGGTAAGCAAACAATATGTGCACAGTGCTTGGGTTGTTCTTGACCGCACCAACTAAAACAAATGTTCTTCAATATGTAACACAGCTGTTTCAGCAGAGGAAAGTGGATGGGATTGATCATCTGTCAAAGGTTTTTAGCTTTTCATGTTTATGCAGAAACTCTCCAAACCATGCTGCATCTATTTCAATTCTGCATCATTTCAGTTAAATAACTGTATAGAGAGCGCTTTGCTACAGAGCATTGGCCTGTGAAACCCACACAGGCCAATTGCCTTTGGTTTTACTGTAAATAAATGAACTGAAATGACTTCAGTAACTCTAGAACTATCACACTCTTTTCCCTTTCGCAATGCGAGGAGGGAGGGGCCATTTTAAGTTACTCAGCCAGTGGTAAATATCCAACCTGCTGTTCTAATTTCCATTGAGCCAGGATGAAAGCCTTACCTAACAGTCCATTTGATGAAAAATCTCCAAAATGAAATATCAGGATTGGCCACAGGACAGTCTGAACTATCCCAGACAGAGGCATGCTGGGAGGGCATTAGCACAGATTGCTGTGGGTTTTCTCACCGAGGGCTCCCGTGGAAGAAGAGGCTCATTTATGTGTCCTTCACTCAGTTTAAACCTACTGAAAACAACTAAAACTCTCCTGTGAGACAATATGTTGACATCCGTTGCCATGTATCATTCAGTTGGCTATTTATAATACTGGAAAAGTGGGTTGCAATTCACCATATCAGTTTCTATGTTACAGTCACACTGGCACTTGATAAAATAGCCAACACTTAACACCTGCCTTAGTGAGTTTGTGTAGGCGTACCGCTTACAACACAACAAATGCTCTCAGCATCAGGTTCTCTCCACTGTGGATTTGTAGGTGTAGATCGGTGTCGGCGTAGCCTCTGAGCAGCAAGTGGTGTCAATGATGGCCACGTGGTCAAGGGATAGAACTCTTTGTGAATCAACAGAATATAACTGGTTGTTTCCATCTGATATGAGCTTTTGGTTTGCAAGTCTTATTTCTTTGCTGCTTCTTAAATGATGAAAAAGTGTTGGGCATTTTTTTTTTCGTCTTACACATTTTTATTTCATCTCAGCCAAATTTGAACAATATTTAAATAATTTCAAAATCTGGAAAGAGACTGATATTGTAGAAAGATCTGACACACAGTCTAAAGGGGTCATATTTTGTCAAATGCCAGTGAATTATTACTCACTTGTGTGCATATCCGTCTGAAGTGGTGGTGAGGTTGATCTGCATGACCATTTGAAACTCAGTCTCGTTGCAGCAGTACTTGAAGGCGGTGTTGTTGTGGTGGCAGCAGAACATGTAGGTCTTGTTGTCTGAGAGGCGAGGGCAGTGAAAGCCAAAGTGGTAACGCCCCTTGTGGTCAGAATAGGGTTCACACACTCGGTAATGGGCTGAGAGGGCTGTTGTGTTGGGGAAGACAAAAATTTATGTAAAATCCATTCAGAAGTTGTCATGACGGATATGCTTTGTTTCTGCAAAAGGTAAAGACATGTGACTCATGAACTTTTTAGTCCGACTTTGTGTTTGCTTCCACAACTCCTTTATTAGATATATTGATGGAAAAAGGCTCATGAGGAAACATCCTTCCACCAAACATCAGCCAAACCACAAAAACAAAGTGCTGGATGTTTTTCAGTCTTTGGTTTTGTTTTGTTTTTTTGTGCCAGTGTATGACTAGGAACTGAAACCAAACAGTGCAACAGCAATATACACAGATGGGAGACATCATACAGACCCTGCAAAGACTGTGTCACCTTTACTCTTAAAAGAGTGCAATAAGCCAAATACATCACGTACATCTCATTAATAATTAATCACTATGCTAAATGAACACTGTTGCTGCTGCTAGATGGAAACTCCAAATATGGCCAAGTATGTCGTAATGCCTTGGACAAGAATTTGCTATTGCATTGTTATATTAAAAATCCTTAGATGGAGATTTTGGTTAAAGCCAAAGGACCGAAATGCATAAAACATTTGGCCTGCTTCTAGACTGTTTCAAATAGTGAGGGGGCAGGAAGAGATGTTGGTCAGTCACCTATCAGTGCTGTTTCTTATTTTTAGTAGAAGCTTCTATGTTGATTTTTTTTTATGTTTTTGGCTAAAGCTAAAGTTAACCATAGTTGTTCATGCATAACCTTAATACTAACAAGTTTCAACAAATCATTAGACTGACTCAGCTCTTGCAGTGTCTTCACATTTTATGAGGCCAAACCAACCAGTCAGATGTTAGTAAAATCAAAGGAATAAAAAACTCGTTATTTAGGTATTTGGGGTGAAAGGAGGGTATCTGGTGTTAGTATTTCAGGCTACCCCATCCATGCCTGCACATGACTAGAAAAAAAAAGCTTAAAACATCTCCAAATGCTTTCAACTTCTCGTTAGCTGGACTTTTCATGGGATGTCCTAATTCATTATGGAGCAATGCAAAGATTTGGATTATAAAGGGCACCATAGATATGTCTATAATTGGGCTTGCAAGTCCCTCTAACTCAGGGAGATCAATTTCAAAATCAAAATTATATTGTTGTTTACATAATGTGACAACTAACAAGGTTTTGCTTGAGAACAAAAAACCCTCATCTGATAATAATAAATTACCAATCTGAGAAATAAAGCAGACATAATCAGTGTCAGTTTACGAGGCTGGGACCAGGATATATCTGCTTGTACAACACCTTAATTTAATCATTTGCAGCCTTGTCCTTCCTGTTAGTAACAATAAGAATGAGAAGGTCACAGTTTGCCTGGAAACAGAGCCTGTTCACTGTGAAGTAGCGATGTAGAGCAGACGAACAAAAAGACACAAAACAATGTTATGTTCTTGTCTTGCCCAAAATCAACGCACATCGCACATATGCTGACACCATAGACTCATAGACCATAGTCTATTTAAGTCAATGTTTACTCTGCGGATGGAAAAACAAACCAATGCTAAATTGCCTTAAATCTGCACATTATCTAATGACCATTAAAATGGCCCTTATTCCACTTGATTCATTACCGAAGTAAACATTTTCCTAATGAGTTTAGGATCTCAGTCTCTACTTTGGTATTTTTTCAGTACAACATGATGTTCTCCTTTTAGATTATGGTCCCATTTTGAGGGAAACAGACCATAAAGGAGGGGATGCATTAGGGCTAGGCTAACATGTATTTGACAGACTGTACCAGAAATGGTGACCTGACTGACAATCCAGACAGAGACCAGAGCAGACCAGAGTTACCCATTATCCAAACTATGCTTTCTTCTGGTTTCAAAAAACCAAATTGACATCATCCAAATTCCAAACTCAAATCTTCAAAATGGCAGCTCAGAAACCAATGGGTGACATCATGGTGGATTCCCACCCGGCTGGCGTACACAAACTAACATCCTTGTAAAATTGTACACTGCTGTTGCTGTATTTCCCTTAGTTTATGATCCATTTGCTTTTATTCAACTTGAAAACAAAAACAAAACAAAGCAAAAAAAAAAAGATCAAAATCAAAAGCCCTCCTGGCTAAGATGAAGTATGAGAGAAACAACACGAGAAAGATAACAAAATAAGCCACAAATTGAGAGTGCAACTACAAAACAATAATCCAAATATTTTATCTAAAAAACAGCCTAAATGTAGCTAATAAATGACTGAGCCAAATTTTTAAGATCTGTGTCAAACAACAAATAATATCTTAATATAGCCCAAACTTTCATCCGTGATGCTGCTCACTGGCTGACTTAGAAAAATATAATTTTGTGGGGCTTAACTAAAATCTGCAGATAATTAAACAGGGTGACACACCAGTCTGACTCTATTTGTGTGTCATTTCCTTAATCTCTAATAATTGAACCTCTGCAATATATTTTTGTTTGATCATTCTCAGGCAAGTAAATTTATACCACTTCATGTCAAGTGCACTCACATTTGTAACACTGTAACTGATTTGTCCTTTTCTTGTGCACTTGCCTTTCATCAGGAAAGACAAAAAAAGCTGGCTGTGTCACTGCTCTGATTTATTTCAAGGTCCACTTTTGGTACAGGGTGATAGAAGTCTTTCAGTAATTCCAAACAGGGACAGATCAGCATTTGAAAGGCGCAAGCTCTTTCAGGTTATAATGAGCTTGGTGTGACAAGCGATTGTCCTTCTCGCAATCATAATTCTAGTAGGGGAGGGCGTAGGATGAAGTGCCACCGAAGGACACTGGAGGATTACAAGTCAAGGATGGCTTATAGTGAAAGACAAACTCTTTGTTTGACCTTTCCATTGACCGTACCAGTCAGCAAATTAGTAAAATGGTCCTGCAGTTAGTTCACATTATTTATATCACATTAATCATGCTGCTAAAAGAACGGGTCTGCAGTTGTACCAAAGTGAGCAGGCAGTTAGTAGGAAGAGACCCTCGATGTTGGATGTAAATGACGTACGACTTAAAGGAAGGAGAGGAGCTCAGGGGAAATCTCTGACTTCTCAAATGAAGAACAGCTGGCTCTGTGGGTGAGATAGCTGTAAAGACATCCACCTGCAAAATTTCATGAACACCTCTTGAAATATAGGATACATTTAACAGCTTGGTTCTTGCATGACAATTTGTTTACTACCGGAAAACAGCTACGGCCCTCTCTCACTGCAGCCAACACTAGGCAGCATCTGAACATCAGACAGCGTCCACACATCATATTTATTTATTTAGAGCTCAATCACACCTTCATTTTGTTGACATTGTTCTGAAACAGCCCAGTGTCTGTCTTTCATTCAGTTACCAGACGATAAAAGTGATATTGATTCACAAGGCACTCGATCGTAGGAGATTTCTACAAGTATGAGGAATTTTTGTGTAGCCTTTTTGTGCTATTTTGACACTTCTCTATTTTTTAAACAATCAATATCCATTCCATTTGTTTTCTTTTGGAGGAGTCTGGATAAAATATGCCATTTTGTTTGCCTCTTCATTCACTACTTAGTTCATTCTTCAAAACACTTTGTTATATTATTATACAATGTAGCCATAAAATTAACTAATATTAGTTGTTTGTAGCCTCCCTGATATCAAGATCACAGGACTGAATATACAAAAAAAAAAGATCTATCAGCTATAGTATAAAAACTAAAAAGTAGCTCTATCCTACAGTCTGTATTGTTGACTGCAGCTACTTTGTGTTTTCCACAGAGTAATTCTGTCATGTCAACCAAAACTAAACTATCACAAATCTATAATGTAGCCAGCCACTGGACAGCCCCATGCCAGAAAATGTCAGAGGTAAGCACAGAGCCTTTTATAGAGAAATATTTCGTTGTTCCTGACCACAGAAGGTAGTAGAAATCCAGGTGACACATCTTGTCCCTGGCTGTTACCCAGAACCATGGTTACATAAGAGTCATTTGAAGTTGTTATTTGAAAAGAGATTGAGGTCGTCTGGGCTTGAGTGCATCATTATGCACATGTGAGACTTCAGCTCGAACAAAGTATTACGTTTCTCTTTAATGAGGCGGTCATTATGATCATTCACACTCACTGTGGCTTTGGTGTTTGATCCAACCTGCTACATGCTCCTGGTTGCAGTTTTCTCTCAGTAACACCCTGCAATCCTGTTCTGGTCATGTTGTGGCTGCTGTGGATAATACATGGGGCAGCGCTGTTGCCCGACAATAAGAAGGGCGCGGGTTCGGTTCCGAATTGGGTCCTTTCTGGGCGGAGTTTATGTGGTCTGCACGAGGGTTTCCTCCCACCGTCCAAAGACATGCATGATGAATTGACTGTAGGTGTGAATGCGACCGTGAGTGGTTGTTTGTCTCTGTTTGTCCTTGTGTGACCTGGCCAGGGTGTACCCCCGCGACCCGGTTACAGATAAAACGGATGAAGATGAGTGAATGAGTGGATAATACATACTCCATGTCAGAGTTATTGTAAAGTGTTGGCGGAGTTGTAATTTGCTCTAATTTATTTACACTATTAGAGAGCACCTTCAGATTTAGAGGTTTTCCTGCCAAGTACACTTTTTTTCTTTTTGGTAATAAACGTTAACAAGTCAGTTGATGTAAAGTGTCTGTGACTTAATGTCTGGACCTCACATGTCAATATTAATCTCCCTCTATCCTTTACGATGTGTATTCTGGGCGTTGTTTCCTGCATTTAGCTCATTAGTAGACTTCTCCCTCAGTGAAGGACACACTTTGAGACATTTTTAAATTATTTTGAGTGACTCGTATGATATGTGAGAGCCAGACAGCCAGATTTGCTGATAAGAAACTTTACAGACCTGCAGTGGACAGCAGAAGGAAAATGACCGTCAGGACGTTGAAGGACTGCCGGCTAGTGATAGTCATCTTCTCGTCCTCATGTGGGATGAAGGAAGGGCATGGGTGGGAGAGAAAGAAGGGTGGAGGGAGGGAAGATGGGAGGGGAAGGGGGGCTTCTCAGCTTTAGCTTGATGTGTGCATTCTCTGCTTGCTGACGACTCTGCTCACATGGCTGCTGCCGCTGGGAGTCAGGACTCCTGATGAAAACAAGACAACCGAGGAGAGGAAAGATTAAGTCATTTAATTTGGATTTCTGGAACTCCCACCCCACTGTGAGGACAGCTTGTCTAGCAGTGAGTGCCCATGATCTGTCCCCATATATATATATATATATATATATATATATATTCCAGGACAGCTAAGGCATGCATTTTACTTGAAATTGAAGAAGCTCCGTACATTCAGAAAAAACATTTGGTGAAGACATTTTCTCTACATTTTTATGGGAGTAAGGTTTGCACTTGATGTTGTCACTGTTTGTAGAACATAACTAAAACTATTCAGTGATTAAATATCCAAGATTGATTTAGGTATATTGTTATATTTGATATATGATAAATATAAATCCTTCTAGGTGTTTTTATGGGTTTTATGGAGGAAAAATGTTAGCTTAAGGTCTTGATTCAGTCATTTATTGTAACAAGTTGTTTCAGCTTCACAAAAGTGAGCATGAGTTCCTTTTTTCAATTATAAAATAATCAGCTGCTTGATAATGTGATATTTGAGCAAGACTTGAATTAACGCATCTAAATCATTTCATTATTGAAATTACTATAATTCGTTAAAATTGAAAAAAATAATCGTTATCCTCAAAAGGACTAAATTGTTCCCTTCCAGCAAGAACAGAAGTTAATACTTTAATTAGGATCCTGACAATAAATGGCATTAAAATTTGTTCCTCCAGTTTTCTCACTTATTTCCACATAAAATATTGAACATAAATAAATACATAGAAAATATAATATATTATGACAAAATCAGAGGCATGTGAAATGAGGTGTTTATTGAATGTTCACTGATGATATATCTTAAAATAGTACACTGAACTTAGAACAATTTACATTTAAAGGTTTTGGGTTGGACCAAAACTGGTCTAATTTAACAGCTTGTCCTCTTGAGAGCTGAGATTAAAAATTGCCTAATAGCCAGTAGCTGTTTAATTGCATGACTTTGCTTAGTAGTAAAGAAAAATGCTCTAAGTGCACTAAAGGTACGATGTTACCAGACAAGGTGTTAGTTTTAACAAATCTTTAATGCATTGCACAGAAGTTGCTGCTTCAGCACAGCGTGGAGAGTTTAGATTGCAGAACTGCTGAGAAGCACTTTAATTGTAAATGAAGCATCATGGGAATTCGTCCTCTTGAGTATCTCTGAGGGGTCACTGTTTGAAGCTCCGTCATAGCTTACATCCCCCAATGCTAAGTGAGATTAATGTGGCAGCTGAGGTTGTACATAAATGGTCCCTGTCCCTGCATTAGTTAAAGGTGATGTTTATGGTTATTTATTAGATACGGCTGCTCCTCTAAAGCATAGTTACTGCACTGTATTTGAAGCTCTTATCAGTGCCAGCCACTGATGATGAGGAAGGGCTGAAAACATGGTAAATGACTGAAGGTGCAACATAAAAGACAACAAAGCTAGGCACCAAGTCAGATGTTAAATTGGTTTGGAAGAGCTACAAGACCTGCTCTTTCCATATTTCAAACATTGATTTATCCCATCTGCACGACCAGAAACGGTCTTTGAAAATGACCCCCGAGGACATTAGGAGCTTTAGCGGCACAAATGTGGCAAGAAACATGAGCATCCTCTGTGCAGACGCAGCATGAAAAATGCTACAAAACTCAAGGCCCTGAAATATTTAAGCGCTGACAGAAACTGACATTAGCATCGAGACAACATATAAAAAGGAATTACAGGGGTGTAGAAGATCGTCAATGTTCTTCTTTATCTTACTGTGACAGAAAGAATGGTGAATAAAAGCCAATTCACTTGCTGCATGACTGCCCTCAGCTTTTCTCAGCGGTGTCTTTTCTTTTTGTAAGAGTCACTGGGGACGAGCTACAGATGACCGAGATCCACAATGCAAATGGTGCCACAGAGCATTTGAAATGAAAGGAGCAAACACTTGGTGAAGCTGCTCAATGACATGCACGTAGGCCCATTTACACAATTCAGGGTCAATGAGTTTTACACCTTGAAAATTGGCTGTTACCGCAACAGCCAGGCCTCGGTGTAGCAACACTCCTCACACAATGTTCACAAAAGCCAGTGTTATCAGGTTATCAGCTCATAATGTCACTAATAAAATAGCCAATGCTTTAAATAGATATTTCCACAATATCAATCTATCCCCAATGTCTGTCCCCAGTGTCTATTTAAAAACACACTAATTATTCAGATCCAGTTGGGAGGATTCAAAACCTTCACACCATGGTCATGTGATAACTTCTGCAGGGTTGAGTTCATTACTAATATCATCACAATTTTTAGATTTCCTTTTTTCTTTGTCTATGAATGTACTGCATGTAGGCGTGATGTATATGACAAATGCATTAATCATTGTTTAGTTATCACAGACTTGTTTCCCCTCCTCAGACTTAGATGCTGTTTATGGGAGCGTGGGTGCGCAAAACACACAGTACTGTTTCGCATGTGATCAGTCCTGGCTCAAGGTCCACCAGCAAACTGTGAAGGCCCAGAAGCACAGAGACAGGAAGGTAAAGATAGGACCTCACAAGACATAATGGATTTTTTAATGGCCCATTGGCAAAATTTCCTCTCATGGCCAAATGGAGGGTTTTGGTCAGTGGAAATGTGTGTGTGCGAGAGATAGGGTGAAAGAATATCAAACATGGATGGGCTGAGCTGCATGCTTAGAATTTGGACAAAATATGAAGTATGTTTCACTGGGCCAAAAGAAGTTGGATTTTATATTAACATTGAAAAAATATACACAAATTTGTATTATTAATTACACATTTTATAGCAGCAATCGATCACATTACCTGACTTAATACACATCAACAGCAGACTGTGAGTATAACAGTTTCAGAAAGATTCAACAGTCCGATGATGACTGATTAGGGATCTTCAAAGCTCTTGTTCAGAGTTGGGCCTTTGGAAAGGGACTGTAACCAATAGGTATAAATTACACACTATCTGAAACTGACTTAGGGACTGACCGATGGATCTATGCAGACCCTCTTGAGCCGAACGCGCTTAAAATGAGAGAGGACACCATCAATATTAGCAGCATGGCGCACCACCACGACATTCCCAGTTTACTTTGGTCTGCGTTTCATGAAATAGAAATAAGCACATTTTCTCTCAAAATAAGTCCATCATTTGATCAGAGCTGTGTTTTTTATCTTTGTGGTGCACATTTGACATAAAGACCTGGCGACCTACAACAATGCGATGAGATTCCACCTGACCTGATTAGACCTAATCTAGGATCTCACAAGTTCGCCTTTGTTGATGGGCTGAAAGGACCCAACTGCAGGGGGAAATATCATGACATACAGTGATAGAGACGAACAGATGAAAACACGTAAACAGATGCAAACAGTGAGGTGCTGCCTGCCGTGCAGAGTGGCAACGTGGATCCTTCCCATGTCGCCCCTGCATCAGCAGCTGTGTTTGAGTTGCTTTGTTAGGCTATTGTGTGTGTATTTTAAAACACTGGAACAGCGCTGTGCTGAGCAGTGGTCAGGTGTGTTGACAGTGTGTGCTCTGGAAGACATCACAACATGGAAAAGGAGCAACGTTTACATCATTATTCATTGGAGTTGGAGCTGATAAATACCCATAACACTGCAGGGCTGAGGCTGAACGCTTATTACTGCCTTTCACTTTGATGACAGGGGCCTGATGTTAGCAGGTGTTAGCAGGGGGATGCACCGGTTTATAAACAGGCTTAAGCGAATACACATTTTTCTTTACTACGGTTTTAATTTGGTTATAAAAGTGTGAGGCAGTTTTGTAAATACACAGTCAAACAATTGCTCAATTGTTCTTCTCTACAGGAACAAAATCAGACTTGTCAGACATGCTGGGGTTACTGTGTTGTTGCAGTCATTGTACCTGATCCACTTGTTGCCATGTTTCTTATGTAATCTAAAGAGCAGAGGCTTTCACATGGCCAGACCAATAGACACAGCCATTATTTTGTGGGCCGAATGGACAGAATAAGTACATGGAAAACAGCAGGCTGTTTTTACTCCAGCCTTTTAAAGCATTTTAGATCAGACAAGCTGTTCCCTCTTTAGAAAGGCAGGCGGTGTCTTTCCCAGGAGGCTTGTTAGAGTGGCATTTTATATATTTTTTCCACTCTTTTTACTTCTGCTGAGAGCTTCAGCGCACTGGCAGATGACAACATGTGCAATATGACCAGGGATTCCCATCCTCTCAAATCTCCCCACAAGCCAACTCCTCCATCCTTCTGCAGCTGTGGTCTTTCACAAGTTCTTTTTTTTTTTTTTTTTTTTTTTTTAATCGCGCTGTTGTTCTTCATCTCTCAGTATTTTTCACGTGTAGTTACATCATTGTCACATAACTCAGTGTTCTGTGCAGGCTGTAAAGGGACAAGGTTTACTTCAACGCAGGGTCTGTCTTGTTTACAAAGAAAAAGTGAATTGAATGTTTGTGTAATGAGCCTGATGGTAGTGAAGCAGAACATGTACTGTAAATACACAGACATAAACACACACGGTACGCACTGCATAGCATTCTGGGAGTAAAAATAGAACATACTGCCCAGCTGAACGGGCATGAAAACACAAATAGATGGTGTATTTACTTGTTTAAGTGTGAGATCAAACTAAAAAACACATAAAGACCATTACAAACAGGTCTTACTGCTCTCAGAGTAAATGAGGTGATGAGAGTAAATACATGAAAAGTGAACACACCCCTGAAGTCAGCTTGTTCTTTTCTCTACATGTTACTCACAGTTTTTGCCAGAGAGGAGAGGGAAACATTAAATGCCCACAGCAACCACTGTGAATCTTATACTGTATACTGTCACAGGTTTGATGAGGGAAAGGGCAGCGGGAGATCTTGGGCTAATTGGAGATTACACACAGTGATACGTAAGCTCTGTATTGTGAACATTCTTGTCCAAGTTTTATTTTTGTTCTGATATTAACTTCAGTCTGTGACATGCTATTTTGATATCTAAAGATCATTATTTATTTATTTTGCCATGATATATCTTTTATTTGAGAAGCTTTTAAGCTTTTTGTAGAGGCACAACCTCAAAGTTGTAGTTCTTTCTTGCTACAGCTTTACTTTATTTTTAGAAGAAACATTTTTGGCTGTCATTTTGAGTGTTCACATAAGCTTTGATTCCTCCTATGGTTGATGCTATCTGGATATTTATGGGCCTACAGTGTTTTTGTTTCCCCTAGAGCACACAAATACAATCCTTGCTGCTATGTTCTGTCCTAATCCATCATAACGTGCTTTATCAATCACTCTAAAACACGTCAGTTTGAGATTCCAGAGTCAAGTGCAGTTTAGACATGAGGCTCCCGCTTCAAACGAGGGATAAGCACACACTAGCTAAGTGACTGTATCTCACATCTGGGTCCACTGATGGGACTGTATCCAAATAGTGATCAGCATTCTGCTGCAATGAGCACTGAATCTAATTGATTCTCCCATTGACTGTCATCATAATAAATTGGGGTTCATTCACTTCTGATGGCATTAGAGTTTCACTCAGAAACCCCATAGTGCTTTATTAGGAGACAAGCCCATGTTCGTCTCCTAATAAAGCCGTGATGCTGTATAATGATTGTCAGTGGCACCGAAGACTGAGTTGCATGAATTGTCAATGACTGAAGCAATAAGAGATGGATACAGTTAAATTCAGTGATTCTGGTCACAGTATCAACCAACCACTTGTATATCAGATGGATAAAAAATAATGGCATGTTTGTTGGCCACTTGGGCCATTCCTACACAAATGATGCTTAAATAATTTGTTGATAGTTAACAAGTAGACCACTTGCAGTGTTACTCTTAGGGTTGTGCTCTTAGAGTGTGATCGACCTATAGTTGCCCTGTGAATTTAGCTATAATGATTCTGCTCCAATTGTCCAAAGGTTCTGTGGCTAAATTACCAAATTCAATGTCGATCTGCCGCTTATCTATCAGGGTCACTGGGGTTCTGGAGCCAATTCCCGGACACCCTGGGCAGGTTGCCAGTACATCATGGGCATGTAGATATAGATATATCTTTCAGCCTAGCATTTGGACTGCGGAAGGAAACCTAAGCAACCACACAGACGCAGTGAGAAGATGCGAATGCCTCACAGAAAGACCCACCACCTGGGGTTTTAAACATAGAACGTTCTTACTGTCACATGACAGTGGTGAGTAGCACTGTCCCACTGTCCGACCAGTCTACCTATGTAATATTAACTTCATAGGAAAATGATATTGATGATAAGTTAATGCCTTCATGGGCAAAACAAGACAAACTGACACTGACAAAGGCAGAAGTTGCTTTGATGTCAAACACTGACATCATCATCAATCAGCACAACTTTAGCTCCTCAAGGTTGTGTAAGTCTCTCAGCAGCAGGTGTGTTACATGAACAGAGTGTTTTCCTAGACAATCTGAATGAGGAATAAAAAAATCTGTATACTTCAGTATCTGAAGCCAAATGGATGGATTTGACAATAATAAAAAGAAACAAGTACCCAGTCAGCAGTCCCTCGGGAACAACATGCAGACAGAGACAAACATAAATCAGTAAGTTCTCTGCTCAGGTTTAGTTTGAGTTGCTGACTAAGACAAGCTTGATGTGGAAAAATGTTCCACATTATGCAGCTTTACTAGGGAAGCTCAAAGCTTTCTACACTTGGAAATTATGCAAATTTAACTGAATAAATAAATGAATTAAAACATAAATTTACTATAGGGCAAAAGCAATTCAGCTGAGGGTTTTTTTTTCCAATTATCTTCAACCACTTATCCGTTTTTGGGTCGCGGGGGGTTCTGGAGCCAATTCCAGCTCATTCTGCCTACCGCAATTAGTTAGGTTAGATTACGTTACTGTTATTTCGTTTTTGTTTTGTGTCTTTCCTCTGCATTTTGGCAACTGATTCTTTTGGTTTCTTCAGTTTATACCACTCTTGTAAAGAATCTGTAGTGTACACCAATATGGTCCTTCAGTGCCAGCTATGGCCCCCAGGCTCTTTTTTAAAATTAGGCTGCATGATGCTGATTTAAATTTGATTGTAGTGTTTAATACCGACAAGCTGTAAGGAGGAAATGTAATGAACACTGCATGTAGTTTTATTGCCCTGAAAACATTTAGAAAACCTGTTTTTCCCCCACAAGGGCACTAAATTATAACCAAACCTGCTCTGTTGAGCCCAAAGGAAAAGTTGCTTTGCAGTGCAGCTTAAAGCCAAAACACTATTAATGCAGCAAAATGAAATGTCTGTTTGGTCAGCATATTAAACAAAGACCTATTCAAAGTCATGGCCAAGTGTCTCTCAAGTGTTACTGTTATCATTATTTACAATGAAATGAAGAGGGCACAGCCCAGGCATCTTCCCATTCCAAACTATTATATTAACTGCTTATTCATTTGTGCTGTGTTACTGACGGCTCAAAGCTTCAGAACTCAAAATAAATTTGACTGATGAACAGAGGTCCTTCTTCAGTTTATAGGATCAGTCACCTGAATACATTTTCCAGATCAAATGTTCTGAATAAAGCCCAGATGCAGCAGCAGCAACATGTTTTGGTCTAGTGGCTTGATATTGCCAGGGAGACACTGACGTCACACAAGATATGGAGAATAACATAACATCTAGCAATTCACGTGCACAATGTGGTGCCAATGAAATGAACACAGAAAAAGAGACAGAGACTAACAAGCAGGGTTGCCATAGAGCTTGTTATGAAGAGTTTGGCCCATACAGCAGCATAATAGGCCCAGGCATTATGTTATGCGGGCCACCTAGCTGCATGGGTGGTCTCTTTCTGTCTTTGACTTAGTAGTGGTTTGTTAGTGTAACAAAAGCAGAAGATGAGAGGAGGTGTAATCAAACTTAGAACAGCTGCAGGCTCGCTGTGTTTCTACCTGCTGGAAACCATTCTTCCTCCTCCTCCACTCACCCTCATAAGTCACCACCAATTTGGATCAAATGGCAGGGTGGAAAATAATAGAAGTACTGTACCCCCCTCCCCCACACTTAACAGCGCAATAACAATACAATAATAACAGAACTGCAATTTTATCATCAGGATTTATGAAGGGTTCGCTCAGTAATAACTTCACTTTTAACTAATTATAACAGTGTCAGTTGCATAGCCATTTCAACCATTTTTACCACAAAGTATAGAAGGTAGTAATGAAAACCAGTAGAGATGATTTGGCAGTGATGTGCAACAGTAATATAATTATGAATAAATGCTTAAAGAATCTAATTAAAAAGAGCGCAGTTCTTTCAAAAATGTAGTTTGCTTTTCAGAAATAGTACCGGATAAAACAGTAGTACAGACTTAAATACCCGTCAATAACCTCACCATACAGTTGAAAACAATCTGTTATTGGAAGCGAGGCCTTTCAGCTAATGCTTCCTCAGTAAGTAATATCAGCATCCATCTGGAAATGAGCCCTCACCAGCCATGGTCCCTAATAGATCTGAGCACTGCTCATTTTGCCTTGTTACACTGCACAGCCTTTTTCAAGTTGAATGAGTAGCTAATATCAAAACTAAGGAGCAGGTGTGACAAGAAATCGGATACATTCTGTCAAACCACATATGGAAACAATGAAATGTGTAGTGATTAGGACAATAGAATATATCAGAAATGTGTGTCACACAGTTGCTGGTAGGAGCAACTCTATTCTTGAGCGAATGAGAATTTAGCCATGCAACTCTTTCCGGTAATATTTGGATGGGAATAAATATATGCGTGCATAAAGGGGAGACACAGCTAATGAGAAAGCTGCTGGAGTCTAATAAGTTTAAATTCATTATACAATCAAGGTCTCAAAATCAGCTGGGGGATGAGAACTCTTGGAGCCCCATCAAACATAATGCAGATTTTCAAAAATTTTTCTACCATGTGTCGCTGTATGAATAGGGATGAGAACTGAAAATTGGTTCTAGCAGACAACTGGTTCCAAATCATTCAAACCAGTGAATAGACATAAGCCTCTGAGCATACATATTCGGTGGTTCATTTTATTGATGCATGTATATTGTTCTGAAGGTTGCATATTGCAAAACAACATGCATCCACACAGTTGGAAACTTACAGCAAAAAGGAGTCCTGGCAGCGGGCATTAATCTATTAATGGTGTGCCTTTCTTTCCTTACAAAAGATGACCATATAGCTAATTGCGGTGTCTGTAAAATTACTATTTCAAATAGGGCTATACATTTGAGCCATTGCACACTAAACAAATGCATCCATTACCAAAGACAAAGAAGGCTTAGCAGATTCTTCTGCCACTTAGAAATCCGAGATCAGCGTTTCTCATAGCTCTCCCATGAGCTCTACTTGAGCAGCCCACCTAGGTAGATTAAAACCTCCTAACGTAGAAATCACCCACTTTAAATAAAGCTTACATCAGATGCTTTACAGTATATCGCTCCATACAAAAATATTTTTTGACACATAAAATATGATGTAGTTTGGCCTCTTCAGACACCAATAAAAATCTGTAAACAAGCCAAGATGCTACACAGCTCATATTAACCTTTGAACCAGTGTACTGTAAATTTATAAGCACCTCTTTTGAGGAAAGTAAATGAGGGAAGTTTGTTTTTATTGGCTGTTGAGGATGATTATAATATTATGCAATTAGACTGCTTGTCAGAAAAGCCATTTGAGGCTGGCACTTTGAACTTGAAAATTATAATGAACATTCATCATATTTGATTTTACGGGCAAAATAATGAATTGATTAACAAGAAAGATAGGTAAATTGATTCATAATATATTAATTAGATAAGGATTAGTTGCCGCCCTAATTATTATTGAAGCTTCCTGTCCCTAAACAGCATCTCTGCCTTTCAGGCTTTGATGAAGCAATTCAAAGGATTGGACACTGACTGTTAAATGTCACAGGGATACAGTAGTTAAGTCACTTTCAAGCTCACAGAAAGCCTTCCAGATACTGCTCTACAGCAGCTCCCAGCACATCTGAGGCCTGAGCTGCCTGCAGGCTATGTAAAGGCCTCATCTGTCAACACGTCTATGCTTTGGCACTTAAACTCAGTTTTCTTTGTTATTGGAACTGTGACTCATGCAGAAAAACTGGACTTGTTTAGGCTTTGGGGTTTGGGAGACATATCCCGTGGACTATTTGGTGTCTATGAAGCAGAGAGACATGACAGTGTCTCCCAGACACAAGCTAGCACTGTTTGTTTGGATTTGCTTTAACACCCCATCCTGTGCTCGGTTGGTTTCTCTGGATATGTTCCCTGTCATCATCCTCTGACCCTGGATTTTAAGCAGCTACTATTGGCAGACAAATAGTCTGGTGAGAATTTCACGAATGAAGAAAAGAGGAACTTGTAAAATGTAATGCAAGATAAAACTACATCTCAAACACAGCATTTTCATCGTCTTTGTTGCATCCTCCATGGCCTGCATTAGTAGTCTAGGATTACACAAACCACCATGATACTGAGGCAACACTGAACCGAAAGTGCCAATAATATAATGGTTCATGCGATCCACTCCAGTTTCCTCCCACCATCCAAAGACATGCATGTCTAGGTTAACTGGCGATGGTAAATTGACCATAGGTGTGAAAGCGAGCGTGAGTTGTTGTTGGTCTCTGTTTCTCCTTGTGTGTTGGCCCTGCGGTGGACTGGCGACCTGTCTTCAACCGCTTATCCATTCCCAGGTCACGGGGGTTGCTGGAGCCAATCCCAGCTCACACTGGGTGAGGGTAGGGTCACCCTAGAAAGGTCACCAGTCCATCACAGGGCCAACACACAGAGACAGACAGAGACTCACAACCACTCAAACTCACATTCAGACCTACGGTCAATTTAAACCGGAGCACCTGGAGGAAACCTACGCAGCTTTAGGGCAACCATTATGCTGCCACTCTCAAATAACATCCCTGAAGAAGTCTGTCTTAAGAGGTGAAACACTCCAGACAAAACCTTCTGCACTTTGAAATAGCTTTGACAGATACAGTGAGGAGACACTTTGAGGTCTCAGACGTCACAGAGGGTAGCACTCACAGTGAACCTATAGCTGTACTGCCAAGAAAATTTCAGATGAGGACAGCTAATACTCCACATTGCTCCTCATCCAAAAGCTAATGGTATTTTGGCAGTCAGCTTATATGGCCTGTTAGAGCAACCTTAAAATGCAAGGAACTATTTGAGGTCTGTTCCTGCGATCATTACTGGAAGTGTTGGTTGGCTGGCCATCAGAGTGGAATTGCATCTCATTAATGAGGCTGTCCTGGTTTTGACCCGTAGAGAAAAAACTCAACTTTGATTGAGTAGGTTTGGCAGATCTCTGAATTATAATTTCATATTATGTCCTCAAATGCTCCCTTAATGAAAACTTTGTATAAAATGCTCTGAAGTCTGAACTGAAAAGATTTTATTGAGCTGATATCTTCAACTGTGAAAGGATTTTTTTTTTTATCATCAAAATGAACAATAGCAGAGTTACCTGCTGTTATTCACCGATAATATGTGGATGTGGTTATCGTGTCCATTGAAATTATTATTCATTATATAGTGAGTCATTACACACTGAATGAAAAACTATGGTAATTTGAGCCCGTAATAACTCATGGCTTACAAAGAGGATTACTATAGCACATAATTTATGCCAGTACAGTGAACCTATATGTTGCTACTGTATAGCCAAACACTGACACACACACACACACACACACACACAGTTACTCTGGTACATCCCTTAACTGACAGTGTGAGGCTGCTGGCTCACTTATCACTGACTTTAGAGACAGAAGTTCAGTCTTTTGGTGCATATGGCTTTTATCCGCCTTCATGCTTTTTCTCCCTTTTACCAAATGTGTGTTAACTGTATATTATGTTTTAACAACTAAAATCACCACCACAGTCTTTTGAATAAAGATAATAACCCCAGAGTTTTGCTAATCACTACTAGACTAGTCCTTCAGGAGATAAGGCATGAATCTAAACATCAAGAGGGCAGTGGATTTTTATTTTATTTATTTCAGATTTTTTTTTTTTTCCAATAATAAGTTAGCCTGGGTAAATAGATGCCAGAGCAACAAGCCAATAACCAAAGATATTCAGATGATTCTCATTTACTCAAATATTCACATTTATATTCAGATGCTGAAAATCATTTAGAAATTGGCTGATGATCTGATCAAAACAGCTGTCAATTATTTTTTATCTTCATCTCGCAATTCACTAAATTAACTTACTAATACTTGTATGTGTCTGAAATTACTGAGGTCAGTGAAGCAAAATAAACTCAAATTGAAGGTCCATTGAGTAATTTGTGAGCTTTTAATTTTATCCCACAGTCTTTAACTGTCAATAGAGAAAAAATTCAAGTATCAAGAAAGAAATTCTAGGCTCAGAAATGAAGCTGAGATTATCTATATTATATGTAACACCTCTTTCAAAATGATTTTATTAAATGATTATTAATTGTGTGACTGTATGTTGGTTAAAACTCCAACAGCTTGTAAAAAAAACACTTTTGTATCATTAATGGTCTCTCCAGGAAAAAAAAAAAAAACAACAACAACAACAACAAAAACTCTTCAAGAAACAACTCTAATGTCCAAATGTCCAATTCTGAGACAGAACAGAGACATTCATTACCATCTAAAAGAAGCTAATTAAAAGAGTGAGCGCCTTAAATGTTCATCCAGAGGTTGCCTGCCCAGTTTCAGTCCTTTCACTTGCCACCTCTTGTTGATACCGGGGATGCATTTAAGCTGTTAACTCGACATGTTCCTTTTATCTCGTGATAAAAGCTTTTCCTTTACATTGCAAGGCTGAGCCCAAGTGTCAGAGGCGCCACTACCCCTCAGGCTCTGTAATCATGCGCCAGTGACATCGACCTTTAACCTCTCCACCCACTCTATCGAAACATGCTCATGTGCAACCTCCTTGAAGGTAAGGGAAGTCAGCCAAACATACAGCTTCAGTTTAGCATCCATAGGTTCAGTATGGATATTTGTTATCCGTGCTTTCGCTTCTTTATGCACAGGTATCTATCTCTCTGTGTGTGCAGATGGCTGACTACTATATGCCTTTGGCTCCTCTGGTGTGGCACCATAATGCAGGGATCTTTGGTGAGCAGGATTTATACCACAGATGAAATCAAACGCAGCGTGTCAGTGAAGACATAGTGGCTAATTTGTAGCAAAAACAACCCGACTCCATATGCATCTATCTTTCTGTTGCTCATTTACAAGACAAATCAGTTTAAGAGCAGATTTTTTTGCAAGCTGAGAGAAAATGGGTTTGAATGTGACAGCACAAGCCAAGTCCAGAAAGACACAGACCCTCAGAAGCCTTTTTTGTCTCTTAAGACCTTTTCATACTGAGAATCTATCATATTTCCATTTAAAAATTATACTGCATGTTCGCATGGAACAAAAAAAAAAAAAAAAAAAAAAAAAAGCCAGCTCAACATCAACCCCAGTGTGTGATTTTAACATGCTGGCGCTACAAAATCAGACAAGTAACACCGCAGCATCCTGTCTTAGCATGCCGGCTCTCCCTGTGACACAGACATCAATTCGTACCTTTCTGGCTGGAACGAGAACTGTGAAAGGAAATACGGTTACCTTTGCAAATTGGAAGTTCAAATTTGCTTAAATTTGAGGATGTTAGGCTAAAATAGCACACAGAAGATTAGCATTAAAAGAAAGAAAGAATCTTGGGTTAGGGTATTTCTATCCGCAGAAAATAAAATAACAATGAGCCAACCTCAATGCTACAATTGGAGAGTTTTAATTGCTAAAATTTCTGTTGAAAACTGCCAGATTTCACTTCACACACACAACTAAATATCAAGCATTTTGTCCACAACTTTATACTGTCTCATTAGCCAGTTGCAGTTGTGTGATGTGTTTGACAGTATAGCCATGGTATTATACCTAAAAAATGGTTCTTTGAGGAAATAAAGGTCTTATATTTGTATTTAGATGCAAAAAAAAAAACAAAAAAAAAACAACAAAACAATAGCTACATTGACCACTAATTTTTGTAACACTGATCTATAAGGCAATAGAGCGGGACCAGGCAGCTGGGCGTTAAACACAAGTCGAAGAGGAGGCCACATGACAGATCTACTGTGGTCTGTGGTACAAGGTCAGACTCCACACCAGATAATGAGAACTGACAAAGAGTGGGGTCATGCATAAAGATGTAACTGTCAGTATGCCAATTTTATGGGTATTCTTTGAGTGTTTGGGTTTTTTTTAAATCCCACATGAGAAAAAGACACCGACCTTTCTCTTGCAACTCAATTAAAGTCGAAAGAAATATTCAGGAACTGATCACACTGATAATCACACAAAATGCAGAGCAAGTTTATCATTTTTGCATTGGAAAGAACAGTAAACATAGACGGTAATTTACATAGCAAGTCAACTCCAGTACATATTTGCTCAATCACCGATTTATTTTTCCTCCCATGAAACACCATTCATGCATGATTGAACTGTTTCAGTTGGGTCAATACAACAAAAACCTCAAAGGAGTCTGAATCAATGTAGTTTGTCTTCCTTCCTTTGCTGACACATATGCAGAAGAAACAACACATTAATATTCAAAACAGCCACTGGACACAGGTTCACTATGTCTCAATCAACAGCTCCCTCATTGGTTGATTCTTCTTTCAGCCTCTCAGTTCAAATGCTGCTCACAAGGATGACGTGCCTTCCAGACAACCCACAAAACAAAGATCAAAGCGCTCTACCTACGCACGCTAAAGAGGAGGCTGAAAATAAATGGGACTTAAACATATTGACATTTAGATATAATGAAAACTCTTATTGAGTTGCACTGTCAGCTTCAAAATGGGTGGAGAGTTTTAAGAAGATGCTGACGTGGCTGGCATCTAATGGTTACAACATTGAAAGGCAACAGGGGTCAAAGGAGGAAGAGTGTGTGTGTGTGGGTGGGGGGGGCGTGATGTGCTCTTCAGACCTCAGCTGCATTTTCATTTGCTCAGGGGAGCCTGATAAGGTGGGGATATGGAGGAGGGGGTTGGGTGGAGCGTTTGGGTGAGGCAGGCATCATAAGCAACATCAAGGCATCTTCAAGAAGCCTGTTTCTGTCAGTGTCACTTCTCTTCCTCATTCCTTCAGACACTTTCTCACCCATTGCTTTCCATCTCCAGCGCTTTCTAACAAGCGCACAAACACACATATTTCAGGATCAATGCAAATTGAAGCTCCAGCATAGCTTCACAGACACACTCTATACTCCCTAACTTCCCAATACACACGCACACTCATACCCACAGAGCCAAGCCTCGGGCAGGGGAACCCAGTCTGAACCCCCCAGAGAGAGATGTCACAATGACAGAGCAGATAAACTAAAAGAAGGCAGAGTTTTGTGCACAGCAGAACAGAAAGCAAGACATTTTTATGCACACTGTGATTTCACGCGGCTGTTTATTTTGGGTTGGAGAATGTAATTATTTGGCTGCCACCGCTGCTGTTGGTGTTATTAATCAGTTGCACTCTCAGTTAGAAACTGTTCCAGATGATTTTTTCAGAGGCAGGGTTGGAGATGAGACGATCCGGCAGGGTGAAGACGACAAACAGAAGTATCTCTGGGCTGCACTTAAAGTTAGCTGTCTTTCCATTTTGCACTGGAACTTTGTTCTCATAAAGCATTAAAGAGTAATAATCCAAACAGCATGGGACCCCCAACCAGGGACTTTCACCGAGGCAGTTCATTCTTGGTGCTGCTCATAAGGAGATGCAGTTCACTGAATGCTTTTCCTGAACTCAGGTCAGAGTTTATTTCCATTTGAAGGAGATAGTCTCAGGTGCATTTGAGGTGAACTGTGGTTAGTTGGGAGAAACAATATTTGTATCGCTGCCACTTATGATTTGGTTGATACTGTGAAGTGAGGTGTGACATCAAGCAAATCATCACTAAGCAGAATGGTTTTCTCCAGGACTCTCTGGGAATGACAGCACTTCGTAACCATCTCCCAGCTGGTTTGGACATTTGGTTGGACAATGGGAATCTTACACTGTTGGACATTCATTTCCATGAACAGAAAATATCCTAAACTTTCTAGCAAACAGTATGTTAATTATGCAGCCAACTGTTGTGGCTCAACATTTCTGCAGAGTCATGTTTGTTACCATCTGATGATTCTGAATTTAATATTCATGTTTTGTTTTGTTTTTTCTTCATCTATAGTTTCTAAAAAGTAATTAAAGCAACATCTGGCTCTTTAGTTGCTGCATGCTCAACCAAACTATAAAGCTGAAGGGAGCTGCAGATTTTTGGGACAATTGTCATTCAGTCCAACACTGGAGCCCAACTTCTTCCATTATTTTCACATTGAGCTTTGATTATGAGATTGTAAACACAAATCTTTGGCTTTATCACAGTTTGTTGACCAAAATGATGAATGTCTCCCTCAGCACAGGCTGTAGAACGCCAAAGTGTGGAATCAATTGTGGTAATTATCATTAATTGCAGTTTTCAATTTCAGCAATGAAGGTCAAACAGGTGCCGTTGTTTGGTGTGCAGATTCATTTTGAAAAGAAAATCATTTCACTCTTCCAGCTGTAAAAATGTCCAAAGGTTTTTAGGGAGAGAGGAGCATCAAAGGTATTACCATATAAAAATTTGATTATGAAACTGAAAATGTTATTTCAAAAACTAACCTGTAGCTGTACATAAATGGGTAAAACTGGTAACATTAGTTTTCTACTTAGTATGTCCCTATGGCTCAGACTGGGAAGCGCTATGTTTGTATAGCTGTACATTAAAGACATTTGGAAAAATACAGTCTTATACCTGGAAAAATGCTCAATTTCCTGTCAAAATGATCTTCTGTTTGTGTATGATAAACTGGGGACCCACTTCAGGCTCACCACAACAGAAGATGTTTGTGCATCATCCGTCTAGATATCAGCAATCGTGTGTTAAGTTGAACAGAAAGTGCCTTTCAGTGTAGCTGCAAGGTTTAGTTTTTTGTTGTTTTTTTTTTTGTTTGATTTAATAATTTAGCTCTGCCGTTTTAGACTTTTACGTTTGAGATTCAGGCGCCAAAAACTCTTCCTCTGCTAAAAAATTGTAAGCATCTGGCACCGCCAGCTACTCTGCAGTTCCATCAACAGTTGAATAGTCTGTTCTGAATTTGAAATGCCCCTCACTTTAAATTTTAACCTTGAGGGTTTCTGCCAAACCACCGGTCACGACGGCACTCCCTGCATGGCCTCCCCCGATGTGTGTTTGTGAGGCTTGCTGGATTCTGTTTATTCTGCCTCTCTGTTTGCATGTGTGAATTTGTGCAAGTGCCTAAGGCAATGCGTGTGAGTATTTATACTGCACGTGAAAGTTAATGTGTGCAACAATTAGACATTAACACCCTCTCAAAGTCAATGACTCCCCTTTGAGGCACTGCTGTGTTTCTGTGTGTGAGGGTGTGTTCCTGACACAAGTTGACACAGGAAACAGTGCTCGGATGATGACTGGTGGATACAACCAATAGTCCTGAGCTCTCTTATGTTTGGTCACTCGAATGGAGCTGAACGTGTTTATGTGACAAAGTCCAGACTAAACGGAACGTGAGGCCGGTCACTACACGACTGCTGCATGATTCTTTTTAAAAGCTAATTTTCTGTGTAAACACATCACAATGAATAAGCACCAACACTGTCACTGAAACAAATTGGCGCTGTGAATTAGGCTTCTGAAATATTTCTTTTTTTGGTGTGAAAAGACACAGTGCAAAATAATAGCTCCTCCGTGTCTCCAACTGTTTCTACACTCTGAGCACAATGTTCTGTACTCCCTGAACTCTTCTTTAGTGCACCTCAACACATCAGTGAATTTTTCATCATTCACCGGTTTTCTTAAGCCAACATCAGAGGTCTCTGTTGCCAGGAGCCAAAGGCCAGTTCCAGCATCTCCAGACACACTTATCTTATCCGTGCTGAAAAACAGTTAGGGAGCACAATCGGACTTTAATGGTTTCAAAGAGGATTTCTCAGTCACCCTGTGCATAAGCCTAAACAAAGGCAGAGTCCTTAGGGACCTTGTTTATCACATAAACTACACAACTGCTCATCCACACTTCACCCAGGAATCATATTTCAAAGACAGGGGCATGATTTTCTCATGATTTTTTTCCCTTCTCTTCTTGTCAGGCCAGAGTAAAGTGTGAATAATTTCTTCTACTCACTGTAATTAAAAGTGAGGGCTCACCTTAGAGACTCACCACAGTCAATACGCTCTCTACTTACAATGTACACGCATGAATGCACGCATGCCATGCACACAGCAAACAAACAGTCTTTGTGGGCATACACATTCAGATAATGTTCATCGTCAAGCTGGACCATCAAAAGCTCAAAACTGCTGACCCTAGGCCAGTATTCACACAGACACAGGGCGTGATAGCTTGGTTTTTTATAAGAAGCAGGCGTTTGTGTGAATGGACAAAGGGAATCACCATCCTCCTCTGCTCCTCTCTCCTAAATCCTATCATGTGCCACCATGCGTCTCCCACATGCCTGTTTCCAAGTTACCGGCAGCGTTGGCTGCCAATCCCGCTTAATTGCCCCTGTGCAAAGTGACAGCTGATGAGCGGCGATGAGAGTGGGGTGTCCTTGCCTCTTCCTGCAGCTCAATCTCTGCTACCTTGCCAAAGGAGTGACTCCACCTGAGAACTGTATACCTTTGGGAAATTACACAGCAGTGTTGACCTAGAAGGGAACTTCAGTAGCCAACCTGGAGACGTACTGTGTGAAAAAGGTTTCGTGTTTTAAATGTAACTGAGAGAGTTTTGATTTTGAGAGAGAAACTGTTCTCAGTTTAAGGAAGCTGCTCTTTGTGTGCTCTCTCTGTGATTTAAGTCTTAATAGACCCCGAAGAATAGTAAGCACCTGAATAAGAAATTCTATGAATAGGAAATCTTTTGTCAGAGATAAAGTAAAGCACAGAGGGTGACACAAGACAGTGTGTCAGGACACTGTTTGTTGTTGAGATAATCTACTTTCCTCACTAACCTTGCTTGAGCCTGGAGAAAAAGCCAAAATCTTCTTGCTCACTCCTGCTCACAGAATTTGGTACCCTGTTGCTCCCTGCCTTGTCTTCTTTTCTTGTGTCTTCCTCACAAATAGATCCTCCTCATCCTCAGCGCCGGGACTGGAATTAACAGCTCATGAGGGAAGCCAGGCGGAAGAGAAAGAAAACACATCAGAGAAGAAAAGAAACACACTCTTCTCGCCCCTAAGTCCTTCTTGGCAGTGTATCCCCATCCGTCAGAGCACAGCAACTGAGAGTGAGTGAGAGCGAGAGAGGGAGGGAGAGAGAACAGGAGGGAGGGAGAGCGAGATGAAACGATACTGAGTAAGTGGGCGAGTGAGAGAGAAAGTGAGGGAGAGAGAGCTTGCGTGTGTGCACTGGAGGGTGATCCTCTATACTGTATGCGCTCCAGTTTGTCGCTCTGTCCGTCTCTTCTGCACACATTCTTTCCTGTCAGGAGTCACAAGGTCAGCTGCTTTTACAGTAACAACACTTGATTTGGTCTTGAGGGAAAAGACTTCCTGATAGTTCTCCGCCTAACTTCCCTCATGAGTGAAATCAGCCTGCATTGTCTGCTTTTTTTAATCCCCTCTCCCATGGTTTCTATCTCTCTCTCTCTCTCTCTCTCTCTCTTTGTGCACACAAACACATTCACACACTCTCTATTTCTGTCTCTAAATTATGACTCTATTAGCATGCTAGTGATTGTTAGTCTAATCTCTTCCTCTCTCCCAACACTGCCTCTCCTGAGGTTAAGTCCACTGACAAAGAATGTGCCTCAATTTTACTGCAAATACACACTGTACAAGTTTGTGAAAGAACACAGTCAGTCATCTCTATTTTCTGTAGATACTGGTGCAATTTGCATTTATCAAAGATTCAAATGTAAATTGAACTGTTACAATATGATGATGAACAGCAACACGTATATTCATGTGTGGTGTACCCGTGAAATGTTCCAATACTTTTTTTTTTTTTTTTTTGTCCAGTAATGATTGCAAGTAATAGAAGCTAAATGCAATGAAATTATTTAGAAAAGAATACCATTCATATAAGTTGAGACACATCTAATTCTAATTCATCTGTGGAGTTGAAGCGATTGGTTTGATAAATGATTATTAAATTATTAATAATTTGACACATTATAATGTGTGTATTATCACAAACTCACAGATTGTCTAAATACACCACTGGAATGCATGAAATCATAGAGATATGGCTCTGGAGATTCATTCAATGAAAAAATTTACTCTAAGTGACTTCAACCATGGCATTTCTGTTGCTGCCAAATGAGATGGTTTCAGGGTGTCTGAAACTATTGATCCCCTGGGATTTTCCTTCAGCGCCAACCGTCTCTGGACTTTTACAAAAAGGTACAAAACAAACAAATAAAGCAGTGAGCAGCAGTGCTTTGAGTGAAAATGCCCTGTTGATGGGGAGAGGTCATAGGAGAAAGGTCAGACAGGCTAAAGCTGACAGAAAGTACACAGTAACGCAGATCATCAGTCAGGCTCCACTCATGTCAGCTGAGAAGAGATATTTGAGGCTGCGGTTTAAAAATGTTCCCTGATAGGATGAATCTGGACTTCTGCTGGTAGAGTCAGAGTCCAAGGACCCAACCTGCCTCCAGTCAACAGTCCTGGTTAGGTTCAATGGTGTGGTGAAGGTTATCCTGACAAATGTCATGGATATTGAGCATCCCCTCAGTCTCCACATCCCAATCCGATAGGAGTTTAGCAGCATAAATGTAGATGTGTTCAATCTGAAGTTATTAAAAGTCATGTCTCCAACATCTAGTTGCATCCTTGTAATGAGGAAAGGAACATTTCTCCAAGTATGTGGAGGTAGACAAATTATTTTGGACAGTATGGACTGTCAGTTTTCTGCAATTTATAACTGAACTAATTATTAAATTTGTCAAAAAAAAAAAGCTTAGCTGAGACTGCTCTTTCCAGCTGCAGCCCAACTTAATGCTGAAAGAGTTCACCGATTTCCCTTTCTCCAGAAAGTGATGAGGAAAAGCCAAGGATTAACAGGCTCCAGCATCGCAAATATCAAGATTTCCTGTTGTTCTAATTCTTTTTATGAATATCAGTGCATTTCAAGAGCTTAAATTTAAATATTATTTACTGTAAAGTTTTTATTAAAAAAAAAAAAAATCAATGATTTTAAAACCAATAAAGAAATTACTCATGTAGCTCATTACATTTTCAAATAAACATTTTGTTCACAGGTAAGGGTTAATGTGCCATCTAGAGCAGGTTGGATTTTTCAAGGACATTGTGGAAGCTGTGATACTCGATATCCAACTTCCAGCTGTGCTCATCGATACTTCCAGTGCGGGATGTGCATGAGAATTAAACTAGAACAATCTGAATTGTTGTAATACAGATGTGAAACGTCTCACTAAACAATAGTCTGAGTAATAGATTTTGCAACAATCACAGCCAGAACAACAAACTAGCATTGTCACTGGTGACTTTGTTTTACGTGTCCGCACAGCCTGTGTGTGTTTGACACATGTTGAAACCAATCTTCTCTCCTCTGCTGGTTGTTAATGCGACATGGCAGCCCGGGAGCCTCAGTGTTTCCCCTGAGTAAAGAGTATATCTGGGTCAATAAGCACATGAAGTTGCACGTCTATCAGGTCACACATATCAGTGAAAGGTGATTCAGGAGCCAGCCTGACAGCTTCCTCAATTATCCTGATAAAATATCATAATGTCATGAATCACACAGACAGATATAGACACCACAGGCTAAGTGACAGCGAGCCTCAGTCATGCCTCAGATGAAGTGACAGGGTCGCGGTGGAGTGGGGAAAATGAAGAGCATGAACATATGGCCATGTCATATTGACACTGCACGTTTGCCCGCTGCAAAAGGTGCTCCCATGGAGCATTATGGATATTGGGATGGCTTGGCTAGCGAATAACGCCCCAGGACAGGAGGGAGCCGCAATGAAGGCCATTTCATCTCGAAGGAAGGTAGGCTAACCAGGAGAGGCCCCAGGCTGGCTGTGTGATGTTGAGCCAGGAGGAGGTGTTCACAGGAGCGATATAATGCATCCAGTGTGCGTTTGTGTCTCTGCATGCGAGGGTTTGGAAGAATTAACAGTAAGCACTCATGGTTAGTCATTCATCCACATCGCATGTGCGATTCTCCCTCTGTGGCCAATATCCATAACAAATATAAACGCTTAACAAGTTCTCGGTCGAAGTGAGCCTTTTTCTTAAATCATCTTGTTTGTACTGTACTGAACCAGAAAACCACAAACATGAAAGTCAAAATGAAACCATCACAAACCCATAAAAGATTAATTAATTGTCATGGAAAAAGAGTTGTGATGAAATTCTTGCTGCTTTTATTGGGAACACTCACCGAGTGTGCCATACAGAAATATTACACATTTTCCCTTACAACTCATGAAAAATTGCGTGGCTTGAAATGTGCTCAGGTAATGAGGTCATGTGAAATGAATGAAACCAGGGAAGCTCTGTGAATTGTTGTCTGGTGACACTTATAGTCACAAGGTAATTTCTGATGACAGTTTATTAGAGCGTCGGTATACTGATGTGTTTCATATTGTAAGTAGGTGTGTCTTTTTGGGGGCAGAGGGTCTCTATGGATTGTACATAGTTTGTCAGAGATTATGCTGAGGTGAAAGGCTGAATTCATGATGCGCTCCTCGCTGGAACTGTCTTGAAAACAGCTGGGCTTATTATTAATACAAATGTCTCTGAGCGCGGCTGTGTTCATCATGTCTATTGTACCTGTTCCTTCTTACAGATGGGATTAAAATTATCTACTCCACTTCTCATTTCTGCTTTCATTGACTGCTCCTCCCTCCTCTGGGAGATTCAGATGGTAGGAGTTACTGTGTCGAGTTCCTCCTCTTTGCCAGGTTCCAGGAGTTTATTTTTTTTTATCTTTTAGGAGGCTCCATAAATGTAGAGTATCATCTTACAAAGTCCACCATTAAACCTGCAGGGTATTTGATACAGATGTGACTTTCACTTCTTTAAAAAAAATAAAAAAATAATAATGATCTTCGCTTTGTATTATGTGGTCTAAGTGCGAGTAAATTACTTTTTGAAGAGGCTTGGCTGTAGCTTTTTCTTTCACAACCTCTGCCAGCCTATTCTCTGCCTAGGAGAACTTGCAGTGGTGGTTTTAAAATGAATTTATGCTAAATGTAGCCCAGCTATGAATCCGTTTCCCGCAGCTGAAGCTGTCTAGTCTCACAGCAATAAGTGGAGTGATTGTTGGTGTGAAGCTTTTCTCAGGGGCCCAGCTTAAGCACACTAGATGGAGGTCAGAGGAGACATGGGGAAGTGTGCAAATCTCTGCAAGTTATTGCATGTCCTCCAGTCTTTAAGTGGATGTTGCTAATAGAAACCTGCATCCTGCTGCTTTCTAATGACTATTGTTCATTATGTGACACTACTGGATATGTTGGTGCATGTTTGTGTTTGTTTAAAAAAAAATGTGAATGGGGGGGGGGGTTAGGGTTAGGGTATTTGGGGGATTTAATTCCCAAATTGAGATATTTGATTGTTTTGTGTTGGGCGTATGCTTAAGAACCCAGAGTCTGCTAAGGAGCAAATGTCCACCTCTGTTTCTGATCAAATGTCACAAACTGCTGCACAAAGTTTTTATTAAACATATGAAGCACAGCATTATCTGTGTTAACCAATGTCCTTACACCTGGCCAGGGAGGCTTTCCCTCCCTCAGGGAAATATGTCCTTGTAATTGCTTTCAAGGCAAAGGTTCTTGTTTCAGAGATCTAAAACTAATCTCAAAAGCAATGGAGGTGTCACCTGACACCAGCTATTACAAGATTCGATCATAAACTGCTCAGCCATCTGAAGAATATTGGGGCTAGTCATTTTAGCCTCCTTGAAAACAAACAAAGCCAGTGAACACACCAATATGCCGCTGAACAGGCGATTGTTTTTATTGCCCTGTCTGAATATATGTTCTGAGCCAAGCAGCCACATTTCTCACCAAAACCAGAGTCTGGAGAGAATTGCAAAGTGAGATTATACACATCATTACACACTAATTTTCATTGCTCCAGCATATTACTTTAAATGACATTTTTTAGATCAGATTATTGCTTGGTGCATAGATTTTGAGATTCTCTGGTGAAAACCACATTAGAGTTTGTTCCACTTTGAGTTTTTCAACTGCAGTGGAAAGTCTCAGGAGTGTCATACCTCCACTGCACTTTGTTTGCCGTTTTATGGCCAATCTATGTCATCTCCAGCCACATGTGAAGTGACAAATTGGTCCAGACGTCACACTGAAATAGCTTTGCCATCTCAGAGTTACTGTCCAAACTTTGAAGTTTGAAACAGAAAAACAAAAACACACTGTTGTGTCATCCAAGTTCTGTGGCTCCATTTTTATCATAATGACATTATGTGTCATTTACAGAGATTTTAATGGATAAAAAGTCAGAACACTACTCAGCAAAAATGGATTCACTCGAACATTACAAAAGGTACCAAATTATCAAACATGAGGATTTGCATTTTTTTTTTTTAAGGTTCTGGCTAGTTAAGATTGTGAGACACTAACCCTCCCCCCATGTTGGTATTAATGAAGAGTTCGGCAGAGTTAGGCTCTGACAATACGGTGAAAAGAGCATGGTCCACATTGAGCTTCACCTTGGGGAAACATCAAGTTGACAGAGATAAACTCAGTCTTTACCGTCTATATACTGGCACCACCCACATGTGAGCTGACAGTCCAGTCTGCTGCCTTGAGGTAAAAGTGACAGCTTTCAGGTGAAAGTAATCTCTCAGAATTTCCTCCACCATTTTCACTGAAAAAAAAAAGGCCCCAGCAAAGGCAGATAATACCAAAGTACTGACAAGATGGAAATGGATCCCTTTTGGCCAATGGCCCATCAAAACATTTATAAATATTTCTGAAGTTTTTGCCAACTCCAATGTCTTAAACACCTCTTGGTGTCTTTATTGGCTCTTCTGTGACTTTGTATGACTGCTGTCCCAGCAAATGCCGCACAAACAGCAATGGACAGTTGGTAATGACCTTTGTTAGAGCCCAAGGGGGGGGAACTGGATGAGTTTAAAGCTAGAGTCTGCAGATGAGATGCAGGTGGGTGATCAGGTGAGTGAAGACAGGTATGAGGAGTAAGCTGGTGAGGGGGTGTGGCTTGGCAGGCAGAGTGAGGCAGGGGCAGGTGAATGGAAAAGTACTGAGTCCTTGCTGAGGAACATAGGAAGACTGTGACTGATTACTGTTTTCAAATGGCAGATACTAAAGCATATAATTTACAATAGATTTTTTGGGATTTGTTTCATACAATATATTCAAAAGATGAAGAGGCCAAGAGAAATGTCAGATAACACAACTGCTTGTGGTAAGCTGTTAATAGCATCTCTGCTTTTTTTCATTTTCAACAAGAAAGCTTCATGACCGTCAGTCGAACTGATAGAGACTGCCATGTTAACTATATGTGGTTTATGGGAAGAGTTATCAAAAGGAATTTATGTGACCATCTGCTATATTCTTATTGTGAAGACCTACTTTTAGCTGAAAGAAAAATAATAGAGCTTCTCTCCTCACGGTCACTGTCACAGCCTGAGACAATGTTATTGCTGTCATGAAGTGACTGAATTACTTGTGTTTGTGAATAAAGATGGCGCATTATTATAACAATCCACGCTGGATACAAAGTGGTTTTTTTGTGCAAAGTTTAATAGCTTTTCCCCTCAACAGCAACTGTGTCTTTCTCTGTGACTGATTCTTTCTCTTTTGATTCGGTCCTAGATAATTGGTTAGAAAACAACGCAGATATAGAATCTCAGCATTTGGATCAATTCCACTCTCCACCAGAACTACAGGCTGCAAAGGATGTTTTTCTTGGTCTTCTTTCAACTCTGCATCGATAATAATATAGACCATTATGTTGAGACAGCAGGTTGTGAAGATAGCAGGCACTCAAGAATCTTCTGAGTAGTGAGAATCTAAATGAGGAGCTTTTAAGGGCTCGAACAAGCGACTGTCAGACAAAGAGAGATAAGTGGAAAGAATTAAGGTATTAGTAACAGATGATGTCACATGCTGACCTTGCATCAACTTTCTGCCACCAGTGAAGTGAGAGAAAGAAAAGAAATCCTTTAGAATAAGCATGAATAGTGACTCATTACAGAAATCACGTGCTGCCTTACTTTTATGTTTTTCATCCAATATTTTTTAATTCTATGATGCAAAATCTAATAGTAGTTCAGGAAAGGAAATAAAATCGTTCAAGTGTTGTCTTTTCACACTGAATGGTACTTTGAAAACTTTCCATCTCGTCTCTAACATACCTTTTGCAGCTCAGGTGTCTGTACCATGTCAACATGGTAGCTTATGGCTTTAGGTTGATAGCTCCAGCGATGTGGTGCCACAAATGAAAACCAGAGAGTGAAGTGCAACTGAGACCATCCAAGGCGATCAGTTGAAACACAGCATAATCTCCCATTACTGTTAAGCAGCAACATTAAGCTTCAAATCTTTGTTGCAAAAAGCTTTTCCAAGTCAATTTGACGGAGCTGGAAAGCCTGGTTCCTGGTATGTGAGGGATTAACAGCTCCCTGACTTGTTGACCCAGGTGTTTATTGAGAGGAAAGATGGCTCCAACTTATATAAAATGAACTCTATTTGATGTTTCGACCCAACCCTGGATAAGCGGATGAAGATGGATGGATGGATGATGTTTTGACCACAGAGAGATATTCTGGGACAGACACAAACAGTGAAATGCCAAAATCGACTGGCAATGAGGATAATATAATCCTTTTTTTCCTATCTTCTCTTCTAAATGAATATTTTATGTCATTTCTAATTCGAGCAATAAATAATTCTTGCCGATACTCTGCTTTTTTGTTGAATGGAAAGGGACGTGGCAGTCTGACCAACCTCGTGACCTGAACATTTTTCTCCACTTCCAAGAAATCCAATTTAGCTTTGCTAACCTTGCTGTAGCTCGTCCTCCATTTCAATTTATCTGCTTAAATCCTCTGTGCCTGTCATATGTTCAGAATCGAAAATTTGGATGGAAAGAAATCAATATTCGGAAATATAATCATGTCTATTCTCTACCTTTCTGTTAACCAGAGGCTTTCAAAATTAATGTAGTTTGTTCTGTGTAATTATTCTTTCCTTTTTGAACCAAGTTAAGGTTTATGATTGCTTTATGGTTGAAAGCTGTGACAGTTTAAATACTTGAACACTTTACAGGGTGACTTACTGTTTGAGATATAGCTGATATGGTTTTAGGAAGCCCAGAGTTTACCACCAATTTTCCAAATTTGTTTTCAGTTCAGTTCAACAGTCCACAGTTAGCTGCTCTGTGAGCCTTCACAGTGATGCCTTGAGCTAAATGCCAATGCCATTGCGAAATGCTAACCCTAATCCAATGTCCACACACTAACATACTAACATAATAAAAATGCTAATTGGACAATATGTAGGAGCTATAATCATAATTCACCGTGCTCACAAACTTATTTATGCAATTATGATTTATGCTACTGGAGAGTAGCGATATCAAACTCATTATGATGCATCCAGATTTGTCAAGATGTTTCACTCCAAGCAACAAACGTCGACCTGGAGGTCAGCAGGATTCATCCTGTGGGGAAGAAGAACCTCTGTGCAAAAGTTTATGGCAATCTATGCAGTTGATTTTGAGAGCAATTCTGTCCATTGCAGTCACTTTTAAAGTGTTAGATTGCACCACTGGAGACAAATTTTTTCGTACACATTCAAACCTGTACAGTATAAAACTATACTAGTTTTAAGGCAGTCTGGTTGATGACAATAATGAAAGATTCATATTCTCAGATCCCCATTTTGAATTCTTCTTTGATTTTCCATTAATGTAACAGACATCTGTGCAGGGCGCATGATATGTTAACACAGTATTCAGTTTGCCGACACAAACATTAGTGTCTATTGAGGCTATAAAGGAAGTCTGCCACAAGGCTTTCGACAACAGGGGTACACAATTTCTAACAGCGCTGCACAGGACTATTTATGTTATATTTACAGTTGATGCTTTAAGAGACATACTTATCCTGAGGAACTGAAAATGAGTAGGTATATTACAGCTCACACTTCACGTTATGCTCAGTTGCTGTGGAGACCGAATCTTTCAAGCCTCCTCTGTAACCACAACAATGTCACACCATAGTTCTTGGACACTTATGGATAACAGTGACCTGTAAAACACAACACTGACACCCACCTCTCTACTCTATGAGTCTTCTCCTGCTGCAAAAAACTTCAGAGTACTAATTTTAATGAATTTAAAACTTACCCTCCTATTGATACAACTAAGTAAAATAATATATACATCCATATATATAAAATGGATCCTGAAAATCCATTGTGTGATCATACAAATGTAACTTAGCATGTCAGCCCTGTTAAGTGTTGGATTTCTTTCCCTGTCTTTATCTGGCTGACTAGCTCATCCTTGGATTTCTAAAAATCTTGCTTACCACAGTATAGAACCAATATATTTACAAAACAAAGGTCAGGATGTTGGCTAATAATTACATTTAGCACTACAGGTTATGTTTAATAGGTAAAGTAAGACTTGAATAAGGCAGTAAAGAATTTTTTGTTGTATTAAGAAATGTCCTCAAAAGTCTTAGTCAACTAGAAAGAGATTTAAAACTTAAATATGGCCACCATGTTGATTTTCTATGTTAGTAAACCCTGGTGATGTTTTTACAAGTTGTCCATCCACCTGTCCCAATATCTCACACACATATGCATATATAACTATGGATACATTTTTTTACACAATCACAATATATTGTTGTGAAAACACACCTTTGGTTGTAACTCAGTTGGGAGAACCTGGCTCGTTGGAAGAATAAAATTTTTAGACCTCTGTGGCAAAGGTCTTTTTTCTGAAAGTATTACTGATTGGAAAAAGAAATAAGCATTTCACTTGTCTATCAGCATAAGAGCTATTTCATGATTGTACAAGGTTGTTAGACAGCTATTCAGCTATTCATTAAAAAGCCTGTGTGCATGTGTGTCTAGCCACATAAATCAGGTGACCTGAGGATGTGAGTGGAGCTCTTGGGTGCACGCTCCTCTTGACTGATGAGCTGACATCTGACTTCAGCGTGTGTGACAGCGTTGCAACATCCTCCTGCCTTTTATATGAACCCTGTATCTTATTCCCAGGCTGCAGTTAGATCAGTCATTTTAGATGCCAATTTTTTTGATAAATGAAGCATTTCCAAATCTTTGGAGCTGCTGGGTTTGGTTTTCGAAGGGATAAAAAAAAACCATATAGTGTTAGCAGGTAATTAGAAGTCTAAAAGCAGTTTTGACAACAGCTGACAAAACACTGTAAGGGACAAGGTTCAAGGTGACTTTATAAGTACCTGTAGGTAGATGGCAGATCAAAGATTAATAACAATGCTACGTTGCTTTTTGAAAATGTTCCCCACAAAATAGTTTGGGCACTGAAGTGATGTTTAATGTATAAAGGAAGGATATTGATTTGCAGAGACTTTAGCTGAATGCATCTCCACAGCCTTAAGCATGTGTATGAGTGGGTTAGGGTTAGTTTGTGTGTGTGTGTGTATAGGGGGAGGGGATCGACTTAAGCAGCCTCATTAAAATTACATGCCAATACCTCATGGAGCCCAGGAAGGTCCCACAATGCCTCTAGTGGCGAGGCATTGGATAAATTAAATACAACATAAAGTTCAATCATCATTTGTAATCAATCAAAATGCACCAAACGCATCTAGCATTGAATACAGTTTTCTAAAAAAAAAAAAAAAAAAAAGATGATTTTTAGAGTTTGAGTCAGGGGCAGCACATAATTAGAACACAGTTAGCCACAGAGGTTAGGAAGCTTATCAAATTATGCAAGACAGCTTAAGAAGCAGCTTACTGCTGCAAAAAAATAAAAATAAATTTAGTAGGGAGCAGCAGTTCTGTGGCAGGAAATGGCCGGCAGGTTTCCCTCCACTTAACCAAAAACAGCAATCTGAGGCAGCAGTGGTCACCATTTCACCAAAAGTCATCTGGAAAACGTTTCCTGATCTGTCAGCTCTGAATGTCTGCTTAGCCGCACGGACGCAACTTCTGAATCCACGGATCAAACCTGACAACCTCAACCATCCAGGCTGGTGGCGGAGTAACGGCAGTTTACCATCCTATAATAATCCTGCATGATAACTGGCCATGTTACAAAGAAGCAGTCAAACATCCTTCATAAACACGACACCTTTTGGATGCCATAGAGCACAAGATTAGCAGCACGAATATGCAGCTGACAATGATGGGCAAACAATCATGTCGACATGTAGCGGAATCTCACAGGAATGTCTGTGTTGAATGTGTTGTTGAATCCAGGCCACAATGAACCGAGGCTGTTTTGAAAGCAAAAGAAGGCCCCCTTCAGCATTAATATGCTGTTCCTAATAATGCTCAGTAAGTGTATATTAAACTGTAGGTTACCATAGTAACAGCACTTTCACTGCATGCTACATTACCAGTTATCTCTCACTGGGGGAACTGGAACAATAACTTTGGGTGAAACTGATGACAGAAAGAAAAAGTGTAAAAAAAAAAAAAAAAAAAAAAAGGTGAGAAAATTTGCAGCCAGTTAAAACAGAGCTTCACTATTTGCCTGTGATAACTGACCCTTTGTCAAAGTGGGAGAAAAAAGTTAATAAAAAAAAATACACAACATAAAAATGCCCTGAAAAATGTACTTGAGTAAAAGTATGTGAGCATCATGTAAATCTAAATTACTCCAATCCATTTCGTCCAAATTACTAAATGGAGTTATATTCTTCTTATATTATCCAGTATTAAAAATGTAAAAAAAAGTTACAATGATATAGCTTTTCTATGTGTGATATTAGATTTTTCTACACAGGCACCTTTTCTGCTAACTACAGTATGTATTTTTTCAGAAAAAAATGCATTATATCCTACTCAGCCCACGTTGACGTCAGTCATTGGTTTGTTGAATGCTGTTTTGTCATTTGGCTGTAGCCATCTTAATTTCTTGAAACCAGAGAAAACCCTACATGAAAATGAAGGTGGAGCCAAGGCAGAGAAGTGGGTGGGGTCAGGCAGCTCATCATGCACAACCTAACTATTACCAACCTGCTTGCCATACTTTATGATGTTTTTTTTTTTTTTCACTCAAAATGGCACCATAATTTAAATAGTTAACATCACGTTGGGTTTAAGAAACCTTGAAAACAGAGCCACAGATAATAAATTAATTAGGAAAACATTTACCGGCATAATAAATCAAGTGAGAATGAAGGTTTGAGACACCTCAGACTTCACTTTACAGACCCAGAGTTGACTGTTATATAAAGTCTCTTCTTATATTATTCATTCATTCATCTTCAACCGCATATTCGTTTTCGGTTGCCAGTGCTGGAGCCAATCCCAGCTCACACTAGGCGAGGGCGGGGTCACCCTGGACAGGTTGCCAGTCCATCACAGGGCCAACACACACACTAGTTAACCCAAACATGATGTCTTTGAAGGGTGGGAGGAAATCCTTATATTAATGAATTGTAATTGGACATTAAATTATGTGGCTTACTTAAATGTAGCTGATGGCTAATGCTTCATATATTGATGGTGAAACTGTGACTTTCTTTCCCAGACCATTTGTTGATCATTCATTCATTCATTCATCTTCAAACCACTTATCCATGTCCTGTGAGCTGGGATTGCTGTAGCCAATCCCAGCTCATATTGTTGATTATATTTTGTATTATTAATCAAAAGCCAAATAAAGCTGTCCAAAGAAATTTACCATAAAAAGCTGAATACTGTAGAGGTGGCAGCATAAAGTAGTAGAAAATGGCAATATACATACATAGATTTTAAGTACAAGAATCTCAGAACTATGTATCTGTTCCACCACACCAGGACAGGAAAAGGATTGAAAGTAGCCTTTGGTTTCTAAGTCTAAGTCTTTTTAAAAGACATCTTAATGCAGTAAAAGTGAAGCTGAAGAGTAAAAATAAAAGCAACACCAGTCCAGAATTTCTGACTCGCACAGAGGAGAAATAAAAATAAAGGGGTGGCCTCATGCTGTCACAGAGAGCAGTGACCACCTCTGCACAAAACTTGCACAAACACACCACATTACCCCAGTCTGCTCACTCCTGAATCATGTAAATAATCAAAAGAACCAGGCTCCTCTCACACACAAACCCTTCTTATTCCATCCAGTGCTTGGGTTTGGCTCCTCAGGACAAATCTGTCACATCCAAGGATGATTCACCAGCTCTAGCTCATTTGGGAAAAAACCCAATTGTAATTGTAATAGTTCAAAGGAAAAGAACAGGGAACATGGAGTGCAGAAAAAGCAGATGAACTTTAAATTAACACAGCAGAATGATTACTCTGCATATCAAAAATGATGTGAGCAATAAATAAATACTTTGCACTGGGAACAGATCATACTTGGGCGGATTTTATTTCAAGCATAATAACAACCGCATTGTGAGGTCACTTTCTCTTGTGCTGCAGTCACACAACAGAAAGTCTTCCCCCGTTAGTCTTGTTGCCTGTCAGGGAATCGCCCCAAATGAAACCCAAGAACTGAGCGTTTTAGTGATCCCAAACAGGAAGACAGATGGGCCAGAGATTTATTAGTGGAATAAATCTCCCTCAGCTCCCTGAGGGCCTGCAACATGTCATGGATTGAACAAACGCAGACGTGACTTAAACCCCTATGTAAAGGCTCCACAAATATCAGTCATATTTTTCCTCATTCTGCTGCTGTGACAATATTTGAATCATCAACATTTATGTCAGTACAGAGGAACCCATGGGTCCTCAGTTTCAGTGCTGAAACACCTGCAAGGCATCCTGGTATTTCTCCACGAGGCTGAAGGTAATAAATGTCATATCTGATAAGCAAATATATCACCCTGTTCAATGCATATTCAATAAACGCTTTGTGAATGCTGCAAAATGATGCAAAAATTTGGATTTTATGCCCTCGGATGCCGTGGGAAGTCTGTTTGACTTCCTTATCACATCATTCCTCCAATTCTCCAAAAAGTCAAATCAGATAGGCATGGATTATTTCCCTTTTTCCATTTGAATTGAATTTGAATCCAATGAAGTGGATTGTGAGTGCTGCACATTGTGTTTCAGTTTCACAGAGATCTGAACAATATTGCAGCCAACCATAGCAGTGTATTCTCACTTAAACTTGTGAACAATGAAGCTGTGTTTTTTGGGATCGCTTTGAGGAAAGATAACAGTAGCTTTGATTACACACACACACACACACACACACACACACACACGCTTACATATATAAATAAACATAGGGATATTGGATTTGTCTTTCATCTTTTCTCTCTGATTCCATCTGTCAATTCAGACTCAGTGCACCCCAGGGTGTGTGTGTCCATGTGTGTTTGTTTGGAGTTGGGGGTGGGGTGTGGGGGGTAAGATATTACTCATGTGCAGACCTAAAGCTGTTATCTGTCACATTATTCGGATTTTGCTTCACTACATTGGCAAAAAGCAAATCTCCAAGGTATCAATCATTACATTTTATTGTAAAGACTTGTTTTAAGGTTCGGGCTAGATTTTCGGTTCGGCTGTTAGTTCAGAGAAAGAGAAACAGACAGAGAGAGAGAGAGAGAGAGAGAGAGAGAGGGACTCTCTTGTCCTCTCGAAGGCCCTGAATAACCATGACTCACAAAACATAAACTGACCATGACACGACTGACAGGACGCACGGACTAATCAAAAACAGGAAGTAGAGTGGTATCCACTGCACACTGGTGCAGCTTCTTCATTTTATTCGCAAGATCTCACATAGTGACTTTTCACACAAAGCCAATATCCAACTCTGAAATAGGTAAGCTCACCTGCTAGTACCTGGAGCTTATTACAACAGCTCACAAGGCGTCACTTCAATTCATAGTTTCTTCAGTTTTTAAATTCATGTGATTGTGTTTGTGAATTTATATTTATATAAATGTATATATAAATCACATATATTATAAATATATATATATATATCAAAGAAATTTATATTTCTTTGATGCTATCTAGATTGATAGAATAATATGTCGGTGCAGCTGTGGACTCTAAATATATGAACATTTGTTCAGTGTAAAAAATGTTTCTTCTTCAGCAAACCCCAGAGTGCCATTACAACATATACTGATCCGTAAACCGTAGGAGGGTTTGGCAGAAGCCGGTATTCTCTCATCTATCGGTAGGTAAACATACACCTACACACACACAGATCCACCTGAATGGTTGAAGAAGACAATGTGTTGTTTGATTGCTCGCTGAAGGGGCCGGTTGGCACTTGAGTGCTGACAGCTTGCAAATGCGGCAGACAGCTGTTTTAAGATTCACATAGCACAAGCAGAAGGTGAAAACAATCAAAAAGATTGAATTCATAACCATTTTATGTTCTGTGTTAGAATGAAGGATTCCATCTGATGAGTTCCTCCATTAGGATTGTGATGTTACTGCTGCCATTTGGTACTTCATTCTATAAACGTGTTTTGATGGTGTTCCCAAAAACTCACTGTATCACCAAAACTATAGTGAGCCATTTTGAGTGAATGACTTGATGAGCTCAGTAAAACTAAACTGTAGATATAAAGTGGGAGGATTAAATCTAACACTTGTTACCTCAGGGACTATGAATGGAAATTGTGCTGTTGTGACAAGAAGTCTAGTGTTATGACTCTTGATCCTGATATAAAAATTTACAAAAAACGCAAATTAAACACAATTTAAATTCAAATTTTAGAAATTTTAATTCCCATGAGCCAGGGTTTGTTTTTGTTGGACTTAGGCGATGAGAGAAATTTACTTTTAAAACCTGGAGCTTCATCGGTACAAAGGGACTTCATGCCTCCATGGCTTTGGAGGTACTATAATTGGATCACTGGCCAGTGGTTTTTTCCACCCATCAATAGAGGCAGGCAAGATGCCAGAGGATAAATGATTCAAAGTCGTTAATGAAGTGGTCAAAAGAGGACAAATGCTGAATCAAGGTCAGAGGGAGGTGACCTGGCATGTTTTGGTGCTGCTTGGCTGGGTGACATACATCAGCTTTGTTGATGCCTTTTCACCCAAAATTAGATCATTTCAAGCAGCAAGTGTTTGTGTGGGATGCCCAGCAGAGGAATGTGCAGTGGTGGCTCCGCAAGGACACTGCACGGCTGGAGATTCCACAATGCAATGCCAAAAGATCCAGCAGTGATTGTCCAGAGTCCCTGTCTGTGAGTTCCGTCTCTCTAAAGAAAAACAAATACATTGGGTACTTTAAAGCAACTGTAATTTATTTTCCACTTCTCACAGACTGCCTACAGAAATAAATCTATGTAGAATTATTGCTGGGAATGAGGTTGGATGACATTTTACCAAATTTGAATCTTGGATGAAATACTCTTGTCAAATCTGAATCCCTTTGAATCCCCTATCAGATTTGCCAAGCTTTCATCTGCAAGCATGAAGCTGAACTCCAAATGAATGCTAATGCCCCCCTGACAGCAGGTCACTGTTTCTGTTTTCTGACATCAATGTAACCAGCTTCTACACATCCCTGATGTGGTCCCTGTTCAGACCTGGTTGACATCCTTCTTGGGTGATCCGCTCACAAGTGGACAGGCATGAACACACCCACGACGCATCTAAGAAGCTTTTCAGATTAGATCACTCAGACACCTTTGGACATGGTCTGATCCACCAGTGGCCACATTTTTTTAGCAGTGTGAACACAAATGTGTCCTGTCACTGAAGGACTGCCTCCTCTGTTGGAGTCATCTGCCATTCACTTACTCTCTCTCTCTCTATCCTGCAAACTTACACACAAGCACAATGACGATAAACACATCCGTCAGATTGGTTAAAAAAACAAACAAAGAAACATCTGTGAACCTGCATAGAAAGCAGCCAAGTGACATCGAATCACAAGTGCTCACTGAGGTGCATTTAAATCCAGGTGGAGACGGATGCTCTGAGACCCCACCGTTTGTTCTCAGATCACTGAAGACACATCCAGCATTGAATAGGGTCTTTGTGGAGCAGCCTGAAAAAAACGAAAATAAAAGGTTGGTGTTTTTCAGCCCCTTTAATTATGACCGCAAGCCTGGTCTCATTGAAAAGCAAACAATTAAGAGGACTGAACTAAATTTACAGAAGCCCAGACATGGCAGAAAAATAGGTTTTTTGTTTTTCATTGGGTTTTTTTTTTTTTGTTGTTGTTGTTTTTTTTTTTTTTTGGCTGTCTTTGCCTCTGTGTTTTCTTTCTGAAATGTACTAAAGGCCTGTTGTGGATAGCTTTTATATGGAAAATGATTCAGAGCATATGCGCAAGTCTGAATCATTTCTAAAGCTATTGAAGTTTGGTTGGGGTCCTAAAATTGACTTTGATTGATTGAGAAGACCTACAGTGTTCAAACATTGTCTGATTTGACAATGTGTTGTGATGACTCAGTCTTTTAAAGCCCAAAACACACCAGAAGCAACAGGACAATGTAAATTAAGTGGTTTAAGGAGAAGCAGCATTGTGGTGACAACTAATGGTTGCATCCTGCCAGCGGGCAAAAAAAAAAAAAGGTTTAATAATAATAATTAAGGGGAACTGGGATTCTGCAGATTCACATTCAGCTCTAAAAGTGCCCTTAATGGCACAAACATCCATCAACCAATAACGACATAGCATTTTCCTCCTGTTGCGCTGATTGTCTCACTGCATGGATGGAGCAGAAATTCATTGGTAAACGTTCAACACTTGACAGAAAATTGATTTGAAGCACTTCAGCTGAGCTCTCAGCATGTAACCCCTATAAAGTAATGCTTCCCATAATTTTGTCATAATTAAAAGCACTGTGTTCATTGCTCTGTGCGTTGTCCCCGTAACAGTCTGCTTTCACGCTGCATTTCAATTTCACACAGCCTCAATTGGCCCCTCATCTGTAATAACTGACACAGGGGTTGGTAAATAGAGTTGCTATGCACGCAAAGAGAAAGAGAGAGGGAGAAAACAAACACAACCTGGGTGTATTAATCGCATCACTCTTTGCTCTGCCTGTTGTTTGCATGTGTGCTTCTAAAATCTGCATGTTAAGCTTTTTACATAATGCACCACAAACAGAATGCAAATAGATGTATTGGTGTACAGTTTTTCTTTGATGTTAATGAAAAGACACGTTTGAAGAAGAAGGAGAGATGCTCACCAGCAAAGCCTGGTTGCCATGGCAGGGCTGACGCAAACACAGGGCCATGCACACTCCCTCCACACACCCATACAAACACACAAACACACGCACCACTCACATGAACAGTTGTTGGCTATTTTCAGCTGAGCAAGACTAATTGGACTTCTCCATTTTTTAGCAGTGCAATTGATGGTAAAGGTAGGGGGAAGGGGGGAGCAAGAGGCTGATAGGGATGAGGGTGGGGGTTGAGGTAAGAGACAGGCAGGTGAGCGTATCAGGGGAACACAGCCCAAAGTGGCAGCAGGTAGGGTCAGAGGAGCCGCTTGTTATCCAGCCCACCTTTGGCCCTCCAGCCCTCTTTCATCTGCTTTCACCGAGTAAGCTCTCATGTAGACGGACACCAACTTGAATGACACTCTAATCTCAAAGGCTTTTTCACAGTGTGAGGCAAACTTTTGGTGCACCTCTGAAAGAAAGAATTTTAATTGTTATGGTTCTAATGTAGTCGTAGATCCTCAGCAATTGCGCAAAATTGTTCAATTGTATATCGATGTTGCTGAATGCCCTGGGGAACCTTGTGTCTGTGCGTCAGGAATAAACAGAGGATTTGGAGGCTCACCTACATGTACTACAATGTAGTCACGCCGTGCACCTGCTGACAGGAGAGTTGCCACACTGCACAAATGCCACTTTTGGATTCGTGTGAGATGAGTGGGTGGAAAGTCAGATCTATTCTAGGACACGGATGGGTTTGCTTTTCAGACATCAATTAGTCTGGAAATAGCAGCAAGTCAGAGAGATTATTACCAGGATGAATCAGGTTGAAGGCAGACACCTGCGCCATGCTGTTTATAATGGAAGATCTCAGGCAGCTGTCATGCACATCTGGGTAAAGTCACAGGAGCTTACACATGTCGGAAACTGTCGGAAAAGCCTGTAGGAACCAATGGGCATCATTTACTTTTACTTTTATTATTACAATCGAAGTGTTTGTGTGTGAGAAAATGAAAGGCAATAATTGCTATCCTTCCTCTAATCCTGATTCATATCACAACCTCAGTGTCTGTCAAAATAATTGTGTATTAATTTTGCAAATGTTCAGCTCCAATTGCAATCCTACTTACGATAAGCTAACAGAAGAACAAGCACCCTTGCAGAAAATGATTGAATTGTATGAAAAAGTTTTAACTTTTTTGAGTTGTGCACTTACACTTTCCCAAATGTTTTTAATCCTGGTAACGGTCCCTTTGAGCTTAGTTGCCTGTACCCATACAGATGGATGGTTGTTCAGAATGCCTGCCAGAAGGTCAAAATGGACTTTCATGCAGTTTGGAGGTACACATTTTCCAACTTAGTAGTTCACAACTTGACAGATGAAGGATTTTAGTCTTTGGACATATGGATTTTAACTCACGTGCGTCCTTGTGTCCAGCTGAGGGCATCAATGAATAACTGATTGTATGATTACATCTTTTCTCATTGTTTTGATTGACAAATATGTAGCAGGAGAAGTTCTGTTCACGTCCTGACACCGCAGCAGTAGACTCTCTTACACTGGAACTCAGCAGCTGCTACTTGCCTGTTCTGTTGCACATGATGTGATGCAGAATAGTGTGTTATGTAAAATGGCTGTTCATCTAGCAATAATAGTTTTTTCGTTCAGTGTTGATCATTACCACCTCTCAGTAGGCTCAGAAAACGGATAATTGGTGTGTGTTATGTCTACGAGACTTTGCAAAACAACAACTGATACAACCTGAAGTCTAATTGCTACAACATATAAGGTCACATATTATGGCTCATTATTAGCATTTCCCATTGGAACAATACCTTGATCTGTCAAATGTTACCATGTTTTGGTAACGCTTCATGCAGTGTTTCAAACATTTTATGTGGACGTCTCTCCTGTGTTTGTGGTACATTGAATTTATAAGTCATTGCAACCAGTGACAGCGAAACAGTCATGTGGAGACAACAGGATGTCCAGGTCTGTGGAGTGAGCTTTTGTGGTGGGCTTTAACTATGGATGAATATATTTTTTAGGACATCAGCAATGGCTACTGTCTTTGCTGGTGTCAATATTTTATTTTGATACTAGTTTTAGTTTAATGTAGGAATGTATCAGCATGATGTGTGATATTAATATCAGCATCAAATTTAAATTTTGCAGCCAGACTTTTATGTATGGAACAGTATTTCTCTGACCAGGCAACTAACACTGTTTGTTAATTAAACCGATCGGAGGAGATCAACAAAGAAAATGTTTCACTTTGCTCAGTTTTTTTGGCGGCTGCTTTTCACAGCTGTAAGTAGAACTTTTGAATGGGAAGAAAGAGAGATAGCAGCTTTTTCTCTGCACCACTTGCTGGTGTTTTTAAGTGAATCATTATTCATTTATTTGGGAACACTTTGACAAAGCCATAAACTGTATCTGTCATTTTACTTTCACCCCTCAGTGTGTCCATGAAAGCAAAACCATACACACACACACACACATGCTCCTGTTTCTCTCTCACTCAGAGGGTAATGTGGGTGACTAAAAGACCATCGGACTATAGATGAGGTCATGCTTCCTTAGTTTTTTACTCTACAATGAATGGAATACATTTGCATATATTTCCATTTCACAGATAGCAGAGAGAACACACTTGTACTTAATTGAACTCAAGAATCTACATTATCTTTGGAATTAAATTCATAATTAAATTAGAAACTATTTAATCAGGATGATGTACTGTCTTATACCATTCTAGGAGGAATAAACTATAAAGCAGGACTAAAAGCAGTTTTAGATCTAGTAAGCCTCCCCGCCATGTTTTTTAATTGCTAATGGCTCCACTCCAGAGGAGATTAACAGCTAATCAACATCTTCCAGTAGACAGCCTGGCTCAGTTCTCACTGTCAGCAGGAGCATAATTCACGTTTGATGTGGACACACTGCCATTCATGGTGCAGCAGCAACAGGCGGCTAAGAGACAAAACACAAATGGAACAAATGAAAGAGGCAACATGAGGTCAGTACTGTATACACACACACACACACACACACACACACACACACATACACATATACACATATATATATATATATATATATATATATATATATATATATATATATATATATATATGCTTCAGTTTCATTCAAATATTTAAACAACCCAACGATGAGTTTGAATTTATAAGCTGTACTTTTAGCTGGTCAATGGATCATAATTCCAAATAATCATAAATTTGCAAATGCCTGCCATTACAAGAGAGAAAGAAAGGGAAAGCGAGAGAAAATGAAGGGAAGGTTTTGTTTGAGTTCAAAGGCAAGAGGAAATATGAACCATGTGTGTAAGCCCTTAATTCGTGTTTTAAAAAAAAAAAAAAAAATTGTATATATATTTTTATTTCTAATAGCAGTGTGCCAGGTGGCTATCAGGCACAGACATCAGAGTCTATTGGCAAACAAATGGTGAAGCAATTAGTCAACGGTAAAACATGCAATTTAGAATAGTTGCACTGCTCTGAAAGTCATCTGTTTCACCATGGGCACACGTGTTTTACAGTTGCTAGGCAGTAAAAAAAATCAGCCCATGGTTCTGCATCTTCAAACAGAAGTGGCAGTTTGTTAGTATTGGAGCAAGAAAATGGCTCTTCAAAGAAGTAGCAGAGATTCTTTCCATTGTTTCTTTCATATCTCTGAGTTCGTATGATAAAAAAAAAAACACTGCTCTGGGTTTTCTTTCCTCTCAGTCAGAACGTGAACATGTTGCCATGACAACCCCACCACCGTTAGCCAGCTGTCCAAAGTGAGATAACATAGCAGAGTTGAGGAGAGGGGGAGGGTGGGGGATTTCTATAAATTTCCATTGTTATCCTATAGAAACTCTTGTCAGTGATGCGCGTGTTCACCTGTATCACACATCACGTGAGTCAAGAAAAAACAGCTGACTTTGTCTGATTTGGTTCTGGTTAGTTTCAAGTCTTTAATTCAGTTAAAATCCCTGAAAAGAATTAAAAAGTATATAATTACTCATTTACTGTAGTTATACTTTTCCTCTCCCGTGCTGCTTTAACATTAGCTTTAATATTGTAACTGATCAAAAAAAACTTTTGCATGACCTAGAGAGGTGTTTCTTATTAAGCCTCCCACAGATTAATGTTGGTTTGGTGAGCGCATTTATTTATTTTTTTAGCATACCAATGAGTGTTTTGATATTGTTTCCTTCTTTTAAATAATCAATCCATTTAATAATAATTACAGCACAAAGAGCAGGTAATGTTTTATCTATATATGTTTACTAGTGGCAGCACGGCAGCCCCACAATAAGAAGGCTGTGGTCGATTCCCATCCTTTCTGTGCAGAGTTTGCATGTTCTCCCCGTGTCTGCGTGGGTTTCCCCCAGGTTTCCTCCTACCATCCAAAGATATGCATGTCTAGGTTAAATGGTGATTCTAAATTGTCCGTAGGTTAGGGTGAGTGTGAGTGTCAGTGGTTGTCAGTGTCTGTTTGTCTTTGTTTGATGGACCGGCAACCTTTCCAGGGTGTACCCCGCCCCTTGCCCAGAACGTTGGCTGGGATTGGCTCCAGAACCCTGTGACCTGAAAATGGAAAAGTGGTAGAAGATGGATGGATGTTTACTAGTCAGGTCTAAGTCACACTTATTAAAGGTAATTATATGATGTTACTGTTTATCCAGGGGTCAAACTGACAGTGTGATAGTAAATAATTGTGTTATATATCATCCCTGCTGGTTCCAGCATGTTAAACAGGCATGAAGTTGCTTTATATGTTGGGTTAAAAAAGTCTCACATTTACCTCAGTGAGCAATGCAGGAACAAAATACATCCAATTACCCATTTTGGGTAATTGGATGTATTTTTGTTTTGTGTGCAAATGGAAACAAAATTATATTAGTGTCCCTTAGCATAATTGTTCTCACAAGTTTCCTGGCTGTTTGCCTGCATTGTGCCACCACATTAATGCATCAGTTGGGCCACCATCTGGCAGCTTTTGCAATATTTGTCCTGCTCTACAAGTGCTCCCACTGAAACAGCAGCACTGGTAATATAGAAACAGCTTGTCTGGGACATGCAAGCTTTATTTGCATGTTTTTCCCTAAAGGCAAAAGTCAGTTGGTGGGCTGCGTTGAAATCTATCATTTTGCCTGAAAAAGTGAAAGAAGCACATTTTTTTCTTTACAGTCTCACCAGAGATGTGTGAAAGTGCAACATACTCAAAGATGTGCAGCTTCAAATTCAATGGACAACATGTAATTGTGCAAAAAGGGCACTTAGACTGAAAAATGTGAATCACCCCACTTTAACCCTTCCAGTGTCTCAAAAGTTACCATGACAACAAGAGAGTGAAGAAGACTGCCCTTGTTGAGATTGAGCTTTCTTTTGTTGGAAAGGTTTCCCTGGTTCGCCCGTAGTTTCACATAATGAAATATAATTTTCTCCCAATATTATATTCCCCCTGAGCATATTTCAAACCAGACAGACAACATTCATCTAAAAATCATCCACCCTGATTCAGCATTTCCATGCCAGAAACGCTTGATTAGCTCTTTGATGAAATTGCTTTTTCTAGCGGGTTCTGCTAAATATCGGAAATCTGGACATTTTCTTATCTTTTTCAGGAAAAACACGAGTAGTTTTTGCATTTTCACACAAAGTTACAGAGTGTGGTTTTCAGGGGTTTGTTGTGTTTTTTACATCATAACCTGATCAGAGATTTTCCTTCACTACCTGCAGCAGCAGTAATGAAACACTCACTGAACCACACTTTCCTGTGTAAAATCCACCTTCAGTATGCACTCTGTGTAATAAAGAGGTTATTGACTTTTGATATAGCACGGCTTGAATCTGATTTAAAGGCATCCCGATGGCTCACACAGCCTCAGCAACTAAATTCTGTTCTGCTATTTTGTATATGACCCCACTACCACCCAAAGCCCCCGCCCCACATCTTCACACAGCTCCTCATCTTCCCTCTCTCTGATTTGAGCAGACTCCCGCTGACAGCTGAGGGGACTCAGGACATCAGTTACCACGCGCACACTCCACAGAAAGAGACAAATGAAAGTGGACCACTGTAACTTCCTGTTTGGTTACAAATCACTGGTTATACAAATTGCAGGAACCTCTGACAGAATTTTTCATGTTTACTCAGTAGGCAATTATTCACTTGGGAGAAGGTTTGTATTTGGAGAAAAAATGTGATTAGCCACTTCAGTGAACAGAGACACATGCTGGTGTGAATATGATTTACACATCCAGTGCAAACAAAAACAACACAGACAGTAGCGTTTTTTTTTTTTTACTATTATTATTTTAAAGATGGAATCACTCACTCATCTTTTACCGCTTATCTGTTTCTGGGTCATGGGGTTGGTGAAGCCGATCCCAGCTCACACTGGGTGAGGGTGGGGTCACCTTGGACAGGTCACCAGTCCATCACAGGGCCAGAACACAGAGACAGACAGAGACCAACAACCACTCATACCTACGGACAATTTAGAGTCACCAATTAACCCAAACATGATGTCTTTGGAAGGAAACCCACGCAAGCACGGGGAGAGCATGCAAACTCCGTACAGAAAGGCCTCAGGCCAGGAAACTCACAAGCTTCTTATTGAGGGTCAACAGTGCTAACCATTATCTCACCATGCAGCCACGATATAATCACTGAACAATAAATGGTGAGAAGAATTCAATCAAATATGTTTTGCTACAGCCTTAAATGTCACTGTCAAAGGCAGCAAGCAGGCTCGTCACACTGCAGCAGTAGAACATGAATGCATGTTTTCATGTCACTGTAACCAAACATGTCCCTTCATCATATGACAAGCAGGTATTACATTCGCTACTCAAGCTTTTCCCAACTGCACCAGGGTCCAGAGTATTCTTGTTACTACAGATGTACCACATTCAGGGATAGCTGAGTGGGAAGAGATGTGTGCATTTTCTCTCTCATTCTCAGTGAATCCCAAGGCCATCTTATTTTCCTGTTATGAAAGCCTTTGTTTAATTATGAACCACTGATTAAAATTCTACTCATTGTGTGGAGCCGACGATGCTAAAACACAGGGACACACACATGCACAGCCAAGAATGCAGAAGATGACATTTCAATATTGATTCCCAACTCTAGCATGGAGATGAATGACTGGGGCCACAGGAAAAGCTGGGAAATTCATCAAGCAGAGCATGTGATAAAGGAGAGTGACAAATATTGTGACATAAATGTTAAAGGTCACGTGAGACACTGGGCACATAGTGCACGTCTCCATCTAGGAGGGTGAGTCACGTCATTATCTCTTCTGCCAGCTCAAAGGAGGGCACAGCGGGGCGACGGGCAGCTAAATGTCACATCTGCCTTGCCAATGCACGCCGACAGAGCACTCTGACAGCCCCACGGTGCCACAGGCGGCCTCTGCTTTGCCAGTCTATTATAGTGAATCCATTGCAGGTTAGGCAAACAATAGTGAATGTCACCTGAGTGCTTTGCCTCCAACAGACATTGGGCACACTGCCTTTCCTTGGGTGGGACTAAATATCCTGGTGTTTTTGGAAAGATAACCTGGACCTTTCCACAGAAACGCAAGAGCCTCTTTCACACCTCACTCTCTGCTCAGCTTTTCTCCTCTCTGTTTTTGTTTTCTGTGCTTAAAAGTGCCAGAAATCCCTCTTTGTTCCGAGAGCAAAGTATAAGGACTCCCTGTCTCTCGAACTTTTTATTTCTTGGACACCAAAGGGGGCTATAATAAATAAGCTTGGAAAGCAAGAAACATGCAAGCTGCTACATTATTCTGAAAGACAGATACTAAGCTGTTTGTGTGAACCCTAGTAAAACACACAAGTATTTCATTTGCTTTTTCCACGACTTGATAAGAGATTGCTGTGGATATCTAAAGAGTGTTTGTTACATGATGAATGTTTTTTCATTCATCTTTGTTTCCATATATCTTCGGCGTTCGCCACATCCATTTTTTTCTGAATTACAGAGCAATGCCTTGAAAGCCACAGGGGGAAAAGAGAAAAATTGCGACCGTTATTGAGGGATTATGCATCATCATTGACATTTGCAGAACATTTTTATCGTGCTGTATTCATTATGTGGTGAATTACTCCCTTTTTAGCACCTAATCAGCCTGCTGCAGATTAGCTTCAGCTCCTGCAAAATTTATTTCATGCTTCAGCTTCCATGGAAGCAGGGAAAACCACTCAGACCTGTGAATGTGCCACAGGCATGTAAATAACAGGCACCTAGAATAGCTTGAATGATGCAAGACATTATAATTAATGACAACAAACAATTATTGAGGAATTTTATAGCACATCGGATGACTTCACATAATATTCTCGATGCACTAAAAAAGTAGCACAGTAAAAAATATTCCTCTGGATGTCAGCACATGGCATCCTGCTGTCAGTTTGGTATCCTTCCTGTTTGACGTTACCCACACAAGTTGCTCTGTGACTGACCTTTAACTGGCGAGAGAATAAAGTTATTCACTGGGCCTATTTATATGGAGAACAGCACATTATTAATATGTTAATACCTGCTGATGCTTCCCTGCTTCACATTTAAGAAAGGAATAGTGTGACCTTTGGTGGCAACAAGCCAACAAAGCCAAGCTGGCCTAATTTAAGAAAGTGGTTTAATGTTAATTACCCTTTGCTCCAGTAGAGTGCCAGAAGTGATTGGTGTTGTGGGATAATACACTGATAAAACTAATGTGAAAACCAATTGCAAAAAAGCAACGATGTAGAGGCATGCACACAGTAAGTTTGCTCTCTTCCATATTTGAACTTTTACTTTATTTAAAAAACACCACTTTGTAATTGAGTGGGGTCTCTAAATTGCTATACAGACAGTGACATTGCTATATTGTATACTAATGGTGCAGGAGTCCACCTCGTGACGGTCTTCCAACATGTTACAATTGTTGGTAATGTAATTTAGCCAGTGTGTGTGGGAACTAGTCATCACAAACCGTGGAGTTTAAATAGATAATGTTCATCCTTAAGTTCACGGGAAATGACAGTTGACCATAGCAATGTATTGGCGATGACTGCAGTTAAACCTAACCTTATTACAGAATAATTCATTACAATAATTCAACAATTGTTGCTGCCCTAAATAGCACGTTGTACACAAGTGATAGATGGTTAGTATTGCAGGGCACTGGGTCAGTGCATCCTTGCAGCTTAATGATAAATGGGTATGGTTAGTGTTTGATATAGATCCACCACATCTATATGTTGACACCCTTTATACACTGTTGTACCTGATGGGGCTGTACTCTATGTTTTTTACATGTATACACAGGGCATGAACAAGGTAACACTTTGGACACACACAGTGGGGTGATCAATCAAAGTGCATCCCAGGTGACCAAATATTCTCTGTTCATCCACTGCCTGGATTTATTTACATTTTCTTGTTTTCCTCTTTTGCTCTGATTCCTTATGTCTTTAATTGTCTCCACTGATGGTGTGTGTTAGCTGACAGTGGCCTTTGAAACATGATGATTTATATCCTGGCTTCCTCAACACTCTGGGACTTCACAGGTACATGTGATGGATTACTACTATGAGAGCATTACATGTCTGATTCATAGCTAAACACTTACATCTCCACAAATACAGTCTGTGTTTTAGAGGATGAAAACAATTTAATGTGCTAATGGTCAGACTCAATTGCTGTTTTTTGGGGGTTTTTTTGTCTTAATCATCTATGTATGACATGTCCACCTCTCATTTGGAAATGCAAGGAGTCATTAGAATATTAAAGGTCAAGTTCCTCCCATTGATGTAGTCAATTTGGCCAAATGATTTAAATACACTGCCAGATATACCAACAGGTTACCGCTGTTCTGTGCAGGGTTTGTTTTTTCTCCCCGTGCTTGCATGGGTTTTCTCTAGATACTCTGGTTTCTTCCCACTGTCCAAAGACATCATGTTTAGGTGAATCTAAATTGTCTGTAGGTCTGAGTGTGTGTGTGAGTGGTTGTCCATCTCTGTCTGTCTCTGTGTGTTGGCCCTGCAATGGAATGGCAACAAGTCCAGCGTGCTGGCTGGGATTAGCTCCAGCACCTTCAGTGACCCTTACGGGTAAGCAGCAGAAAATGAGTGTGAGAGTGATATCCGAAAAAGGCTGTAGAGCCTCTTTAAGAGGATTGTCTACAGTTTTCAAAGGCTGCACTCAGGTTTAGCAGCACCGACACAGAGGTGATTTCTTTTACTCAGCCTGAGGTTATTTAAGATTTTATCTACAGCCACCTGTACTCTGCGATTCAACCAAAAGCAGAAGTGGTATATTTCAGCAATCTTGTTATGGTTCTGTTATGGCTGATTAAAATAACATTTTTTAAATGGATTTTTGTTAATAATGGAAGATTACAAAACTGGTCTGTAGTCATGGAGTACTGACAGAACCAGACAAAGAGTTATGCTCCAGACAGACTTTTACCATTGCATTTACAGGCGAATACATAAAAATAAATAAATAAATAAATAAATAAAAAATTGGGGTCTGAATATTGGAGTCTATATAACAATGCTTCCAAGAATCCCTGTAAGAGGCAGACAAATGATGTCAGCTGTAGTACTGTAGGCCACAGCCCCACAAAGCAACCCCCATCGTCTTCATTGTGGAGACAAACTGATAGTGAAAAAGCTGTCACACACGTGACAATTCTTTTTCTCACAGATGACGAGGGGCTTAAAAGATTGCTGAGGAAATTCATTTTGGCTTGTCCTTAGAGGCAGACAGGAGGATGTGTGTGATAGATCAGTTACACCGATGTGGGATTTATGTTCTGCTTTAAGGCTTTTATTTAACGTGTTACTCCTACAGCCTGAGACCGTGGCAGTCTCATACTGAACTGTGAAAATTCAGCCTGAAATCTAGCATATTTTAATATATTACACCGTTATTTTGTCTGTGATAAAACCTTTGAATCAATGTCCCTAATCATCATCTACTTTACCTGTCATATGATTCATCCAGGACCAAAATGGCCTTGGAAGCACAAAAACTCTGCGACATTAAAAGTTAAACAACAAGCTTGCGCACCGCCAGCATGACTCTGGCAAGAAATGCAGCTCAGGTCAAAATTACCTAACTGAAACACCTTTGCTCCAGTTGCTTGGCTGAATAAAGCTGATCGAAGCTGATGGGGTTTAAATTATGGAGCCTGGAACTCCAGTTTAGGCTTTGTTACTTCACAGCACAGAGGGCCCGTCCTCCTGCAAGGAGTCAGTGTCTGTAAATGATTTGAATGATTCAAAGGTCAACTTCCACATTTCTGAGTACATTCAATCCAGGAGGCGAGGTATGACTCACGCTGAGGGAGTCCAATTCAGTTGACTGAACTCAGGTGCCTATAGTAACGAGGAGTGGGGGAAATTTTGATTTTACGTTGCCATTACTTGAAATAGGCTGAACATTGTGTGATCCAGAAGCTTTTAATGATTCCACATCCACATGCCTATTCTGCTTCGGCATTTTTATTTTATGAAATAAACATTAGTCATAGAACAAGCTCCCTAATCCCACCCTCCACCAACAAGAGGGGTTGAACTGCACATAGACTTGTGAATAAAGCCGCTTCCAACATAATTCAATTTTGGTGGGGAAAAAAATAGCATGAATAAAGAAATAATAATGATACTCAATAAAATGACGAACAGTAATAATCAAACTTAAAAGATGAGCGAGAGTAGAGAGAGAATAATAAAATAATAAAATAATGCTGTATTTTAATAATAAAATACAGCATGCTTCCACCTTGTGTTCATTTCTGTAGAAAAATACTGATAGCCCAACTTGAGGAGATTTATTTTTCCTTTTCCTTCCTCCAAAATGACATTCTCTTGCAGCTGCTTTTAACACAGTCTTGAAAAGTGGGCTCTTTCTCATGAGAATAATTTGCAATTAATTCATCATAATAGTCTGGGTTCAATATGTCAATGATACTACAAAAGCAGATAATACCTCTCAGTCTTATAATATATTCAGCTTTGAGTACTGCAAACTGCCTAATGGAATTAACAATGAATTTCTAATCAGAACTGATGGATTTTTTTTTTTTTTTTACACGTCTCCATCTCACATTTTTCAGTCTAACCTCATAGTCACAGAATTAAATCTGGACTAAATTAAGTCTGCTTGGGTTAGTAGAAAGTAGAAAGTAGAAGTGTAAAACTTGAATAAGCCTCAATCTGCTTCACATTGCCATTCTGTTAATATAAATCAAATCAAATCAAATCATAAATCTATTCAGCTTCTCCCGCTTTTACTCTTTAACTTTAACTCCTGAGAACCCTACACCAGTACGTGGACTGTCCAACCCACCTGGCACACACCCTAGATAACTCTGGGTAACTCTGTAACAATGCCCACTTTATGGAAAATGTCTTATATTGTGCCTCTCCCCAAGACACCTTGAGCTGCTGAATTAAAAGACTTCCGGTCCATTACTCTTACTTCCATTTTGGGAAAATGATTAGAAAGAGTTATAAGCAAACAAATTACAGCAATGGTTTCTAACAGCTTAGATCATCTGCAATTTGCTTATAAAAGTCAGCGGGGAACTGATGACGCAACTATCAGCCTGTTTAACACCCTGTCAAAGCATCTCCAAGTCCCCTCCCACTTTGCCAGGGTCCTTTTTATTGATTTCACCTCTGCTTTCAACAGCATGCAGATACACACCCTTCTGCAGAGACTCATTGACATAGGGGTAAATGGAAGTATTATCCATCTTGTCAGAGATTTCCTCTCTGACCGTTCCTCAACAAATCTGTGTTAATGATACTCTGTCCGACATCTCTGTGCTTAACACTGGTGCTCCGCAAGGGACTATCTTATCCTCCTTACTTTACTCCTTATACACAAATGAATTCCAATTAGACCAGGATATGTTTCATTTGTTTAAGTATGCAGATGATATGGCCCTGGTTGCCTTACCGAAGAAGGGGGACACAGCGGGGGATGAAGCATACAGAGTACATGTATCATCTCTCCAGGACTTGTCTGATAAAAGCTCCCTAGAGATCAATGTGACTAAAACAAAAGAACTTGTCTTTAATGAAAAGGAACCTGTGCAGTCCATTACAATTAGTGGACAAATAGTGGGGGTAGTAGACAATTTCAAATATTTAGGCACATATATTGACAATAAACTTAATTTCAGTGAAAACACTGACAAGATTTTTAAAACCTGTAATCAACGCCTCCACCTACTACGCAACTCCTGTTGGAACGCTCAACTCCTTTGGAGTGAGCAAGCATATCATGGAAACAGTCTATAAGAACCTGATAGAGGGAATATTGACCTTTAACATGGCAATGTCATACCAAAAGCTAGTGCATCTTCAACAATTCCTTCATTCCCACTACCATTCATGCATGTGTACTGTGTACTGGTGCCATACACATCACTTCATGTACCAATTTCTCCCAAATTAATTTGTCAACCCCAAATTTATCCATATGTTTAAGGCTTTGTTTAAAGTAGGTGAAATATAATTGGATAGGCCTTTGTGCGTTTAGATGGTTTGGTGGATACACAGTAAAACAGAGTACCAAGGTTTTTACAATATCCTTGTATCTGACGAAGAAGGGATTTTAAAACTCTTTCAATGCTAAGAATCTTTGCCCTTAATAAGAAATGAGCCTTGTAACAGAGTGGCTGTCAGCTCAACCCTTTCCAATGCTTTGTTATAAATACTGAAGTGTGAAGGGGTCAGCTAAGAGGCATTGCAATAAATAAAAAAAACCCTCTCTCTTTGTTTTTTAAACTTCTCAGTGAACCTTGTAGAAAGGAGCAGCTCTTAAAAGTAATCAAATTTCTGGAAATAGAAATGTTGCATTTGTTTTATAAGCAAGTTAATTTGAGTGTATGCATCTGAGGCGCCTTTCACACCAACCATGGCATGAAAAGAATGGTAGTTCCGGCCACTGAGAGTTCTCTGTTTGTGTCAAAGCACAGAGTTACTGACATTAGTGTTTAGATTTAGCAATAAACAGAGATAAGCTTGAAGTGTCAAACTATGAGATGGTCTCAGAATTGGTTAAGGTGGTTGTCAAATGGAACTAATTTTTAATGATCTCCCCTGTATGCTTTGGCAGATACCGAGTTTGAACATTGTTCCAGCAGCTGAGGCTATTTCATTAAACCAGCCTGTTTAAAGTGCACGCTGTTCTTCAATTTAGATAAAACACACCTGGAGACAGAGCGGCATTCCAGCCTTTTTCATTTTGATATTTTAAAATAATTGACTTGGAGGACCATTTTGCCATGAATGATCCTTATTGACCTCTCCAGGGAACCGATGGGACCTGTATCAACATCATTAGAGCTTATTTCCACCCACACAAAACTCCAGCTTCCTCCAATCTCAAGGAAAGTAGAATATAACTAACATAAGATAAGTGATAAGTCATAATTTCACTGCAGGGCCAGGCTCCCTACAGACACATCGAGATGCAAGAGCATCTTCTATCTTACCTTTCTTTGTTTTTGAGTTTAGGAAATTGCCTTCACAGGTTATGGCGGCATAGTGGTTAGTGCTATTGCCCCAAGACAAGAAGGTTGCAGGTTCAGTTCCTAGCCTGGGGCCTTTCTGTGTGAAGTCTGCATGTTCTCCTTGTGCTTGCGTGGGTTTCGGGTTAACTGGTGACTCTAAATTGCCTGTGTTTCCAGGAGGTGAATTCAGGTATATTCCCACCAATGCTGAGATGCTAAACTTTGCTCTTGTCAGGGTCAATAAAAGATTTTTCATGGCATTTTAGTGGACCGAGATAGCATTGCAGAAACGTTTATATAGTTTAAAGGGATATTGGACCTCTTATCATGTCCTCCACATCTGGCCAGCCTGCAGTCTCTCTCCCTGCCCCCCTGTGGGTCTCTGGTTGTCTGAGTGACAAGCAGCGCTGGAGGGGGAGCACAGTCTCACCAGCTGCATGTCCTCCATCCTGCAATCACAACTTCTACGAAAAGCAAGCTCCTCGCCACAACCACCCCGCATGATCGCAGCTCCCACTCCAAGTGAAGTAAATGCTAATGTTGGCCTGATATGCAAATAAACTGCCCATCGTTTGCCAACAGTGTGGCCATAAATTGTGAAATTTCAAACTTGCTGTCAGACCTCAATAGAATAAAATATATAACCTGAAATAAAGCGTTGTGTCCAAACAACAAACTTCTCCCGCTATGATCAATTTTAGCAACAGCTGACTATATTAACACTTGTGTGTTTACTGACTACAGAATCAGATAACACTATCAAGACTCTTCAAATATGGTTAGAATCTGCCAGTTTTGGAACATCAGCATCCAGTTGCCAGTCAGTAGTTTAAACGCTGAAGCTGGTCATTTTCCCCATGTATTAGAAACTATTTGGATTGATTTATCCTTTCCTTAAACAATAAAAAGTAGGGAACCATTTCTGAGTTTATATGAGGTTATTGAGTATTGGACTTGGACCCTCTTAACTTTTCTCTGCTGTTTTACAGAGAAAAATCTATTAATGCATTAATTCATAATAAAAGCAGCCATTAGCTCAAAATCTACTAGAGGTATTTATAAAAAAAAATATTTAAAACTGATTATTGTACTAAATGACCTAATTATTATGATTGCAGGAATATAGCTCCAATAGTTTGTTAACTGCTCAGTACAAAGGTTCAGAAAATGTGATGATTTTTTCTTTAGCAGAGGTACCGAAGGGACTGTGAATGTTGTAGGAAACAGAAGTGTAATTCTTCCAGGACTCACAAAAACATTTCCAACATTGCAAGAGAGATATCTTCAATTTCATGTGGATCATCAGGGACAAGTTTGAGACATTGTCTAGATTATTTTGAATGAAAGGAAGAAACACCACAAACCTCCAATGTGCTCAGAGAGAATACAGGGTGAATGCGTTTCAGCTGATGAATTTTTATCAACGTGTCCTGAGATTTTACTGTAACTGTTTAGAAGCTGTCATCTCTTTCAGCTCATTTCTCTGCTTACAATGTTTGAAATATATATTTGTTTAGACTGCTATTGAATGGACAGACTGAATGGTCATCACCTGTCTGTCTGTCAAATTTAATACAAACTTTTTAAAAGAATATCTTCACACCTTGGGTTGTCACCTTGTTTGTTAATTTAAACTAATGCATGCACACTGACTATATGCAGGTGTGCTCCGGTCAATGTGTGCACATATGCAGTGTTATGTGATGCATGCAGCAGCCTCTGTAGTCACACGTCTGTGGTTGGCTGTGATGTTGAAAATAGTGAACTTTCACTGGTACTTGAGTCATGTTTGGTAAAAACTTCAGTAAGTCATAAAGTCTGACAAAAGCCTTGTTGGTTTTGGGTCATTTCTCGGGTTTTACTTACTGAGTAAGATGATAAGATGGCACCAGCCTTATCTTTCAATAAGAACATATTGGATGAGTCCTCTGATTTGCTATGAGAAGTGTAAGATATGAACGCATGTGAAGCCCGGCAGTATCGCATTTTTAAACTTGTGTGTGTCAGCTGCCACTACACACACTGATGCCACTGTTCTTTATACCCAGTCAGAAGGGATTAGTGAGTCTGCCCAAATCCTTTGATCGACATACAGGCTTGAAAGGGACGAGATACTCCACTCAGCTTATCATATTGTGTGAGTCAGAAGGACAAAGACAAAGCCAGAGCCAAAACAGTCGGCTCGCAAAAACATGCCTGTTAATTGCGACCACAGATAACATGCAATTAGGTCGAAGCACTGAGTCACTGTATTCTGCTTGGCTGTAAATACTGACCTTTGAATAAAAAATCTCCATGTGACTTTTTTTGTCAAAAATGTCCTTTTATGTAACATCAAGATAAGAGAGAAGTTTGATTATTATTATAATTTTTTTGGAGGATAAAACCCCACAAAGGAGGATAAAACTGTTTTTCTGTAACTGATATTGTACAGCTTAATATTTTTGCATCTAGATGTTCGATCCAAAATTCTAGTCAAGCAGATTGTGTTTTGTGAAATATCTGCTTGTATCCTCACGGATATGCTGTAATTCCTTCACAGTTACATGTGCTGAAAGTACTTCAATGTGAGAAGTATAAAGCTGTGAAATTCCAAGAGCATTTGACAGAACATCTATTACCACAAGACACCGGGCAGCTCTTCCCATTTAGCTGCTTTGGGAGCTTTTAGAAAATAAAAGTAGACACTTCTATAAGCTCTTACTATAGTTGACAGTTTTAAAAAGTTGTTCTTTCATCCTTGGAGAAAAAGGACCAGAGTAAAAATTTATGACCCTTACTTATCTATGTTTTATCCAAGTCAAAACAAATATGGCTTGTTGTAACAAAACAGATGCAACACGACCATGAATAGAATCTACTCTGGTTCTAGATTAAAGTAGGACTCTGTGGTTTATGGACATGCCATCCAGCTCCTGCAGCTGAGGGAAGGACAGAGGCTGACCTCTAGCCACATTCTTCATCATCATCATCATCATCATCACCATCATCATCATCATCATGGGTCAAAATCAAGCCAGTTACAAAGGCAAGAGTGGAGTGGATGTGCTCTGTCTTGTTTTGGCTGGAAATTTCCAATAAATAAATAAATAAATAAATAACAAAAGGTGAATATGCCCAAGTAAGAAAATCCCTTCATCTGATGTGGAGGTTGGAGTGTAGTTGAGTTAATGAAGCAGAGGAGCTGAGTTCATCAGGTGAAGCTTCTGAACCAAAAGCGGAAATGTGGGACTTTTCCTGAGACACAGACCTGATGACGCTTCTTAGTATTCTTCAAACCAGAATCTCCATCCTTGGCATCATCTCCATAAGGTTGTACTTCAATATCAGAAACAGAATCCTCTTTGTTTTCATTGTTAGTAAACAAACACAGAGATTGGTGTACAGTCTTCTTATATGCAGAATAAGATATAGCAATCTATAAAAAAGAAAAGAGACATTTACACGGCAGCAAAGTGATCTGTATACTTAAAATATGACCAGTGTGTTTCAAAGTGGTCAGTGTAAAATAACAGTGCACAACAGTAGATTGGAGTAGCAGGATATAAACATTGCAGTGACCCGTGTTAAATAAAGTGACAAGAAGTAACAACTTATCCATGCTGCCACACTCACAGTGATACTAGATATCATGTTTATACCATGTTCACTGTGTTAGTTTAGTGTGCTACACATAGATTTACCCATAACGCACAAAGTCTTGAAGTAACTAAATAAATATCTATATAAATGAATTAAGAAATAAATAGCTTTTCATTTTATTATTTCATTTATTTGTATATTTATGCATGAATTAAATCATCTATTTATTTCAAGGTTTATAAAAATTTTTTATTAATCTATTTATTCAATATTGATGGCATCTTAATTGCTGCATGTAATGAAAAAAACAACTAATCAACTCAGAAATGACCAAATCATATCATACTGAAATATGTTTAGTATTTTTTCAAACTTATGAAGGTTTGATAAGCGAATCAGTGGCGTAAATAAATGTTTATTTTTATCATCAATCTATTTCTCAGCACAGTTCCGAAAATCTTTCCCATCGGTTATCCGTGACATTTTCAAACAGCGAAAGGTTTGCGACATGAATATGTGCAGCAAAATGTCAGATGCTCTTATTCTACCATCTCTCTGGAAATGAAATCAGCGTGGTCGCCAGGCGTCTCACTCCAGTCACAAGAGTGAACAATGGAACGAGATGAAAAGCAGAATTTTGTGGGCCAACAAAATAAAGAAGCAGCCACAGGTGTTCTCATTTTAAAATCAATACAAACACTGGGAAAATGAGGGACGGACGAAAAATTGATGTGGAAAAGTCTTTCATTGCACTCGACCACTGCTTTGTTTTTCATGCATCTCTGAAAGGACTGTCCTTTGAAGTAATCGCTTTCCAAGAAAATCCCATTTCGTTTGCTTTGATTGGCTCCAGGTCCTTGACAGATTTAGGAGGAGATGACAAGCAAAAAATAAAATGAAAGGCAGCAGAGGAGAGAGGCCAGTGGGCAAGTGCATGAGTCACATCAGTGAACTGGCTGGAGCCTGTAAGGCCTGTCTCCTCTGACTGAGAGGACAGTTCACAGCTGACACACTGCAGGGCTTCTACCCTTGGATGCATTTAGTTATGCTTTCAATCAGCCAACACACGTTTCCATGTTAATATTGCATAGGACAATGATTAAAGGCTCGAGTTGACTTTAACTTTGTAATCATGACTTAAAATGTGATTTAAATAAAATTTCCTGGTTTCAGGCACCATAATTGAATTGACTCCTCAGTTAAGGGGGAGATTCAGATAATAAGACGTGCTGTTTAATGTAGCATTGGGTAGATCCTGCTTCTATAGACAGAAGAAAAATCTCAAGGTTTTATGGGAAGGCAGCAGCAACAGTTTCCGTTCATGTTGAAATAAAATGAAATTTTAGATAACCACTTTTGTGTTAACTCGACCTCTTGGCTTACAGCATGGACCTGACTGCCATCATCCTCACCACAGGGTGGTTGGGATGGTTCCTTTATAACTCCTGAGTGGGTGACATTTTAGTTTAGTTCCATTATGTTGATCATAAATATGTTTGAAGCAGAACTAAGGCATTTGGATTACAGCTAAATGCTACAGGTAAACACATAATCCAACCATTATGCAGAATAAACATTGATTACAGCATAATTTCTCCATTTTTACTCATAACAGGCAGGTGCTTGCAGCGTACACTTTCTCTGTTTCCCTTTATTATCAGTATCATATTGATTAGGCCTGTCGTGTAAACATCTTACTAAATCCAAAGTTTCATTCCAGCTAATGTTTCCAGGAAATGAAATGGAAAGCAGCACATCTCAGTTTCTGGTTAAAAGGCCATTTGTGACAATGTTATGTAAACTGCAAGACAGTGTGTTTATTGGAAACATGGCACCGAACTCAGCTAGAGTGCATTACTGAGACATGAAAATACTGCACCCATTAACAAAGATCAATAATTGATCATGTTCTCTTCACTATATATGAGAGCTGTTGTAGGAGACAGTATACACAATGGTTTGAAAGGATTTATTCCATGACATATGGAATCAGAAGAAAAGAAACACACCGATAGGACAGTGGTTAGAAGATAAAACCGCAATTCCACATGTGGAACAACAACCATTTACAAGTTTTAAAACACTGTTAGCTGCCGGTAATGTTGCATGCGCAGGCCTGAAATTATCCACTTCAGGGCATTGACCCCATGTTTCTCTCACTCTCTGAACATTATGCATTGTGTTCTTTTTGTGGGGCTTTTTATTTTCTCTGTGTTCTTCTTACTGATTACTAGCTGGCAGGCGTAGTTGGACGTTCAGGACTCAGCAACAGTTTAGTCAAAATAAGTTGCCAGTTGTTGGGTTGTTTGGTCAATAAAATCTAATATAATGTACAATAAATTTAACAATGTACATTGTTATGAAAACTAGATTTTTGCAGGTTAGAGTGACAACGCACTATGAGGTCACTCCTTGTGATCATCGCTGTTTTGTGTGTTTGATTTTTTTGTTGTTGTTGTTGTTGATGGAGCTGAGGAGACATGTAGATCTGACCTGTTCTGCACTGTCAATCTTTCAATCACACAGTAGCCACGCCCTAAACAATAAATTGCCTTTTGTCTATTTTACTCTAAATAGAAAATACTAGATATACTGTATTGAAGACTCAAAGGTCTGACTCAAGTGAGACTGTAAACCTGATAGGAAAACATTAACTGAGCCAATAAGCGAGAATGCATTTTCAATAGACTTCAATACAATGTGACTTCTTCTTAAAACCAGCAGTCACCCCCTGATGATCACTGATGAGGATAATGATGAATTCGAACAAAACTAACAACTCAAAGCATGAGAACAAGTCTAGGTGGGCATTGCACTACAGACAACTTATAATCACAAAGGAAAAAACATCAACACCTAAAGCCCTGAGCCACCTGAGCCTCCAAAAGGAGTGAGAGGAAGTATGAAGGTATTTGTTCCAGCCCTCATTCCATGGATAAGATAGAAAGCAGGTTTAGGGCTCAGCATCACTGTACTCTGCTCATTTCAGTCATTGTTAGTTCACATGGATCTTTGGATCAGGTTTGGCTCTAGAAGGTTAATTTTGTATTGACCTGTTGAAAATGAAAAGTTTCCCAGTGTCGACCTGAGCGTGAACTGTGAGCTTGCAGTTTGCTTATAGCCGGTCACCTTCCTGTACAAGATTATGGTGCACGTTTTCGTAGTCTGTGTCCATTTTAGCATTGCTCCTGATTAGCTCATCTCTCACCTCCACACAGCTGACCAATCACCGCGGGCGTGAATGTTGGGTTTGCAATTTTGTGAAATCACACAAATTGTTGGCCACGAACAAAGGTCTGAAGTTATCTGACAAGCACAGATTGTACTGACACCTCAGGGCCCTTATTTCCTGAGTTGACAGTCAAATTACCACAAAGTAATTATCCACACACAGTGAGCCTGGGTGCTCGCTGTGCCCCTGGTGTTATGGACTGGTTGGTAATCTGGGCTTGACCGGCAGCTAATGAGAAAAGGCAGCATGTGACTGAGTTGCTGACAATTTGGGCAGATTTCACTCACTGTACTCATTGTAAGCAGGTGGATTGTGCTTATAACTGCGCTCACTTTCCAGCGCCGACCTTCTTCCACCTGCACTCTTTCCATAGCATGCAATATTACAGTGATTGGGTTCATTCGTTGGGACCGGTGCCAAGGTGATGTGAATATGGAGAAATGGCCAAGTAAGAGTGAGCGAATGGAAGAATGTATATATTTAAAGGAGACAGGCATTTCAAATATTACTGAGCAAAATGCAGACTTCGCTCATTTCTCACTTAGCAAGTTGTGACAGCTGTTCCCCTTGAGTCCTGACGTCGACTTAATTTCTCCACATTGTGATGACTTGTTCAGCCAGTATCATTATAACATTTGACAATCACTGGCATGGCTATCTTTTACTAAGCTATGCCAGAGGGCTTCCAAGTGGCTACATTGGCATACATTGTGTTTACTTTGCTCCGGCCAGATATGGGGGATGCAGCATTCCCCATGCTCCTGTCCCTCCATCACATGCTGGATAAATTATTCACAAGTGATCACATTCCAGTTGTATAATAATTGCTGTCCAGCACCCAACACCTCAGCAGTTTCTTAGCAACAGCTATAGGCACATTTTCTGTTTCCACCACAGCAGTTTGTTCCTCCTCCATGAAATCACACTCATCGCTTGTGGACTTGGTGAAATAAAACCACAGGGATTGTCCTGAATGCAAATGGACACACTTTCCTTTCGTAATCTTTTCCTTTTTATAGTCATCTAAGGTTTATGCTATGTGTATTTTTGCTCACTTTTTCTCTCTCTATGTGTGTTGAAAAAGAGTGAACACATCCTTGGAAACAACAACAACAATAAAAGCTTCATGCACTCCAGTTAGGGAGAGGAAGAACCTCTGGACTGCATTCGTCCATTCTTCAGCCACCCTTTAGAGCTAGCCTGGGCTGTGCATGTCAGGATGGCAGACAACTATCTCAGGCAACAGGTGGAGGGAGTCAGACTTGGTTTTATTCGGTGAGCTGGTGGTTCAGATGGCTGAGTGAATGAAAGCCAAAACAAACAGGAGGTGGTTTCAGAGAGTGGAACAGGCAAATTGTAGGGGGTTTTTTTGGGAATGTGTCCAATCCGTGAATTGCCACTTGAAAATTTAGCTCTCAGGCCTTTTCAGCCATTTTGTCTCTGGAACTTAGCTCATCATCCAAAATAGCAATCATTTATTCATCACGTCTCAAAAGGGGTTCGGAATCACAAACCAATTCCAAATTCGAACCAGTTCCCAAATGTCACCAACCAAGTACCTGAAAACAAAACTGAGCTTTAGTTCAGCTTTTTGGTTCACACAGATGGCCGCAGCCATCTGCCCAAAAGTGCGTATGTACTACTTCACATTCGAAGCAGCAGCAGTTGTGTCTGAGCCTTGATAGCGGCAATAGTTTTTTTACACAATGCAACTGAGATCCAAAAACAAGCCAGTGTGCACAGCTAGCACCACAACAGTGTGAAGGATGGGCCACAATAAATGAAGCATAAGTGTGATTTCACTTAAGAAATGAAAAGTACAACAAGTTAAAGTGCAGAGTCTGTGGGCAGTTGGGCTCCATCTGATCCAAAAATTATATTGGGATTAGTTTGGCAGATATTGCAATATGAGTCATGACTTTAACCGGAATTAATGTTTTTCAGAAATTATAGGATTTGATTTTTGGTTTGGGTTTGTAATATATATATATATACTTTTATGTGTGGAGAGTATGAGTTTCAGGTACCTCTACTGTATGAGGTCGTAACACTCCTGGAACTAATGCATAATGTTGTGACGCATTTTACCTTTATCACAACTAAATTTACAAGCTCGATTTATCTTTGGTGGAGTAGCGAGCACAGTTTGACATTCACTCTCACCTTGAATTTTTTCCAAAGAGATATCTTCTGTGAAATTACTGGTTTCAGCTGTATAATAGAGTAATTTAATAGAGTATAATATAAGAGAGTGCAATCTTTTTCAGAGAAAATGCATAAAAAAGAAAACTAGTTTGCAGATATTTCAACAATCCACATCAGATTTGATCTCCTCTTCTTTTAAATGAATAAGCAAACTGAGCTAAATCCAATATACAACATGTTTCAGTTTTTACATATTATTTCCTAAGATTGTTTGCTCAAGCCCAAAAATGTAATCATAATATTGCTGATAGTTCATTGCAGCGATTTAATTCCTTAGCCCGTTTGGTGTGTGTGTGATTGTTTGTTCTCGCTCTCTCTATTTGCCTTCAGGTATTGCCTCATCATCACACAGTCCAAATACATGCTCATTCAGGTTAAATGAAGGTACATGGTGGCTGTAAAAACTGCCTGCAGGTCTGATTGTCAGTGTCAATTGTAGTTTGACTCTGTATTGGCTCTGTGATGGACTGGGGATCTCTCCACGGTGTAAACCGCCCTCACCCAGTGTCAGATGGGACATTCAGCTCCACAGTCTGCATGGTCTGATAGTCCCTAGTCTATTAAAAAGTACCACATCTGGGGCTCCAAGAGAGAAAAAGCCCAGAGCCTGAAACTGCAGCTCAGGTCCTTTGGTCAGACAGCAGTCAGATAACTAGAAAAAGGTTCCTGTTAAAGCTCCTGCAGTCACAGGCGGAAATTGCTGTTGTGGTTCTTGGAGAGTAAAGGTGATCACACATCACAATATACTCTAGTGAGTCGCCCAGCTGTGTAACAGAGATGTAGTGAACAGGCTCTAAATTTAACAATTGGCAATCTGTCCCTCTAGGGGGCCATTTATGGCACCCACTGACTTTAACACAGCTGTCGCAGCATGAATCTGTGTGTCCAGAATGTGTGGAAGTCTCGTTCTTCATGTCTACAAAGTCTTTCGATAGTCGGTTGTCTAGTTATTATCACTGTATGTGTATGTGTCCAAACAGGAAGTGACACAAGTGCAGCCAACTCTCCTGTTTCTGCCACTCTTTCCCAATCGGATATTGAAGCTGAAGGTCAGCACACCCCTATGCTTTCTTTTCTGCTTCTGTTCACACTGGAATTTAAAGCCTGTCCTCACTGAGAACCACATCAGTGTGATACCACACAATTCATTTCTTTCTGGTTAAATTGCTCTTTCACAACTCAATTTGCTATTTGGGATGCTGAGTGATTTTCTGTTAAGCCTGCCGCTGCCAGTCTTGTTTACACAATACAACAGACTGAGTGCAGATGACCACTGCAAATACTCTCAGAAGTGAAATGCTTCCTCTGCACCTATCTGATTCTGAATATGACGTGAAATTTTGCAGCTTCGATGTCATATATTAAAATCCAGATCTGTGTGTCATAATACTTCCCCCCCCCCCCCCCCCCCCCCCCCCCCAACATTCAGCATATGGAGGCTACATGTGTCCAGTCAGAGTACATACCTTATATTATTTTTATATATCAAGCACGTGTATTAAGCAGGAAGTCTCTGTTTCCTTCACAGTCACCCATACATAAATACACCAATTAGCCATAACATTATGACCACTAACTAATTTTAAGTGAATAACATTGATACAATTGCACATATCAGTGTTTGGATTTTATTAGTCAAAAACTGAACATTTAGTCCTGAAGATGATGTGCTGTAAGCAGGAAAAATTGACAAGAGTAAAGATGTGAGTAACTTTAACAAGAATTAAACTTTACAAGCTCAACCTTGAAGACAGATTTTTCTTTTCTTTTCTTTTTTTTTTTTTTACTGCAGTTCTGTTGGACATTCTTGGCCTGCTGTCAGGACCTGGTAAAAGTGGTCCGAGGTAAGTCCGCTGGTGAACAGATGATGATATAAGTGGGAAATGAAGGCTGGCCCATGTAATGAAGACCACCAGCCAAAACAACGTTGCAGACATCCAACCATCCATCTTCGTCTGCTTATCCGAGGTTGGGTTGCAGATGTTGCAAACATGAGATAGGGAAATTTAAACTCTTCAGCAGTGTATAGTCATCACATGCCGCATCACTCTCTCTGGGTGTAACCTTAAAAAGATATGCACATTCACACAACTGTGATTATAATCTATTAAACCACAATATTTTAAAATTGAACAATCAGAAAAATCAATAGTCTTCATGTTAGTCCTGATAATTCAGGATGTTAACTGAAGCAGAGTATTTCTACATCAGGGTTGTTTTTTTTCTGACTTTCCCCCAACATAACATTTCTGTTGTTCAATAGGAGCTTTCCAAGTAGACCACACCAGCACCAGTGAAAGGAACCTGTGGATCTTGCTAGACGTTGTAACTTGCTTCCCTAACATTCACTTTTCAACCCACATTTTATAAGACTGGCAAAGAAAAAAAAATGAGCTTAGCTAGAGGCCACATGAGGATTAGCTCATGAAGTAAGGAAGAGTATTACTTTCTTTTTTTACTGACTTTTCAATAAATATCTGGATAAAACTTTATCAAAACCCCTCTTGACTCACATTCAGGCATTCGCTGCTGGATTTGTAAATGCTTACTTATTATTAGGTCATTCACAGCAGAGAGAAGAAAGCATCAGATGATAAAAAGCTCCAGGACAGATCAAACCCAAGGACACAATTTTTCAGTGTGCATTTTTGTCAGCTTTATCACCTCCATTCAAAAGGCACTTATGTGTTAGAAAGGAGGATATAAATGAGCCTGAATACTAATCTGCTCAGTGTCTGAAAGAAGAATGACATTTTTAATTAGAAAACATGGCTTAAATTTATCTCTGGCACCGTCTTGTGTGTATGTGTTGACTTAAAAGTTTAGGATGCTCACTCAGACAATGGAACACTCGAATGAAGCTTCTTCGGTGTTTAATTGAGAGCTAAACAATTACCGTGTCATTACTTTTCAAGCTCAAGATCAGAAACAAGCAAACATCCTGCAGCGAGAAGAGCAATTACGATTGGGACTGTTCCTCTTCATCTTTGCGCAGTGGCAGTATCGTAGCCTATGAGGTTTATCCGAGGCGCGATTATTGCTAGTTGAAAACTTTACCCAATACCCCGCCTGGACGACTTGAAATATAGTCGGCTGTGGCAATTTTTGACGGTCTCTAAGGAGGCTGATCTTTATGTCTAATATTAACATGATGATAGCATTAAAGTTATGAGTGAGCTGTTCCCGTGCTGGGTGGAGTCAGAGCAACAAAATTATTTGGTTGTATGTGAGGAGCTGCAGTGTTTCTCATCTTTGTTTAAACTGCACTAAGATATTATTCTTCATGTATTTTTCCAGTTAAAACCCATAGAAGTCTCTTTTCCATGGAATAACTTAATGAGAACAGACCGCACGTACATATGAAACACAGTCAAGCATCAGAGGGCAGAAATATTTCAATTTCATATAATGGAGGCTTTAATCAGCCCTGATCAGAACCGCGAGGAGCTCTTTAGGTAGAAAATAATAAAGGTTCACCTGTTGTCAGGAAACATGATATTATGATATTTCCCAGTTTTGAATGCGGATTCTGTGAAGATAAGTAAATGCAGCTGATTCAGAAGTAAAATGAGCACCTCCAACCTGTCGTGATTAGTCCCTCCTACTAACAGAGACTACAGCCCCCACAGTGAACAGCAAACCCCTAACAAAGGTGTGTGTTGATCCCCCACACACTCTCTCTGGGACTGTTCCTCTTCATCTTTGCGCAGTGGCAGTATCGTAGCCTATGAGGTTTATCCGAGGCGCGATTATTGCTAGTTGAAAACTTTACCCAATACCCCGCCTGGACGACTTGAAATATAGTTGGCTGTGGCAATTTTTGACGGTCTCTAACGAGACGCATCTTTATGTCTGATGTTAATCTGATCACAGTCATTGAGGTATGATTGAGCTGTTAACTTCATGTACTGTGAATACACCAGCAGAAAATTCTTTTGTTTACATAGGGTGAGTTGCAGTGCTTCTCATCTATTCTTACTCTTTGCACTGATCTGTTAATCTTAATCTAATTGTTCCTGTTAAGAATCATGGAAGTGTCTTTTTCTCTCTGATGTTTTTGTGGTACAGATGCTTGTGTCTTAAAATGGTAGAGGCTCACTTCCAAGATAATGTTTTCCCCTCCGTGTTTAGAAGGTGGAATGAAAACCTCTCTGACAGCAGATTTGTCATGGATGTTGACCATGTAGTGATTCATCACTCCCCGGTCTATGTGTGGGCGTTTGCGGTCTACCAGACCTGGAAGCAGAGACACATCATCTTGGCCCCTGGTAAGTAATATCCATTCATTCAGGTACAGGTTGAAGGTTAGGACAGAAATCCAGGAAAAAATCTGGCTAAGTCCTTGTTCCTGGAATTGGTTTCCTGCACTGGCATTCCTCAAATGTCAGTGGATCTGTTTTGTGGTAGAGCTACTACTAAGTGGCGTTGACACTGAATAATTTTGTAGAGCAAATGTCAAACCAGCTAGTTTCATTGACTGGTCTGCGGCACCCACAGTTAAAACTGATGTCAACTACAATGCTTCTGTCTTTACGAAAAAGATCACCACATGCTGAGCTAGCCAGCGTAGTTAAATGGCAAATCTGCCATTTACAGACAGAAGCTTTCTGAGGTGTTCGAAATGGGTTCAACTCAAATTATCAGTGAGGCGTGCTAAATATTAGGGCTGCAAGCAACAATTAATTCCATTATGGATAAAGCTGCAAATTATTCTTTGGATTGATTCTCTGTAAAATGTCAGACAAACGATTTTAAAAATCTGACATCATTTCCTAAAACAAATGAATTATCATTGCACGTCTTGTTTCGTTCAAATGTTCAGTATTATTACCTAAGAGAAAGAAACACAGCAAATCCTCACAAGAGAGAAATTGGACATGTTGGGCATTTCTGCCTTGACAAATGCAGAGAACTATTAATGAATAATTACGGGATTGTTTGGTATTAATTAGCATCTGCTTATTCCCCTGTCAACCAAGCAATACTTAATATATGTAGCCAGATTGTCTCCCAGATAATCGCACTCAGGCCAATGTAATTTGTGTAATGTGTGACACCAGAATGTGTAGTTTGATCATGCCCACTACCTGAGTGTGGCTTTGGTGTCATCTGCTGTCATTTTTAATTAAATAGCGGCAATGAGATGAGGATCAAATACAGAGGGAAGGGGGAGGCAGGGGGAGACAATCAGCCCCCCTGCCTCCCCTGTCTCATTTGCTCTCAGAGATTTCACATTTGAAAAAGCACATCAAAACCACAAATAAACTGCATCTTCTAACGTGCTAACTTGGGATGGAAAATTATCTTCTGGTATTCATACTGTTGAACACGAAGGAGTACACCATCGAAATCTGAGCAGCAATTCAAAAATCTATAGTGTTCATACATAATTCAATTCAGAATAAATTTAGCTTGAAGAAATCGCAAAGTGTCAAAGAAAGCAATGAAAGTATTTGAAATAAGGTGAAGGTTGCATTCAAGTTCCCAATGATGAAATATTAAATATGAAAAATAGCAAAAGAAAACATATAAACAGGTAGAGGCTTAAATGGAATTGACATTAAATGTGAAGATGCACTTCAGAGGAAATGACAGGGTGAGACAGGCCTGTAAAGAACAGCATAGACTGCTCTTGAGTAAAAGTCCACTTCCCTTTTTTCGTCTACCAATCTGATCATGTGATTTTCAAATAAATGTTGCAGGCCTGAGACCTGCTGGACCCTGAGGAGACCCATTTAGCTTCCGGCAAAGGAACATACACAATTATGTCCGTCAAATTTGATTTGTACTGAGGGAGAGATAAATTGCACTTCTGATGGCTCTAATTATGTTTCATGGGGGGCAACCAGCACAGCATCATTGGGGATTTACTTCCCTTTCAATATTTAACATTCTGCTTCAATGTGAATAATTATGCATACCATATAAATGCTAAAGTGGATTAAGTACAAGGATTAACACCGGTTGAATTAGGCAGGGAAAAAATGCAGCACATAGTGAAACACTTGCCATCTTAATCACTGACATACAAAGCGACAACCAAATACTGTCGATATCAGTATAAAATATTTTATGCTGTTGATTGAGCCTCTTGCTGGAGTTTTTCTCTCTGCTAAAGCTGAAATACACCACCAAAGGCCTCACTAGTCTGATGTCTCACTAATTAACGCTAATTTTACCCATCTAGTCATCAGACTCTTGTTTTAGTTTTTGTATATAAATTAATTTATTGTGAAATCACCTGCAGTTGTAAATTTCATTACAACACCAAGAGCTGACACCTAAGTTATATTGCACTTTTTTGTTGTTGTTGTTGTTGTTGTTGTTGTTGTGGCGTATTTACATTGTCCCAAAATGTCCATCCATTTTAAAATCATGGACAACTGTGTAATTGTGTCAATGCTGAAATTTTTATTTTTACCCAGTTTTAAAGAACATTTAAAAGATACAAACCAGATGAAGGATCAGATGAGTCAGAGCAACAAGCCAAGCATACTCCCTGTCCCTCTGACCAACCTCTGATCAATCACAGATTTTTACCATAAAACTGCAGCATTCTGTGTTTCTGCCAGGTTTCACACATTGGTCTCTTTTCTGTGGAGAAGATCTTTTGAATGTGAGTCAGCTGCTGGTAAAAAAAACCTCTTGAAACTGTAGTTATACGTTATTAAAGAAACAATTGAAGCCATTTCCTGATATCTCATGTAACTGGTATGTATTTAAATTGTTGTGCAGTCACAACAAGGCTGTATTTACACCTTTAAATATTAATTCTTAATGAAGTAGTGACTAAAAAGTGTAGAAGAGCTCAAAATTAAACAGACCAACAGCCATCAACAGACAACAGATACACACAATTACAGTATGTGAATGGCATTGCATCCTATGTTTGCCACTTTTTTCTTGTTTAAGAAAACAAGTCCTGACCAAGGCAACAAGTCTCTTAAAATATTTCTCCTCCCTCTACCACAGATAGAGTTCATTTTGGTGAGGAATGATGGCCTATTGAGTAAATGCTCTGTAATATTTAGCGGCAACAGAGTGATAATAAACCACAGTGGTAGTTTGCAACTGGAGCTCCTAAAAACAGTCCTGATATTTTCAGATGCATCATTAGCAATGCCCAGTCAGCTCGAGCAGAGATCAGAATGCTCAAGGTTGGACAGTGTGTAAAATCGCATAAGATCGCACTATTGTATATTGTCTATTTTTTTGTTTTATTTATTTATGAGTCCACTGCTTCGCCAGCAGCTTTGTGAGGTAGTACCAAACACTAACACTATACTGACATCAACACTAACAGGCTGGATCGTCAGCAGGTATCAGGGCTGTCTTACTTCTAGCATATTACTATTAACAATTTTTGAAAATTAAACTGACCAGATTATGTTGCAAGACAACAGTTTAAGAAATCACCAGAGAAACCATAGCTGAGCCTAAGGGGGATGAGAACGTAGAGACGTACAGTAAGAGAGTCAAAGAGTCCAATGGCTACATCCTCTGGGGACTGTGCATCTGTACACAATTTAATGGTAATTCCTCCAATACTTGTTGAGTCATTTCAGTCGGCACGAAAGTGGTGGACACTTCTTTATTCATTATCCCTGATTTGGATTCAGGGATAGTAATGTTGCATTAGAGCCAAAGAGTGATGCTTTGGTGATTTAGTTCTTTCTCTCACTTTAAGAAATGTATTGCTAATTATTCATCTTTTGACTTGAGTAAAAATTTGTCCCAAATTAAAACTTCCTGAAGTTCAGCAGAACTTTGTGGTCCTCACACTTTAATTTGTTCCAACACCTCGATGTTGGTATTAAACATTTGGTGTTAGACTAGTGCAAGACACAGCAGAGTCCATTTTTAGCTGGCTGTTAACAAGAGGCAAGACGAGAACAGATGAGGCAAAGCATGAGGGGCATGACAAAGTGGAGTCAGAAGTGGCACCTTTATAAACTCCCACCGGATGTCTCAACCTCAAAATCCTGTACCTTGTTAAATTTCCCCGGCTGAGCCCCAGGTAAAGTAGTCTGCTCACTTCACACTTCACTCATTTACTGCAGAGCCTCTCAGTCGTACCGTGACAGAGTGCCATCCAAGAGCCACGCTATTACATTGGGCCCTAAAATTCTTCATTTCACGAAGAGTCAGTTATTTAACCAGGCCTTTTTTTATGAATTCAAAATGACCAACCTTTGTATGAACACATATGTTCACAGGTGTGAGGGAATTAATATACAGTACTAGTTCTGTTTTCCAGGCTGCTTTAGATTGTCTAATGTCAGAACAGTACAACCTGTCTGGATTTGCTTGGACTGTGTTCAACAAAAAAATTTTATGAATTTGTCTAACCGAACGTTTTCATAAGATTTAAAATGGGAACACTACTTTTGCCTGTCTTCCTCTTCAAATTGAATAAATAAACAATTTTTAACAATTCTATATTAATTTTATAGCACATCTCTCAATAACTGACATTTTAATTCTCCTTATAAGGGCCACTTTTTATTATTATTATTATTATTATTGTTGCATGATTAATTCCAATTACACTTGACAATACAGCATTTAAATTGAGATCAAAAGATCTTATTCTTTGTCTTTATCAATTCATGTGGCCAGAATGAGAAAAACATTTCCTCTGTCTAATTGCTTTAATGGAGCTTAGACCTGCTATGCTGCTATAATAGGATTTTAACAGAGTCTTTCTAGGGAATTACAGAGCTCGTTGGTACATCTCACTGCCTTCAGCTCTTCCTAAAGTCACTTTCATTTAAGAAGGTCAGAATAACATGGAGAAGCAAGGTCTCTGGAATTAATGCTTTTATTCCCTCTTCTAGGGATTTGAACTCATCTCCTTATGGAGGTGTTTGCACAGAGTGGTCTGGGTATATTCAGAAATTCTGAGTCTTTGATTTCTCCAAAGCTGCATGAAGGTATTTGTTTAGCGGTTTACTCGTGATTAAAGCAGCTATATAGGCAAACTTGTTAAAGCCACCATCCAAGTTTGCCCTTACAGCAAGCAATAATCTTGTCAAATAAATCCAATTAAAAGCACCTGGATGTCGAGGAAACTGGAGAGACCGGTACCTTTTAAAAAGCTATTTCTGAGAGCCGCGGGCTACTGGGGCCTACCAGAGCTCTGCTCCTAACAGTCTGAGGCAGCTGGGGTTTACTTTTCTATCAGCCAATACACTGACATGTAAGAGGACAAACATGTGCGCACACACACACTGTACAATGAAGGCAGATTGACCAATCTACTTGTCTAACAATTATTGGGCAAACCTTTAAGGAAGCTTCAATGCTCAGCAGAGATTTATAACAGCATCAGATAGAGCTGCTCTGCTATGGATATTCACATTGTATTACCATTACTCAATGTGAATATATATTGTCAGCCTGCAGCTTTAAATTAAAAGATTAGTCCATTTTAGAAGAATAAAAACTCAGGATTAAAAGGTAGCATCTAAGAATTGGACCATGAAAGTCTCTGCAATGTTTCATGATTTATCAGCTTAAAACATCACTATTGTTCTGGAAATGAAGTCCCACTTCCAAAGAAAAAGATATATTTAACATTTCCTGGCTGCATGTACTGCCAGCTGCAGATGAAATATCAGGTGAAAGACATCAAGGAGAAAGGGAGAAAGGAGAACATAATTCCGCCTTAGTGTAAGCTTCACCTTACAGTCTTTGGTGAGCAAATTGTGTGCCATTTACCACTCTGATTACCTTCGTGGTGGAAAAGTATGCCAGTCTATTGTTGCAAACTGTTTCTAAGAGCACTAAGCTACTTACTTTTTCCGACTTTTTCCGACTCCCATTCATCCAAAACCCAGAAGTCTTCAGTTTACAATGAATCATCAGTTAGTCACCTAATTGAGTCATTTAATGATCTGTAAATCATGGCAATGGTAGATAATGAGTTAACAACTTGCTTGTCGTTTAAACATATTGAATTACTATATGTCTGCACCATGTTGTCCTTCAGAGCACATTTTCATTTCCAAACCTTCTGGTGCTCATCAAAAATACGTAAATTCCACAATAATTTGATGTTTCCGAGTCATTTTTAAACTTGCAGTAATCACAATAAAGATTTGTCCCTTTAGCAGCTTCTTCTACACAAAATAAAACACACCAATAATTGTTTCAGCTTTGGGCTGCTTTATTCCTGAACATTCTTTACCAATCAAAAAAACTGGAAATTAAGGTAAGACAGATGAATCAATGGCGAAGATCAATCACCTCTGCTGAAGGGTTTTCAAAGTAATTGAAGCTGAAATACGAGCCTGATGCAGCTCTGTCAGGGTGTCAGAGGAGGCAGCTAATTGGGGGCAACCCCTTCTACAGCACACAGTGATTAAGCAGCAGATGGCATTAGAGGATTGGAACAAGTTAAATTGATTGTGTTGAAAAAAATTCTGAGGTTTCGCTCTTCATTTGATATATCTAGATTTCTGCTTATCTACCAAGAATACTGGGCTACTTCTTCTGATCAGCTCAGAGGAATGAAGTGATGCAACAAGGACATCCTTAATTGGCCACAAGTCAAAGCATCTCTCTTAAAATTTGCACCTGCATTAATAGAAAAGGCTGTGATGTCTCACTCTTTGAAGACAAGCCTGCTTTTTTAATTGTAACCCAGACTTGTAGCTGCATTTTTGCAAATAGACGTGATGCAACGCAAATTGCAAATTAGCTTGCTGAACAAAAAATCTGAAGAAAATGACTTCAATGAGTTTTTGTTTTACTCTGACCTTAAAAATTGCCTTTGAAATCAATCCATGCTCATTTTCATATTGCCAGTGCTTCTGCAGGGTTCAGTAAGTCAAGTTTAAGACATATAATGCTTCTAACCGAGTGCTTGGGTTTAAAGATAATTCTATCAGCATTGCCCAGCAAGTTTTAACAATAATTCCACCTGATTTCATTGAAGAATTATGACATGACATCCACGTCAGCATTCAAGAGGAAATGAGTGGCTTAATAGCTGGATGTATTACAGAAACACAAATTGATTCATCATCATCATCATCTTCATCCGCTTATCCGGGGCCAGGTCGCGGGGGTAGCAGCTCAAGCAGACAACCCCAAACTTCCTTTTCCCCAGCCACATTGGCCAGCTCTGACTGTGGAATCCCAAGGCATTCCCAGGCCAGTGTGGAGATATAATCTCCCCACCTGGTTCTCAGCCTGCCCCGTGGCCTCCTCCCAGCTGGACATGTCAGCAACACCTCCCTTGGGAGGCATCCCAGTGGCATCCTTATCAGATGCCCAAACCACCTCAACTGGCTCCTTTCCACGCAATGGAGCAGCGGCTCTACTCCGAGTCCCTCCCGGATGACTGAACTTCTCACCCTGTCTCTAAGGGAGACTCCAGCAACCCTTCTCAGGAAACCCATTTCGGCCGCTTGTACCCGTGATCTCGTTCTTTCAGTCATGACCCATTGCTCCTGACCATAGGTGAGGGTAGGAACAAGGACTGATCAGTAGATAGAGAGCTTTGCCTTCTGGCTCAGCTCCCTCTTCATCACAACAGTGAGGTAGAGCGAACACAACACCGCCCTCGCTGCTCTGATTCTCCAGCCAATCTCATACTCTTATCTTCTTATCTTCACTCGTGAACAAGACCCCGAGATACTTGAACTCCTTCACTTGGGGTAAAGACTCATTTCCTACCCGGAGTACGCATGCCACTGGTTTCCTGTTAAGAACCGTGGCCTCCAATTTAGAGGTTCTGATCCTCATCCTAGCTGCTTCACACTCGGCTGTGAACTCGTCCAGTGAGCCCTGGAGGTCACAGATCGATGGAGCCTATAGGACCACATCATCCACAAATAGCGGGGATGTAACCCTCAGCTCCCCGAACTGCAGCCCTCCTCCCCCACGACTATGCCTCGATATCCTGTCTATGAAAATCACAAACAGGATTGATGACAAAGTGCAGCCCTGGCGGAGGCCAACCCCCACCTGAAACAAGACCGATTTATTTCCGAGAACCCAGACGCAGCTCTCACTTTGGGAATACAGAGATTGGATGGCCCTCAGCAGAGACCCCCTCACCCCATACTCCCGCAGAACCTCCCACAACATATCCCGGGGAACCCGGTTGTACACCTTCTCCAAGTACACAAAACACATGTAGACTGGATAGGCAAACTCCCAGGCCCCTTGCACCCGGTACCTTGCATCCACCTCAGGAGTCCCCCGGGCTAACATATCCCGAAAGGCCTCCTTCTTCAATCAGACGGCTTCCCTGACCACTGGTGTCCACCACGGTGTTCAAGGATTACCACCCCTTGAGGCCACAGCTCCCCACGGCAGCTTCGGCAATAGTAGTTTTGAATATCGACCACTCAGGTTCAATGTCCCCAACCTCCACAGGGATGCTAGAAAAGCTCTGCTGGAGGTGAGCATTGAAGGTCTGTTGGACAGAGGCCTCCTCGAGACGTTCCCAGTTCACCCGCACCACACGTTTGGGCTTGCCAGGTCTGTCCTGAGTTTTCCCCCGCCACCTAACCCAACTCACCACCAGGTGGTGATCAGTTGACAGCTCCGCCCCTCTCTTCACCTGAGTGTCCAACACATGCGGCCTCAGATCAGATGACACAATCTTCGGTCTAGGTGTACCAAGTACACTTATGAGCATGCTTATACTTAAACATGGTGTTCGTTATGGACAGTCCATGGCTAGCACAGAAGCCCAGCAACAAACCACCGTTTGGGTTCAGGTCAGGAAGGGCGTTCCTCCCAATCACACCCCTCCAGGTGTGTCCATCATGGCCCACGCCCGCATTGAAGTCCCCCAATAGGACTATGGAGTCCCCTACCCGAGCCCCATACAGGATCTGATTCGGGGTCTCCAAGAAGGCCGAATACTCCGAACTGCTGTTTAGTGCATACGCACAAACAACAGTCAGAGTTTTCCCCCCCACAACCCTGAGGAGTAGGGAGGCGACTCTCTCGTCCAAAGGGAAAAGCTCCAACGTAGTGGCGCGTAGTGTGAGAATCCCCACACCCACCCGGTGCCTCACCCCATGAGCAACTCCAGAGAAGAATAGAGTCCAACCCCTCTCCAGGAGTAGGGTACCAGAACCAAGGCTGTGTGTAGAAGTAAGCACCAACAGGATCCAACTGGTTACGCTCCACCTCCCGCACAATCGCTCCCCCCCCAGCGAGGTGACATTGCATGTCGTCAAGGCCGCCCGCTTTCGCTGCCAGTTGGGTGGCAGTGAAAGCGGGCCACCCAACTGGCAGCGACCCCATCAGTTATACCTGCAGGTAGAGTGGGCCCATGGGGTGAAGAAAGTGCCACGTTGCTTTTTCGGGTTATGCCACCAGGCCCTCCTTCCAGGCCTGGTTCAAGAAGGGGGCCCTGGGCTTCCTCAGGGCAGGGTCACTATTTTCTTCCCTCGTTGTTCCATGGGCTCTTTTGAACCACTCTTTGTCTGGCCCCTCACCTGGGACCAATTTGCCCTGGCAGGCCTTACCAGTGGCACTTGGCCCCAGACAACACAGCCCCCAGGTTCACAGGAGCACACAAACCTCCCTACCACGATAAGGTGATGGTTCTCCGGGGAGGACAAATTAATTTAATTCATTTTTATTTATATGTCACCAAGTCATAATATTTTACAGAGCGAGACCAGACAATTTCCCCTTTGAGCAAGCACTGGGTGACAGTGGAGAGAAAAACTGCCTTTTAACAGAGGAACTTTCAAGCAGAACCAGAGTCAGGGAGAGTGACTGTCTGCCTCTAACGGCTGTGTTGATGGAGGAGAGAGGAGAAAAAAGATGTGGGAGAGGCAAGAGAGAGATCAGAAACAGTTGTATATAATGTTGATTTCCCACCAGTCGCACTGGTTGTTACACTCATATGGATAATTGTATTAATGTTAAGAATAATGAGCTGTTAGCAACACCAATAAAAATGTGTAGTAACAATAATAGAATGATGATGATGATGATGATTTGTTCCATAGTGAATAGCAGATCTGGATCCTGTAGCTGTGGACTCAGAGGTACCTGCAAAATGAGGACAGGGAGAGAAAGATAGAGAGGTAAAGCATAAAGGACAAGAGAGAGGAAACACAGAGTTAAAGACATTCAGTGATCTAATATAAATGCAGACAGCAAGGGGGGGTGGGGGGTGGGATTGATCGAGCTGTACACACGAATGAAGGTCCACACATGAATTTTGCATGATGTCAGAGCGATGTAACAGTAGTACTGGGGATCTTCCAGCTAAAATCAAATAGAAAGACATTTCATAACATTGCTGTCAGTGGCAGCCAAGAAAACAAAGGAAGGCCTTTGTAAATGAAATGTACCTGCTGAGAACTTGATTCTGCTGTTACCCTGATTATACTAGCTGAATTAAAAATGGGAAAACATGACAAGTAACTGCTTGGTAATATTGAAGTAATAGTGTGTAGTAGTAGTAGTAGTGTTAATATTACAGAAAGCTTTGTCAGCTCCACCGAAAACAGTATTTTTTCTATGAGCTAGACTGAATTCATTCTTCGTCTTGTATGGAGTCATAAGGGGAATTACTTTCTATGACGTGATGGTGTCTTCCTCCACAGCTGTCGAACCTGGAAGGTAACACCAATTCACAGGAAAGGGAATGTTCTCACACATTTCCAGAAAGAGAGAGAGCGAGACGGAGAGAAAGGAAGAGTGCACAAGCCGGTTTCCATAGCAATTGTCAGCACTGTCACATGGTTACCTAGGAACTAGTAGTTAGTGATGCTGTGGAACTGATATGTTTATGCTTGGCAGGTCTTCAGTCAGAATACCATATTTTGCCATCTAATATGTGACAGATGCAGAAGTATTAGCGAAATTTTAAAAGTCGGGTTAGCGATATTGAGGTTTTAACAAAGGATGAAAACCTCCTATTTAACTTCAGTGAATTTGTTGGCCCACCCTGTTTATGAGCGGACATATATAAAGCACTGGGTCACATTCAGGCCAGGAGGACAACACTTGGGCAACATCAACCTGGAAACTCCATTTGGTGTGGACTAATTCATGCTCAGCTGACCCTCCGATGACAGACACTAATAGTATTATTGGTCACACTGGATGAACATTAAATGCAGAAGAAACAAGCAGAGGAGAAATACATTACATTCCCCATTTTAACTGAAAACATGATTCTTTTTTCATAATATGACAAGAGTCTGGAAATGTTACATCACAAGTACCTGGATAGTAATAATTCCCATTTTGAAATGTATGAAGCTCTGATTAATTAAAGATGCTTAACTAAAGCATTGATGAATTTCATTGTGTTTTGTCTAAATGTGCAATTGTGTAAAACTGTTACTACACAGCAAAGAACGTGAGTGTGGGGTTGTAAATGAATGACAACTTGTAGAATGTAGACAGCTTAAAACAAATTAGGTGTATTGACACAGTGCAGTGTTTAGGTCCAGTACTACTTACTGTGACCAAAATGCATTACTGAACTGGAATCATTTATTAGGTTGTATTGTGATTCGAATGTAGAAGGTAATCTGCTAAATTTTCTCAACCCTGCTAAGTATGTTTGACCTTTATGGGAGTTTTCTACAAGTCCAATCATTATCATATCATGAGATATCTATTCATTTCTAAATGCAAGCTGCAGTTTTTTAAGGTAAGTGAAATGTCAAGCAAACATCAGTTACATTCAATGACAGAGAGGGGAAATTAAGTGTGTTTACATGAGAATTAGACTGTATGACAGTGAGCTCAGCTGTTTAATGCAGTGGTTTTCAATTGTTTTCTGCTATGCCCACCCCCCAATATAAGTATACTAGTAATACTATAGTATTGTGTTTGTCTATAAAAGTGTTACACCTCTGCATAACATTGTATGCTTATTAAAAAAATAAATAAAGAAAGAAAGAAATACAGGCCCACTTACAAAAAGATTACCTTTATTAACCCTGTTTTTCAGTCTGAATGCATTGAATCCTTGGAAACCTTAAACTTCTTTCAACCAACAAGATGATTGCTACTGCTGCATCAATCTTCAGGATATAAGTTTGAACACAAAGTTACAAAATAAGCTTAAATGAATTAATAATAATACATTTAATTTATCAGCATCACTACCACAGGCGCATAATACATAGAACACTATAAGATTTTTGTTTCTTTCCCCTTTCAGCTTTTTCCATGTTCAGGGACTTGCATGATTGATTTGGCTGCAGTTTTTATGCTGGATGCAAATGGTACACTTAACCTGCAAAAAAGAAAATGGATGTGGAAGGGAAGGTAGTAGGAAGTCGACCGTTAGGATACAGGTGAGACAGGGACTGGGAAGCTCACCTGGGCCTTTCTTCCTGCACTGCAGACACACACTTGAGAGAGCAGCTGAGGGCAGCCTTTTGTTTGGTGTTTGATTTGGTAGCTTTTCTTCTTAAAAATGTTGAAAGCATGATGTTAACAGTGCAATTGTAGATAAATGAAATTGTTCTTTATGGCCATAGTATTAAATAAAAAAGTTATTGAATAATTGTACAAATATGCGTTTTCAGATTTCCTCATGTTGCTGAGGGACTAAAAAACCTTGGCACATCAGCCAAGACATAAGCTTCTAGTCACCTTCCTCACTCTGACTGGTGAAGTGGGCTGTGTTCAAGTCTTGCAAGTTTAATCAAAGTCATGACTAGAGCCAGACCCAGACCTTGTTTTCTTAGTTTAGTACGTCTTTGAACAACCAATGAATGTGCCATCTTTAGTTTTATTTTGTTTATGTTTGGGCTTCTTGATGGAGAACTGAGTGGGAGAGTTGCATATGTGCTTTAGTATGTGGTTTGAGTCACACTTGTTTGCTTGAGACACCTATTTGAGTGTGGCAAAATTGTTTGGATTTGGTTTTGGTTTGAAAACAACATACGTTGTGACTAGTTTCTCTCCATGACACCCCACAGTGTTTATTTTCTTGGCCCATTGCTGTTGGTTTACTAACTCACACTAATTTAAGCTTTTATTAAATTACACTGCTTGTCGCACACTGTCAGTAAAATCTATATTTTTTTGGTATAACAGTCTCTGGTTCCAGTTTATTCTTGGTTTTAGGTACCTACTATCACTTGGAACAGGTGCTGATTTTTTAATCAAAATAATGAAATATTTCAAAGGATTAATGGTAAAACCCAAGTAGTTTATCAGCCTGATTGGGACATAATGTCTGTTAATTATTTGGCTTCATGCTGTCCGCTGCCAGTTTTCAGGCACCACACACACACACACACCGCTTTCTTTATTTCCCACTGTTTAATGACACGCCACTGCCACCTACTGTAGCGGGGGTGTAGTTACACGTTGTTTTGGTGCGGCAGTTAAAAAGAGACAATTAAGGCATAAAGTAGTGGCGGAGCCAGAAGGCAGCTAATGGGCAGGCCTGCAAAAATATAGATGGACCTGATTTAAAGCTGAGATGTCCATATAAATTGTATCATGTAAAAAAAATCTGTCAGACCACTGTAAATTATAATACACCTCATACGCACACATATGAAAGGTTATACAGCAGTCCTAGTCTATTGTATACTCCACAATTAGACCTCTGTTCTGTTAAAATTCACTGTTGAGACGTGATAAGGAAAAAACTATTTTTTTTTTCTTTTCTTTTATTCATGAATCTTAATGGGTGGGCAAGCTGTCAATCTGGGCCTGTGCACATCCAAGCCCACCCATAGATCCGCCCCTGAGCTAAAGCCTTTCTTGTAATCAGACAACACTGAATTGACAGTCCTTGTCTGGGTGGGTGAATATGACTGCTGAATGCTATTTCCAGTTTGTTATTATTATTATTCCTCCAAAAAAAAAAAAGGCCCAACTTTCCATTTCCAAAACCAGATTGCACATTCTACCACAGTGGAATAATATTCCATTATAAATACACGCTATTTTTAAGGGATTATTTTGAGCAATATACAGAAATTGAAAACTACTGCGGAGGTAAGTGTTTGACGGGAGCAACTAATTGTTTCCACCATGTATTATAGAAATACAGCAGTGTAATAGTCAAACGTCGTAATGTAAATCTTTGAGGAGAAGCTTGCTGAGTTTCACTGTCTTTTTATTATTTACAAAGTTATCAGTCTCCGTAAAGACCGTCAAAAATTGCCATAGCCGACTATATTTCAAGTCGTCCAGGCGGGGTATTGGGTAAAGTTTTCAACTAGCAATAATCGCGCCTCGGATAAACCTCATAGGCTACGATACTGCCACTGCGCAAAGCTGCCTGTCGAACGGAAAAGCAGGGGGAGTGTCTCTTGTCGTTATACTTCTCGGTCATGGTGTCTGGACGTGTTCCAGAGGAAATTCTATAAAACACGTCTTTTTATAACCCATGCAAAACACAAATAAGAGCACTTGACATAAATTAAACATCCCCACGTTCCACAAGTAAGCGTGTACAATAAATAGACGTGTATCTGAAGTGTAAGACTGTGACGGTACAGTCGTCAGAAAACGCAACACAGCCTGATATAACTTTATGGCTGAATCGCCGGACAACACTGTGGATTAAAGTGCACTGTGGACTATTTGGCGTAAAAACTCACTTATATCAGTCAATGAATGAGTATATAGAGAAAAAATTTAAATAGTTGTGGCCGGAAATTGCGTCAGAAGGGTACGTCTTTGTTTAACGTTCCCTATGAAAAGACGGCTGGAAACAAACTTCAGTCACTTTAAATAATAAACGGAGAGAAAAGCTCAAACATCCCCACATGACAGCCCATTACAATAAACGTTAAATACTAATGAAGAAAGTGGATAAGGATGCAGGTAATAAATACTAAAAATACACGTAAGAAAGAAACTGCATCTCAACTGCAAAAATCGTTGAGTGCTTTGAGATTTTAACATGAAAATTACATTAACATCATATTAGTACAGTCCAAGCAGAAAAGAGAAACACTGCAGCTCATTACGTTCAACCAAATAATAACAATGTGCCTGAATCCAACAACTGATGCATACCTTGATAGCTGCCTTTAGGTTAAGATTAGACATAAACATCAACCTCCTTACAGAACGTCAAAATATAGTCAATATAACAGTCTCCAATTAATTTAACATCTACTTGAAAGCAAAACCACAAATTATATATTTTTTTTATGAAATTGCAAATAAATTCAGGGAGTTGGGGGATATTAATGCTTTTATTAAGATATTAGATAGAAAACGTGAGTTCTGTTTTTTCAAATGAAAGTTTAAGAAAAACAAAAAAAATGTATGATTAGTCGCTTTCATACATATACATATATATAAGTCTTTTACACAAAGATACTGATAGGGCAAGAAAAGAACGGGTTCGGGTAGTACTCAAAACCCAGACTTGTTTTTTTACCATTAAAACCTCATGCCTTATAATGTTGCGTGCTGATTATCACTTTACAGCAAAGAGGGCTCCTTAGAGACCGTAAAAAATTGCCACAGCCGACTATATTTCAAGTCGTCCAGGCGGGGTATTGGGTAAAGTTTTCAACTAGCAATAATCGCGCCTCGGATAAACCTCATAGGCTACGATACTGCCACTGCGCAAAGATGAAGATGAACAGTCCCAGAGAGAGTGTGTGGGGGATCAACACACACTTTTGTTAGGGGTTTGCTGTTCACTGTGGGGGCTGTAGTCTCTGTCGGTGGGAGGGACTAATCACTACATGCTGGAGGTACTCAGTTTACTTCTGACTCACATTCACACTAAATTTACTTAAAAACTTTACAGATTTTTCCACATGGAAATGAATACAACCAAATATAATGTACAAAATACTTAGTAAGTAAAGATAGACATTTATTTTATCCTGGCTAAGGATATCCTAGCTCCACTGTGCAGGACTGATTAAAGCCTCTATTTGATCAAATTAAATTGTTTTTGCCCTCTGTAGCTCAACTAGTCTATATATCCGGTTTTCGTGATTATGATGTTCAAAATAAAACGTGACTCATATATGTATGAGCGGTTATTAAGACTGTAGATAAAAGAAAAACATACACAGCAACAGTAATGAACGCATCAGATGGAACTCAAGTTAGTTTCTGAAGTAGTGGACAGTTATGTGACAGACTTGTGTAAGAACAACGCAAAATAGTGCTTTCTTTGGAGTTTATTAATGTTGGACAGTTTAATCAGTCTCCTTGGAGACCGTCAAAAATTGCCACAGCCGACTATATTTCAAGTCGTCCAGGCGGGGTATTGGGTAAAGTTTTCAACTAGCAATAATCGCGCCTCGGATAAACCTCATAGACTACGATACTGCCACTGCGCAAAGATGAAGAGGAACAGTCCCAGAGAGAGTGTGTGGGGGATCAACACACACCTTGTTAGGGGTTTGCTGTTCACTGTGGGGGCTGTAGTCTCTGTTAGTAGGAGGGACTAATCACTCCAGGTTGGAGGTGCTCATTTTACTTCTGACTCAGCTGCATTTACTTATCTTCACAGAATCCGCATTCAAAACTGGGAAATATCATAATATCATGTTTCCTGACAACAGGTGAACCTTTATTATTTTCTACCTAAAGAGCCCCTCGCGGTTCTGATCAGGGCTGATTAAAGCCTCCATTATATCAAGTTGAAATATTTCTGCCCTCTGATGCTTGACTGTGTTTCATATGTACGTGCGGTCTGTTCTCATTAAGTTATTCCATGGAAAAGAGACTTCTATGGGTTTTAACTGGAAAAATACATGAAGAATAATATCTTAGTGCAGTTTAAACAAAGATGAGAAACACTGCAGCTCCTCACGTACAACAAAATATTTTTTTTTTGCTCTGACTCCACACAGCACGGGAACAGCTCACTCATAACTTGAAGACTACCATCATGTTAATATTTGACATAAAGATCAGCCTCCTTAGAGACCGTCAAAAATTGCCACAGCCGACTATATTTCAAGTCGTCCAGGCGGGGTATTGGGTAAAGTTTTCAACTAGCAATAATCGCGCCTCGGATAAACCTCATAGGCTACGATATTGCCACTGCGCAAAGCTGAAGAGGAACAGTCCCAGAGAGAGTGTGCGGGGGATCAACACACACCTTGTTAGGGGTTTGCTGTTCACTGTGGGGGCTGTAGTCTCTGTTAGTAGGAGGGACTAATCACTACAGGTTGGAGGTGCTCATTTTACTTCTGACTCAGCTGCATTTACTTATCTTCACAGAATCCGCATTCAAAACTGGGAAATATCATAATATCATGTTTCCTGACAACAGGTGAACCTTTATTATTTTCTACCTAAAGAGCCCCTCGCGGTTCTGATCAGGGCTGATTAAAGCCTCCATTATATCAAATTGAAATATTTCTGCCCTCTGATGCTTGACTGTGTTTCATATGTACGTGCGGTCTGTTCTCATTAAGTTATTCCATGGAAAAGAGACTTCTATGGGTTTTAACTGGAAAAATACATGAAGAATAATATCTTAGTGCAGTTTAAACAAAGATGAGAAACACTGCAGCTCCTCACGTACAACAAAATATTTTTTTTTTGCTCTGACTCCACACAGCACGGGAACAGCTCACTCATAACTTGAAGACTACCATCATGTTAATATTTGACATAAAGATCAGCCTCCTTAGGGACCGTCAAAAATTGCCACAGCCGACTATATTTCAAGTCGTCCAGGCGGGGTATTGGGTAAAGTTTTCAACTAGCAATAATCGCGCCTCGGATAAACCTCATAGGCTACGATACTGCCACTGCGCAAAGATGAAGAGGAACAGTCCCAGAGAGAGTGTGTGGGGGATCAACACACACCTTTGTTAGGGGTTTGCTGTTCACTGTGGGGGCTGTAGTCTCTGTTAGTAGGAGGGACTAATCACTACATGTTGAAGGTACTCAGTTTACTTCTGACTCACATTCACACTAAATTTACTTAAAAACTTTACAGATTTTTCCACATGGAAATGAATACAACCAAATATAATGTACAAAATACTTAGTAAGTAAAGATAGACATTTATTTTATCCTGGCTAAGGATATCCTAGCTCCACTGTGTAGGACTGATTAAAGCCTCTATTTGATCAAATTAAATTGTTTTTGCCCTCTGTATCTCAACTAGTCTATATATCCGGTTTTCGTGATTATGATGTTCAAAATAAAACGTGACTCATATATGTATGAGCGGTTATTAAGACTGTAGATAAAAGAAAAACATACACAGCAACAGTAATGAACGCATCAGATGGAACTCAAGTTAGTTTTTGAAGTAGTGGACAGTTATGTGACAGACTTGTGTAAGAACAACGCAAAATAGTGCTTTCTTTGGAGTTTATTAATGTTGGACAGTTTAATCAGTCTCCTTGGAGACCGTCAAAAATTGCCACAGCCGACTATATTTCAAGTCGTCCAGGCGGGGTATTGGGTAAAGTTTTCAACTAGCAATAATCGCGCCTCGGATAAACCTCATAGGCTACGATACTGCCACTGCGCAAAGATGAAGAGGAACAGTCCCAGAGAGAGTGTGTGGGGAATCAACACACACCTTGTTAGGGGTTTGCTGTTCACTGTGGGGGCTGCAGTCTCTGTCGGTGGGAGGGACTAATCACTCCAGGTTGGAGGTACTCATTTTACTTCTGACTCAGCTGCATTTACTTATCTTCACAGAATCCGCATTCAAAACTGGGAAATATCATAATATCATGTTTCCTGACAACAGGTGAACCTTTATTATTTTCTACCTAAAGAGCCCCTCGCGGTTCTGATCAGGGCTGATTAAAGCCTCCATTATATCAAATTGAAATATTTCTGCCCTCTGATGCTTGACTGTGTTTCATATGTATGTGCGGTCTGTTCTCATTAAGTTATTCCATGGAAAAGAGACTTCTATGGGTTTTACCTGGAAAAACACATGAAGAATAATATTTTAGTGCAATTTATACAAAGATGAGAAACACTGCAGCTCCTCACGTACAACAAAATATTTTTTTTGCTCTGACTCCACACAGCACGGGAACAGCTCACTCATAACTTGAAGACTACCATCATGTTATTATTTGACATAAAGATCAGCCTCCTTAGAGACCGTCAAAAATTGCCACAGCCGACTATATTTCAAGTCGTCCAGGCGGGGTATTGGGTAAAGTTTTCAACTAGCAATAATCGCGCCTCGGATAAACCTCATAGGCTACGATACTGCCACTGCGCAAAGATGAAAAGGAACAGTCCCAGAGAGAGTGTGTGGTGGATCAACACACACCTTGTTAGGGGTTTGCTGTTCACTGTGGGGGCTGTAGTCTCTGTTAGTAGGAGGGACTAATCACGACATGTTGAAGGTACTCAGTTTACTTCTGACTCACATTCACACTAAATTTACTTAAAAACTTTACAAATTTTTCCACATGGAAATGAATACAACCAAATATAATGTACAAATTACTTAGTAAGTAAAGATAGACATTTATTTTATCCTGGCTAAGGATATCCTAGCTCCACTGTGCAGGACTGATTAAAGCCTCTATTTGATCAAATTAAATTGTTTTTGCCCTCTGTAGCTCAACTAGTCTATATATCCGGTTTTCGTGATTATGATGTTCAAAATAAAACGTGACTCATATATGTATGAGCGGTTATTAAGACTGTAGATAAAAGAAAAACATACACAGCAACAGTAATGAACGCATCAGATGGAACTCAAGTTAGTTTTTGAAGTAGTGGACAGTTATGTGACAGACTTGTGTAAGAACAACGCAAAATAGTGCTTTCTTTGGAGTTTATTAATGTTGGACAGTTTAATCAGTCTCCTTAGAGACCGTCAAAAATTGCCACAGCCGACTATATTTCAAGTCGTCCAGGCGGGGTATTGGGTAAAGTTTTCAACTAGCAATAATCGCGCCTCGGATAAACCTCATAGGCTACGATACTGCCACTGCGCAAAGATGAAGAGGAACAGTCCCAGAGAGAGTGTGTGGGGAATCAACACACACCTTTGTTAGGGGTTTGCTGTTCACTGTGGGGGCTGTAGTCTCTGTTAGTAGGAGGGACTAATCACGACATGTTGAAGGTACTCAGTTTACTTCTGACTCACATTCACACTAAATTTACTTAAAAACTTTACAGATTTTTCCACATGGAAATGAATACAACCAAATATAATGTACAAAATACTTAGTAAGTAAAGATAGACATTTATTTTATCCTGGCTAAGGATATCCTAGCTCCACTGTGCAGGACTGATTAAAGCCTCTATTTGATCAAATTAAATTGTTTTTGCCCTCTGTAGCTCAACTAGTCTATATATCAGGTTTTCGTGATTATGATGTTCAAAATAAAACGTGACTCATATATGTATGAGCGGTTATTAAGACTGTAGATAAAAGAAAAACATACACAGCAACAGTAATGAACGCATCAGATGGAACTCAAGTTAGTTTCTGAAGTAGTGGACAGTTATGTGACAGACTTGTGTAAGAACAACGCAAAATAGTGCTTTCTTTGGAGTTTATTAATGTTGGACAGTTTAATCAGTCTCCTTGGAGACCGTCAAAAATTGCCACAGCCGACTATATTTCAAGTCGTCCAGGCGGGGTATTGGGTAAAGTTTTCAACTAGCAATAATCGCGCCTCGGATAAACCTCATAGACTACGATATCGCCACTGCGCAAAGATGAAGAGGAACAGTCCCAGAGAGAGTGTGTGGGGAATCAACACACACCTTGTTAGGGGTTTGCTGTTCACTGTGGGGGCTGCAGTCTCTGTCGGTGGGAGGGACTAATCACTCCAGGTTGGAGGTACTCATTTTACTTCTGACTCAGCTGCATTTACTTATCTTCACAGAATCCGCATTCAAAACTGGGAAATATCATAATATCATGTTTCCTGACAACAGGTGAACCTTTATTATTTTCTACCTAAAGAGCCCCTCGCGGTTCTGATCAGGGCTGATTAAAGCCTCCATTATATCAAATTGAAATATTTCTGCCCTCTGATGCTTGACTGTGTTTCATATGTATGTGCGGTCTGTTCTCATTAAGTTATTCCATGGAAAAGAGACTTCTATGGGTTTTACCTGGAAAAACACATGAAGAATAATATTTTAGTGCAATTTATACAAAGATGAGAAACACTGCAGCTCCTCACGTACAACAAAATATTTTTTTTTGCTCTGACTCCACACAGCACGGGAACAGCTCACTCATAACTTGAAGACTACCATCATGTTAATATTTGACATAAAGATCAGCCTCCTTAGAGACCGTCAAAAATTGCCACAGCCGACTATATTTCAAGTCGTCCAGGCGGGGTATTGGGTAAAGTTTTCAACTAGCAATAATCGCGCCTCGGATAAACCTCATAGGCTACGATACTGCCACTGCGCAAAGATGAAGAGGAACAGTCCCAGAGAGAGTGTGTGGTGGATCAACACACACCTTGTTAGGGGTTTGCTGTTCACTGTGGGGGCTGTAGTCTCTGTTAGTAGGAGGGACTAATCACGACATGTTGAAGGTACTCAGTTTACTTCTGACTCACATTCACACTAAATTTACTTAAAAACTTTACAAATTTTTCCACATGGAAATGAATACAACCAAATATAATGTACAAATTACTTAGTAAGTAAAGATAGACATTTATTTTATCCTGGCTAAGGATATCCTAGCTCCACTGTGCAGGACTGATTAAAGCCTCTATTTGATCAAATTAAATTGTTTTTGCCCTCTGTAGCTCAACTAGTCTATATATCCGGTTTTCGTGATTATGATGTTCAAAATAAAACGTGACTCATATACAACAACAGTAATGAGCACATCAGATCCAATTGGATTTACTTTTGGAAGTAGTGGACACCTATATGAGGGGTCTATGTAGAAACAACGCAAGTTAGTGTTTTCTTTATAGTCCATTAATGTTGAACAAGTTAATCAGCCTCCTCAGAGACCATCAAAAATTGCCACAGCCGACTATATTTCAAGTCGTCCAGGCGGGGTATTGGGTAAAGTTTTCAACTAGCAATAATCGCGCCTCGGATAAACCTCATAGGCTACGATACTGCCACTGCGCAAAGATGAAGAGGAACAGTCCCAGAGAGAGTGTGCGGGGGATCAACACACACCTTTGTTAGGGGTTTGCTGTTCACTGTGGGGGCTGTAGTCTCTGTCGGTGGGAGGGACTAATCACCACAGGTTGGAAGTGCTCATTTTACTTCTGACTCACATTAACAGTAAATTTACTTCAAAACTTGGATAAGAAATTACGAACTTTTATTATATCCTACCTAAAAAGACTGCTGTTTTGAACAGGGCTCACAAAAGCCTATGTTGGCTTTCATAAAATATATTTTATGAACTAAAATATATTCCCCTCCTGTAGTTTGTCTATGTTTCATATATCCCTTCAACCCCGATTGCGCGAATTTGCCTCAAGCCGCTTCCATTCAGAATGTGTCCCGGATGACGGGTGTATTCCTCCGATTCCGGTTGATGCGTCTTCAGTACTTGCATAGGAACCTTTTTGCAGCACCAGTTTCTCGTAGGACTGGTTGGCGTCGGAACTACCATCGGTTGACGGAAGTGAAAGTTCCGGTTAGCAATACGCGCGAAACGATTCAGCAAATTTGGAAAAATTGGCTAATTTGAGGTAAGTTGTTCCAAGAAACAAAAACGCACCAGCCTACTGCTTGTTTCTACAGCTGACATACACGTGACTAATATTTTTGACGTGATATGACGAATTTAATTAGTTGCTAATTCGTTAAAGCCGGATATAATGGAACAATGCTGCACATGAACTGTTGTATTTAAATCGGTTTCAACTCGCACGCGCATTTTCTTTAGGAAGTGTCATTTAGTATTTTTTTTTTTTAATATGAGATGAACTTTCGGATGAATATAAAACTGTAAAAATAACGAGGTAGCTCTTGTCTTATTGTGCAAGTTACGTGATGTACCATTTGCAGCTGTGACAGTGATGTGCATAGTAGGACATAGTCCAGAATTGGGTTGAGAGGGTGGAGGGCTTAAGGAGAGAAATAAAAATAGCATGCTGGGATATAAATGCAATTCCTGCCCTTCAAAATGAACGCATCATTGTTCTATATGTGAGGAAAAACAGCAGTATTTATGCCATAAATCTGTATAGAGGTTCAGTGTTTCTGTTGTTTATATTTGACCATACATTTGTGAATGTAACCATGTTTACGTGTAATGGATATAGTGTGAATAAAAATGTCTGCACTTTTGTATAATGATTTCTGTTTTCTACACCAGGTGATGAAAGCAGCAGCAGTGATGAAGACTGCGATGGAAATGATACTCTTCTTAGCGCCGATGCTACTGCTGCAAGAGGGAAATCAGCTGTTGCTACAAACAGGTCTTTGATTTCATCAGAAAATCTACCCCATGTTTGGTGGTGTGATCTTCTGCAATGTGAATGAACACAGTTTATAGCGTGATTATAGACACTTTTGTTTCCCGTCGTTGTCATTGTTCATTAATTTACAGATGAAAATTTAGAGGTTGAAATCTCTTAAATTAAAAGCCTGAGCTCTGTTTGACATTGATGTATAGTTTGTGTAACAGTCACATTTATTTTGTGTCTTCAATAAAAAAAACTGCATCCCTGAGTCGGGATAATGTGTTTTATTTCTTTTACCATTATTGCCCGTTTTATCTAATTTGCGACATTCCTAAATTTATATCTATTCTATATACTATAGTCAGTATAACAGTCTCCACTTAATTTAACATCTACTTGAAAGCAAAACCACAAATAATAATTTTTTTTATAGAATTGGAAATCATCAACACACGGGGTTTGCTGTTCACTGTGGGGGCTGTAGTCTCTGTCGGTGGGAGGGACTAATCACTACATGCTGGAGGTACTCAGTTTACTTCTGACTCACATTCACACTAAATTTACTTAAAAACTTTACAGATTTTTCCACATGGAAATGAATACAACCAAATATAATGTACAAAATACTTAGTAAGTAAAGATAGACATTTATTTTATCCTGGCTAAGGATATCCTAGCTCCACTGTGTAGGACTGATTAAAGCCTCTATTTGATCAAATTAAATTGTTTGTGCCCTCTGTAGCTCAACTAGTCTATATATCCGGTTTTCGTGATTATGATGTTCAAAATAAAACGTGACTCATATATGTATGAGCAGTTATTAAGACTGTAGATAAAAGAAAAACATACACAACAACAGTAATGAACGCATCCGATGGAACTGAAGTTAGTTTTTGAAGTAGTGGACAGTTATGTGACAGACTTGTGTAAGAACAACGCAAATTAGTGCTTTCTTTGGAGTTTATTAATGTTGGACAGTTTAATCAGTCTCCTTAGAGACCGTCAAAAACTGCCACAGCCGACTATATTTCAAGTCGTCCAGGCGGGGTATTGGGTAAAGTTTTCAACTAGCAATAATCGCGCCTCGGATAAACCTCATAGGCTACGATACTGCCACTGCGCAAAGATGAAGAGGAACAGTCCCAGAGAGAGTGTGTGGGGGATAAATAATAAATATAAACATGTAAAAAATAACGAGGTAGTGTTGCGTTCCCAAAGTGAACTCACACATTCGTTTGATGAAGGATGAAGGAGACGTCCAAACCAGTTTCATATGTTTTATTTGAACACTAACAGTGAAATAGAGTATAAAAAAGAGATCGTTTACAGAGCTCTGGACCAGACTATGTTTCCCTGACCAGCAGACAACTCCAGCATCAGTTCACGAAGTCTGATGCTCTATCTTTCCCTGGTCCAGTTTTTGTTATGGTTACACAAAGGAAATGAGGTATATGGGTGTGACTTTTTCGGGTTGCACACTTCCTCCTTATATCATCTGGCTCCATTCCTGCGATCAGCCACTTATTGCTGTTGTAGGTCCCTGTTTTCTGTGGATGAGAAAGGAGAACAGACACAAACCGCAAAGTCCACAACCCCAGTGTTTCTCCTTCATTCAATCATAAAAAGGCCATGATTATATATACTGTATATACATCTTTAATATAAAAACATGTAAGGGGTATAAAATCTGATATTAAAACAATATGTGATTCACTGAGTTAAAACAGCATGATTATCTACCATACAAAAGTATGTAAATAACATAGGTCAGAAATCCCAACAATCCCCCTTTTGATCTCAGACATTTCTGAGATCAACCAAAAAAAAAATAATAAAAAAAATACACTACGCAAGACCCTGTGATGCCATCAGGTGTCGCCCTCAAAACCATCATTTACTATCTCCCTTGTAAGGAGGGACATCTGATATGGGGGAGGCTGAATCTGAGGCTCCTTTCCCTCAGTGGTGGCAGTGATGAGATGGCGACATAAAGCACAAATACAAGGTATACAACAACATCCACACAGTACCAATAATCCTGTAACAAAAATGAGGGAGGAGATAACATCACCAGGTTTCGGCACTTACCAAACCAGGAATCTAAAATATCAATGAGTGGGTCATTTATTCCAGTGTGTGCAGCTATTTCGCCATTCAAAACTCTAATGGCCTATCAGGTGCCGTGTTATTAATTATCACTGTACAACACTGATCTCCGAACATGTGACAGACACCCCCTTTTTTTTTTTACTCCGACTCCTCCCTAAACAACAAAGGTAGAACAATATATACAATACATGTAAATCCAAGCAGTTGTTTCCTTATTACATCATCCATTTTAATACATAAAGGAAATATAAAAAGAAAAAAGAAAATCTTTCTTTTATTCAAAGTCCTATCACTTAACTTGTATCTGTAAGAAACCTTTAAAATAAAAAGCACTCAAAACCTTCACTCCTACTTCTGAAAACATAACGCCGTCCACAACATAAATCTTCGGTCACACAAACTTTATTCAGAACAGCTCTTATGTTGCAAAGTAAATAATTACTTTAGTAGTGGTGACAGCATTTATGGCCCTGAGGTCTTGTGCCATGCAGTACCTCCCTAGGTCTGTGTTTACGACAAGTAAAATGTGAGTATCCCAGCTAGAATAAGACCTCTGTAAAACTCCTACTTTCAAAAAACCTTCAACTGTGTCTTGTATGCCCAGTGCATCCTCAGGTTTTGCTGATATTGAGACTGCCAAATAGGTCGAAGTGCACTGTGTTTAAATGTGATGGGTGAGAATGATGAACGGAAGCCAAAATCTGTCAGGCTCTGTGACCACAGGCCAGACGGCATCGAAGACAACATGGGCTCGGCAGACTCATGATCCGTTTTCTCTCGGTCATGAAATCTCTCAATATATCTATGTTCCATCAGAGCAACATCACGTGTAGCATGCACTATTTTATACGACTTGTCAAGATGGGGTGTAAAGCAGACCAAGAATTTGCGTAGGAGATCAATCAGACACTGACATGAGACGTTTACACATGGAGCCCAAATCTTTAGCTTGATGATCTTGCATGCACGACAAGACACACCCTCAGGCCCAACCAGGATTGAGTCAGCTTGAATATGCTAACCCGTGCCCTCCACTTCACTGTAGAAGGTGTGCTGGTAAACATCATTTCTATCTCTATCGTAAAGCAATGTGACATGGTAGGGGTCAGTGGGAGGAGAGTGGGGATGCAGAGCCTGTAACCAGGGACGCCACTGAGTAAACAAAGAGATCATGCCAGTAAATGTGGGGCCATCAGGAGTGATCAATCCCCATAAATGTCACCGTAAGCAGTTGCTGGAGGAGTGTTGTTGGCGGCCAACATCATGTGTGAGGTGGTGGGGAGAGATGGAATAGAACAGTGTGTTGTAAAACCATCAGGAAATGCCACAGTCAGTCTGTCCAGACTACAGAGCAGCTTTTTTTTACTTTTTTCTGTTGATTTTAACCTTCACACATGTATTGATCATGTTATCTTTAAGTAGGACTGGACCTTTCAATTAACTCTTGTGTACGTTATTGTGATTTGATTTTTTTTTTTTTTTTTTTTTTTTTTTAATAAACAATAACTCATGAAGCCGGGCTTCGGTTAATTCTTGAAGACATTTTTTTTAAATCCTCATTCATTTCCTCCATCTCAAGCAATCCCTTCACTTCTACTAACAGCATTTGATAAGGTGGTGGAGCAGAGCAGGGCAGCTGTGGGTAGAGAGATGCAGTGGGAGGGGTGGAGGGGTTTGGCCTCAGGGCCTCCTGTTTCTTATTTGTATGTGTTGGGATTCTTTTTTTTTTTTTTTTGCATAAAGCACAACGCAGGCTAGAGTTAATTGATGAATCAGTGCTCTTGTTTATGTATCTTTCTTAAGAAGTTCTTTCATCCAAGATTTCTTTTGAAACAACTTTGGTTGTTTTTTTTCTTATGTTTATCTAGCTCCTGTTTTGCAGTGGCCTCAAGTTGTATTAAAAACTACAATAAACTACCACTACTGTCCTCCACTCTCCTCCTCCTATTTCCATTCTTCCCACAAAGCATCAATTTTATGATTTAGTTTCTGTCTCGCCTGTCCTGCCTGTCTACTCATCACTTACTGGTTTCCATTGCTTACATCATGGGTCTAGAATAATTATCACCAAACTCTTCACTCTATCCAACTCACCATCCATCCTAGATGTATGTGTGTGTGGTATACGTACATCCTGTTCGGATTCCGTTCACTTAATCTCTGTCATTACAGATTCTCCTGCTCTCCAGCTCCCCCTGAAAAACTAATTTTATCTAATTTGGCCCCCTCTTCTCTCTTTTTTTTTTTTTAACTCTACTCCCCAACAGCCAGTCAGTTTGTATGGCATACACCCGAGCAACTGACCGTTAAGTTGTGTATAGCCTTGAGCCAGTCAGTGTGTATGGAGTTCACCCGAGCCACTGACCCAATGAGCTGCACTCACTTTTCAGTGAGACGTGTAGCTTGTGTTAGCACCGTTAGGTTTCCACTACATGTGTTTACAACTCAGACACTCAATGCAACACTCCTGAGACACTGTTGTAACTGCCACCCCAATTGTTTTCCCCACATAAAAATAATATGACACCGAGATTTTTTAAACCTCTGGACTTCTAGGCTCCAGCCAGGATCTCCAACCCTCAGTCTCTCAGATCACTCTCGGATACCTCCAATACGGAATTTCTGACGAGAGCTTAAGGCTACAAACTGATCCCTCTCTCGGAGTAAAAAACAAATTAATACACTCTGCAGTAAAACTATCCTGGATTTACTGACACGTTTGCGCCTTGGATCCCTTAAACGACCTACAAACTTCACTACTCTTTGGCAATAGCAAGTTAGGGGACTTTTAGGGCTTAACCCTGGGACTCCAACCCTACAAAAACATTAAATATTCAATCCTCTATATCCTTATAATTTTAAAATCTTTTACCACTATGAGATCTTAAGCCCTCCTTGTTGTCCTCATTAAGTCCCGGACCTCTGGTCTACACTCACATACGGTTCTGTTGAACACCAGTTACGGTGCCTAGTCACATGAGCACTTACATCAGGTCCGCGACTCCGGACTATCACAAGGAAATTTAGCAACCAAGTCACCTTAAAAATTTATATGTCGAATTCACCTAGGGAGGTTCCATTCAGACGACTATCTAGTCCCGTCGGCGACTACCTCCCGGGGCCAGCTATTAGAAAGACTCTAACAGTCCCAATTGCCTTGCAACCCCAACCACGGTTTTCACAACGATCTCTTTTCTCAGTCACTTCACTGTTTACAGACAATGTGACAATGTGTTTACAGACAATGACTCGCATTAACGCTACATGTACTGAAAAACTTTACAGATTTTTCCACATGGAAATGAATACAACCAAATATAATGTACAAAATACTTAGCAAGTAAAGATAGACATTTATTTTATCCTGGCTAAGGATATCCTAGCTCCACTGTGCAGGACTGATTAAAGCCTCTATTTGATCAAATTAAATTGTTTTTGCCCTCTGTAGCTCAACTAGTCTATATATCCGGTTTTCGTGATTATGATGTTCAAAATAAAACGTGACTCATATATGTATGAGCGGTTATTAAGACTGTAGATAAAAGAAAAACATACACAGCAACAGTAATGAACGCATCAGATGGAACTCAAGTTAGTTTTTGAAGTAGTGGACAGTTATGTGACAGACTTGTGGAAGAACAACGCAAAATAGTGCTTTCTTTGGAGTTTATTAATGTTGGACAGTTTAATCAGTCTCCTTAGAGACCGTCAAAAATTGCCACAGCCGACTATATTTCAGGTCGTCCAGGCGGGGTATTGGGTAAAGTTTTCAACTAGCAATAATCGCGCCTCGGATAAACCTCATAGGCTACGATACTGCCACTGCGCAAAGATTAAGATGAACAGTCCCAGAGAGAGTGTGTGGGGAATCAACACACACTTTGTTAGGGGTTTGCTGTTCACTGTGGGGGCTGCAGTCTCTGTCGGTGGGAGGGACTAATCACTACAGGTTGGAGGTGCTCATTTTACTTCTGACTCAGCTGCATTTACTTATCTTCACAGAATCCGCATTCAAAACTGGGAAATATCATAATATCGTGTTTCCTGACAACAGGTGAACCTTTATTATTTTCTACCTAAAGAGCTCCTCGCGGTTCTGATCAGGGCTGATTAAAGCCTCCATTATATCAAGTTGAAATATTTCTGCCCTCTGATGCTTGACTGTGTTTCATATGTACGTGCGGTCTGTTCTCATTAAGTTATTCCATGGAAAAGAGACTTCTATGGGTTTTAACTGGAAAAATACATGAAGAATAATATCTTAGTGCAGTTTAAACAAAGATGAGAAACACTGCAGCTCCTCACGTACAAGAAAATATTTTTTTTTGCTCTGACTCCACACAGCACGGGAACAGCTCACTCATAACTTGAAGACTACCATCATGTTAATATTTGACATAAAGAGCAGCCTCCTTAGGGACCGTCAAAAATTGCCACAGCCGACTATATTTCAAGTCGTCCAGGCGGGGTATTGGGTAAAGTTTTCAACTAGCAATAATCGCGCCTCGGATAAACCTCATAGGCTACGATACTGCCACTGCGCAAAGATAAAGCGGAAGAGTCCCAGAGAGAGTGTGTGGGGGATCAACACACACCTTTGTTAGGGGTTTGCTGTTCACTGTGGGGGCTGTAGTCTCTGTTAGTAGGAGGGACTAATCACTACATGTTGAAGGTACTCAGTTTACTTCTGACTCACATTCACACTAAATTTACTTAAAAACTTTACAGATTTTTCCACATGGAAATGAATACAACCAAATATAATGTACAAAATACTTAGTAAGTAAGATAGACATTTTATTTTATCCTGGCTAAGGATGTCCTAGCTCCACTGTGTAGGGCTGATTAAAGACTCTATGATATCAAATTGAAATATTTCTGCCATCTGATGCTTGACTTTGTTTCATATGTATGCGGTCTGTTCTCATTAAGTTATTCCATGGAAAAGAGACTTCTATGGGTTTTAACTGGAAAAACACATGAAGAATAATATCTTAGTGCAGTTTAAACAAAGATGAGAAACACTGCAGCTCCTCACATACAACCAAATAATTTTGTTGCTCTGACTCCACACAGCACGGGAACAGCTCACTCATAACTTGAAGACGACCATCATGTTAATATTAGACATAAAGATGCGTCTCCTTAGAGACCGTCAAAAATTGCCACAGCCGACTATATTTCAAATCGTCCAGGCGGGGTATTGGGTAAAGTTTTCAACTAGCAATAATCGCGCCTCGGATAAACCTCATAGGCTACGATATTGCCACTGCGCAAAGATGAAGAGGAACAGTCCCAGAGAGAGTGTGTGGGGGATCAACACACACCTTTGTTAGGGGTTTGCTGTTCACTGTGGGGGCTGTAGTCTCTGTTAGTAGGAGGGACTAATCACTACATGTTGGAGGTACTCAGTTTACTTCTGACTCACATTCACACTAATTTACTTAAAAACTTACAGATTTTTTCCACATGGAAATGAATACAACCAAATATAATGTACAAAATACTTAGTAAGTAAAGATAGACAGTTTATTTTATCCTGGCTAAGGATATCCTAGCTCCACTGTGTAGGACTGATTAAAGCCTCTATTTGATCAAATTTAAATTGTTTTTGCCTCTGTAGCTCAACTAGTCTATATATCCGGTTTTCGTGATTATGATGTTCAAAATAAAACGTGACTCATATATGTATGAGCGGTTATTAAGACTGTAGATAAAAGAAAAACATACACAGCAACAGTAATGAACGCATCAGATGGAACTCAAGTTAGTTTTTGAAGTAGTGGACAGTTATGTGACAGGACTTGTGTAAGAACAACGCAAAATAGTGCTTTCTTTGGAGTTTATTAATGTTGGACAGTTTAATCAGTCTCCTAAGAGACCGTCAAAAATTGCCACAGCCAACTATATTTCAAGTCGTCCAGGCGGGGTATTGGGTAAAGGTTTTCAACTAGCAATAATCGCGCCTCGGATAAACCTCATAGGCTACGATACTGCCCACTGCGCAAAGATGAAGAGGAACAGTCCCAGAGAGAGTGTGTGGGGGATCAACACACACTTTTGTTAGGGGTTTGCTGTTCACTGTGGGGGCTGCAGTCTCTGTTAGTAGGAGGGACTACATGTTGGAGGTGCTCGTTTTACTTCTGACTCACATTAACAGTAATTTTACTTCAAAACTTGGATAAGAAATGACGAACTTTTATTATATCCAACTAAAAAGACTGCTGTTTTGAACAGGGCTCACAAAAGCCTATGTTGGCTTTCATTAAATATATTTTATGAACTAAAATATATTCCCCTCCGGTAGTTTGTCTATGTTTCATATATCCCTTCAACCCCGATTGCGTGAATTTGCCTTAAGCCGCTTCCATTCAGAATGTGTCCCGGATGACGGGTGTATTCCTCCGATTCCGGTTGATGCGTCCTCAGTACTTGCATAGGAACCTTTTTGCAGCACCAGTTTCTCGTAGGACTGGTAGGCGCCGGAACTACCATCGGTTGATGGAAGTGAAAGTTCCGGTTAGCAATACGCGCGAAACGATTCAGCAAATTTGGAAAAATTGGCTAATTTGAGGTAAGTTGTTCCAAGAAACAAAAACGCACCAGCCTACTGCTTGTTTCTACAGCTGACATACACGTGACTAATATTTTTGACGTTACATGATGAATTCAATTTGTTGCAAATTCGTTACAGCCGGATATAATGGAACAATGCTGCACATGAACTGTGCTGTATTTAAATCGGTTTCAACTCGCACGCGCATTTTCTTAAGGAAGTGTTATTTAGTTATTTTTTTAAAATATGAGATTAACTTTCGGATAAATATAAAACTGTAAAAATAACGACGTAGCTTTTGTTCTTGTTGTGTAGGTTACGTTATGTACCATTTGCAGCTGTGACAGTGATGTGCATAGTAGGACATAGTCCAGAATTGGGTTGAGAGGGTGGAGGGCTGAAGGAGAGAAATAAAAATAGCATGCTGGGATATAAATGCAATTCCTGCCCTTCAAAATGAACGCATCATTGTTCTATATGTGAGGAAAAACAGCAGTATTAATGCCATAAATCTGTGTAGAGGTTCAGTGTTTCTGTTGTTTATATTTGGCCATGCATTTGTGAATGTAACCATGTTTACGTGTAATGGATATAGTGTGAATAAAAATGTCTGCACTTTTGTATAATGATTTCTGTTTTCTACACCAGGTGATGAAAGCAGCAGCAGCGATGAAGACTGCGATGGAAATGATACTCTTCTTAGCACCGATGCTACTGCTGCAAGAGGGAAATCAGCTGTTGCTACAAACAGGTCTTTGATTTCATCAGAAAAACTACCCCATGTTTGGTGGTGTGATCTTCTGCAATGTGGATGAACACAATTTATAGCGTGATTGCAGACACCTTTGTTTCCCGTCGTTGTCATTGTTCATTAATTTACAGATGAAAATTTAGAGGTTGAAATCTCTTAAATTAAAAGCCTGAGCTCTGTTTGACATTGATGTATAGTTGGTGTTACAGTGAAATTTATTTTGTGTCTTCAATAAAGAAACTGCATCCCTGAGTCTGGAAAATGTGTTTTATTTCTTTTACCATTATTGCCCGTTTTATCTAATTTGCGACATTCCTAAATTTATATCTATTCTATATACTATAGTCAACATAACAGTCTCCACCTAATTTAACATCTACTTGAAAGCAAGACCATAAATAATATTTTTTATAGAATTGCAAATAAATTCAGGGAGTTAGGGGATATTCATGCTTTTATTAAGATATTAGATGGAAAACGTGACTTCTGTTTTTTAACAGGAAACAGGAAACAGCAAAAAAAATGTATGAATAGTCCCTTTTATACAAAGTCAGCAAACTGATAATTTGATGCTCGATTAAGTCAGATAATCTGGATGTTAAAGAAGAACGCACTCGGGTAGTACTCAAAACCCAGACTTTTCTTTTTCAAGTCGTCCAGGCGGGGTATTGGGTATCACTACAGGTTGGATAATACATAGTCTATATATCCGGTTTAGGGATTATGATGTTCAAAATAAAACGTGGCTCATATATGTATGAGCGGTTAATAAGACTGTAGATAAAAAGAAAAACATACAACAGTAATGAACGCATCAGACGGAATTTGAGTTTGATTTTAAGGTAATGGACAGCTTCGTGACCTTTTTATGTGAGAACTACAGATTTTGTCGGTTTTTTCTAAATTCATTTATGTTGGACAGTGAAATCAGTCTCCTTAGAGACCGTCAAAAATTGCCATTGCCGACTATATTTCAAGTCGTCAAGGCGGGGTATTGGGTAAAGTTTTCAACTAGCAATAATCGCGCCTCGGATAAACCTCATAGGCTACGATACTGCCACTGCGCAAAGCTGATGAGTATTCGTCAGACACGAGGGTGTCACTCCGCTGCATATGCTCATCGGTGGCGGTGTCATATTTCCAGTTAAAAAAAAAAAGTCAAACCAGCTCCTGTTGATCAATCCCCTAATATCTGCCACTTTTTGCTGCTTGTTGAGGTTTTGGATGGTTTGTGCGTCGGTTTTAAAAATATTTTCAAAAGTGTCACGTTGTCGCAATGCATTATGGGATCGTGAATATCTTATTCGTGACACTGTCTCACTCCAGCGTTTCCAAATGTTTGGAGCGAAACATTCATTCATATTGGTTGCAAGTTCCATTATTAAAAGTAAAACACATACAAATGGTTGTGCATTTTTGGTACGTTAGTGTCGTAAATAAACATCGATATTCTACGGTGGCCTCCACGACATAATTTCTGATCGCAAATTCCTTTTTCGCAACGTTAACTTAGGAATAAACGGGTAAGAAAGCAAACGTTTCACTATTGTATCAAAAGATAGCGTTTTCCATGTATGTGGACAGAAGTAGTGTCACTAATGAAGACCATATTCTCTCAAATGGCCGGAACACCGAACCCATGTTCCAGCATGCTCCCTCGACAATGCTATGCTAGCGAAACACCACCAGATGCCAGTATAAACAAGTAAGAAGCCACTGTAGCTGTGATGGGACGCTCATTAAAAAATAACCGATTATGTTCCAAGTCCTTGGAAATAGATTAATAATGAAACACTTTACGAGCATCTGTTGGCAGACTTTTGGGCCCATAATACAAAGTCGACCATTATTCAGCCGTAACCTGGGTAACAAAAACCCTTGGGACGATTAACGTTAGGTCTTGGCAGACTTGACGTCAGCAGCTGAAAATGTGTGTTATTTGAATGTAACAGGTACGTTCACGTCAGGTACGACTGAACTTTCCTCATCTGCTCATTAAATCTACATCTAAAAGGATGTAGGACTCTCAAGAGGAAAACCCGCGCTCTTTGCTCGAAAGGAATATGTTCCGAAATAAGGAAATGAATCCACAAAGGCCATGGCTCGTTATCAGCAGGATCACCTGTCAGGAAGTGTTCCGTGGAGGTGTCGGCCTTAACTTATGTTACTACTGAGAGATAAACATCCAAGTTTATTTATTTGCCAAAAATGTGTTTCACAAACATGCTTCCTGTAGGGCCCTCTGTGATAACAAGAGTCCAGCGGCCTCATGCCCCCAGGAGCCCTTAGTGCCCCATGTGACATATTATTAGAGTCTATACAACTTCATTGATTAGTAATTGGTAGATAGTTCTATCAGTGAAGTACAATATCAACTATGAACAGTCACCCATCCTTGATCATTTAACCTAACTGTCTAAAAAGAGACTTTTTCTAACTCTTCAGTTATTGCATCCATTCATTTACAAGTCGGGCAAATAAATAAAGACATACATCAAACAACTGTCTTTACTATCACATCATATAGTCATATAAAAAAGGGAGACAAGCATATATTTACATTTCAGAAACTGTCATTTTTATTTCAGCAGGTACCAGTGATTTTTGCCATTAATAATTTCCAATGTAGAGTACTGGTTAATCTGGGTGCCTGAGGGAATATTGAAACTGCCATGTATATGTGCAATTGGGTCCCTGAGAGGTTAATTGTGTGAGGATTTATAGATCTAGATTGAGGTCAGGGGAAACAGAAACTGACAGGGGAATAGATTTCAACACAAGACCTGAATTTCATTGGCAATTTCTTATTTTTATAATATATATATATATATTATGAGTGCTGTCTACTATATGTGTGCATAGTGGATTACCTTAAACAAATTTCATGTTTGTAAAAACCCATTACTTTCCAGCACTGGGCCAGAGGTGATTATAGACTATCAGCTATGGAAGCATATGACTTTGAATATTTAATATTCCTGAAAACAAGGCCTAAGCTGCACAGTGAATTATCATTTTTGCCTTCCCTGTTCACATGTTAAAATTTGTCGTATTTCTTTTTCACCCTTTTCATGGTCCCTTTTCACTGTGATGACACCTTTCTTTTTGAAATCATTTTCAGCTTTATTCAAATGATGGCGAGTGACAGGAGAGAATGGGGGAGAGAGGGAATGGCATGTGGCAAAGGCTGCTACTCTCAGGGCTGAGCCTTAAAGCTCTACAAGGTGAGCCAACTAAGTTGCCCCATGAAACCCTTCTATATCCATTTGTTATAGACTGGAGTTTCTCAGAGTTTCAGATAAAAAAACAATTAAGACAAAATACACATTCAGAATGCTGCCTAGATTCTCCAGCACAGTGAAACAGTAAATTTTGAAATTTACATACATAGTTGATGTAGGAATTTCTCCCTGAAGAACACGGCACTAAATTCTTGGTCTTATTTGATCATCCATTTTTATTGAGGAATTAACTGTAAAGGTTTAATGGGGGTCCTGAGGTTATGGGTTAAAGTGTGATGTTTGAGCCCTAAAAAAATTAAAAGAGGCCAGAGGGTGCATTCATTTAAAAAAGAGATAGATTTGTCAGTTATACAAGTCTCTAGGGAAAGAAGATGGGGAAAACGAGGCATGCTTGATGCTGTACATGTATTTTGATCTGGTCATAAGCTCTTACTAATGGTATACACTTTGAACACTGTGTACTTGTGGTACAACACAAACTGTAATTTAACTATGTGGATATTAGCCCTTTCACTTGTTGTGAAGCTTCAGTGGGATAATGCAGGTGCTTTTGGGTGCTCAGCAGATAAGCATTGGCATACCAGGTGTTAGAGCTGCCTGGGCTGACACATTAGACAGGGATTTGCTGCTGCCAGAATGTCAGGCCAATGAGGCTCGTAGAGGTAGGCTTGGATCACTGTCAGGGACAGGTAAGTACGCAGATAAGGGGATTACACCATGTTTGCGCCAAGTAATCTCAAATGAATCCTGCCAGCCTCTGTTTCATCCTCACCTGGAAAGCCTAAATTTCTCTCTTTTCAACCCAAGAAACACATTACATGGACAGAGTTCAATTCACAAGATGATCCATTTAACCTGGCTTTTAAAGCCTTTGAGGACATATTGGGTTATGGCCATTTAACAACTCTGACAGTAATAATCTCCTCTAATTCTCTAAGGAACCTGATTACTTTTTTGTATTAGTATTTTCCCTTTTATCGGCAGCTCTGTCCAATCAACCGATGTGTGGTATTTTTTGTAATCACCTGGGTCTTGCCTCCACACCACGCGAGGTTTGGTGTGCAGGTCCCTCACTACAAGGCTTAGACTTGAACTGTTGAACAAAAAAGGGGCTGTTAAAGTAGTTGAAATCCCTTGGGGCTGTGGCTCTTCCCGCTGGTAGGCAGAAAGATGAAAATAGAGTGTAACAGATGGCTTAGCTGTTTCTGCCATTCAGCACAGGCTGCTGGGCAGCCCACATTATACTATGCCAAACAAATGGGGCTCACTGGGCAGCCTATAGCCTTCTAAATGCTAAGAGATATTTTCCCCTTGAACTATCAATCACAGGGCTCTAAAAAGAGACAGAAAGCACAGTCATACTCAGGTCATGATCCAACCTCACATGCAGCATGTGGAGCGCTCATATTGGGTAAAGTAAGACTGTTTTGGGTTGGGGAAATGTAAGCTTGTCAGCTAAGTCTGTGGACTGTGTGCGTGCCAACTAGGCTGATCCAGCTTAGACCACACTTTTCAGCTTTCTCCCTGTAATCACACTTACACAGACCTTGTGAAGGACACAAAACCTTTTTGAGTTACCAATCAGCGATTCAACAGGGAATGAATATATTACACTCTTTGTGTAAACATGTCTGCAAAGCAAGCAGGAGTGTGTGTGTGTAGTTGTTTACCTACACAGAAGAGGAGCAGGATGTGCATGGGCTACTGTGTAATCTGGGGGACATCACATCAGCCTGGTTAAGGACATTTATAGATGCTGACCATCCCTCTGTTCCCTCTAAGAGTGGGGCCACCTGGACAATGCAGGATGAGCTGGGCGAACTGTGATTAGATTGTCTTATGAGCAGAGAGGGGAAAACAATGACATTTTTCTTGGGTAGAGTGACAGCTCAGCCAGTGCAAGGGGATATCTGATAAGACAAGACAAATACCGCTCATGGTGCCTTTTAGTTTCTGCCCAAAACTACAAGGTTACAGACAGAATGTTTCATCAGTAGTTTCAGTCCTTAAAGCCCCAGAGTGACATGAATACACATTATAAAGTATATCTACACATATATTAGGTGTATCTGTATTCTATTCTTCACTTGATTTGAATCTTTATATATCATTATCAAATATTCGTTCTCTGCATCCGACACACACATGCAGACAGACTGACAAACACACACACACACACACACACACAATTGTCAACTGTTCCCACCAACCCACACACTGCTGCCACCCTGCTATTCCAAGCTTGTGGTTATTCCCAGACTGAGTCAGAATGGCACCATAAGCCCGTCTGTCCGATTTATGCCAAACCTGATGTCGCCTAGTTGCTCATGTCTTTGTAGAGGCACTCAGCTCTGGATACAGTAGCCATAGCTTAGTTTTTCATGCATCCCTTCCATTCCTTTGTAATTAGGCATAAATCACATTGACAGCTTGATGCACACTTAGCCAGGTAAGGAAGCCATTCAAATCAAAGGGCTCCTTACAATTACACCTTACATAAACTCCCTGTTTAGCCTTTCTTCACCCCTTTGCCATTCCCACCAATGACAGTTTCCTGTGCGTGAAGTATTCCATATACTATCTCTGCATCCTCCAATTTGCTACCATGCTTTATCTGGCAGCCTTCATAATGATAAAGATAAAACCGCCCCAATGAAAGATAATAACAAGGCATAGGAACAAGGCTACGACACTAAAAGTTGTATAATAATAGGACATATCTGCTCACTCAATGTGTGCATTTGAGACCTACGTTCATTTGCATTGGCAGCGTTGAACTGTATACTAAAAATGAATGCAATAATGGTGCGGTCATGTCTTTTCATGTGAATGGCAATTCCAATTTGTGTATGTTATTTGCAGCCTAAATCTGTTTCTTGGTGAGAAATTAAAAATGTAATTAACAATGCATAACATTCTACACGGGCCAACTGTACATGGAAAATCATCAAAGCTTAACCCTACCTTAAATCTTATATGTAATATCTATATAGGCCATCTCTCGCAGTAATAGCATTGGTGATTACTTACCGATGAAACTCAGATATGCCCCAGTGTCCTAATTAAGTTGCTAATGTTGTGAGTCCTTGATAATTATTCTTATCCTACATAGAATTCCACATTATATGGGACTATATGCTTATAATTAATTCAAAACTGGATCTATTGACTTAATCACAGAAAAACCTCTCAATGTGACCATGAGACGATACCAGCAAAAATGTGATATTGATGTCTGGGGAAAAACAACCAGAAGTGCACTGGATGGATACCTGGTTGGCACAATATAATGCAATGCAATATGGTAACAACAACATGTACTTGTCTTGATATCTTTAGATCAGAGAGTTAATTTTCTTATTTGTGCACACACAAAGAAGGTTTTAACTCAGCTGATCGTTTACCTTAAGTCACAATCAGCGAATGAATGACAATTCAGTCAAACATAAATGCTGTAATATATACAGAATAGGCCAAAGGTTTGGACACACTTTCCTATTTGAAGGTGTGTCCAAACTTTTGCCCTGTACTGTATGTCATAATAGGAGAAGCTCTATTTGAGGCCAAATTCTGTCCATTAATTGACATAAGCAGCTAGATTATAGTTGTTCATAAAACATTTTGTGTGTATATATGCAGCTACATAGCAGGGCTTAGCTCCCTCTGTGTGAATGAGGTTGATAGTTAATGAGGCAATATAAGCTACCAGCAACAGAGGGCACTCTAACCACATGGCAAAGAGTCTCTGAACTATGAACCTTGAATCTGATATGGCCACTACATCACTATGGACAGCTGAAATGCTGTATCATAAATTAGGTTGTGTAATATGTTGATAGTCAAACATTTTACAGCCCGGACCAGCTGAGGGACACTATATGACAAATGGTACTGTTTGACACCAACATGATAACAGATCATCACTATTCAAACAACATAAAGGCAAACTGGGAAAAGGTATAAGCGCATTGATCAAAATGTCATCACACTCAGGCTATCTAGTAGGACAAAGTGAACTTCTATTCCACTTTAGTGAATTTAGAGAGCTTGACTTGGCCTTTCCTGGCTACTGACATCCCCTGGGCTAGCATGTTCTAAGAGTCAGCAGCCTCATTACTCTTTAGACAAACAGGTTTGGACATATTGAACTCAGACCCAAAACAATCTGGCTCTCCACCGCCTCTCTCCATTCCCCCAGCTCTATTTGTGATTGGGGAGTGTTTGTCTCTCTCACTCTATCTCTGGGTGTCTGTTTACCTGACACTTGTTTGGCTTGGCCTACTTTCTCCTTGATCTCATCAGTCAATGTGAGGACCTGTGAAGGCCATCTCCCCATCTTGCTTTGTGAATCTCTGCCAGGGCCATGCCAGTGTCAGCAGTTAGGGTCTAACTCACACCCACACAGTTTCCAGTCTTTGCTCCAGGGCCCATTGGGCAAAGGCAGCACATCTCCCTAAACAGACAGCCTCATTTGCATGCCCATAAATCACTAACAAAACTGACACTCCGCCACATAAGAAGGCATGACTAGGAGACACAAAACTCAGCCTGCCAAATTGCAGCTTTATCTGATATTAAGCTCTAGTGCAAAAACAAGATTTTAATATTACTTCTTAGATGAAGATAAAGAGAAGAAAGCTTGAGTAGTACTTACACACATATGCTCCATATCTAAAATCAAAGAAACTTTTACCTCCTTGTTGTGTGAATGAGTCAGAAACTAAAATTCCTGCTAAAGAAAAACTCAAAACACAGAACTTCATTCAACAGTCGTTAGACATTCACATGACAATAAAAGATGATTAAACTCTCTAAAACGTCACTAGACTTTAGGAGCTTCAAAATTATATTTCTTGTGATTAACGATTCAGCAACCAAGGTATGGCAGGCACACCAATAATTTGTCTTATAATGACGACTAATACAGCTCTTGAGGGGACATAGTCTAACATGGCTTGGTGAAACATGAATAACTGAGGGGTGGTTGCTTTTGAAAATATTTCTACAGCAATCAATGACCCCAAATTCCCTTTTCAAGCTTATTTGTCTTAATTTCCATGAAATACCAATGGCATATTTATATTTTAATTTGTTGTCTTATTGGCGAGGAGAGCGCAATCACATTCAACTACTTAAAATATAGCAACTATGTTGCACTAGGGTTTACAGTGGCGGCTCATTTACAGTTATGGGTGTTCTTTTTTTTTTTTAGATAAATTACACAACTGAAAATGAAACCTGAATGTTAAGAGCACAGGAAGTGATACATTTATATTGTTGTATGCATTCTCATAAAAGCACTACCCATTGCAACATAAAGACAAAAACATAGTGATAATGCTAACAGTGTGTATCATAAAGAACTCACTACGCCCAAAACAAATGAACTGTGATTCAGTTTTGTGTTTTATTTTGTTTAAATATAAAAGCTACTGAGTAATCTGCTGCTACCCCAGTACACCGGGTGCGAATGAAGCTTTGCTTGTGATGCAAGAGCAGCAGTGTCTTAGTCTGGCTAAGTAACATATTATATAATTAGTTTTACCCTTTCAAAGACAATATATAATAAAAGACACCCATTGTGCTAGCTGTTGATCATCTACAGGAGGAGGAAGTTTCTGAATAGTCACATGCTCTGGGATGTTGTCAACACCATGTTTTTAATTGTATCTCCAATGACACACCAGTAGCTGCTTGGACAATGAGGTCATGTCCCCTGTATATGTTTTGAGGAGGAAGGGCTGCTGACCTGAAGGGAAATTTTAACTCAACAATTATACACAAAGTTAGACATGAATAATTGTCATCATGGGTTTACTGGAACAGTTGAAACAACGTCCCCAAACATTTATAATGTGTCTCCAAAGGTTTGTTTTCTTGGCCCTTGTATCGTGGGTGTTGGCTCACTGCCAAACTGTCTTGACTTGCAGGGGCATTTTAAAAGAAAAGAGCCATTGTTAATGGTGTAAATAACAACTGTGCTTTTACACTATGACATGTGTATTAGTGGGTTATTATGGCAACAATATTTCCTCTGCTTAACAGCACAGTATGCTTTTGAAATGTTTGCAAATAACAGTTGAACTACCTGTTTCCTGCTCCAGCAGGATGAGTTGGAAAGTTTCTGTAGTTGTATGATTTTGCAGCGCTGACCTTTAACTTTCACCTGCCATGGATCAACAAGTCAGCCGAGGCCTTATTTAATTCAGCTGTCTCGTTGTGTTTCATGGAGGAAATATATCCTTGTTGTTGGGGTAGGCCTGGACAGAGTTGTGCAACTTATGTGTGCGGTCCTGCTGTACGTGGATGGGGCGGGACCGGTTGTTTCTTGACTCCCTGTCAGTGAGTTCTGTTGGATGCGGGCCGCACTTTGGGAACCACAGCGCGGGCCAGCGGGAGCGATTCCCACCGCCCGCGGGAATATTTCGGCGCGTCGGCGAACGGGCGGCGCAAGTTGCCCCCCTTCCTCTTCTTCCCTCCCTCTCTCTTTCTCCCTCTCTCCCTATTCTATGACTTGCGGCTTGTTGTCTCCGCACAAAGAGCCACAGCCGGCGGTGAGAGCGGAGTGGGAGGGGAGTTATCTCTTCCCTGTATGCCGCCGCGTCGGTTCTCCTTCGGTGCGCGCTTCTCCTGGCCTCCCTCCTCCCCCCTCCCTGCCCCGATCTCTCCCTCCCTCCCGCTTCCTCTTGTCTCTCCTCCCTTTCAGCAGCTTACCCATTCTCGAATCGCGATGACAGTCGAGACGGACGCGTGATCGGATCCCACAGGTGTGTCGCCGCCAAACTGAGCAGCCGCCGCCGCTCCCGGAGAGACGCGTGCATGCGCACGCACGGAAGCACGCTCGCACGCCAGCACACACCTGAAAATGGCCATGTGACTCGACACCTGGGCGTGGAGAGAAAAGTACCCGACAGTTCGAGCGGAGACTCTTTTGTGGAAGACTTGCCTGCGCCGCCTTTACAAGGGAATTGACAATTCGGTTTAACAAGTAGCCTTCCCTCTTTTTTTGTGGTTAGGGTTCCTACGGAGTTGTGCCTTCCTCAAATCACTCACAGGACGTGTGAGGAGACTACAATGTGAACTTGCGCTCGGACTTATTTCTTATTTCTTTTACTTTTTTTTTTTTTAATATATGTGTGTATATATTCAGTTTCCACCGGACGGCTGTTCTTCTGCATCTGGGGCTGTACGCGTTTATGCAACTCCTCTCTTCGCTCCTTTTCCTCCAAGGTGAGTTTTAGGGAAGCTGCTGAATCCCGTCAAAAGTGGAATTGGGACTGTTTACTTCAGGGGTTTCAACCGCAGCCCATTTGGAAATGTGTTGGATATGAGCACCAAGTTTGGATAGCGCTTTGTACGCCTTATTTATAGTGCATGGAAGCGGAAGTCGTGCCCAGAAACAAATACTGTCTGACACTGTAATGATAGCGTTTATTTTGTTTTTGTTGTTATGTTTTGTTTTCTTCATGTGTGCTGGAAAGATAAAGACGCGTTGGAGCAGTCATATAATATAATAATATGACAATATGAATTATAGCCGTGAAATGCTGATTGTGGAAGACTGTCTCTGACAGCTTCTTAGTTATCCAGGGCAGTGTTGTGTTGAAATGATAAAACGTGTTGTTGAATCGCCTCTTAGTTGGACTCTCGCCAGTCTCGGTGCAAACTTTCTCTTCTGTTAAACTTACCAGCTGTGTGCATGGAGAGGAGGCTGTAGACATCATGCTCTTCTCCTCTAAAACATACATTTCATCTCTGGAGCATTGCAGCCACAGCATCTGCCCAGTCACCTCACAAGGAATCGTCTGTCTCCTCATCCAGGCATTTTCAAAGAGAAATGGCCATGTGAACTGTGCTCCTCACCTCTGGACAGTGGGCTGTACATCAACAGCTGGGAAGACAGAAGTAGTAGTGAGCACTGCCTCCTGTTTGTATTTTCCTTTCCCTCCTCCTTTTCCTCCCCTTTATATCTTGTCTCTCTTGTGGAGGACAAGGAGACAGAAGCACTATTCATGTCCCTGTTGAATCTCCCGTGCAGTTCTGTATCTCTCAGTCCCTGGCGTGGCCCTCAGCAGACCACTGTACTGCCTTGTTGTCTTTCTAAATCGTCCTTTTATTCACAGCCCCTGTCATCTTCTGCCTCCCTCGTGCACAGACCTACTGTACTTAGGATGCTCCATCTCAGAGGGATTATTTCCATTAAATAACCCCATCCAAACAGTCTCATAGTGAGAATGGATTATTGCAGGCAGGAGGCATGTAGAGGCGACTGCTGAGGGGCAGTAGTGGTGGCTGGAGGGGAGTTAGAGCTCAGGGTCAGCTTCCAGTCTCCTGACTGAGCATCAATTGGAAAACCGGGGATGGTTTTCCAATAGATGCCATCTGCTCACATGGACACACACAGACAAATGAAAAACCAAGATGCTTCCTTGTGCTTTCCTTCCTTCCATTTCGCTCTCTCTCTCTCTCTCTCTCTCTCTCTCTCTCTCTACTCTCTGTCATTCTTTCTCTCTCTGCCCCACAATTCTTCATTCAGGGTTTATCTCTTCCACTCTGAATAAATAGAGACACCTTATCTCTGCGAAGGAGAGTGGTGATAAATGTTTTCTCCTGTTCAACCTCAAGGGTGAAAAAGACAAACGTACCACACTTCTTCATCATAGATGTTCTTTTCAGGGCAAACGAATAGGAGACATTTCTCATTCTGGTCATGTTATTGTTTGAGAATTCTGCAAACCAATCCCAAATAGCTGAATGCAGTCTGATACCCTGTAATACAAGGAGTAGAGAAAATAACAAACAAAGCAGGCATTTCCATGAGTCCCCCTTCTTTTTTGGGTAATAGGCTGCTGGCTCTGGAAATGAAACTTTGTGGTGTGATCCACTAAGTATTTTTGGGTTCGGTAAAATAGTCTCTGACCAATTGAGAAACAGAGGCACTGAACTGCTGCTCAGTGAGCACTCAGCTGTTAAGCAACTGCATGTTTTGGGCAAACCGGAGTTCATCCTGTCCTTTTTAGTGTTATATAGTTACTCAGATAGTTTAAACCATGCCCTCTCCTGGAAGCATGCGGTGCAATTCACAGTGTTGCTGTATTTTTGAGGTCAAATATTTTTGAACCCATCCCTAGTCTCTTTTGTTTCCTTTGCATTGGATTACTGACTTTTGCCATTTTCATTTTGAAAATAAAACCATAATCCTTATAAAGCAACCAGAAACCCCAAGCCTCCTGTCTGCAGCCTGAAAACAGAAAACAGCACTAAACTAACTGATACATAAATTGCATGTATGCCCCTGGCTACAATCTAAACCGTGATTGAATTGCTCTGTCATTCAGACCTACTTTCATTTTATAAGGCGGCCTGTTTTGTTAACTCGCCAACATTTCTGCTATCACAAACTAGGTGTGGCACACGTGAGAAAGAGCCATATGCATTGCCTAGTTCTTTGTGCTTATCTAAGGTACACATAGGCTTGAAGGAAATGTGGGCAAATGGGTGAAGGGCGTGTCAGCTTGGCATTAGACAGTTGAAGAATCTGGGGAATAGAGATTTCCTTCCGATTGGAGATAGGCTCGTCTTTTCATGTCTGAGGATTATCCTGTGATGAAGGGACGTCATGCTGAGGTGGATTTCTGATATTATCTCCGTTGGATTTTACAGTTGCCACCCGTGCCCTTGGACTTCATGGCCTTATGCTAAACTATCCGCTCAACAGCTCTCCTTTCTTCACCACGCCCTCTTGCTCCAATGTGTTGGTGTTTATGTTTCACACACCAAACCCTCATCAGCCTTGCTTCCAAACAGATTTTTTCCCTCTCTTTGTTTGCACTTGAGATCAGCGATAACAAGGCTGATGTATGGCAGACCTACGGGTTGTGATCATGCTAATTCTCATGCTAACTCCCCTAGCAGCAGGATATGGAATGGGCTTTGTGGTAGGAGATAGGAGCTTGGCACAAACCCACCACCTCATTTAGCTTCCAGTTCACTCCAATCCAGGATTTAATTTGGTCTGACCAAAGGCTTCCCAGCCAAGCCCCTCATTTTCAGCCCTCATAGTCAGCCTTGACTCAGCGGGGTGTATCTTTACCTCTAAAACAACCTTGATGCTTTCTCAACCCCTGCTGCCCTATGTGCCACATCCATGACCAACCACATTGTATGTTCCAACCCATTATGGCTTAGTTTCCTTTCCATGCTGCTGCAGCCAACTCATGCTGCTCATACTTTTCTTACACTTTCACCTTTACCTTTAGCCATTTTGACTTTCCTCTACACTGCTAGTGCTTAGAGAATGAGTAAGAGGAACCTGATGAATATTGTAAACATGCTCAGTCTCCTGAAAGAGATAAATGGTGCACATGGGGAGGGAGCTTAATTGCTTGGTTGAGAGGTTGTGGGCAGGGGGTTTGTTCTGCATGAGAACAGAGACATCCTAGTATATTTAAAAACCAAAAAAAAAAAAAAAGGAGAGATGCAGACAGTTGATGTGATAGAGGTGGCAGCTTGAACTCAGATGAAAATATGAACTCTGCTGCTGCTCAAAAGGCATTTTGGGAACAACGCTGGTGTTGGCTGTCATTAGCCTTTGGGTTGCATAGCTGAGGACTGAACATCAGTGATGGATACACAATACAGACATCTAGCTCAACCCCCCCCCATCCCCACCTACTTTACCATGGCAGATGAACTGACAGGCTGACACAGTATTGCTGTGGCTTTTGATGCTACCTGCTCACTGAAGGGATGTCAACCAGCAAACCTACTCAGGCCACCGGCAAAAGTTCAATGCAGCCAAGTATTACAGGCCAACACCAAAGAAGTAGGTATATGAAAACTTATCAGTGAAGATGAGAGTGATATCGTCACCTTGATTCCTAGCCTAGGAAATCTTTGTCAAACGCTTTCTTCTCAGGGCTTGTATTGGCAAGAGAAGAGAGAGCGGGGAGCTAATTTATTTTTTGCTTTGGTAATTGAGTCTGTCACGTATTGCTATCAAAATGCTGTCCATTTAAATACTTGAGAGGGAAGTCGGTTGTGCCTGCTTCAATCAGCGTAATGTGATGGGCGATATTTAGTCCAGCTCCTTTGCTTTACGATGAAAAGACAACTCTTAGATCTCTCAGACTCTAACATATTGAGGATGAGTTGCCACTTAATTTCTGTGCAAATTGAGGGTGCCTGTGCAGGATTTGGCAGCTTGCTGATATATCTTTCTCAGAGATTTGGGTTTGAAATGGATTTAGGCTTACAGCCGCAAAGGAATAACAGAAACTCTGTGTAGGGCCACTTATTCCACCTGTAATGTATTTTCACTGCACTTTTTGTTTTTGCTTGAGAGTTGCTCTGTGTTGAGTGCTATTTAATCCTAGCTGGGGAACCAGAAAGTGCAATTCATTTTTATCTGCATGAGTCATTTCACAGTTAATCCTCAAACTGACCAATTTACTCCTGCCAGGATCGTTTTTAATTATCACCTCTGCTTTACAGTTAATATGACATCCAGCTGGTTTATGTTAATGTGGTAGTTGCCATCAAGTATTGGCCCCTCTGTTTTTTTTTTTTTTCTTCTTTTCTTTTTTTTTTTTTTTAATGTGTGCATCCACACTGGGCGATTAATTATGAAGTACTGAGCCTGAGCCAGGACTGGTGGGTGACAGATGCAGGAAGGGTCAGTGTACTGGCGGCAGCTGGAGATGAAGGTCAGACCAACCTGATAGAGCTGAGAGCACATTATGTGGCAAACTAAGGAAGATATAAATGAATGGGCTGTGCAAGTGTAACTTTATCGAGTAGATGAGTGATCCTTGTGGCTCAAGGAAGTAACTTGCTTTGAGAGTTTAACTCTGAAAAACCTTAATCTAAATTAATAGTGCTTTAAAAAATACTTTTGTCACTAATACGCATGTACATTTTGTGGACATGACCAAGCAATTGGAAAACATGAGTGGATCACCCCATTTGTAGCTAAAATTTCCATATTGCTGTAGAAGGCTATTTATTTATGTACTTACACATAGAAGGAATTATTTCTGGGTATGTGTGTGTGTATTTAAAGAGAGCAAGATTCATCAGTTTAACTGATTTCAAATCTTAAATCAATCTTCAAAACTCATTCCTTTTGATTACTTTCACTTCAGCGAACCTCTGAATTAAAAGTTGAAAACGTGAATAATATCCATGGGCAGAATGGCCTGAAATAGCAATGGCACTTTAGATCTTGAAGAAACATATGCTGTCCTTATTATCACTCGCATCTGTTGAAATGTGCTGCCAGCTGCAAGTGGACATGGGGGAAGCAGCGCTGCTGGAGGTTGGGTGTCTGTTTCCTTGTTGTCTGCTTCAATCAAAATTCAAAGTCAGATAAATTCTCATGGTGGAAGATGAGATGTTCTTTAGACGTACCTGTACTCTTGAGTGTAAAGCTTTCAAGCCTGTTTTTAAAGCTGCCGGCTGTTGTGTCTTTAAAAGAGATTGTAATGTTAAATGAATGAATGACATTTTGAGGAGGAGCTTACATTTAACTGATATCCAGGAACACATTACAGAAACACAATGTATTTACCTGTTCCACCGATTCCTGTTCAACCTGTGTGAGTAGAGCACAAAAGAAATATTGCCTGTCTTTATTTCAGTTAGTGGTGAGAGTTGATAAAAATTATTATTTTTTTTTTTCTTTTTGCAGCATCATGTCTGTGTCTGTTAAATGAGGTGGGTATCTTGGCCTTTCAGTAGCCTATGATCCAAGAGGGACCTATTAAAATCTGTTCATAGAGCAGTTGTTAAAGTTAGTGAGAATCTAGTTAAATGCCACTGGCTCTGTTGCCTCTCATCTGTACACTGACTGACCATTTAACAGTGGCAGCAGTCTTAGTAGCAGTAATATCACTGTCAAAGATACAACCTTAACCTTAGAGACTGACATTTTGAGGTGACCCCTCAGCCTCTAAAATTTAAGGTTGCTGATGTCTGAGGTTGGATTTTCGAAGGGAACATTAAATGTTTTAGAAGATGAGTTGGGTTGTTTTTTCTTATTGATCCCTATGGGGAAAATGAGCTGGCCAGAGCAGCAGCAGCAGAAAGCCTGAATGGGGATGAAAGAATAATGGGAAATGTGCAATAAAACAATGAAAATAATGTGGACTGGGAATGAGCTGTGTCACATTTTGTTTTGTACCGTTTTTGGCAGCTGACTCATGACCTTGTTGAAGACAGACCCTTGTAGATTACACATCTGTGGCCTGATCTCCAAGAACATTAACTCTGCCTGATCAGCCAATCATGACCTAAATACCAGAACTGTTCGGAATTACAAACTGGCCTTCTCTTTAACTATGTTTATTTTTGGCTTTGCAACTTCCTGTTTAAGTTAATTTACACAAACATACTTTCTTACCTGTATCAGCAGAACAGTTGCTCTTTATCTGTTCTCTCATGCTCTCTAACTTTTTTCTCCAGAGTCTTTTTTCCCCAAGTTTCTTCTTTGTCTGTTCTTACTCTGTGTGTCTGTAGTCTACGTAGATATTAATTCTAGTGCTTCAAACCTGCCTGAGGCTGGGAGCTGTCTTCTGAAATGCAGATCTGTGGAGGTGTCATCATAGCTCTACGTCTTGGGTGCCTGCGCTTGCCCCCCAGCCTCACTCTCCTATTCACGCAGCCATGATGACATGCATTATTCTTCACCAACTCATCTGGGCAGCTTTGAGGCTGCCCAGATGCGCGCACCCCCCCAGCCATAAACTTTTTTTTTTGTTCATTAAATGGGAGTTTTTAGATACTTTATGCTGGTGTCTGCAAATCACGTAGACATGCTCTCTGCATTTTTCTACACCACTGTTTCTCTTCCCTAATCTGAATACAGTTGTTCAGCCATGTGATGGTCATGCAGATAACTTGCGCTGCTTGCATAGTTTATTTTTGCCCTGTGACACACTGTTTCCCAGATTTCCCCTTGTCACTAATCTGTATTCACAGTTACACACACTGGGGTTTTTTGCCTCTAACCAAGGCGAATGATATGTGGAGAAATGACATCAGAGTCGCAGCCGCATGCCTCTGTAAGAATGCCTAAATATTTACAAGCCCTCATAACACAAACTAGCCTACCATTTGTTCAGACTGCAAGTTTTTAAACTCAGCCCTGTGGTTGCCTCCCTCTGCAGTAGCTACGTCTGCTCTACGTCTGTGCTGATCCCACGCCATTGATTCCTGCGTGGAGCGGTACTCTTTAATTACAGTAATTAGGGGAGTAGAACTGCTGCTAGGGTTAGAGAACCTTATTACCAAGACCTTGTCTTTTTCCTTCACGCACACAATGACCCAATACTTCTCTGTCCATTCTCTGACAACAAGCTGCAGTTAGAATGCTTACAGAATACACGCTGCCAAATTGGATCCCAAATCACACAAGTCACACCAAAAGACATTTTCTTTCATTCCCTCTTCCATTCTCATCCTATTTCAATTGGACACAGAGGAAAAGTGTGTACTATTCCAGTAACAGATTGAATCAAAGTGGGGTGTATAAGGACATGTCAGTATGCTGTTGCTTGTTTACTAGTGAACCAGTGCCGACTGGTGACACAACCAGACCAGAGTAGCCATTTATTCAGCTCTCCAGACCTCCATTAAGATCTCTCCATAGCCATCCCTATTGAGATCAACAGTACACTTCCACTGTTTCTGCTATGTGTTTCTGCTATCCTCCTCCACCAGCCATGAGTTTTTTATATTTTTAACCAGGTTCTGTTCTGTTTCACTTCCAGTCCCTGTCTGCCGTTGGGCTGTCATCACGCATTCCTCCGTGTCTGCCATTTAATTAGTCATATGGAGCTAGTCTCCTCTTTGGGTAATGGAAAAAACAAACTCATATCTTGGTCCCGCTGGGTTATTATGTGTCTACACCTTCCAACTTGAAAATAAAACATTATAGCAGCATGCTAAAATCACACATCTGTTCTGCACATAAACAAAACAAATCGTAATCACCAAAGAACAGCAAGATTTTTTTTTTTTAAACTGTTGTAATTCCAAGTTATAGTGTGTGCTCTGCTGTTTTTGGGGGATCTGAATAGACTGGATTAAAGTGATTTAGTGTTTCTACTCCACCAGCAGTTACCATCCACAGGCTTTTTCTTAGGCCTGACCTCACTGTTAAGTCCTGATGACTATGTCCAGAAAATAATCATATTTTTTGTTGCAGCTTCCAAGCCTTTTATAGTTTATTTCTCTTATAGTGGAAGCTCAGGCATGGGACGGCATGACCTGGCTACAGTTCAACTGGTGAAGTACCAGATCAAAGCTGAGAAGAAAGTTTGGGCTTATTGAGGAACTGCTGGAAGGTTTCTGGGATAAAGTGAGCTGTTCAATTCCAGAGGCTCATGACAGAATACAACCATAACTCTGTCCAGTGCCTGCTGTGGATGTTAGCAGCCGAACCCAAGCTAAGTGAGACCCTGTATTTCAGTGCATTATTAGCAGCAGCAGACCACCCGTGGAGCTCAGACAAATAAAAATCCCATTTCCTCTCTTTCTATAGCTGGTATTAAGAGCTGAGGATTGTGTTGTTGCTTGAGTGCCAATGAAAAAGCCACTCAGTGTGCGAGCAGTTAAAGCCCTCTCAGCGCAGCGAGGGCAAGGCCTTCCTTCCGTATGCATCACCCCAGTCAGTTTGATCGATTCACTGTTTGCTCTGTCTTGTCGAAGTGCGAGCCCGCTTCGCCCACAGAAAATAATTCGGACTTATACCAAGGCAGCCTGCCCCCCTAGGCTTCTCTTTGCACACACATGGATACAGTACAGAAATGCAAACATATACAGTGTGTCTTTCACCCAAAGCGAGCTGGACAGCCCAAGCATGGATCCATGAATTCCTCATAACACAATCTGTTGGCTGATCAATAATTCAATTTTATCTGTGAGCAAGCATGTCTGGATCCAATATCACCTGCACCTTCCTCTGCCTTCATTTAACAGGGTGGGTGTTGTGTCCTTGAGCCAGACTCGGCTTATGTCTGTGTTGTCGTGTGTGCTGATTAGTTGGCTTTAGTTAGTTCTCAGGCAGTGCTTGTTCTGGCCCATAGTTTTGTATCCACTTCCCCTGTGCATGTGTGTACACGCATGAGAGCCCTTGGCTGTGGTGGATTACAGACTGTTCATTATTTCAGCTGTGCACATCTCTTGTGCTCTTTGTGTCCACAACAGTGAGGTTGATGTTAAAGTGTCTGTCTAAAGTGGGCGAAGGTGACGTGTGTGCGTGCGTGTGTGCGTGCGTGTGTGTGTGTGTGTCGGAGCTTATGCATGATCCGTCTCTCCCTCCAGGCTGCTCAACAAATCAAAAGCATGGATCTCATTAAAAGGTATAGAGCCTGTGGAGAGGTCAGTGGCTAAGTTCCCTGATTAGTGGGCTCTAGCTGGGCTTCTTCAGTGTTGTGTTTGAAGGCAGTAGTGGTGGAGGTGGCCTTGAGGTGGTGTGTATGGGTTGGGGGTCCTTATCAACATCCCTCTCATCCCTCTCTAGCCCACACCATTGGGGGGTGATGATGGTGTGTCCAATACTCTTTCTTACAGCAAGCATCAGCCCCATCTGACAGGGTCAAGGACAGAACGTTGAAGGAGATGGATTTAACCTCAGCCATCATCGTCTGGCCCTCCATATCTACCCAACTTTCCATCTCGGGCTAATGGACTGCCTACTTCCCGTTCTGTTTTTATCCCCCTTTGAGTGTTTTATCAAAGGCCACATTCAGTTTCCATCCCAGCGACGGCTTCTCTCACTGCATATCAAGCTGCACCAATAGCCAGACAAGCAGCTTTCTGGGTTGTTAGCAGCTCGTTCCACGGTCTGGACTCCTATCAAAGCTCGGTGACCATGAACCAGGGATGACTTTCAGCCAAGGGCAAAGTGTGTGTGAGTATGTGTGACCATGAGTTTGAGGGACAGGACACTTCTGAAGGTTGCCTGACTTTGGACAGTTTTCCCTTTTCTCTGAATGATCTTTTTCTTCATTCTGGCTGTCTCGTCCCCTGTGTGCCTCTCGGTTTAATGCCCTTCTAGATAAAACAACGCCAGTAAACTTCCTCTTTGTTTCTCTCTCCCCTATTCTCACTGATAACCACAGTATCTAAAAGTAGGCTCTGGCAGCATTCCCTGTCTATTCACTCCCCTCTCCACCGCTCCCGCTCCAAGCCTTTACCTTTTCTTGATCTCTCCCCGTATGCTAGAGTGTATTGTATGTAATCAGTAGATGGGTGGAAACAGTTTTTTCATCTTCTTTCTTTCTTTTTTACTTCCCTTCCTTTCTTTTCATTCCCTGGGTCGGTCCGAGGAGGATGTGCTTCTAGAGATTGGGGATGGAGAAGACTGCTGACTGTCACTTCCATTAAGCGCACTGTCCTCAACTGCCTCCTCTGTATGCCGGGGCCTGGCTCTCTGTAAGACAAGGTCCCTGTCCAACCTTTCTAATCCACAAACCCTTCAGTCCACAGATATGCTGTAGTAATGACAGGGTAGTTTTCTTTTCTGTAAACTTTTCCTACAGGAGGGTTAAAAAAATATATATTTTGAACTCTTATTTTTGTTGCTATGGGGAGTTTGTCTAAGTTGGGGTTTTTGGATATAATATACATAAGGTTTCGGCATCAATGTCTGAAAGGAGCAAAGAGGGGCGAAGTCACATTACTGCCCACACATACACAAAGCGCAGACACAAACAACTTGCATAGCTTCCTCTGCCTTTCACCTCTTTCAGTCCCTGTCCCTCTCAGGCTCAGCCAATTAATAAAACTTGACATTTATTTGAGAAAGCAAATAAAATTGCAGGGTTTCAGGATTGCCTTGTATGCAAACCACACTCCCATTTTTGTGTTTGTTTACACATCATTGGACGTCCTGATCCCTGGACAACAGCTCACTGCCAAAAACCAAACCCTCCAAGGAATTCTGTTTAACGCTGTGAAAGTGTATTTTCTAAAGGGCAGCTCTGCGCCTCTGGTTATCGAAGTCTGTTTAGCAGAATAATCAGTGCTTTAATTAACAAAAGTCAGTTCAGAATATCAATTATAGTTTTCCTTTATCTGTAGTCATGTCACACTGAGAAACAATTATGACTGATTGTGAGTTTTTATTGTCTCTTGCTGGTGCTAATTACTCAGGTTTTGCTTATAAATCAAATTTTTTCCATTAAAGACTTCCCCTTTTGCCCTTTGCCTGCACTTGTGATTTCCTTTTCCTATTTTCTTATACTAATGGATGGCCTTGAGTTCCCCCTTACTTTAAATCATGAGTTTGCGAGTCAGTCTTTGAGTGTGTTGTGTTCTTCTGAGAGAGGGCAGTGTGCTCAGGCAGAGCCTTAGGGGCCTGCTAACATTTTCTTTCAGTCTCATCCCAGTCCAGACACGCTCTTCACTCTGGTATGACAAACATCTCCACAACACTCGCTCCAACTTGAGTTGAGCCCCGATGGCCCACAGCCACCTCCACACACATTCACTCACACACACATTCTCCATTCAGTCACACTTTCGTACGCATTTGGAGTCAAACTCTTTTCTGGGGTTGGTGTTTATCTTTCTCTCATTGTCAAACACATTCACACAAATGCTCTGTCAAGTGTCCTGTGAGTCGCCAAGCTCTAGGGCTCTTCTTCGTTGCTTGATGGAGTAATGACATGGCTGCAGCTTTCAGTGTGGTCGCTGCAAAACAACAGATTCCCTTTTACAACTGCACCTTTCTGTCTGTTTATGTATATTGTGATTGAGCGTGTGTTGTCATCTGGAGGTTTGCCATCGACCCAGAGTGATCACACTCAGCTGCCTGTACTAGGCAATGAACGCTGTTTCATTTCTCCCTCTTTTCAGCCCTTACTTTTTTCCCCATGTCCTATTGAAACAGTCCTTGTGTTTTCATTTTATTCCCCATTATTTCAATCTAATTTGTCATGCTTGATTATGACCGAGACATGACCAAAGTTTGGTTCCCTTCCAATTACTGCAGAGTTGTTTGTATGTGCCAGTTGGCCTGTCCAGAACACAGGCAAGAGTGCAGTGGAACCAATTACAACAATGGGTTTTGAGTGCAGTAAGCGTGGCATGGCGGTTACGGGTGTGATGGGTTTTTAATGGGATCACAGATGTAAAGCCTTGTTGTTTTTGGTGGTTGCAATGGTCAGCATATGATAGGTGGGCCAAAAGGGTGCCATTCACTTGCATCTGTGACTGATTGTCAAGATCAAGCACCACTCACCACCATGTGATTTCCCACCAATATTTCAAATTGCTATGTTGTTCTATAGATTTATAATTGAAATGAGGGTCACTTTGCCAAGATTTTTATTGATTTATTTTTTACGTAAAGCAAAATAGGCAAGTTGTGCTGTCAGTCGTCAAGTAGTAGTCCCACAATCTGTTTGTCACATTGCTCATAATTATATTCAAGCATTAAGTGGAAAAAGAGAATTAAATAACCCTGAGTTTTTATTTCCTACACTTATAATTGATGTGCTAGTTGTTTGCTGATTCACGATGAGAGTTGAAAGCAGAGACTCATTCCTTAGAAAGTATTCATAGGATGTTATCTCTTAAGTAGTGAAAGTGTCCCTTCTTCCCAGTCTGTGGAGCCAGTGTGTGATCATGCGTCTGGCTAGGGGTAGTACGGTAAATGATATGGCTAGGGCCATTAGCTAGATCTTGTCTGTTCATACTGCTGTCTCTGCCTGATATCTAAAGTGTTTTCTGGTTATTAACCATACATGAATCTAGCTGTATGCAAGGACATTAAAATTCTTTAGAACTCTGCACATTGAACCACAAGAGCCTTCATCAGCTAAGAAATAAATGGGAGAATGTCACTGCATTACGTTTTGCTTAGCTCCGTGTAGACTGTCGAAGAAGTGATTTGTATGTGTGCTGCTTTTCGGTTCCCTGCCCTGTTTGCAGAAATCTGAACACAGGGTTGTTATCAGAGGTCCTGAATGAAACAGCTGCCGAGCACTCTTCGCCACAGCTCTGTTCAAGTCCTTCCATGCCTTTGAAAATGTTGTGTTCTGCCCGTTGTGTCAAACACACTGCTTGCTAATGGCTCCTGGCTCTGATCCAACCTTGTCCCAAAATCTCAACCTGGCTTTGGTTGCATCAGGCCCCCCTCACCTCTCGGAGACTTACCTGGATCATGCCAGCCGGCAGCTAGCTTTTGCTTGAGAAACAGTTTTCCACAGTAGTTGCGGCATTTGGAGGATAAACCCTACCCTGTGGACCGCTCCAAGGGGGTGGCTAGCACCTGCCACTGCTAGCATGCTAATATTTAGCGATGAGGGGGTTTCAGCAAAGCCCTGTGGGTAAGCCACACCAGATTTTTCACTCCACAAACTAGCCTAGTCACACTGAAGTGGCTTTTCCTACTATTTTGCCTCTGCCCTCTCTCTGTCCTTGACTTGGGGAGCTGTTATTAAAATCAAGTGCACGTACAGGCTTGTCAGTTTCATGTAGACACTAGCATGCAGCCTAAGTACATCACCCTTATCTGTGATGTCACTTGCTTCCTCCCCTGTCCAAGCCCAGGTCACAGCCCCCCTCCTCTAACCTGTCTGCTTGGCTGTATGCAGCCTAAGCCTTTTGTTGAGAAAAGCATTAGCCTATATTCGTGGGCATGAGCGCTTTGTCATCCAGACCTGGGAATGGCGGCTCCAGATGGGTGATTAGTCACCGCTGTGTGTATGTGTCCTTTAGAGACTGTGAGAGCTGCTGGTGTGTCTGTGACCTGAGATTTGTGTGATTACAGGGAGATGATTCCGACAGCCTAAATGAAGATAAAACACAGGTGCTTACATTGCTTCATGTCATGCACCTCTGTACGTGTATACAAGCATGGATTGTCCGTTTGTTGTTTATGTTATAGCCTGGGCCCATCCCCTCTATCCACACACACACCCACTCACTGCTCCCTGGTGCTCACACACCCAATGCAATCTCTTCTGTTGCTCTGACTTGACAAACTGGGCTTCCATCAGTGATTTGGAGTGCGGCTCTCATGTCTGTAGCCATAATGATCTCTTTTGCCAAAAAAAAGGCCCAGCTGTTTGCCTGCAAAATATGAGAATGAAAAGTGGATAAGAGAAAAGTGGGAAAGCGTCACCAGTCTTTTATTGTATAGCTGCAGTCACATACAATTTTATAGAGCAGACCTTACAAAAGCAAGAACCACCATGAAAGATTAATTGGTTGCCGTTAGCCTAAAGCTCATCATCACCTGCAGCAGAGAAGGTGGGGAATACAGAAACAAGACGTGTTGCCTAGTGTTGGCAAGAATAATAAGGCACCAGGGGGAAACGTGTTATTTTCCCTCTCTCTGTCCGCTGCCTGACAAAAAGTTTCCCAAGTCAAACACACCGAAGTTAGAAATTGAATCTGAGATGCTGTTCTTTTGTGTTCACCTGGTCTAGTTAGCACAGTGACGGCTCATCAGCTGGCACTGATTGCACTGTGGGCATGGAGCCTGTGCAAGTGTATGTGCATGCACAGGTATTCCGATGCACTCAAGTGAGCAAGTGTGTATATGTATGTGTGTGCGTTGTACAGGCCTGTCCGGACACATCTGCCTAGCTTTAATTAGTTTTGCCTGGCACAGGGACCAAGCGGCCTCTCTGGTGTTTAATAACAGCCAAGACAGTGGGCATTTATCAAGATCTGTATACAGCTAAAGGATCGCAGATTCATTTAGTCAAAATTACCTGAATGTGATTATGCTCTTTATTTTCTGAAGCTAGTTGTGAAAAATTTTCTGTTTCTCCAGCATGCATGCGGGAAATATGTTGAAACACAAATCTCTGCTGTGAATATTTTGGCTCCTCTCGTCTCACTTTTCTCTTTTTGTCAGTCACTGTATTAATACGTCATGTGTCTGACCCAAATTTCCCAGCCCTTGAGTGCTTCCAGGGCTCTTCCTCTGCCTTGTCCCCACCGCTCTTCTTGATCAGAGACATCATATTGAGAAGCATCCCAGGCAGAGAGACAGAGGCTATGATTCCTTGTCTCCTCAATCAGAATCAGTAAGTGGTCTGCAGGAGAAAACAGACCCACTCTAAATTCCTTTTCCTTCAAAGTGTCTGTGCCTTTCCCCTCTTCTGGCTGCAGTGGTTTCTAATCAGGGCAGGAGATTTTTGCTGATGGGCCAATATGAGCTGACAGATACCCTCCCCTCCCTTAACCTATCTTCTGCCTCTTCTTCCCCTCCATCCCTTCACATCTGTGAATGTTACCTGACGAGACTCATTTGTCAAACCCCTCGCCAGTCCTTTGCTTTCCGTCTGCTTGCCTCAGCCACCTGATCCCTCCCTCCTGTTGTTTTACCAATGCCAGCGGAGCTGAAGAGACTGCTGTGTGTCTGTGTGTGTGTGTGTTGGGGGGGGGGCAGCAAGTTTGAAGAAGCAGAAACTAAACTGAGCAGAGCTGAGGTGCACACAGGTGCAACTCCTCTGGCTACCTGAGGGATAGCTGTCAGTCTCTTCATTTCGGATCCATTTCTTTGTGCCATCCCCACTGTGGCCTTCGTCTGTCTCACTCTGGTCGTAATCAGGTCTACCTAGGTGCTCATTCAGGACAGGGTGGCCCCAAGGGGTGTCATACCCATAGGGAGGATCCCTCCGGCTGTTACTCCAGCTGTTGCCCTTCATCAGACTTCTACTTGTGCGCTCTCGTATTGTACGGATATTGTTTTTGTTATTATCTCTGACTTACTACAAGGGCATTTTCCCCATAAGGGATAATAAAGATTTCTACTACGACTGTAATATATTGCATGCCAGAAGGGCCTAAAAATATGGTGAGAAATTCAAAAGCAGCAGGAGCAGCAGCTAACGTTGCCCCCAAGCTCCACTTGCAAACTGAGTGAATGCAAATGGTTCTTTTTTTTTTTTTAAACAAAGCTGAGTTCCCCAGCCATAATAATTTGCACACTTAGCACAATGCTGCATAGCCCCATATCCCCTCATTCAATTCCACAGCAACTTCCTTTTTGGGTGGGATTGGCTGATTCCTTACTCTGTCAGCTCACTGGAGAAGATTGCTTTGATTCTTGCGGCAGACTTGACCAGATTAAATAGAGTAGGTCCGGGCTGTGCGGACGGGTGGCTCCCAGCCATCATCACATTTGTGTTTCTCATTGTCACTCGCAGCTCCCCTTTCTTTTTGTTCTCTCCCCTTCCATTTGTTTTCTTCATGCTTTTGCTCAGTATCTGGCCAACGATTGATAAGACCCAATCCCTGACAATGCTTGGCACGCTGTGCAGGATCGGTGGCGATGGTGCTCATGCATTGTGGGAAACGAGTGTCTGCTTAGGCTTTGGGAAGGAGATGGGATGCGACTCACATCATTGTTTATCTACCTTTGCACTTCCAGATGGCGCTCAGCAGAAAGAATGTGCTTCTTGAGGCACACACACACACACACACACACACACTCTCTCTCTCTCTCTCTCTCTCTCTCTCTCTCTCTCTCTCTCTCTCTCGCTCTCTCTCCCCTTTCTCTCCCTTACCCCTTCCTCACTGCCTCCTTTCCACCATCTCTCCTGTGGCTCACTCCGGCACACGGACAGGGTTTCAGATCCAGAACATGCAGCATGAGGTGAGGGGGGAGGTGTGGAGAGAGCCAGGAAAGCAGACTGGGACTTGAGAGGGAGTCCTGGAAAGTCAGGTGGTAGTCTCTGAACGAACTGTGTGTTTTTGTTTGTTGTTTGTGTGTGTATATGGACTTGCTGAGAGAACATATGAGCTACTTATTGTGTGTCTGAAACAGCAGCACTTTTATTTTGACTTTTGTCTCTGTTATATTTGTGAATCTGAATGGTACATCAGTGCAACAACGCATTTGAAATACTTCATACGTTTTAAATTTTTTTTAAGGTCATTGACTCAATAAAAAAATAAAAAACCTCATCTCAGACAACAATTGAGCCGGGCGGTCTCGGTCCGCTTGGTCGCCTAGATTGATTGACGGTCAATTCAAGCAATGGGAGATAATCATACTTTGTCAGCCTTCTCCGATCCAAACGCTTATCTGTGTCTGCCCACAGCCAGCATGCCACAAATGACACAGAGATGCACATTTTTCTTTATTTTCAGAGAAGAGCCAGAAGGGAGTAATTTGTTTATGTACTGAACTTTGCTTTAGCAGACTTGTGCGACTGCATCCTCCTTTGAATATAAGCAGTTCACCTGAAGTGCACCTTCACTGTAGGGGTTCTTCAAGAAAACTCACCTACTCATTCTGGAAAGTGCAAATACTTATGATAAAGCACTGCTTTTGGATGTTTTTCCACCCTTTTTGCCTGCTGCCTTTTGAGATGAATTATGCCCTGTCTGACGTGTCTGGTGATTAGCCTTTTTCATCAGAGACATTACTGTGAAGCCAACCAATGTGTCAGCCATATCAGGTTAGATTCTGGCACTCTTCCAGGTTACTATATGTCTTCTTTTTTTTTTTACTACTTTATACTCCTATTGCCTTCACCATCGAGTGATTAAATAAGATTACTTCACAGAATGTGTAGTGCAACAATGGACGGTGAAGGGGCACTTGTTTATCACATACACTCTGCTAGTTAAAGGTCTTTGAAGGGGTTATTTCCCCCTCCCAGAGTGAATTGTACTAATTGCGGCCTAATGATGAGCTGTTGTAGGTTAGTGTGGTAAAAAGCAGTCGGTCAGTGAGGCTTGCTGCCTTTGCTGTGCAGGGCTGATTACGCTGTCTAGTTAATGCACCCTCCTCAGATACAAATGGAGGGTGGTTATTACATCAGGAGAGACAGTCAGCCTGTCAAAATCGCCCTCTCCAACAGACAAGAGAGCGAGATAAAGAGAGATGGAAAAGAGTGAGAGAGAATATATTCTGGAGAGCCAATTTCACTGAGGGTATGGAAGCATGGTGGTGCAATTATGAAATATAGCTTTCTGTTTCAATAATGACCTTTTCTCCACAAGCTATATATAGGCCAGTGTAAATGATTCAGAGAGAGGTCCACAGTGTCATATACATGATGGCCTATAGGCTCTTATAGAGAGTAAAAACTGTTTCCAGTGAAAAATTGTTTCAAGCTGGCGAAATGTTGGCCTATGATGTGAAAGTGACAGCGGGGGACACTGGAGAAAGCAGTTCATGGCACTTCAATACTTGACTGTTCATCCGTTGTCCATATGCTACTGTTCGTCACTTCCTCTTCCTTTCCTGAATGTGTTTGTGTGGGTGTGCATGCCTGATATATCTGCTGCCGGCTCTACACAGGGAAAAAGGGTACTTTTGACAGCAATTAATAACAAAGAGATCATGAGTTGTTTTTTTTTTTTGTTTGTTTTTTTTTCCCAACTTGAGATTCATTTTTATAGAAAAATCTTTTTGAGTATAACTGCAAGTCACGCATGGAAGCCCAGGGAAACATGGCCTCAGCACTGATGCCAGTTGTGCCAAACACCTACACTGGCTGCAGCACTGCTTACTATGCATCTGTCTGGCAAGATACTCAGCGGTGGTACGAGCCAGACGCTCTTCCCTCAACTGAGCCAGTGTTGGAGGAGAAAAAATGTGGTCAGGAACTGAAAAACTCTCCCTGACCTGATGATATAAGAGACAGACATTGTTGGAATGTCAATGCTGCTAAAAACCAGAAAACATGTTTGTGTTCAAAGCAAAATCAGAAAGGCCTGAATTATTTATTCAGGCCCCTAATAGATAAATTATATTCTCATATTTACCAGCAGCATATACACATGTTCATATGTTAGCATCATTCTATAAAAAAAAGCACATGCAATCATCAGCCGGTCATCATATCTTAGTCTGTTTGTATCCAGAAATTTACCAATACATAGCCCTCTTTAACATGTGCAGCATAGAGCGAGGTGCATCTCCAAGTGTGTCTTTTTCATTTACACGCACATAAACTGAAGGGGTGGGCTAGATCTACGCTCTACAACAAATCAAATCAATTGTTCAAACACCTTCAAGTCTGGAAGGATCAAAGCAATGCTTGAGCTTGTCTCAACAGCTAAAATGTCCCTTTTACAAGAATAAGACAACAAAATCTGTAAATCTTCTCCATCATGAAATAATAAATTGAGAATTAACGTTGCTGTCAATTAATCGTATTTATGTTGAAATTGTTGGCTAACTGTTTCAGCACATATTTCCAGCTGCTATTTAAATTGGCATTTTTCAATGTCTCAGGGTTTCACAAACAAACAAACAAAAAAAAAAAGAAATCAGCCACCAAATTCACTTGTGTTCTTTTCGCAGTGGAAATTAAATCTTGCAGAAAATGATGGAATCACCTTCTGTGTAGTTCATCCTGGATTATACATTTGAGTGTAATAACACTGCCTGTACACACACAGAAGGTCCAGTTCTACACTTGTAGGAATTATATGTGCAAAAAATTGAGGCTTCATTTACTGTCATTGCTGCAGGAATTCTGTAAATTTAACGTATAATTTATTAATACTTAAACTCTAAATGTTCCTTGGAAAGTTTAAAGCTCCCCCCTTTTCCTTGTTGGGTTACTTACCTGTAGTTAAGGAGCTCACCATTGTGGAGCAATGCTAATCACATTTACCACATTTAAAAACACCTGATTGCTACCTTTACCACACTATGTCTGTAACTATTATTTTTAAAAACTATATTTCAGGACATAAAGATGACCTTGAACCTTGAGTAAATCTTTTTTTTTTTTTTGTGCTGTCGTGCAATGTGTTTGATCATTAGGTATTTCATTATTTAGAGTTATTGTCAGCAATCATCCCCCTTTGCACCTAGTAAGAATAGTAAGAAACCACAGAGAAAACTTCCTTTAAGGTTTGGTGTCACTAATCATTTTAGTTGCTATTCTCACTTTAATTAGTTTGGGTGCAGCTGTTTAAAAAATGGGATTCAAGCAAAGTCAATGAAATCTGTTTATTTTCAAGGCAGAAAAGTGAACTCCCATTTGCAATCCCATCACACAAACAGCAACACACCCACCACAACTGTAAGTGAGGAGAAGTCCCCCCTGTGGTGTGAGTCGACAGCCCTGCCTGACTCCACACTCTTATTATCATGATTGCCTGCAAAAGGTGGCGGGACGCTGGGTCCATTCACTGTGCCAGACAGCTTCATAAAGCGGCTGCCGATGGTTCCCAGTGGGGCCCTCATCAGCGGCGGAGAGCGGTGAAGCGCCTCTGGACTTTGCTCTCTGAAGTGACAATAGTTCTCCTGCCGATAGAGGGAGAAAAGAGAGCAGGGAGGAAAGGAAAACAAGATGGCTGCCATGCAATAGGAATCTTTTGAATGCCTCATAGGGAGGTCATCCAGAAAGTAATGAGGTGAAACACAGCAGTAAGGCAGTAGCTGTCAATCAGGTCGGACATTGTTGGGTTATAATGAGTGCCTGAGTGGTAAGCACCCACATGATGACGCAGCTTGGCTAAATGTAGACCACCTGTACCATCCCCCTCCATCTGCCTCTCTCCCTGTAATCTCCTTCACCACCACCACCCCCACCCCCTTTTTCCCCCCTTCTGCAAACCACTAAGCAAGTAATACCAACCATGGACCATTTCCCATGCATATGCCAACATATGTCTTATGCATGTCTCTTTGTTTGGCATGAAAACCTTCACTTTTTCACTTTTTTCCCTGTCTCTCCTCCTCTTCCTCTCCTATCTTCTCTCCATCTTCCACCCCCTCCACCCTCCGGTAGCCGTCACAGCCGCTGAACGATTTTCTCTCACTGGGAGGCCCCTCCGAGTCACTGTGGCAGTGTCAAACGAGGCTCCTATTTAAGCTCATTAAATGTTTCCAAGAGAATAGGAAATCAATGGTGCGTACCGGTGCGCAAGAACTTTTCTCTTAATTTAATTTCCCCTCCCCTTTATCTGTTTGCACATCTTTCTCTTTCTTTTCCTCCCATCTTTCTTGCTTGTTCTTCCCAGCCAGTCTCTCTCCTTTAAGTGGTGGTGGGTGAGGAGGGGGACTGAAACTGTTGCTTTCCCCTCAGAAACCATTTTGAACTTATATATGTGACAGGCACCGTGGTGCGAGGCTGCATAGACAGCTCAGTGTTGTTTAGCACTCACCGCACAGAGCTCAATCGACTGGAGAGTCGACCTCAGTCGTGGAGTTTTGGCCTTTGTTTTGGACTAAGCTGTTGGGGGATCAAGTTCCGACCAGAACAGAATGTTGCAGTGAAACGCTTTTGGAGAGTACATTCTAGTGATGTTTTGAGGCACGCCCCCACCCCCACCTCCACTGTTTAAATATAGTCATATCCCATGGTCTGCTTCCCATTTTGACTTTCACTCATCATATTTTGTTTGTCAGTTGTGTGTATTGAATTGAATGTGACTTGAGTGTGTGTGTGTGTGTGTGTGTGTGTGTGTGTGTGTGTGTGTGTGTATGTATATGTTTTTAGTATATATTTTAATTTTTATATATATATTTTTTTTATTGCTAAATGGCAAACAATTTACCAGTAGGTGCAGCAGATTCTCAGAAAATGCTATTAAGGCTGTGCAATTGGGCAATTAGTTGAAAGGGGTATGTTAAAAAAAAATTTGTGTCTTTTGTTTCTACGATTAAGCAATCCTGTGAATCACTAAACTAATATTTAGTTGTATGACCACAGTTTTTATAACTGCTCACATCTGTGTGGCATGGCATCAACCAGCTTGTGGCACCTTTCAGCTGTTATTCCACTCCAAGATTCTTTAACAACATTCCACAATTAAATTTACATTTCTTGATTTAGCTTCAGAAACAGCATTTTTGATGTCACCCCACAAGTTTTCGATTGGATTGAGGTCCAGGGATCGGGCTGGCAGCTCCATAACATTAATTTTGTTGGTTTGGAACCAAGATTTTGCTTGTTTACTAGTGTGTTTGGGGTCATTGTCTTGTTGAAACACCCATTTCAAGAGCATGTCCTCTTCAGCATAAGGCAACATGACCTCTTCAAGTATTTTAATTTTTTAGATAAATAGGCCCAAAACCATAGTAGGAGAAACATGCTCATATCATGGTGCTTGCACCACCATGCCTCACTGTCTTCACTGGGGACTGTGGCTTTGAGTTTGGGGGTCATCTCACAAACTCTCTGCGGCCCTTGGACCCAAAAAGAACAATTTTGCTCTCTCGTTTTCTGCCACGTCTGTATGTATGTTTGTGTGACAGGGAGTACATGTCTGGCGGGGCGTTGAGCTGTTTGAAACTATGCCTGGGGGTTGGGCCTACACCTTCTCTGGAGCTCCTGTAATTGCTCTTTTGGGGCCATGCCTTGGGCTCTCAGCCCATCTCCGTCACTCTCACTCTGTCGTTCTCCCTCGCTCTTTGGCCTCCTCCTTCTTCTTCTCTCCCGCCAATCCCACTCCCTCCTCCTTCCCTACTCTCCTTGCATGCCTCATTATGGCTGATCCCCACTTGCTCAATCTGGGAATTCTCTGTGCGCGCGCACACACACACACACACACACACACACACACACACACTCACACCTAGAGCCACTCAGCAGTTTCAGTGCTGCCTGTCGCCGGGATTGCCTGTGTGCTTTTGGCTATAAAGGCTAAAAAATAGCTTTGCTGATACCGTTTGGCCAAGAAATGGAAACAATAGTGCTGTCGCATTTCTTTTCTTCTGCCTGGTTCAAACAGACACTTTCTCATCTCTGTTCTGCCCGTCAGGGCACCATTTGTCATAAGACCCAGCTCTTCAACCCCAGCTCCTGCCTTTGTGTACACTAGTCTCAGCCACAGGCTTCTTAACCACAGGCCTGATCCTTTCCTTTTTTCATTCCAGCCCTCCCTCCTCACATGTCACACGGCAGCCGTTCCCAGGCTAGGGGCTTCGCTTTGAAGGCTAATGGATGTGGCCAGTTGCAGATGCTCAGCAGCAGCAGGGCACTATCATAGGAGTTATCTAAGGGACTGAGTGGCCTGTGATGAATGGCTGAGAGCTGTGTGTCTTCACCAATCAATAAGCCACTAGCACCCAGATGAGGTAGATGCCCCCTTGCTCTCTTCTCCCCCTTCTCCTCACATATATCTCCCTCTCATAATCTCAGTATGTTTGTGAATCTCTCCTCCAATTCATGACCTGAATTGGACCATTGATCCTTTATCCTTGGCTTGTTTTAAATATAGGGCCAGTATCTCCTCTCCACCCAAGCATGCAAGCTTTTTGACAGCAGTTATTGCTACACTGCTGGCAAAGTGCACAAACATTACTTCAGCCTGATCGAAGGCCCGTAATCGGAGAGGGGGAGCATAGAAAATGAGTGTGTGCATCTTATGAAGTTGCTACCCCCACTCGTGAGTACCGCTGAGGTTTCCATCGCAAGGCTGATGCAAGGAGATGTCCCATGTGGATAATACACGTGTAATACAGACAAACACACACACTCATGCACCAAATACTCTGGCTGTTAGGGCTCACTGAGCACAACCTGTCCCAGAGCACCTCAAGCAGCCCTACCCAATCTGAGCTGAAATAAGGTGTTGTCAGTTTACTCTCATCTTTGTCTCACTGCATGTATGCAAGATCTCTCCAGACCAACAAAGCATGCAAATATGTATTTCCTCTGCTGAGCAACAGGTTTGTCATAGCTAATGTATGTCTGTTTTTGATCTGTTTTTTGTTTTTTGTTTTTTTTTCACACGGCACTCGTGCTCTCTGCCGGCAAGGGATTTGTGGTGAAAAGAACCAACTGGAAATGTCTTTCCTGGTCTTTCTTTCTTCCCTCCGGGGACTTTCAGTAGTCTGTATCCTCTCCTTTCTCTCTTCTCCCTTTTCTTTCCTTCCAATCCTCTCCCTCTTCTCCCTCTTTCCCCTCTTGCTCTTCCCTCTGATCTGCCGTTGTCTCTGTCACAAAGAGCAGATTCTCAGCCTGGTAATTGCATGTCTGCTGGCCACCACACCTGTTGCTGTCAGTGCAGTGATGCGGGTGAGAGAAGGGAGCTTTGCACTCTGGCCTCTACAGCTCTGAAACCCCCCCCCCCTCCTCCAAACACACACACACCTTGACTACCACCTTTTTGTGTGTAAGTCCGTGGGGAGGTGGGAGTGCAACTCGACAAGTCTGTCTGTGCGATCTTGGGTGTTCTCACTGTTGATTGTGTTTATCTGTAACCTTGAGCTTCACCTCTAGCGCGTGTGTTCGTGCAAATACATTTGTGTGTCTTCTCAAACCTGGCCACAGCTAATGGTTGACTCTCTCCCCTTAATCCTCTCCTCCTCCATAGCCTGGGCCCTTAATGAAGCTGGGGGTCAGCGGCAGTGTGCGGCTAATTGGCCAAGTTTGCCCCGGGCTCTGGCTGCCCGTGATTGAAGTGTCCAGAGAGGACCCGCTCTGCAGCCGCCGCTGCACCCTGATCTGTTCCACTCCAACAGCCAAAGTGCTCACTGCACCCTTGTCTGCCTCTCCCTAGTGAGTAGCACCTGAGGTCATTCTGTTTTCACTTACACTCACAATACTTTGTCCAGTTTTCACTCCTCTTGTATTATTTTCACGCAACAAAGATTCTGCAGGCACAGACTTTTATGTGAATCACATGTCCTGCATGCCACAATTTTCTTCTTCTCATAAGCACTTATCTTTTGTGCCTTTATCTCCTCTCTCCACATAATTATTATTTTTTTTATTGCTGGACTTTCATTCCCACACTTGTTCTCAACATTTTCTCACTTTCTTTGGCTTGTTCAACCCTCACACTCTTTCACTTGGCACAGTGGGATTTGGGCAATTACCATGGTACCCCATTGGTCAGCAGCCAGGAAAAAAAAAAGGACTAACACAACTTCCAGCCTATGTCTCTGATGATAGATCCAACAGTTCCAGCCCTGGCCGAGCTGTATGGCACTGTTGTGAGCTAACAGTGGGGGTTTGAGGCAACGGCGGAGGGTGTTGAGGGTGTCTTTAATTAGTCGAGCCTCCAGTTTCTACTCGCTAAGACAGTCTTGGTTCCCATTGTTTTGCTGTCAGCACATGAGTAAAGGTAGCATGGTGATGGTGAGCTCAAGGGAAAGGAGTAAGCAGATAAGGTTTGCAGAAGAGAGGGGAGAGAGTGAGGCAGCACCTCTGCAGCCCAGCAGATAGTTGACCGACTCACCTGGGAGACACTCTGGCAAGGCTCAGCCCCCATGAGTGCCATAATACACCATTGCAGACACTTATTGTTATTGCGCTCATAGAAGTGGAACATTTCTGGCTAGTAAATGGTCAACACTGTGTGTGTGTTTGTGTGTCAGGAAACAATGGTCCAATTATAAGACAAGTCTTAGCCTACAGGCTGGGATATGTTGTATTCTGTCAAAACCTTATTTGCACACCACTAAGTTTCAATGTTTGTTTATTAAAGACTGCAAGTCATTAAATTTGCTGTGATGCTCATTAAAAGAAGATCCCCAGCAATTAACTGCAGCTATTATAGTTTTATATAGACAGCTGTAAAATCTTCGTCTGCTCATACACAGGAGTGGAAAAATTCTACCGTCACCGTGAATATTAACATGTAATAGCACAAGGTGTGTTGCTTAACAGCTCACCCACTGTTCACCACCTCCTCCTAAACTGTTTGTGTGGTGCACTTTAAACCCCCAAAGTTGCCTCAAAGCCTCAGGACTTGCTGGTTTCTTAGCGTGCTATACTCGTCCATCTGTGCAGGGCTTAGCTTGAGAGACAACTCCTTCTCTCGCTCATCTCCTTCATAATCAGCTGTTTGCTGAGGTCATAAGTCTTGTGGCCCACTTTCTGTTGCATTTCCTCCAGGCCTGCGTGCCTGCCAGCCAGCCCGCTGGTATTGAAGATAAACAAAATATGGCTCGTTTGAAATGTAGGCCACCCCAGGTGGTTGTTCTGCCTTCACTGAATTAATGGATCTTGGGTGAGAGCGATATCTTTACCCAGACTCTCCTAAGCTGCAATTGTGACCTGAAATGTTGCACAATAAAAATTAATTTAATTCACTTTTGGCAAAATACTTTTGGAGTTTTACTCATAGTTTCTTTTTTTCCCTTTGTTGTTTCTATATTTCATCTCACATTCCAGAAGATGGTGTAAATGTCATGATAATAACACGCTTTTTGGTGCCCGCGAAGATTACGACTTGTCAGTCATTTCTCCCATGAGGCTTTGCTTTGCCACAACCCTGGAGAAAAGACATACTTTGGGATGAATAAATTTGGTTGGGCAGGAGCAAACAGTTTTTTGTGGGGGTTTGTCTCATTTAGTTTTCTCTTGTTCTCTGTCGTCCTTTCTTGCGATGGGAGGAAAAGCTTATGTTTTCCTTTTCCCTTGTGTGTCACTGACCTTTTTAGCTGATGCTTTACTTTTAGATAAGTTTGAACGTTAATCAATGCACTCACCTGTTATATAGCTCTCTTGTGGGAGATGTGCCTTTAGTTTACCTTTTAAAATGTGTTCCTTTGAAGGATATAACAATTATGGGTAAACAATCCTTTTAAATGGATACTAATACATTTGACACCTAATATTTCAAAGAGGAGGCCCATAGAAAATATTGTTTTGAAAAAGGTCCTGTGTTGTTTTGAGTATTGCTGTTGGCGATAGCCTTACTGGCACTTTTGAAGTTGGTTCAGGTTAATCAAGTGAGGAGAAAGCTGTCCAACATCAAAAGTCCTTTCTATGATATTCAAAATGACTCAGACTTTTAACTATGCATCCCCAGAGATGAGTGAATAATTCATTTGTCATACTAAATCAAAGTGATCATCCTAACTTTAATGCCCTGGATCTATGGAAGCTCTGATTATCACAATGGTTTGTCAGATGACAATGTGTCGTCTTAGGCCAGCAGCCCAGTGCTATTGTAAGGTCATAGAGGGGAAAAACATGCTTTTAAAAATGGAGAGTTTTTTTTCTTTCCCCCAGATCAGTGGAGTTGTTGTCAGTTTTCACTGCAGTGATAAATGTGCAATTTAAAAATGCATCCTCACCAAAGCAAGGTATTCCAATGGTGGCATTATATAACACCTTCAAAATATGTAAAAGTGGTTAAAAACTGCTGTTTGCCCCCTCCAGTTATGCCTGCCAGTTGATAAACTACCACCACAGGCCAACACAGACACGAGGCCCTGAATACTAACCTACGGTTGGTTTTCTCATCAAACTCTGCAAATGCCATGTCCTTGCGGTACCAAAATAATATACAACACCTTGTTCCTGACTCATCAACCCACTCCCATCTCCTCCAAGCTTCCCAACTCTAGCATGGTGCAGCAGCCCTCCATTTTTTTCATCGCCCCCCTGTGAATATCCAAGCTGTCGAGCCTGACTGAGCTGAGCATTTTCTTGCCAGGGCACAGTTGGAACAGATCCGGCCTAAGGGCCACATATACTGCTCCACTCCAGCCCCTGCAAACAAGGCCTGCCTTGCGCAACTGTCATCTAAATGCTAAGGGCTTTGGCTCTCCACAGTTGATTCCTTTTGTACATACTTAATCATGTTTTTCAGACTGCCCATACTGTACTATTGGAATGCAATAGGTTTACATGTTTTACAATGTGTGGAGAACAATGAGCTGCCTTTAGAATTTACAAAGAATCATCATTAGAAAAAGAGCCTGTGTTAATCCACAAGGTGTACACTTCCAGAAATCTGTATAGATGATGCAAATGCTTTTTTTTTTTTGATGCCACCATTGGAGGATTATGTGCTTACTGTATGTGAAGGCACATTTTATTTACTTTTAAGCAACAAAGTTTTGTATTGGTTTATGAAACTGTCTACCGAGTTAATCGCCTCTCTGTGCCCTTGGTGACTGAGAAATGTGGCCGTCAGGCTTTTATGGGAACATAAGCTAAACAGCCAGGCCCACTGTAAGGGGCGGCACATTGAGAGACAGACTCCAGACAAGCCTCTCAAATAGTTTCATGTCACATCCACAGACATACAAATCTCCACAATGATCTGCCAAGTTGTTGCAGAATTCACTGGAGCAGGAATAGCAGAATTTCACGCCCCCGCCTGAGTCTCCGCTCCCCTCCTCTCATAGCTGGACAGTGTTTGGCAGCAGAGGGTGATGGCAAACAGCTGCGAGTGTGTGTGTGTGTGTGTGTGTGTGTGTGTGTATAGACTTACCAGATAAATGCTTTTTTTTTGGTTCCTTACATGCCAGCAGATGAGTCAGTTAAACCAATACAGAGCTGACAATTGAAAGAATGATATAGGAATCTAGATACAACATATAAACAGTAGGTAATTAAGACAGCAGGTCTTATGTTTCACAAGTAACCCCGCACCTCAGTTTTTGCTCTCAAAACAACTAATACTTTTGAATCTGAGAACTTACTCAAAGCCAAATAAGTTAGGGCTTACCAGGTCGCGTTTTTTGATATTACTCATAGAAGTATTGTTGTAGTATTGCCCACTCATTTTAAAATTTGGCTTGCAAGGACAGCAACATACAAGTTATTTGTGATGTGTGAGACGTTTGGCTACATGTGCCATCCAGACGACATTATATTCCATTATATTTTGAATTGTCACTTGTTGCCTGAATTTAATTTTCTTTCACAAAAATATATTAACACCATGAACTGATTCTGAAAATTGGTGCACAATAGTTCTACAACTCCCATCCATACTAGTGTGTCCAAGCCAATGTAAAAAAAAAAAAGACAAAAGAAAAACAGCTATGCCAATGTGTGGTGTCAAGATGAAAACTATGAGAGAATGATTCAGCAGTTCTTCTGGATGCTTCTCTGCAGCTGCCAGTAATGCAACTGCTCAGAGTCAGTGAAGTCTCTTTTATTTGGGTGTGCTGAGCAATATAAATAATGAAATGGAGCCAGTAATTGGTGGTTCTTGGTAATTAGGACCAAGCTGTCAGCTAGGAAGTTGCTTCACTCTGATGCTGTTGCAGCAAGGGCAGTAATTACTATTATCCATGGGGGTTGTTGACACAACAATAATCCTATTCTCAACCAGGATTGCAGGGCCTATGTTTACTGTGTCCATTTTTAAGAGCTTCAGCCACAATAATGCCAAAGACATAAATCTGAAGGTGTTTGTGTTAATCATCATCAAGTAGCTAAAACCAAATGAAGTGAATAGGGACATGGGAGACCATGTTGTCTCTGGTAATGGCTTGAACGTTCTGCTCAGTGCATACGTGAAGTGTTTGTCCATATTTTCATTAGTCAAACAGTTTGACTCTTTCCCTGCAGGCAGTGTGACTCCCAACCATAAACAGCATTATCAACCATCTCAGCAGGTTTTCTAATACCCCTGTAATCCTGTCATTTCATTCATGGATACCGCCGGGGTTATTCTGGGCCTGAAGCGTATCTGCCTGCCTGTCTCTCCTCCTCTGTGTGAGCGATTGGATTCCCCTACTCCCCTTCTGCTCCGTCTTACCACACAAACACACACACTCACAAACACACGCACACACATGCCTGCACACATGTGCAGGCCTGAGTGTTCGCTCATCTCTTGTCAGATAACCCACAGTGTAAATGGGTTGGTCAGACCAGATGATGTATAGGGTAGAGGACAATGGCACCATATAGCCTGTGTAGGGGATGATTCCTAGTTGCTGGTAATAACATACGTTCACTATTTGTTCATCAGGCTCAAGACTTACAAGCTCAGAATTTGCCCCATGAGATGGAGAAAAGCGAATGGCGTCAGAAGCAAAGTACCAAGGTGACATTTCAACGTATTGAACCCGCCTGTGACTTGCATGACTTCATGCAAGATAGTGTTGAGTGTGATTATTGGGCAGGTGGAAAGGGACAGTAGGAGGATGTGATAAAGAGAAAGTTGCTTTTTTCATCTATACAGCAGCATACAGTACACCAAGTGTATTTTCTCTGAATTAAACATGTGGCACCTTGTTGCTTGAGGCATGATGGACATTCAAACATATTTCAAGGCAGAGAAAATGGGTTTTTAAGTAGACTATTTATGTTGAAGATATTGTATTCATTTGATTATAATAAAACATCCATTACATATTGAGTGAATGGCATGGGGAGGTGAGGCTGGCAGAGTGCAGCCCAATGTAATAACAACTGTGCGTCTGCTCTAAATGAGGCAAGGAAAAAAGCGGGTTCCTGTAGATATTAGTTTCCTTTGTAGGGGTGCTCAGATCTAGTGATATGCTTCGTGAGGAGTAATAAAGAAATATATCTGTTTTTATTGTGCCTTGGCGACAGAGTTATGTTTAGAGCTAGTATAAAGAGCTGGAACATGGCGTAAAATGATATTATGGCCCATTAGGTGAGGGCCTGAGCTAAGCATCGCCAGCGGTAACCGAGGACTGGGGGTAATGGGGCCGCGGCGTATTGTCTGTGATCTGCTCTTTCACTTCTCACTGATTGAATCGTCTACATCACTAGCACTCCATCTCCTGGGGAACCCGAGTAGACGAGGTGATTTTGGCTGAAGACATTATTCTGTCAAACCTGGGAGATAGGAGAATGGGGTGGAGGAATTGAAAATGGTGGTTGGGGGGGTAGTGTTCTGAAATGTAAAGGAAACATGACGTTAAGGAATTATAGTTAGATCCCAAGGCCTATAAGTGTCTCTGTTAGAATGGAAATCATCTTTTTTAAAGTTGCTTGCAGAAACAAAACACCAATAAATATGTTTTACTTGATTTGGGTTTCCAACTGTGAACAGAGGAATATATGCTCCCAAGCTGTCTTCTCCAGGCCTGCTAATGCTGCAGTACAGCCTTAACGAATACTGTCAAGGTTTTTAGTCCCATGACCTTGTATCTCTCTCTCTCTCTCTCTCTCTCTCTCTCTCTCTCTCTCCAGTCTGGATGTCTACAGAGCTGACCGTCTGCTGCTAGGGCTTTCCCCAGTGGATAGCTATGGGAAGGGTTAGGATCAAATTAAGGTGCTATTCCTTTTAGCAGAACCTTTGCCGTTTACGTCCCTCAGGACCTATTCCAGCTCGACGTGCTGTGTAGAAAGGCCGGTATGAGGGGAGATGGAGTAAATTAGCATACCTGCTCCAAGAACGTCTACACCAAGACCCAGCCTGTAAACTCAGCTCCAACCTTGCCATCCCTTAACCAATTTTCACACCTTCAGTTATGTGTGAGCCAGTCAGGCATTGTGTCGAGTGGCACAGTTTATCTGCAGTGCCGCGCAGCCAGCATGGGGGCTCAGAAAGTAATGTGACCCAAGCAGGCAAAGAATTTCAGGCATTCCAAATGAAACCAGATGTGCGTTTTTGTGTTCGCTTCACTTTCACTCGCACATAAAGGCCCAGAGACATGACATGACTGTGCTTCTTGTTGCAGACTCACAGCCATACACAGAATCACAAAAAGCCCGCAGGACAGTCTGGTTTTCATAAGACAACAAGATGATATGATAAGAAACAGGATCAACCAAAAGTGGCCACTGCAGACTTGTTTATGTTTGCATATTGCAAGGGCCCCCACCTCATTTCCCCCCAAAGATTGCCAGTCAGATTGTGGTGTTTATACATGAAGGGCTGTATTGACCATCAGATGAGCAGCACATGCATCTTGTCGAGACAGTTTTGAGACTGTTACCCAAACCTTTTCTTGTATACTCAAGTTTTCAAAAAATCTTATTTATTTATTTTTATTTTTATTTTTTTTTCAGTTTGTATTTTCAAATTTTGTATTAACCTCAGTATGAAATGTGTGAGACACAAAGCACCACCACAAGCGCACCATTGTTGAGATTCTTCTGTTGGAAGCTAGAATTATTTTCATTTATATTTTCTGAAATTGAACAGGCGACAGTGTAAATTGACAGAAAAAGCAATGAATATGCCAAAACCAACTGTTTTTGTGTAATGTGTAATTGCACAGTGAAGAGATTACACAAGCAAAGAACAAATACCTGAGAAAAAAAAAATATATATATATATATTTTTTTTAACTAGTGAAAAAGCTGTAATTAGAGGTTATAGCACAAGTTGACACTTATTTTTTTCCCCATCAATGGATAAAATGGTCTAAATTGTAAAGGCCAGTGCAGCATTTGCATGAATTGAGATGTCAGAAAGGTGACCTAATTGACCTTTTCCATGATTGACATTTAGTTATAACCAAAAAAAAAAAAAAGCAGCAAATTTATCTGTCAGTATTGTTATCAATCATACCTTTGCTTTCCCTTGTAATATGTTGCGTCTTTGCCCCCCAAATGTTTGGTTTCTTAGCAAATAAGAAAGTGTTTACATTTCTGATCACCCTATGACAATTTGTTCAGCGTTATATTGTGTTTGATCTACTGTGGCCCATTGCCAGTTACAAATTCGAAAGCTCTGTAAAAATGTAAGTGTTAACAGCACCATCTGGTTTGTGGCATTACACCCACATTGCATAAGTATTGACCCCGAGGCAGTGGCTAAAGCACTTAGACGGTTCCGCCAGCCACATACAAAGGCTTTTTCAAATCTATTCCACATCCAAAGACTTGTTTCTCCTTCTTCTTGGCTCTGCTACGCCTTCAAAGGAAGTGGTGTTCACTGGCCGGGGCTCTTTCCTGGCAGGAATGTGTGACTAAGTGTGTGCGTACTTGTAGCATGAGCATGTATAGGCCGGTATCAGCCATCACCACAGGAAATGACCAGCCGTTTGCTTTGAAGTCCCAGCAGAGTTCTTCATTATTCCTACTATCTCCGGAGACACAAGGCAACAGACCTGCCCCCCTCTTACATTGGTGATGGTCTGTGCTTACCCTCTGCTGCTTGCCGCTCAGAGCAGTGCCACCAAATGCCTGTTAGAATGCAGAAAAGGGATCTATTAGCATAGAGTACGGGAGTGCTGGCCCGCCACAGGGCAAAAACCCCAGTACTACTCCCTCATTTCTGCACACCACTCTTGCCTGAAAAGGCTGAGAGGGCACATGTAATTGCATTTTCTTCTCCCTGTGCAGAAACTCAAATGCAAGACACGGGGAAATTCTTCGATACCCCAGCCCTGGCTCATTCTTCCACTTCCTCTTTCTCAGTTATTCCCACTTGCCTCACTGCTCACCTCCACCCCTTCAAGCCTCCTCTCTGTACACTCCTAGCATGTTGAAATGTGTGGCGTGCGCTGAAATTAATTGGATCACAGGCTAGAAGTGTTCAGCCCCCTGTGGCGTGCTGCCATGTGAGGTAAGATTGGCACACGCTTGCCAGAACTTGCTGGAAGACCAAGACTTGCTCCATTGCTGTTGTGCCACTCTGGAGTGTCGCTTCCTACACTCAGTCCTACGTGGTATCAAATCTCACATACAGTATTCTTTCCTTCACACACACACACACACACACACACACACACACATGCACATACAAACAAAACCTGTGTTTTCTCTAATGGCTCATACGATGCATATATATGTCAAACTTCTGGAACAGGGAGGCAGATGTGTTGTTTATCTGCCAGTAGGGCACATGCCAAGACAATATGCCGGGGCTGGGTGTGGTTTAAATCTGGGTTAGGAAATCCCTTGTCGAGGTCATTACATGCAGTAATGCTAATGAAGCTTTTGCTCCAGTAATGGCATTACCAAATGGAAATACTCGCATTTTCTAATTGAGCATTGTAATTTACAATGACAGAATCTTAATGACTAAATATGGAGTCAACGAGAACCGGGACAATCTGGATCAAATGTATGTTAATTCAGACTTTCATGAGATACAAAAGCAAAGACTCCAGGCAACAAGCTGATTGTGTGAAGTCGCTTGTAAAAAGCATGTTTTGCTCTCTCCTAGAGGTGGTCTATTTGTTCAAACCGCTGCCAGCGCTGTTACTGTGGCGTAATGAATACAAACCTGCTGCACAAACCCTCTTTTTCATTTAGCAAATGTATTCTAAACTTCTCAATGCATGAGCATTTTCTGTTGTGTAAACATGAGCAGACATACAAGAATGGAAATAGCAAAGTTTTAGGCGTTCTCGTGGCCAAGAGGTTTAAGCCATTGACCATGAACTGCAACATCCCTGGTTCGGCTCCAGCTGTCGATCTTTGTTGCGTGTTGTTCTTTCGTCTCACTCTGCTCTCGTTCTCTGACATCACATGAAGAACTATTTTAAAACTTTAGCATTTCCCGACTGAGGAAATGATGTATGTTGTGACAAAGTGGTGAAAGAATAGAAATATGAACAAACATTCAGTGGAAACTTTGATTATACAGCAGCCTCAGTAATCAATGGTATGGACATATTTCAGGCAGAACACAAAAAACATCAGGGGTTCGATAACTGACCCTGCTGTATAGTGTATGTACAGCTTTTCCATTTTATGTGTGGAGCCTGTCTCGTGCTGTTATTAATGCTTTCTAGCTGTAGTCCCCCCATCCCCACCCCCTGTCTGATCAGCGCTATGTGGTTGTGGCTTTTTGACTTCTGTGTTTGGCCTTCTCCCTCTGTCCTGCTGGCTGGCTTTGTCTGATTTATGACAGTCTGGAGCTAATGGTACAGAACCAGGATTTGTGTCTGTGGTGTTGTGACTGGACCGGTGCCGGCTCATTGGCCTCCTCACTTCTCTCTCTCCCTCACTGTCTCACTTTTGGATGAGGTGAACAACAGAGTGAGATGGCCAGTGAGGAACAGCAAGATCAGCGTCCCCGCGCTCCAACTCATTCATCTTCATCACAACCGCCCCCCCCCCCCAAGCTGGGCTGCATCCTGGTGGGGAAGCAGACTCACCTTCAGACAAGGCAACAGACCTTTCCTCACCTTTCATCCTTTTCATCCCTTATTCTCCCCCCGTCCTTCACACACGTACGCACACAGACAGACACTAACATGTAAGTATTAGCTCCTCGCGCTCTGTCCCTCTCTGCCGCCACTGAAGACCAGGGGCAGGCTGCGAGGCCGGCAGGGGGCCTTATATGCGGGACTGTGTTAATTGGCACAGGAGCCTGGAGATGAAAGCCACGTTATCTGCCGCCCCAGCCCCCCTCCTCTAAACCCCCTCTTCTCTCTCCTGCTTCCCCTCTCCCTCTCTCCATGTCTCTGGAGCCTGCCTCCATCATACCGCTTGCTTCGCCAGGTTTGTGAAGGATGTCGCTGCCAGCTGTCTTTTTCATGGACGACTGCCAACCTTTCCCCATATCTTCCGTCCGTTGTAGTTTTCTCATTTATTCCCATGTTGCAGTTTTTTCCCCCACCTCTCGCCGTTTATCTGTTAATGAACTCTGTGTCTTGAGTCAGTTTCTGTTTTCCAGCCTTGTCTCAGTGAGATTTTTTTATTTTAAGGCGAGGCTGGGGTGTTATGGAGCCCTCTTTGGCACACTGGCGCAGTGGTACCAAGGTCGGGCAGGGTGGAGAGCGCCCGGGTCGGCAGACAGTCTGTGTCGACTGCACTATGCCAGCTCTGCAATCTGTGAGCAGTGTGTTAAGCGCAAAACAGACACTCCATTTCCCTCTCAGCCCGCTAGCATTTGCCTTCTTCAGTGGCCTGATAAAGGTCAGAAGAGCACTGGCAGACAAAGAGAGCTTTATATCCCATTTGAACAATGGGAATCCAAAATCGATCAGCAGCTTCTGTTCGACCTTCCCGTCTTTCCACTGGGCCAAGCGACATATTTTCTGCGTGGAAGCAGTTCAGCTGTGCTGCCTTCTGCCATGATTGAGCTCTTTGCGCTGTGGGTGAATTGAAACACATTCCATTTGTGAGTTTTAGATGGAAAGAGATGATGAAAGGCAGAACTTGCTTATTGTACATGCATCTCAGCTATGCAACAGAAACAGTTGAGCGCGTGGCTGATGTAGCCTGCACAGACCGCCTGTCTCATTTGAGCGAGATAGACAAAGAAGGGGAGGATTTTTTTTCTCTGTGTCTAGAGAGGTTATGTTTGTCTGTGTGCGTGTAAGCGAATCTATTCGTCTGTGTTTCAGTTGCTCAGTAGCCCTGTCTCCTCTGGTGTGCAAGTGCTGTTAAGCTCTCCTGCACTTTATTTGACCCTGGCCTCCTGTGAGGTGTCATAGCGAGCCAAGTGTAAAAGAGATGTATGCCAAAGACATGAAATCCCCCCTTGTGTGAAAGTGAAAAAATCCTTCCTGCACTCATACACATACAGATTGACACACTCAGAACAAATGTACAGTAAGTTAGTCATTTCTTTTGTGAAACTCTTTTGATCCAGTGCATTCTGGCTATACAAATTAAGTTCACTTGGCCTTTGATTGTGTCAATTAATCTGAACTGGCGGTGCTTTATGAAGAACGGGCAGGACAAGGCTAATTGAGCCTTTAAACCAGTTACATTGAAGAATTTGTCACTTCTCACTGTGCTTCAAATTTGAGCACGGCTTGCCTGTTCTCGTTCACCAAATCTTTGTCTATTAGTCTTTCTTGTTTTTTGTTGTTTATCCATCATGTGCCTCTATTTGCTAATCTACACCCCAAGAAACCTCCCAGTTGTGTTACGCCTGTGGTAACATTGCTTTTGAGAGAAGGCGCTTTGAATGTCTTCTCATTGATGAACTACTTTGATAGCCTTCTTAGAGTGGGCAGCTTTCACCATCGGGGGAATTAAGGCAGCTTTTGTACAATGCGACTCCACTGTGTCACGCCGAACTATGATATTGCCTTCTCTCTGAGGAAGAGAGAAGCAGGGCCAGAGAGGGTGGGAGGGATATGGGGAGCAGCTCTCTGATCTTCCGCCTCTCTCCAAACCATCTGTGTGGTGCTGGCCCAACATTCTGTGCTTAGTATTAGCACTTACAAATATATACATTTCTCACATTTTAACATTTTGAGAGCAGTTGTACCGCTCGCTGAGTTATGCTCATGACGAGACGGGGAAGCGAGAGCAGATTGCAGCCAGGAACGGGTTGTGGGAGTGATGCCTGCCATTGCTTCATTGACAGGAGGGGAGGGATGGAGTGGTGATGGAGGGAAGGGGGGTGAACACGATTGGATGGATAATGCAATCAGGGCTGTTTATTGGCTCTGTGATCAGGGTTTGTAATATATCCCACACTGGCTAATGGAATATGTTTGCTTCCAGCAGCTTGATATCGCAGCAAGCAACATTAACTCTGAATACTGCTCGGCATACGTACCCATCTATCATTCTTACTTTTGTATTTCCCTTAAGCATGCATTCGCAACAGGTTTTATACAGCAACATTGTAAAATCACTAACCTGTGCGAAGACAGGAGAGCTCAAAGTCTGTTGATAGCCACATTGAACATGTAGCAGCCTGCCTTTTAGTTTGTATTTATTCCCTGTGTGCCATATCGTTCGAGCTGTGAAAGATGGTGCTGCTCTGTTAGTCAAAGATAGAGGCTTATGAAGTTTGGGGGCACAAGCAAAGTGATATTCACAAATGCTAATAAGCTACATCTAGTGTAACACCCATCTTGACAGTTGTCAGTTGTCAGTGTTAGGTAAGCCTCTGAGTCTTACAGCAGGATGATTTGGTGTTAAGTCTGTCTGCTCCTCTTCTTCTTCTTCTTCTTCTTCTTCTTTTTTTTTTTTTTTCCTAGGCGATATCTTGGGGTGAGCAGCTTTTATACAAGGCTTCCATTTCTCTTTAGAAGCTGGTGACTGACTCTCCCGCCCCTCCTCCTTGGTTCCTCGCTGCTGTGAAATGGAATTGCTTTCTCGTTCGTTAAAGATTTTCTTGTTGCTCCCTCGTACTACTCCAGGAGTGAGATCACTTGAAATGGCTGAAAGTTTTCAAACACCACTGGAGAATTATGGCATGGCAGTAGTGGTGTTGGGGCGCAGTGGAGAGGAAACATAAATAAAGAAAATTGCCCCCTCCCCCTATTTTTCTGAATTAAATCTGTTAGGGGAGTTTTTTTGACAACACACAAATTAATTCTGGCAAGTTGTCGCTTTACATTAAAGCATGAAGTGGCCTGCTGGTGTAAGGGAAAGCAATCCCTCATCTGGTTGCCATGGAAGCAGGTGCGTTGTAGCATTGGGTACCAGCCGCGTTGGTTCTGCCAAAGCTGCTGCCCACCTATATACTATAGGCTTTTCTGGGGCAGAATGGCTTCCCTTTCAGACCATCCAGTTCTTTCTGGCAGAACATTTTGCCCATTTTTAAATTGTACTGGTATTTATAAAACACTGTTCCCATGTGTGGTTTACTCACTCTCTCCCTCTCACTTTACAAATCACACAGCAGAGGATAATCTGCATGTGTTCAGAGTAATCCCTCTATTTTTAAATGTTTCCCTTAACAGTTGTTTGCAGTGAATAGACCGTATGAACTTTCTCACATCGCTCCCCTCGTCCATCTCTTCCTTTTCTCCTCAATTTGCTCTTTCCTCTTCCACTCCAATCACCAGTTCCATCTGTACCAAAACAACAACACAAACTGCTCCTTGTGTCTCACACCCACGCCCCGGTACCCACAGCGTTGGGGTACCAGTGCAGCATTACTCAGGGTGTGTGCAGCGCCAATCTTAATCACATTGGGTGAGCACACCTGTGAAAACAGATGTCCACCGGGGCCGGCATGCTGTTCCTCTTTAGGGTGGAGCATCTGTGTATGGCTCGCTGCCACTCCGCCTCTTCCCTCCCCTTACACTGTGCAAAGTTAGTCAGCCCCCTGGTGCTGCCCCCCACCAGCAGACAGACCTGGCCCCGGACATGCATATAGGAAGAGCCTCAGGAAGCACCGGCCCCTGGGCTTCAACCTCCACTCTGTTTATTTCAGTATTAGTCCTGTATACAGATGATAATGAGGAAGTATGATCCGGAGCCTCACTGCGCATCATGACATGTTATGTTGATATATTATGGAAATACAATATTATTTCTAAAGGTATTTGAAGCTGCTGTGATCTTTAATCTTTTTTTTTTATCCCTTTTCATGAGAGAATTTGATAAACAGCAGGTGTTGACCTTTTAAAACAAACCCCTCAGATTATGAATGGATCTCAGTCATAACAATGGGTTTACACTGATATTTGCCATATAGAAAGGCATTAGTACCAGCACACTATAATGCCTCTGTACGATTAAGGGCTTCATGATGCCATTAGTCAGCCCAATGTGTTGTTTGTATAATTAGAGCCTTATCTGATAGACAGCATCTTGAAAAGCTACATAACTGTGCTTTAGTCTATATGCGATGGGAATTACGTACGTCATTAAAGTGGTTCGTCAGATAACTACTGGTGTTAATGACTTAACCAGACAGAATGATCAGTATTAGTGAATTTTAAAAAGGCAATAAAGGCAATAAAGGCATCACTTGCTTTGGTAGAAAAGGATTATGTGTTTCCTGTCCCAGCTGTGCATCCCCATTTACGGGTCTAAAACCTTGTTCATTTCATACTGCCAAATCCCCCTCACTGCTCAGTTTCATAATGGTGCTTCTCCTAAGTGCCCCACCCACATCATTACAAACCGTGGCAGGATCTATCCTGTTCCAACCCACTCAGGCCACACTCGAGTGTGTAAAGGGTCAGTTGATCCAAATTATATGTTTAAAAAAAAAAAAAAAAATCTGATTGTGTTTCTAACATTTACTGGTTTTTATTCATACACTCAGTTTTAGTCATGTCACTCTGGAGATTTCCACCCCAGAGATTTCTACTGACACCTCAATCCACTGGAAGTGAAGGGAATTTTGTTTGTGATGCTCACAGCAGTGGAAATATTGCACAAACAATGCAACAGCAGTGTGTCTTTCCAGAAATCAACACTCAAATACTCTAAATAATCCGCAGCTCTCACTATGAAGTTATCTTGGAACCAGTTTTTCAAAGGAAATGGGCCCCTGTAGTCCGCTGTCAGGATGTAATTTATATCCCTGTAGGAGGTAAAGGGATTTCAGTATTACCTGTGCTGGTTAGTGATCATAACCTGGCCTCCAGATGATGTGTCTTTTACTTGTCTTCTCACCAACTAGCCTGGTGATAGTTACAACACCAGTTTTGTAGCAAACATCCTGGTTCATACTGTATATGATTTGGTGTATATGACCAATTTGGTTTGAGCCACACGGCAGACCCAGCCAGTTCACTACCCCAACAGTCCACACCCTCACTCCAACTGTGTCCGTCCACTGCTCCATCCTCTTGTCCGTCCAGCATTGATCCAGGCTCTTATCTCTACTCTGATCCCTGTGTTATTTCAGGAGCATAGGGATTGCTTAATGATCTATTGACCCAGTTCATCGACCTGTACGGTCCACCACAATGGACCATCTTCTAAAGAGGGGTCTGCAGGGCATGCACTCTTCTCTTGTGTACTCCCACTCATCTTGTGCCCTCACACCAATCTCCCTACTCTTTAGTTCCCCGTGTAACCCCACGGAGATTAGGTGTTAATATGTTGTAAGCAGCTGGCTTGTAAAGTGGTCTATGTATTTTTGCTATTTAAAAGCGTTGCCTCTTATTCAACTTATTCATGGCTCAAGTAAATCCTCTCCCTGTGTTTTCATTTCCCTCAATGACTAAGTGCATGAGTTGTTGATGATGACTTGTTGAGCTACCCGTGTCTGCAAGCGAGACTGCCTAATTTGTACCATGACTTTTATGCTCCTTGCAACAACTCCATGATTAAATAAAAAATATGAGCCCAGATTGAGTTGATCTTTAAAACAGAGGAGTGCGATATGAGTTCTTACCCAGCTTTAGTTTGCCTACATGTGATTTAAGCTTCAGCAAACTTTAAGGAAAGGCAGATCACTTCCTTACATGTTGAGCAGAGCTTATCTATAGCCAGCGTGTTGTGAATAAGGATGTACATATAATCTAACAAATGTGAAAGAAAAAACTTGCACACCACGACACATCTGATTGGATCTTGTTCCCTGGCCTGTTTGCACTGTGGCACCTTCAAGCGCGAGTGCAGTTGTTGTGACACGTTGAGCTTGTTCTGGGTGAGATCCTCAGGGATTTGCAAGACACCATTAAATGACTCTACTGTGTTTAATGCATTTGTTGGGGTTTGTTTCTGCTTCTCTGCGATTGTTTTTGTCTCTCAAACAGCACAGCTTAAAGATGGCATGGGTGGTCGGTCACCTGTGCCTACCTGACCGTGACAACTCCTGACCAGATTTCCAATACTTTTGGTATGGATTTTCATGGTCTCCAGAGAGTCATTTATTATCATTAGTGCTAAAATCTCATCAGGTGCCATCATCTGCTGAAGAAGCTTTTATTCCTCCTCCTGTATATATTTTATTCAATTTCTTGTCTTATTCTATCTGATACTGAATTTGTAACCCAGTCGCTGATGGGGTTGGGCCACGTAAAACATTTGGCTTCATTCTTTTACCACATTTAACTTCTAACTGCTTGTTTGTTGGAAGTGCACACATGACACTTTGTGATGGGATGTGCTGTGTAATTAACAGTTGAAGGTGTGAAGGGCAGTCTAAATGGACTATCTACGTGAATAAATATAAATATATATATGCACAATTCATTTTCACAATTCAACTTCAGCTGCTCACTCAAAATGAACTCCCTGCGATTTAAATTCAGAATGTTTCTTCTCTCAGGTGGGAAATATATATCTATTAAAGCCAACTGTAATAGGTGTTGATGAATAATCTAGTGAAAAAAACATAGCATCTTGAAATAAAAACCATGAAGTGGTACCTTTTCTTGGTTTCATTACTTTTCCATTTTGATGTGTAATCATCAGCTCTGTGGTTTGGTGGCAGGGCTATAAACCTTCATCACAAACATTAACTCCTCATGTTTTATTTATAGGACCTAAACCTCTTCATCCCAGCCATCAGCAGATAAATGAAGTTATTTACATCTTTATACAGGGTCTTGTTAATTATGGATGAAATTAAAGTTAAGGTCGTTTCATTGTCATTTGGTACAATGGACAGTCTAGATGTTTTATGCAGCAACTATTAACTGCATAATCCTAAAACCACAACATATTGTAAATACAAAAGCCATGCACCTTTGTCATTTAGAGGTGCACGCATCATGTTGTGATATACAGCCATGATAAATGCAGATTGCAAGCACCGGAGCAACAGGGCAGACCGATTGCATGATGTGATTGTGAGTGGTGACATGGCCTACGTGGTGTTATGAAATTAATGTAGCTTGATCGATATCGGACAACTTTCAAGCAGCTCAATTTTACACTTGCTGCAGGGAACAGATGGTACTTTCTGATAATGTTGCTGGAGGTGGATCCATGGCAGAGGAGATACAGAGAGGGGAGACCAGATCCTCTGGAGCACCGGAGAACCAAGAAAAGAGGTTAAGGGGGTGTGTAATACCTATTCACATAACCTGCATGGATGAATAATTCCCTAATCAGATTTATGTAATGAATAGTTAATTGCACATCAGCTCCGACTGTACACAACTCATGACCCCTCCTGAGCTCATGATTCATTTACACACAAATAGCAGCAGCACAGTGGTGTTTTTAGAATGATATCTGTACTCTTGTGTTGTAATCATTAACATCAATGCATTTATGTAGCTGGAGGGCAGAAATTTGTGTTCACATTGTGTTTGAAGGAGCCATTCAAATATTAAAATACGCCCACTGGCAGCATCAGAGCGTTACATTGTATTTCCACTTTTTAGGACTGAGAGGAAACCTGTTGAAGAGTTTCAGCATGCAGAGAAACCTGTCTAGTCTATAATTGATAGGCCTTATTGTTGCATTGGGTAAAACCAGATATCTATGGTATCCATGTGAAAATAGGCCTCTATCTACACCTCGTAAATCTCTCGGTCATGTCAGGTTGAATCTCCTCAAACTACCTGTCCTGGGGGAATGGGCGAATGAGACAAGCGGTGTTGAAAAGCTTGTTATTGGAGCCCATGCCTGTTCTGGGATTCCTTGTTGGCCTGTGTTATTATAGTGTCTCAGCTAGGCGGTGCTTGTGTGCTTGCCTGTCACATTGAGTGTGTGTGTGTGTGTGTGTGTGTGTGTGTGTGTGTGTGTGTGTGTGAGAGAGAGAGAGAGAGAGAGAGAGAGAGAGAGAGAGCAAGAGAGACAGAGAGAGAATATGCGCTCCACAAAGTTTGGTGCGTTAGCTGCTTGTTACTCGTATGACTCGCTTGGCGCTGAAAGCTGGACTGGAGTGAGGGATCAGAATTCTTTAAACCAGTCTGGCCACATCTGGTTGTGATTGGCAGAGCAAAAAAGGGCCTTTGTGTTCTGAGAGCTGGAAGCAAAAGCCTGACCCAACCCAGTATAACCAAGCCCATAACAGTACAGTCGGCAAGCATGGAAAAAAAAAAAACAGCAAAAATGCCCCCCACCCCCCCAACCCTCTTTGGTCTTAGCCAATTCTCATAATCCGATAGCAAAGCCCCCAGCAGCATTTTTTATAAACACTGTTCAGGGCTTTCTCATTCCCTCCATTTCAATATAAAAAAGTAAGGGCTGCCGTGAGCCAGGTAGACCCAGAGCTCCATTACTTTTGGCAGCAACTCTTGTCTGGGATAATGATGCCCCGGGGGGTGAGGGTGCGCCTGAATGTCTGTTTGCTCATCCTGCCACCTTAGTCGAGGTAGGAGGAGGGAAAATTGCTATGGGCAGGCGGTATATTGAAAGGCATTTCATGGCGGGTGCTAAAATGGGTTATTTTTCCATCTGTTTGATTTTCAAGTTAAAGGTTGGGCAGGTCTTGCTGTAGTTTGTGTGTAAAGGATAGCACACCACAAATTGAGTACGACAGAATAGACCACACCCCCACCCTCACATACTCCGTTTCAGCCAAGCGTAACGGAGAACAGTGGCAATTAAAAAGTGATGCCAGCATTTACAGCCGCTGCCTTGAGCCATTGTTTGCCCTGCCTTTCATTATTTGGACCGGCATTTTTACCTTTGGCACGCCAATGCATGGTGCTGGTTTAGGAGATAGCCTACCCGGCTTCTCCCAGGTGGTTGCGGCTGGAAACGAGCCCTGTCACGTCAGCGAATCGAGCCCTAATTCAAATGGAGCGTATACGTTTAGCCTTCTGAACCTGCACCACTCTGCTTGGACACGGAGACATTGAGATCCAGCTCCAGACACAGAGAGAATATCATGGGCTCTGTTATTGTGCCTTCAGTGCTGCAGACTATTTACTGTCCTTATTAAGCAGGCTGTCTGGTGACTGGGCAGCAAACCTGTGCGTGAGGGTTTTCGCCATGTTCTGTCAGTGACACTGCTGTGTGTGTTTGTTTGGTAAGTGTGTGTGTGTGGTGTGTGTGTGTGTGTGTGTGTGTGTGTGTTCGGAGGCAGCCGGGAAGGCAGGCAGGATGCCTGAGGCAGAGAATTTAAGCCAGAGCACTACTGGTGTTTCCACACATGCCACAGCTCCAATGACCCTCACCAGCGTAATGACTGTGAGGTTAATTCCCCGGTAAGGCCTTATGCTCAGAGGGAAGAGACAAGAAGAAGTGTGGCAAGGAGGGTGATACAGTAGGCCACTGCTATTCAGTCTGCTGCAGATCTTGTTCTTCCATGTAACACAGAGTGATCTCTTTCTGCCCCATCTTTTGCTGATGGGATTTTGCAAGCTGCCAATAATCTCTCTCCCTCCCTCTCGCTTTCTTTCTGTTTCTCATTCTCATGGATTTCTAAGCTAAAAATAATTTCACCACAAATGTGCTGAGAGTCAGGGGACTTGTTTTTCTTTTTCTTTTTTTTTTCAATCCTAAATCATGGCTGAAATGTTTGAGAGAGGGTTTTGCTGGCACAGAGTAAGATGTGGAATTACACAGTGACAATCTCGTACTCCATCTCTGATGCACTGTAAGACGAGGCAGAAATGCCCATTTCCTCACTGTATTAAGTGATTTGCAGGCCAGTATTTGAGGATTCTTCATGGGGAGCACTAAGAAATCATCCATTTGCATGGCATTTTCTTTCTAAAGATGGAGAGAGATGTTAAGTGTTGCTCCTATTTTCCTCTAGAAATTGTCAGTTAAATTGCGCTCATAAATAATGCTTCCAAATGAAACCTCAGTTGCACAGTATGCAGGAATGTCCCTGAATGAAAACCTCCCAGGCCTGTTTTGCCCTCCCTTTATCACTGTAGTGTATTTACTTATGTGCACAACTGTAAATCCTTGGCACTGCATGTGTTGTGAAAACCCTTCCCATTAGTATTCAAGTGTATAGTAATGAGACAGGAAAAAGTATAAAATAGGAGTGTAGCGAGAAAACCCTCATTTGGATTTGGGCCTTTTGAGTTTCAGCAACTCTCCAAATCCCAGTTCCTATCTGCTGTGGCTGCAGTTTGTGTCTTGTGTGTCTTTGTGCTGAAGAGAAGGCTGCCAGTCCAACTGCTATCTAAATGGAAGAAAGCGCACATATGCGTGCACATGTAAGTGTGTGTGTGTGCGTGTGTGTAGAGCAATGGCTACACTCCTCGTTGTTACATAATGATGAGATATTGAGTGTGTGACCTGTACCACTTTATCTCACCTTGCACAGATTGCATTCCATAATCTAATGAGACAGATATTCTTTAATGGAAATCCCGACAGGGTCATGATTGCCTTGATAAGACTTAAGGTCACACTTCACATTATTCAGGGCCAGATCACATACATGAGTAATAAGCACAGTTGTTACTGCTGCAGCAACACAGCACAATGTAATCGTATGTTTCATCGTATTATGCTTTTGCTTATTAAACAGGCTGAAATTGTTTGTGCTGACAGTTGAGCTGCAGTGACAAAAACCCTCTCACTAAGTAATTACCACTAAATCATTGCATTAGGAAAGGAGGATGCAGAGGCAGGGATGAGCGCAAACAAGTTCAATATGCAGAAAGTGGAGCGTGTGGCTACAGTAAAAATGTGAGTTGATTTTAATTGGTCAAATAAATGAGGTCAGCACAGTTTCTGGGTGTCAGCTCTTGAACTGTGGGCTTCAAGTAATACAGACATCACACGTCAAGCTGTGTTTTACCCTGGACATGCTGAAAACAACCGTATGGCGAGTCCCAGCAGGTTTGCGAGTTTGCTGCAGCAGCTTGAAGATTAAAAGCCTCATTGCCATACATAAGTCTTGTTCATTTGGCCTGGGCCTTTTGATAACTTAGGAACCATGTGAGCTTTTCCTCTCCCGCTAAAGGAAAAAGAAGAATAGATTAAGTAAACATGTTTTCTTTCCCAAAATCTTTGTCTGCTGGTAAATCCAACACAAAAATTCTGTCAACATCAAATGCGTGTGTGGGAAAACCTTCTTTCAATTTAGCTTTTATGTTTAATGCATTGTTTGGGAGAGCAGCACTGCTACACTGATCTAAATTTTTGAAGAGGCTTCGTGACAATAGAATGAAAGAAGGCATGAACATGGCTGAAGAAGGGAGGCAAACAGCATCGTAAGTAAACTGTCAGCACACACTGCTGCATCAGCTCACAATAAATTCCTCTGATGGACAAACGGAGGGACAGAGATGCAGCAGCAGCATTGCCATCAAACGAAAAAGCCTTCGAACCAGACAGTGAATCATCTTAATTGACGATCAGCAGTATAAGCAGTGGGATTTAATTATGCCTGAATGAAAATAGAGACAAACTGTGTGAGCGATACAGCTGGAGAAAGACAAAAAGAATGATTGAACAAGGAGAATTGCCATGGAAATTTTCTTTGCAATCCTTTGGTGTTTTTGCCTTTGGAGGGCTGTTGTTGGTTTCATCTCAACATGCTCGACACCCAGGTTGGGGGAGAGAGGCACACAGAGACGGAGTGGGATTTTTCTTTCCTTTGGTTTCAGTATCTGGAGTCAGAGGGCACATGTATACCCGACTTTCTCTTTCTTTCCGTCTGCTTCTCCCTCTCTCTGACATGCATTCCTGTATTTGCTGGAGGGTTTGTATGCTTCATGCAATAGAGGGGCCCCAGCTGCACAGATGTTTGCCTGGCTTGCAGTTTTTAGCATTTGCCTGAAGCAGCCACCCCTCCAGGACCACCAGCCTGATGAAGAGCTGTACGGGCTCCATTTGGCAGCTTCTCATTCGACATGGGGCTTCTGTCCCCAGACGTGTTTCCCCCCCTTCCAGTCTACCTCTCTCATCCTGAGTGCTCCTTTGAAACAAGGGAGCTGCTAGCAGGGGGGAGAATCAGTCATTACTTTGGCCCAGGGCGCTATGTTTGACTTTAGCACCCAAATGGAAAAACGTGCAGAGCACAACAACAGGGCGGTGGTGATGTAGAGACCCTCTCCTTTCTGGGTCCATTGAAAAACTGAGAGGAGCACTCAGTTCACCCTTTCCTTCTGATTATCCATCACCCTGGAGCTTGTTGAAAAATCTTTTACTGTACACGAAGGTGATTGACGACACCAAAACTGAGTCTTCATGCCTGTATCATCAGTCCAATCCCCCTGGACACATTGCTCTGCCTTAGAGGACTAACGTACTTGCAGCTGCACACAAACACACTCTCAACACAGTCGAAAATTGTTTATCGAGATGTGACACTTAAAGTTCAAAAGAGGCTGGGGGGTTGTTGTAGGCAGAAAACATCACAGCTCTCAATAGTTAACACCCCTGGAGAAATATTTGTCTTGTCGCCCTCTCTGATTCTCTCTCAGAAATCCTCACCCAACATACAGTGCAGAATTTGACCCACTTGGTTCAATACAGCAGCATCCATCACAGGAAAAGGAAAAGCCAAAGATAAATGCAACCTTTTTTAAAATGATTATTTTCTAAAAGGAAAGCTATACTGACCACTGCTTCGGACATAATTCATTGGCGTAATTTGCGCCTTGGAAATAAAATTTAATTATTAAATAAAACTGCAGTTTACTGAAGTTGGGGAACCTCAGTGTGGAGCATGTGGTCTAATCTGACCTTGGGAGCAGGCTTGAGGTTCCTTCGTCGCTTACTGTTGGGTTTATAAAATGTTATGCGGATTAGGTAGGAACTTCTGGAGAATCCTTTCTAATCCACCATTCCTCATGATCAAAGGGAGCCAGATAGCACTGAGTTGAACTTACTTTACCTTCTCTCTCTTTTTTTTTTTCCCCTCTATCACAACTACATGACAGACACTTTTTTCATATATACACTTTGGCCTGGCTTAAATTTATTGTTCTGGGGGAAGATTGAGTGCAAAAAATTGGACTGGGTGGTATCATTTGTGCAGTCAACCCTTCCCCTGTATCTGTAATTGGTTGGAATGGCGAATTGAAAGAAACCACAATGGGTCATGTGTGTGGTTTAGAAATGTGCAGGGTCCATTGACTTGAGGACTTCTTCTCCCTACTCTCACAGCAATGTCTCCCAAATTTCCCCCAACTATTATTTTCCTCCTCTCATTACGCTGACACCCAATTTGCTGTAATTTACTTGATTTACCTATTATTCTAGCTAATCTTGCTCTCACCACTAAAGATAGAGGTAGTCACAGCCAATGTTTAATAGAAAGGTCAAAAGGTCTTATCACTGTGGTTGAGGTTAAACTATATTTACCAAGATACCACACAGAAGTGCAAACTTGAAGTGTTTAGACTTTATTTTGAAATATTTTCACTTTATCCTTTCACTCCATCCTTCTTTTATCTATGCTGCTCATCTGTAAAGGTCAGACTTAATCCAAGCTGACATTGAGCGGAGGCAGGTTTCACCGAATGAGGCTAGCCACTGGACCACCGTGGTGCTCCATCACATTTTGACAGCTCTAAATGTATTAATCTTAAAGTATTTTTAAATGGTTAAAATCATGTCTGGAGAGAAAGTTTAAATAGTAAGTACTTAAGTAAAGGATCTAAGTACGCCTCCAACACCAATGACAAAGATTAATTAGGCAGTCTAAATGAGTCCATGTTTGATTTAATTTTCTGAAACCACCAACAAAGCCAAACAGTAAACAGAGTCCCAAAAAAAAAAATAAAAAAAATAAGGCAAAAGCCACCTTTTGAAGTGTGATATGTTGTGAGCTGGCCTCCCATCTGTTGGGCTAATCAAAAAACAATTGACATGTGCATCTTTACTGTGATGTTTTAGTCAGAGGTCTCTGTGGATTGCGTAAGCAGACGGCACTGCATGGGAATCAGCGTTCTCAAAAATCTCAGACTTGCTTGTTGAAAACTTGGAATGCTCTACTCCATCACTGCCAGCGAGATGGGGAAAAACAACAACAGTGGTATCTGTTGTGGATGAAGGAGGCCCTGCAGCCCACTCATTCTGATATGCTATCTTAGATGTGATATGAGAGACACACACATGGCTTTATTGAGTCTGGTTGGAAGCTCTATCGAAAAGAGAAGCACAAGGCGATGCTGTATTTAGATTTAGGGATTTGAAGAATGAGAAAAATAGGGGTTGGGGAGGGGGATCGGAGAAATGAAGATGTTTGGTTGTTCTTGCTTTAAGTAATGGTGCCAGAGGGGATTTAGAAAGCATGTGAGTTTGTGGTGAATCAAATGTTGACACCTGTAAGGTAATAACAGTTTCAATGAAATGGTTGGATTGTACCAGTGCCTGCCCCCCCCCCCCCCCTTCCACTCTGTTTAGATTTCTGAAAATTTGAGTGCATAAATCTGTCCTCCCTCCAAACTGTCTTTAGTTGTCCCAGAACAACTCTTAATGCATTTTTGATGATGTAGACCTACTGGCTGGTTTTTTACCTTAAAACACTCCTTCTCTTTTACAAATCATGGGAGAGGAGAAGTAATTGATATGAATTTTAATTTGCTTTTCCCATTAACATGCTCTCCTCTTAACATGCATTAAAGGTGCTGAAGTGGAATGGTCTATGGAACCTGCCATTGCCCTTTTCACAGCGATGTTTAGGTCAGCTGAACAATTAATTTGCTCTGTAAGAGAGTTTTCTCTATGCTATCTGCATCAGCACGTCAATCTCCAGCCAAGTCTTAAAGCATTGTCTCTCTGCAGTTAATAGTTTGAAAGGGAAATCGGGAAAATGAATGTCTACACATTTGTAGATTTTGAACAATTTCCTCATCTTTTAGCCCTGCTTACTGAAATTACATTTCAGTCTTGTCTGTAACCTTTAAATATTTTTCAAAAATGTCAAAATTTTTTTCAAATTTATTTCTGACATCTTTGTTCCTTTAAGGACGATTTGCAATCTTTTGCCTTTGTTCTTTGAATAAGGAGGCCCCTGTACTAAGACCCGTGCCCCAAAAGGAAAACTCAAAACTCAACCAAAAGGAACCATATCCCAGACTAAACAATTCACACTCATTACTCTATTTGCAAATGTCCACTCACAGCGATTATTGCAGTTTTTTGCTTCCATGTCTAAATCACTGTCTTTGTAAATATGGATTTTAAAATCTACAAAGTAGACTTGTCTGTATTGTTTTCTCAGCATTTCTGTAAGGGGAGCTCTCCCAGGCTGCCATGACAGGATATTGATGGGCCTCTCCTCTTCAGTCTCCTCTATATGACTTATTTATCTTTTTTTTTATTATTATTTTCAAAGATCCCCCCCGCCCTTGATCCATCCAACACACCCTCAGCCTCTGTCCCAGCCTGCACACCCATCCCTCTCCACAGGACAAAGAGTTCAAACCCCTGTTGGAGAGGAGCTGTCTGGCTCACTGTCAACTGTCCCCCTGCCCACCCCACACCCCCTGAGACTGCAGAGTTCAGATGTTAGAGGGGTTGATTGAAAATAAAACCAAACTCGGAGAGAGGGATGCTCCTCTTCTGTGTGCACAGGCTGTTAACATAAGTGAATGGCTGTCATGCATTTTGTTGGCATCAACACTTTTCTTTGGGCAGCTCTGCAAAGAGGGATTGCCTGTCGCAGGGAGGAGATAGTTGTCGGGGCTGTGTTCATGCCCCAAGGATTGAGACTAGCGGGGGCCCGTCTGCCTGCTTTTTTCATTTCTAAAAGATTCAAGGGAGAGTGGAGAGGGTGCTGGTTGTGGTGGGGTGGGGGCCGTGGCAGCTTCTGGAGTAGACTGGTTCCTGTAGATCTGTGTGGCGAAGTGGAAAAAAGGCACTTTTTATCTAAGCTTCACTTCAAACAGCATTTGGTGACTAGTCATTTTTACTGAATACCCGTTGGCCTGGGCAGAGAGAAGTGGCCACATCAATGTTCAGGGGGCAGCAGAGTTAACAGGGCAGACGGGATAAGGGGAGGGACTGCAGTCTATCAAAGCTTGAGGAGGAGATGGCTTGGTTAGCAGGTGCGACTAAGTGGGAGTCCCATTTCTCTGTGACTAATGGGATATCTGTGCCTTAATCACCGAATGCAAAGAGGAAATCAACAACATTACAGACTTGTAGACCAGAACATTATTGCTCCTTTCTCCGTTTCTTGTTCCTGGAGCGTGACTTAACGAAAAATCCCCTTAAATTATCTATGGAGGTTTCAGTCTGGCTCATGACATTAATAGTTATGAATTCAAAGCCTTCCAAAATTCCTAATGCGTGAGCCATTGCCAGCACCAATCTCTGAAGTCAGAAATCAGCAAGAGCAAGTAAGAGTGTGAGAGATTGAAAGTGCGCACCAAGTAGTACTAACTATTAGCTAATAGTGCATCTTGTTCATTAGCTTTATAGTGTGAGAAGAAAATTTACACCTTCCCACCCACTCACTGATATCTCCTACTCAAGGTTTGTTGTATTTTATTGAAAGGGCTTGTTAATGCCAAAACCAGTTGGTGGCTGCTCCTTTGAGGACCTTGAAAACCCACCTCCTCATGTGTGAGATGGTGTTCTACAGCCAACACCATATCTTCTTCCAAAGTTAGAACAATTGGCTCGAAGGTGTCAGGGACAAACATGCAAAGAGATTATATTTGTATACTTCTCTCCAGATTGTTAATGGTCTGTCTCCCTTTTAAGTTTAATTTTAAATGTTTCTTATTCATTTAAAGACACACCTAAGATTTGGTACCAATTAATTTTTCTGAACATACTGGGTAACAGTAGGCTCCTGTTATGTTGTGCCCCCCGGTCCGCTTTTATTCTGCAGAGGCTCAACAAAGTCGCAACGCTAATGAGTTCCCTCAGGTGAAGGTGAGAGTGTGAACAAGTTTGTGATGAATTGTCACTTCTTATTTGCAAAATGGATGGTTGTAAAAACAGGATGGCTGATTATCTCTCTGAGTGGTCACACAAGTTATTCACAACTCCAAATTATCAATACCTCACTAAATGCATGTGGACAAAAGTAAAACAAAAAATGTTTGACCATAAGTGAGAATAGTGAACTGTAATATTGCCATAAAACAGTTTTGTTTTTGTTTTGTTTTTTTTTGTTTTTTTAATCAGTAAAGGTTCAAACCCTCAATGACTTTCTGTTGACAGTGTTCACAAGTGCAAGTTCACACTTCACAAAAGCTTCAAAGCTCAGTTCACACAGATTGATATGAACTTGCTCACGTTCAGTTCTCAATTTTGAAATAGAATTTCACAGTCCCAAAAAACAAGGCCTTAACTAGGCCTTATTTCACCGATATTGTTTTGGTTCTTACCTTATGCTTCTCCAGTAAAGCCAAACCCTATCCATCCATTCCCAGCCACTGATCACAGCAACTTCACCAACTAAATGAATATGTCTGAATGAGTTGCAAAAAGAAATTACTTTTAAAAGCCAAGAAAAACGAATGTGGGTGCATGTTTTATATGTGCTAAGCTGTGAGTTTGACTAAGGTGGTTGAACTTTACAGCTCTCAGCTCATGATCCTTTTTAATATTTTCTTGTGATCATCATTCACTTGCAGATATTTTAAAAGCCTGGTGGGATGCTTCAGATGGAACATACTTGCTGACTGTTTGACTTGATTTTCAGACCCGGTTAATACAGACTGTATGATAATGTGAGTTAGAATCTGTATTGACTTCAGCAGTTTCAGACCGTGGACCACCAATACTCAGGTGTTGCCGTAAAACACAGTTTGTCTATTCCTAATATATTTTGAGGCATTACTGCTACCATCTGGTGAATTAGCGACGTTCACATTCATTAGCTGCGAAGGGATGCATCACCAGAACATCGCATCAATACATAGTACTGATTTATAAAGTGGCCTTGCATGTGAGATTACCATTTTTGAAAAGCTACAAAGGACACGGTCCTTTAAAAAACCCCCAAGCCATTCAGGTGGGGGAGGAGGGGCTTCAAGACCCATCAATCCTTAACAGACGTCTGAGCTGAACTGAACTGACGCCTTTAATCTCCCTTAGCCTCCATTCCCAGTTTATTATAATTGTCCCTGATCTTTCCTTCCTCAGTCTACATATTTCCGTCTCACCACCCATTCATTTCCTGTCTTCATCCCTCCGTTCCCTTTGATGCTCCACCCCAATTTTATCTCTCCGCCTGCCTCATCCCCTCAGGCCCCATCTGTCTACACTCTGTCCATTTCCACTGCTGACCTCATAAAGACGAAAGTAAGAGGATTCCACTCTCTGCGGTGTCAAACAAAATCATGCTGCAGCCCTATATAGCATAAAGAGCTTACATATTAAACATGTTACAGCGTTAGGAAAAAAAAATACTGTATGCGATGTTCAGGGTTGTACGCTTTTTCTTGATTTATGCTTCCCCCCTCAGCATCAATGTTACTCTCATCCAGAAAATATAAAAGATCATGAGTTTCTTTCATGATGGACTCTGTCAGATCATTTATTTATTCATAATCAAATACAAAATTTATTTAAAATACAAAATTTCAGATAGAACATAAAAACCATATCTTGTATAAACATGTGTCCTGTCATTGCCCCCCCAATACAGTAGTTTAATGAAAAACTTAAAAGACCAGACCGGTAATCCCTGACAACAGCCTGATTTGCGATGTTGAGCATGTTCAATTGTAAACAAATCCACAAGGCATACCAAGGCAGCAAATATCGAAAAGATCTATTAAGCTCTGCAAGGTCATTGAACCTTGAGAACAAAGTGTTTTTTTTTATATATTCCCACTTGTACAGAGCAACTGTCCATTTAAAACAAAGCAATACAAATAGAGTAGGAAGTTAAGTTCAGTATGAAAAGATTCGGTGTAGCACTAAAAATAGTGATTGTTTTTTTTTCCACTGTCTTTCACTGATAGAATTGAAACTAAATGTCTCATTCGTGCAGAGCAAGAGCATAATTCTGGTACTTTTCCTCCTGTCAAGAAGTCATTGTAGCAGCTCGTGATTGGATTTAGCTAAAACCAATTCGTCTCTGCTATTGTGACCCTCAGGTGAACTGTGTCTGACGAGAGAAAGGGCTTCTTCGCCCAAACTGTTGAACGCAGATTATTTTTAGCAGCGGCGGTGCCATGATGGGTTTGCCTTTATTTGTTTTGTGAATGTTCATCTCTGCTGATGGAACATGAGCCAGTGCCCCTTTCTCCCTGTGTGTTGGAGGCCCGGAGCACATGTTCCCCACCAGAGGAACAGTGTCTGTTAGCGGTCTAACACTCTGACTCACTGCGAATTTGATACTCCATCAGAAATGTCTGTGGTTACCCTCCGTAGTTTCCTGCCACTCATGCACACATTTCCCCAGTCTCTCATACATGCATGTAACTAACCAATCTCCCTGCACTCATCAACTGTATCCTCTTTTGCACTCTAATTTCACCACCCCTCACTCCCTTAGCATTCAGTATTTGCAATCAATGTTATTTATTTTGATAGCGATTAACTTGGTCTAATCGACACAATCCACCAACCCATAGAGAAACTCTAAATAAACCTGTCTCTATTAAGTGTCTCCTAATGAAAATTCACTGTGTAAGTGGAACAGCGGAGCGGCTCAGTGGGCATACCACAGCGAAATGATGATGAGGTTTTATAAAGCATGCTTGCATTGATTTGGTGCTCGATGCCTGGTTGCGTAACTCAGTGCTGCTGTTAGTGTACACCCAAGCTATCGATCGGGACATAGAAAACATCGGTGATGTTGGATTATTTTGCAGAAGCCGGTAGGCTATTTTTATTCTCTCAACATAGTTGATCTCCTGTTAGAATCATCCGTCCTGCTTTCTTATAAAAGTTTGGGGGTTTTTTCTCTTTCATCTAAAAAGTAAAAACCCACAAGGGACCAGTGAGAGAAGATTGTCACTCATGAGAAAGCTGGTAGGTAGGATTTTAGGATTTCATTGCCAGTTGGAAGCTTAGGCCAGATGAGTTTCACTGAAAGATTGAAACACACTTGTGCCCGCGCGCGCACACACGTAAGTACACATATGTGTGCACACACACCACTTGAGCTGCTGGCTGACAGTGATTATAAACCTTGGGAATATATCTCCGACGTGTGGCCTCACGCAGCTATCAAGAGCTGCACGCAATGCCATCTAACTTCCCGATCCTTGGTCTACGATTGCCATGGTAACAATCAGTAGTTATACCCCCCGTCTCTTACACCTTATCCCTTCCTACCTCCTCCACTCTGATGTGACTTGTCAGGGACTATTCTGGCTGCGGATCGTCAGGTGAGCACGGCACATCTGCTGCAAAGGTAAAGTCGAACTGTCCAATGAAATGGATCGCCTCCATCAGAGGACAATTGTTATTAGTAGCACCTTCTCTTCATTACCACCTGTGTAGCCACTTCATTATTTGTGCCTCATGAAAAAGAGCACACACTTCTTAGTCTGTCAGTTAGGTATGTTTCCAGACTGCAATCAAAACTGGACATTAACACAACAGTGACCTTTGACAAAGCCTTGTGGCTTCCATTGATGGATGTAACTGCATGTAGAGTACAGTAGACTAGCACAGTTGTTAACAGCTAACAGGGGAACATGCAGAGATGAAAACGCTACATGCTCTGAGACGCTGTCTCACTCTGGTTCTGCTGTAGTACTGCCCCGGGAGACCATTATGCACTCTCTGAAATGCAGTAAATTCGCACAAGGGAGGAGGGAAAGAGCTTGCTGTGTCAAACGTTGAATTTTTTCTTTTCTTTTCTTTCTTTGTGAGAACCTGCGATGGAAGTGGAAGTTTGCAGGATGGTTTGCCCCGCTGTGGAGGGAAGGAGTGGTTCTTCTGGGGATGAGGAGAAGTCTTTGATGTGGTTGTATTTCCATAGTAGTGGATCTGCTGTTGAAGAATCTGATGTTTCTGTTTTACCCTTGTTGTTAGTTTTGCCATTAGGGAAATATTTTGTTGATGTTTCTGAATAATTTTAGCTCTAAGCTCTGGCGTCAGATGTTTCTTGCCAGGCTATAGTTTAACTCCCCCGAGGGCCTGTTTAACAATTAGCTACCTTCGTGCTGGAGCAGCACCCACAAGACTGCACCATCAGAATATCTTTGAATATTATCCCTTCTGCACAGGAAATGCTGTTTTATTGTGAATTTGTCGCTGCATTTTAGGCTGTCACTCTCTTTGTTGCACTTTATGGGAAGCAGCTGGTGAATCTGGCTCTGTGACTGTGCCATGTCAGTACTAATCCACAAACTGTTGCATTAGTGCCACAATATTTTAGCAGCATTGTTTTTAGTCTTTATCCCGATACGAATAATTTTTCCACTTTGGTGACCATCTTAAGTGAGAGAGACAGAGAAACAGAGAGATGGAGACATTGACAAGTGAGGCAGCCACCCGCTTGAGCACTCACATGAGTAAATGTATTTAATTAGTCTAAAGATAGCAAGGGTGATCATAAGATCTGCAACTTGGGAAGTTAAGCACATCTTTACTTTCCTATAGCTATTTGATGAATACTGTGCAGGAACAAAGAACCCCCGTCTGATTGTACCATCCTTTTGATTTGGGTCTAATTGGGTGCACGTTAGCCTCTGGTACAACAGATACAACTAATTAGGCTCTTATGCGTGTAATTAAAACGATGCACCATGGCCAAGCTTCCAGCAGGGTATGTGTTTAACAAAAGCAATTAAGGAGTTTATCACCTGGAAAAGATCTTTCATCCATTTTTATCTAAAAATCAGGCTCATCTTCGTTTGTTTTTTCAACAAAGTCCTTTGCCACTGTCCTCTGACCCTGAAGGGGATTTTGCTGGGGTGGCACTGCAGCTGTGGAGAAATAGGATTGATCCCGGGAGGCTGGCACTTATCAGGAGTGTTGTGATACAGGGGCGCTCACTAACCTCCTAGGAGGTTCTCTCCCTTCTCCCCCACTCTCTTTATGTTCTCCACTCCTCCCTGCTTCCCTCCCTCATCATTTAGCTCTGTATTAAAGATTCATATGGCACCTACAGTGCATTCAGAATACACTACGCCCCTCCTGCTGCGCTCCTTTCTCTTTGCTCAATCTGGGCCCCCCCCCAAACACACACACACACACACACACCCCTTCTGCATATCACTGAATTCCCATTAATAAGGATACTTAGAGTAAATCCTCCTGACTCCCCCTTTCCACAGCAGATTAGTGCTCTCACCCTCGGCAAAGAGAACAATCGGATGAGAGGGGTGAAACAAAAGGCCTCCTTGTGGTGATGTGCTGTTTTGGATCCTGGCGCTTGTTTTCCATCTTTCTCACCCTCATATGCCTTCTTATTTTTTTTTCTTTTCTCTCTTTCCTCTGGCGGAGACAGACGGTTACTCATCCTGTCTGTCTCCTGTACTTCTTACGCTGCTCCTCTCTTGCACATTTTCTCTTTGCCTTGAGCTCTCATTACCAGATAGACCATCCACGTGCATATGCCCCTCTGACCACTTATGGATTTGTTTTCCATTAATAAATTCCAGTCCGACTGAAGCTAATGCCATCCTTCAGACCCAACTCAATCTAACAACTCATTCTAGTAATTTCTGCTGAAGCAAATACAAGTTCCCTGAGGATAAAATATCTTTACTAATCACTTGCCTCGTGCATTCCTCTCACTAAAACCAAAAGGAGAGACAACAAAGTTCATATAAATGATAAATAGAGTTGATGCAGGCATTTATCTGTCCCTGTCTTAAGTCACTCTATCATATGTAGAAATGAGGCAGCTCACACTAGCCCCACTGGAGTCTTCTAGCAATTAGGCAAGTGCCAGAAAAACACATTAATCTAGCTATTATATCTAGCCTTGTTAATTTATAGTTGGGTTGGAGAAGCTCACTCATTAATTGGCTGTGTTGGATGACACACAGCGAAATTACATTTTCATAAATCATTTTTAAATTGCCCCCCAACATTCAGCGGGGAGCAATGCTGAGAATGAACCCTTTGGTTTTAAGTGTTTTGCTTATGTGACAGCAGTTTAGCGATGAAAGAGACAGGCATTGGGGAAAGGTGCCTGAGACAAGTCAGCAGAAGGTGTAGGGCGTTCGGAGCTGCACTTTACAGTAGCCATCTCACCCATATCTTCACACACTCAAAGAAATTGGCTGTAGTCAGCAGTCCAGGATGGACAGAGTGGGGGGCAGGATTGGGTGTGCAAAAGGGCTGGCTGAATGGCAGGAGGAGCGAGGAGGGCAGAAGTGGGGGGCTGTGTGAGGGTGAGTCAATCCCAAAAGCACTCTGGAGTTTCTAACCAAAAACTTTAATTGCCCATTTCCATGGAGTCAACCACTCCGTAGGATTGGAAATGAATGGATGTGAAGACACTGGCTGTCCAGGAAATAGAGGTTAGCCCTGGAGTGAAATTCGACTGTGACAGCGTGGGAGGGATGGAGGAGTACATAGGTGGTAGAGGAGAAAGAAAGGTGGATTGGAATCAAAAGCGAAATTGAACACAGGGCCTGACCTTGTCGTGCTCTTTCAGATGGCCCATCTGATAACTCCTCTGGCTTGAGCCGTGCAGACCAGCAGCTTTGGTATGACTGAATCTGAGAGAGGGGATGGCTGTAATTATCAGCAGAGGACTCTGGAGATAAAGAGACCAGGTTGTAGGCTTCACTGGCAGACATCAGCACTATCTCACATTGAAACTTCTTTGCAGTTGTCATTTGCCATGGCTGGCGTGTGTGCATGTGTGTTCATAAGGTGGTCCAATGCCTTATTTATTTATTTATTTATTTTTTTGTGTACAGTAATATGCTGTTCGTGTATTAGCCCCCTGCCAGTTTTAAACTACCCTTTTATATTTGGTCCCCTCTAATGCACCATGTCTGAAGTCTGTGTGTGACAGAATGTCACTGCACTCACCTGCCATGAAAGACACAGTGGCACCTTTAGAGATGAGGTGCAGATGCTATCGCCGATACGCCTCAGCTACGCCACACGACCGGCCCATAATGCCGCCCTGCTGCTTATCGGACCATCTGCAACCTGATTAAAGCAGCTTACTTTTAGGACATGGGGGGCTAATTCCCTCTGACCTTTGTGTGCTTGCATTTGATTAGAAGTGGGGATCACATCAGCACTAAGCAATTAATCAAAAAGTGAATCAAAAATAAGATTTAATCATGTCTGTTTATCAAGTGAGGATTGTATCCACATATGTCTCACGTCATATTTGTACCTTACAGTAGTTGGACAGCTGCTTGGATCATTTATTTAGGAAAAGTAATAATTCAGAAAAGTGTAAGAATTAAAACAATGAAAAAAATCTTACTTTGATGAAATTATAGAAATGCAACATTTGACATGACTGTCTGTAGCAGTTCATTTTTGAAGTTGGTGATGTTAGCAACTTCAATCATTTTTATTGAGCTGTTCAGTCTAACAGTGTAAGACTCAATGTAATGAAGCCCATTTTGACTCTAATGAGGTCCTTAAAGTTTCATTTAATCAGAACCAGTGTTCCTGTGAAATAGTCTTTGAAAGCACTGAATTCACTAAACTCTGCCCAAGGTTTAAATAAATGTTTGAAATTCCAAAACATGGAAAGAAAGATGCTATCTTTAAAATTTCCAAATAATTGGAAACGTATTCAGTTCAGAATAAAACTACTGTTTTTGTGGGTAACCGTTGTGTGTTAGTGATGGCATGGAGAAGCACAAATTTTCAGAAATGTGGTTGTTCCAACAAAAATTTTGTGAAATGGCTGAAAGTGGTATTAGACAATGTGTGCTAGGCACTTTGTGCTTTGGGCAAGCAATATTTCAAACTGGGCACAAGGGAAATGGGAATTCCACAAGAAAACAGAGAAACACAAAACTGCCAAATCAAGACACCCATGGGTGCCAGGTATTTCCCAGCTCTGCTCTGCCCTTGTCTGATTGTTTGGCTCTTAGCTCTTGTAGAATTAGACTTCTCTGCCAGGCTTTCCTTTGTAGAAATGATTTGTAATTTTTATGTTTTAGGTTTTAGAAAGCCTTTTTGAAATTGACTTTTTGTACAGGCCAATAAACTCATGTTTAAGGTTACAGAAACAACTCAGGTGAAATCACTAAAACTAAGTGATTGATATAAATTTTCATTTATTGTTTTGGTTACTGTGTCTATGTTCTTGTACCTCTTCATACAAAGTCTTAAAACTAACCTGCTTCTCAGAGCCAAGAAAACAAGAGAAAAAAAATCTGAAACGTATTTTCATCTCCTTTTAATTCATATTAAATCAGTTAGAAGTAGGGACTTTACCCTGGTTGGAAGAAGTCAGTTACCACAGTTATGAGGGATGAAGCTTCTGGATGTTTCTGTGTTCAGAGAAAGAGGCTGGGTCGGGTTGACTTGATAAGGAAATTTCTGCAGGGAACAAATGCAGCATAATTTCAAAAGGATTGATATATTCTATATATGATATATTCTGCCTCGAAAATTTGCATTAGCATAATTAGTAATAAGGTAACAGTGCTTACTTTTAAAATGTTTTGGAAAACAAGTATTAAGTAGCATGAAATGTAAACACTAAGTACATTAAACAGTACAGAGGTGCAGTGATGTACTCAGTTACATTCCACCAATGTACCTCACACACGACCTCTCAGGATAAAGGTGTTGATACTGAGCCGGGAGAATTATATCCCTTAGCCTCTGAAATGTAGTTCAAGTTGGTTTAACGTGTGCATGCGTGTGTGTCTGTCTATATGTTTGTATGTATGTATGTATGTGTGTGTGACGCCTTTTAAGCGTCTCACTAATACGAAGAGTCCATTTTTTTCAGGATTACAGGTGGGGGTGGTGAGGGGAGTGAGAGGGAGGGGGTCTCTACGTGCTTCTCATGCCAAAAGGCATCCATCAACAATCACTGCAGGTCCAGCTTCTCACAGCAGCTACCTGGGGAACAGAGCAATCATGGCAGCGAAAAGCTGTAGTCTGGACGGGATTCAGGGACTCTGTATTTTTTATTTATTTATTTTTTGTTTGTTTGCTGTTTATTTCTTTTATTTAAATTTTCTGAACCTGTTAATTGTGTGTGTGTAATTCTGTGGATGTTTTTGAGGCTGAGGAAATGGAAGTTCTGTGTATGAATGCATGTGGGTGTTTTTTTTTTTTTTGTTTTGTTTTTTTTTTGGTAGCGCTGAAACAATAAGTCAGTTAATCAGGAACTATTCTGATAATTGATTAACTACTGATTTTTTTTTTTTAAAGCAAACATAACGTTCTCTGGCTGCAGCTCCTGAAATATGAGGATTTACTTCTTTTCTGTAGAGCAATACACACAGTGCCTGTGCAGTTATTTTCAATAGCTAAATTCTTGTCCCTTTTTTGCTGGATTAACTGGAGACAACCTTAGATTTAATTTTAAGTGGTAAATTGTCCAAGTCGACAAGCTGGAACCAGCTAATGTTGAGTGACTTCAACCATTCATCGATTATCATGATTAGTGCTTCTTCAGCCAAGTCAATCACACGCACAAATCTGCCTGAAAGGGCTTTATAATTTGAACAGCATATGACACGCACTCTGTCCTCATTTGCAGATTTAGAAGAGCAGCACCGACAAAATTTCAAAGTCCTTGAAAAGAAAAGGAAGAAAACTCGTTCTTCTATATAATCAATCCGTTGACTTATCACTTCCTACACATGTACTTTTTCTTTTTGTCTCAGTTCTCTTGCAGAGTAAAGTACAAAAAAAAATTCTCATACTGGAACTTGCAGACTCTTCTGTCTGTTAGACAGAGCACTTTGTAGTAAGAAGGAGACGGGGAGATGGGAAGGCGTCAGGGGAAGGGAGGCTGGCAGTCTGGGAGAGTGGCAGCACCACTGATCATCTCTACAATTTCAAACTTAATTAACCCAGGCATCGAGCCACACGTCCTCTGGCCCATCAGCTGTGAATACCCGTTCACTATCACCTCTGAGATCTCCTGTGATGACAGCCGGAGAGAGTCGATAGGGAAAGTCAGCGAGACAAGGCATATTGGTACTGAACCAGCATCACATAACTTAACCAACTATTAAATAATCATTTCACTTTGTCACAATTTAAGTCGTATGTTGTCATATATCTGACCATTTATTCAGTCTATTGTACTTACTAAATTGACATCTGAGATCAGGAAAGATGGAATCATTTGAAGCAGACATATGGGGGAGAAATCCATACATTTAGACAGGTTAAATGGCCAACAGGTTATTCAGAGGCAAATTAAGTCTGTAGTGTTTCTCTTTAGCCCTCCATGCACAGGAAAGCTATGTGTACAACCTCAGCAGCTCAAGCTGAACCATTAAACCTGTCTGTGGTTGATGTTAAGTGACAATTGAGCTTATAATTTTACATCTTCTCTGTGCATTGAGTTTGATTTATATGTTTTACAACCTGTCTGTCTCTTTGAGCTTGCTGTCTTAATGGATTTCATTTCAGGCGTGTTTATTTCCGTTCCTTGGTTAATCTGACAATTATTTTCTTGGTTCCTTGGAGTCGAACATGCTTGTTTTGTCTGACCAACACACAAAATCCCTAAGACATACAGTTGACTTTTTATTGAGTGGTAAGAAAACGAGCAAACATTCACTACTGAGTGGATGGAAGCAATTAATTTTTTGCCATTTTTTTCCGTAAAATAACTAATTGACTCTCAAAAAAAAGTTTCCAAAATATACTCTGCTGATCAACAGTCCATTTAGCCATAGTCTGTATTATTGTTGCTTTCTCATAGTTTGTGATTATTCTGTATGAGAATGAACCGTTATAATCCTTTAAAAGTTAAAACCAGAGCCTAAAGGATCTGGGAGCATCCGTCTACTCCCCCACAAGCCCATACAGCTTAATTCAAGAAGACCCCATAAATATAATTTTTCTGCTAAGTAACTAATTACTGCTCAGCAGTTAGCAGCGCAACAAAGCCGCAAGCAAAACCTCAGTTGCCCCCCTGCTCTGCCACTCCCCAGAGCCCTGACTCAGGCCGTCTGCTTTGTCTGTCTGAGTTTGAGAACACGGAAGTGCAGACTCAACCATCTCCACGGTCAGGAAGGGAGGTTTGTGTACCCACAAGGGCCTTCACTGAATTCCCACAACCAAGAAGGAATTTAAAAATACCTCTGCTTTGCTGTTTCTCATGCAAAGAGGGAGAGAAACAAGGCAGAAGATTGATCAGTGACAGCGCTCTCGCTCTCTTCCTGTCTATCTTTATTCTTTGCTTTTTAAGTTGTTTCCTTCTTTGGCTTTTTCTTACAACCTACTGTAAAAAAAATAAATAAAAAATCTGAAAGATTTCTCAAATTTCCTTGTTCTCTCATCCGCTATCCTGCCCCTCTTTTCCTTTCCTCTGTCATCTTGTCTATCTCACCATCTCATTTAAGTCAGTGACATTTGATGTGAAGTGGCGCGGGACCGATAGCTTATAGTCAGTGACTCATAAAAACACACATGCGCGTGGAGGACTTGATGTGGAGGGAAAGGTCAGGCATGCTCTCCAAGGGTCTAATCACCCACTCTCATTGAGTGGCTTGCTCGCGCCGTCGCACTTGATTGAGTGTGTGTATGGATTTGTGTGTGAGAAATGTGTTCACGGGTGGAACTCGGTTGGTGTATGTAGGCGAGCAAGTGTGAGAGGGATAGATTGAGGCTTGAGATCGGTGATTGGTGTGTTTATCGGTAAAATGCGCATTTCTGACTTGTGAACGTATGATTAGCAGATGACCGTTTTGGGTCAGGTGAAGCAGATATACAAATGTGCATGCAAACACACACCTGCACAATCTTCTTGCCCAAACATGTGGTGTAATCAGCAGCCTTGTCTGGGGAACTGTGGGGCTGTAACAGGCTCATTAACTTCTCCCTGAGCCTTTTTTAGAGAGGGAATTGGCCAAGACGAGTGGGCCACACTTCTCTCTACCCCCTCTTAAGACAGTCTATTCTCAGCTTAGTTTTTGTGATAAGTGATTGTGCACGTGTGTGTATGTATGCGTGACGTTCCTTTCTACCTCAGACCTCCTCCTCCTCTTCACATTTTGTTTCAGGGCTTATTCCTTCATTAGTGAACTTCCAGTACCCGCTCATCCTAGCTCAGTTTAGTGCAGGGCAGCAGGGATTAAGTATTAAAGAGCCTCAGCTGCTCTGGGGCTCCTGTAGCTCAGCGTTCGGCCACCGAGGCCTGATAATGGTGTTTGTTTAGCCATTAGTCAGGCCCTGCTTAGCAGCTCTCTCCCCTCCGGCTGCAGCACCACTGATAGATGATGGATGAAGATTGCAAGATTTGACGGATGGAGGATGAGTGTTGCGTCATAGTTTCGATATCATCAAGAAACATTTGGTAGAAGTGTGTGATACTAAGGATAAGTGGAGAAGGTAAATGTAAAGTAAATGTTTTTTTATTAATATTTGTGAGCAAAGTTAGAAGGTAGCTCTTGTGTCCTTTTTTTGCCATTTTATTACACTCCAGCCTTCCCGTGATTACTTCCCGTCGCCAGACTAATTAAAAACTAGCCCAGTCAATTTTTTTCTGCATAACCAGCCGAAAGTACACCCTCTCACTGAAAGCCATTTAATTTTATGAAGGTTTTTTTTTTTGCAGCTAATTTAGCCATTTAAGCTCCAAACGTGACCTTTTCTCCATATGATGCGGAGAGCCACCTAATCTTTGGCTCATTACCTGAGAGTGCTAAGTCATTACAGAAAACTGGAAACTTCTTGGGCCTCAGCCTGCGTATTCATCCTGACCATCAAAATGCTCAGTCATCATCCATACTATGACCCATCTCGACAAGTAACAGGCACCTGCCAGTGTGCACAAATAAGGACTATTGAGACTCAGTGAGTAGCATTTGTGTATGATTGCCCTCCTTCTGTTTCTGTCTGTCTCTCGATCATTTCTTATCCCTCTACCTCCCACTAACACCTTCTTTCCTGATGTTACGTCTCTCGCTCAATCATCTCCTACAAGTCTGGGCAGAACCAGAGAGATTTCATCTCTCACAGCTTGCGTTTTGTTCACACACCTCTGTTTAAAGAAACAGTTCAGCATTTCAGGGGACACGCCTCTTTACTGTATGTCTGTGGGTGCGAAAGCCAATTTCCTGGAAATATGTATTCCACCCAGATTTGTAATCCTATTTTTGGAAATACACATGTGCCGTACAACAAAGCTACAGACAGGGAGCGTAACAGCAGACTGGCTGGATGTAAGTAAATGATTATTATTTCTAAAGTCCAACTAAGACAAATAAGTTGGTTTCCATTCCTGAACGTTTGACTGTTTGACGTGTTCATGCTGCGAGCAGAAGCTGCGCTTGACTTGCCTGGCCTCTCACTGTGTCGTCTTTCTGCTCCATTGCCTATCACTACAGGCAAATTTGGTAAAATGTGCTCCTAAAATAAAGGGCAGGAAAGAAATCTGATCTCTGAACTGCTGCATGTGTATGATAGGATTACTATAGCACATGTAGAGGCGTTCACCTGAGTAATCTGATTTCACTTAGTTACCTGGTTCCTGAAGCATGTTAACAAATGATTCACAAAAGAAGGAGCTGAGCCGAGCACTCACAAGAAGAAGAAAAAAAACCAAAACATTCGCAATAACTTGAAAAATCTGTTAAATTAAATTTAGTCACATTTTTGTCTGTTGCAAACTTTTTGATTTCTGGCCAATAATCTTCTTATTGTCACAGCAAGGCTATAATTGGTGCACAAGATCACGAAGCTCAATACCTGAACTCACTGATCTGGCAGTATCTGGCAATCCACAGTAGAGGCAAAGGTGCTGCACAGAAGTATGGAAATGATAGAGTTGTCAAATTGGATAAGCAAATTGTGTTTTGTATACTGAATAGATAAACAGGGTTGTGAGAGCAATGTGGCTGTATTTTTTATTTATGTTTTTATTTTATTTTTTTAGCAGAAGGAAGTATGTCACTGCTCCCTGTTCCCATTGCTTGTGTTAAGATAGGCTAAATGTGTGCCAACTCTGGCTCTGTATTCACACTCAAAAAACAAGATTGGTATCGCTCCTCGTAGCTCACTTGGAATGAAAGCAAAAAAGCACATTTCCCAAAACCCATGACCTGTTCCTTCAAGGCTAAAGATACTTCAAACGCACAGTTTCGTTGTGCACTGTTGATATGAATTTCCTGTAAGAGGGCATGCAAGCAATCAGTCACCATGAGATCAGTATTCCCCTTGAAACCAAATGAAAGCTGGGCAGTGAGACTAAACCACATTACAAGATACCTTCATGGCTCATTGGTGTTTATGCTGGTGAAGTGAAATCATTATAACCAATAAGGTGTGTAATGGATTCTTTCCCAGCAGTCAGTCTGACTGCCTGACTTCTTAATTGTGGCTGCATGTGTGTAAGTGCGTGCTGTATGTAAGTGAAGGCTGAGTATGTGTAGGGAGCAAGGGATCGCTTCAGGATGGTGTATGGATTAGAGAAACTGCCTCACAACCAAGGGAAGCAGGGATTTAAGTCTGTGCGAATCGCAGTGTTTGTGTGTGAGAGAGAGCAAACATCCAACCAGCCGTAGTGCCCCTGAGCTACACACTGACTCATTACCTGTGCTCTATGCAGCAGCTGTAATAGAAGAAAATCCCTGTGGCAATCAGTTAATGTCATAAATGAATGAGAGTTGTGCATAATGATAAAGTGATGACAGTTCATTGATTAGTTGATGGAGGAAAAAGCATTAACATTTTTAGAAATTGATCAATCAAACATTTGAGTCATTCATTAAGCAAATGTTTCCATTTTAGCCGGTACAACTTCCTGAAATTGGATGTTGGGATGTTGTGAATCGAGAAATTGGCTTTTGGCGTCAGAAAACATTGCTCCAAATCCTGGAAGCTCACAATGGGCATTTTTCTGACTTTTTAGAAAAAACTATTTATGTGCATCTCTAGTTGTGCATGTGAACAGCCTTTTTGCATACACAGTTAAAATGTTGGACCTCTGATCTATATCTGCGAGTCAGGTTGTTTATTTAGTTTGTGCATGCATGCCTGCCCCTGCAACTGTTTGTGTGTATTAGCAACTGTCTGGCTGTAGTGTTGATGTCAGAGGAGCGATTGGCTCCTGAAAGTAGCTCTTTTCCACCAGGCCAGACCGTTTAATCAGGTTCTCCACATCCGCCAGCTGTGTCCACACAGCAAACAACCACTCTGTCCTGTTGGAGAGCTGCAGCATCCAGCTGGGGGGATGGAGGAGGCCAGTTAGCAGTGGGAGATCGGCCCAAGCTGCTGCTGCCCAGAGAGAGAAAGGCGCTTGCATTTGTGTGTTTGTTTGAGAGACAAACAGAGATTGAGACAAGAGACAGTGAGGTTGACTGCCGTGAAAGGTATGAGGCTGCTTGAGTGTGTATGTGTGTTGATATGTTGCCGCAGAAAAATATAAATGTGTGCTCTACTCAAGTAGTTAGTGTGTTTGGTGTTTGTGTGTGCCTGCAGTTTTGTGCTCTCGCTGCTCAAGTGTCCAGCTGGCAGAGAGGAGATAGCAGGAGCCTTAAAAATGGTGACGGAGCAGTAAACACACACAAAAACAGCCTATCAGCCCTAATGAGCAAAAGTGCTGTGCCTAAAAGTGTGTGTGTGTGTGTGTGTGTGTGTGTGTGTGTGTGTGTGTGTGTGTGTGTGTGTGTGTGTGTGTGTGTGTGTGTGGAGGGCAGAAGGGCAAACATATGAAGACACAAGAGCAACTCAAGCACAAAGGTTTGAGACGTGAAACACACATAAAGACACAATATAATAAAAGAGCAAAGTCAGATTAACACTGTCCTTGGGTCACAGGCCAACTTTAAAAGTGTTTGCATATTTAGGCCAGAGCAGGTGGATCCTGCTGAAATGGACCGAGCCATCAATCCCCCTGGCCGTGCCTGTTGCCCTGAACACAAAGGCTGAACTGGCTGCTTTGGTGACTATGGTTCTCCCAGTCAGTCAAATTGAAATAAATGAACTGCCAACCCTGACGGCAGGATAATTGTTCAAATGGAAATTGGATTGCCGTCGTCACACCAGCAACTCATGAAACAATTTGACTGTAAGGAGGGGATAAGAGCGTTTGAATGTCAAAAAAAAAAAAAAAATATTGCGAAAAATGCAAGATGAGAGACATGCAGAGAAAGAAAGCGTTCTCCACACCCTCCCACTTCATGTTTCATATTTAACAATGCCGCTTGTTCTACCTATCCATTTCCTCGTCGGCAGCAGGAAAATAAAGGACACAGATCCACCCTTCATTTCCGGCTCCTTGTTTGGTTCCTAACCCACGTTGTCATGCTGCCTTGTATACACTTTATCAGGTCCTTTCAGCGCAATCCACGCTGCGAGAGACATGGATAGATTTGCTCTAGAGCATTAACCCCTCCTTCACCTTTCCTTCCCCACTCTCCGCCCAGCCTTGGGGCCTCTTGGGACACCCCAGTGATTTAACAGTGGTTCACTTTTATCAGTACGTAATGCTGAAGGCTGCTTCAGTGTGAAGTCACCTCTCCACATCAGTGTCAGACCCTGGCATCTGTCAAAACCAGCTGTCAGATAAGGAAAGTGCTGAATATGAATGATCACAGTATGAGGTAATATCGTATTATGTTTTCGGGGTAGGGTGTCCACTTCCCTCTTTTTTCTTCTTCTTTTTTTTTTTATTAAATCAGTTTCCTTTCTGTTTCTTTTTCAATGAGTGAGAGGAGCAGTCATGCTGGTTCAGAACTTGCCGGATCAGCAATTGTTCAAGTTTTTGTGTGATCTAATCATTAGACACACACTCCCTAATCACCCCCCCCCATCTCTTGCTCCTTCACACAGACTCAGAATGGGCGCCTACCCAGAGAAGGGGGGTTGTGGGGATGTTGTGTAGCAAGAGGATTGGCCGAGAGGCATGCAGACTGCCATGCAGGGATTCAGTGGCCCTGTGTCAAAGAAGTGTGGCAGTTCGAAGACAGGAGTGTGGCTTTGTGGTCGGTGTGGGATTACCTCGTCAGCACTTCAAGCTGCGCTAGTGCACGGTATTCGTACGTGCACATGTATCACTAAGCCTGTGACTATGTGTGTGCTTGTGCGCTTGCCTGCCATTTTGGAATTACCTTTAATTTTCCTCTGCTGAGAGCCGCACGTCTTGTCCATACTTGTCCTGAATTGTGGCACTGTGGTTGTCAACAAATGGAGCGTGTGCATGTGTGTGATAACTAGCAGTGAGCCAACAAGAGGATCTACCTTTGTGTGTTACTTTCATGTCTGTACATGTAGAACCTCAACAGTTTTTCATTTTAAATTTAATTTTCCCTCCAAGCAAAAGACTAGAGATGGATATTAGGACTCACTACATCCAGTCATAACTCAGTCATAACAGTTTGTTCACTTCACAGCTAAGCAATCATGTCATTGTCGCTAATGGCAATATGCTCTGCTCTGATTCTCACATCTACAGTCCAGTAGTAGCGTCAATCTGTCCCAGCTTGATGCCGTTGTCTTCAGTTCAGCAGCGTACAAATGCAGACCTGCGCATGTCCAGAAACGCGTCAGAATAATGAGAATAAAGCAATGTGGATTTAACAACATAAATCTGTCTCTAGTGTTCACATGGGCCACAAATCTTTATTAGGACAGAGACAAGCTTTCACTTGACCCTTATGCAAAAACATGTTCATTCCCACATTTTAAATTTTGACACTTTTTTGTGAGGTTTAAGCTTTATGCAAACTGTGTCAGCCTCAGCCTGTTGAACACTGTTCAACAGCACACCACCTCGCACACCACCTCTGCCCAAACAGGCAGAGGTGGTGTGCTAAAAGCTAAACAATCTGTGCATAACTTGCCCGACATCTCTGGACCACTCATACAAACGGATTTTTGCGGAGGTGGCTGACACTCAGATACATTAAAATGAAGCATTAAAGAACTAGAAAACAAAGATGTGAAACCTTTAGCTTCTGGAGGACTAAAGCTATATTCTAGTTCTCACATCATTATAATTTCTGTTGCTTTCTCTCTTTTAATAGGCTTTACACAGGGAACTAACATACTGTTCACCACGACTGAGCTAAAAACAGTGCTCTAATTCCTCTGTGTGCTGTGCTCCATTGCTTCAAGCTACTGACTCAGTCAGTGACAGTGATGCTTCAGGTTAGACAGTTCAGTTTAAACATTTATTGTTAAGCTCAATATTAGCTATTTTATTATAAGTGAAACGCTGAGGAACTAGTAGAGATTTCTATTTCAATTCAACCATGACAATCAAGCAGTTTTGAATCAACAACTGTGTCTTTCACTGAATCGCATTTTTCAGATGTGCCAGCTTCATTAGCACATGATGTGTTTCATGATTATTTATCCCAGGCCGTTGGAGGCTTCATTAGCTGCAAGCTGATGCAGCACACAGCCTCTAAATTTAGCGTCTTTTTATTTATTCAGAATAGCCACGTGCTGGATGGTATGCCCAGTTGCCATGTTCTCACACAGCAGCTTCGAGGCATGTTGAGAAAAGAGATGTGGGCCGGTCTAGGGAAAAATAGGCCTCATTCCACCTGCGTCGCCCCCACCAGACGTCTACTTCTCTTCAGCTCTTTGAAGCCTCTTTAATTCCAACGTTCAGGATTAAACCCATGAAAAAAGGATGAAAAGTGAAAGAGCAACAGAAGGAGACATCCTTGGAGAGAACGTGCTCCTTTGAAATATGTTAAGAATTTAGTTTGCACTGACCCACAACGCAGCATTTGAGGGAAATTTGTGTGACAAGTTTTATTTTATTTATTTATTTATTTATTTATTTATTTATTTATTTTCTAAGCAGGAGGTGGTTGTAGATTTGCATGAATAGGAAACAGACTCTTTGAAGTCATGGGTACAAGTGGTGGTGAGTTGTGAAACCTAAATGAATGCCCCCGAGACAATTGTCTCACGATGTAAATGCAGTCTGAGAAAGGTGCTTTGTCACAGCATGTTTGATTGGGAGTCAAAGGAATCAAGTGATTTTTCTGTCACAGACACCACTGACATAATTCCATTTGTGTGAAACCTTTCTGTGCAGTCTGTTTCATGGAAAATGAACTGATAGAAATATGGATATTACTCTGATTTACTGTACAGCACACAATGGAAACCCTCTCAGACTGGCAGTCGTGCTTCAATTACTGCCCACGTTTACAATCGCACTCAATATTTAGGCAGCACAGTCTTCCTTGTTGTGAGTTAGAAAAAACATGAAAATTAACTCAGCTGCATTAAGCCAACAGCTGTTGTTTGATTTCCAGCATTTTGTATGGTTACTGCAGATGAAGATACAAAACGCTGGATGTTCCTATCAGGTGTTTCCACTGACACAGAGAATGCACATTAAAAGGTCATGTGGCATGTTAGACGACCTGAGCCTGTTTAACCATCGACAGACTGACAGGAAGAAGCTTGCAGTGAGGAAGGTCACAATTTCCATCATATTACTTTGAAATGCCATTCTCATTGAGAAATTTTCGTAATGAAACCTGCTTGTATTTTCTGTGGCACTTTTCAGAACTTAGCAAAATAAGGAGTAAGTAGAGAAACGCAGAACATAAATATGAGGAGAACAAAAGAACTGGTTTCAGGTGGAAGGAGCATAGATACAGGTCAGTGCAACCGTTGCCCTCACACACTCTGGAAATGCCAAATAACGATCACAATAATGGCATGTGTCTTTTATCATGAGCAGCGCATTCATGACTCCAGTTTATTCCGTCTTAGATTGATTTTGGATTTTGCCATTCAGTACAAAATAATCTGTATTCCATTTACAACGTCCTCCAAATTGTTGCCATAAGATAGTCGGGATGAGGTTTTGTTGAGCACTGAGTCACTTTTACAGACAAAACTTTATTACACCAAGATGGTGTTCATTTATTTCTGTGATCATTTTTGAAGCCACTTTTTTAGAGTCTGTGTCGCTTTGCAATTTGCCACCACTTTGTCGGTGCAGCTTGACTTTAGCTTATGTTGTCAACATTTTTGAGGAAGCTAAAACTGTTTTGCAGCTTGTGCAGTTTCAGTGACGCTTTTTTGAGAAGTCAAACATAAAAGTGATTTATTGTGGTCCCTTTTAAAGGGGAAATGTCTTTGGAATGGAAGTTGTTGTTTTGTTTAGTTTTTTTACTTTAGAGCTGAAATCACTTCCCATGTTTCTTTTATTTTGTCCACACATTTAGTGTGAAAGTACAACCACCAGGTTGAAAAAAAAAAAAACCCCGAAAAAAACTAAACCAGGTTTCGTTTTTTTTTTCTCTTCCCCGTAGTTAAATCTTGACAAAAGGCTGACTGAGTGCCCTTCCATCTTAATTAAAGCTGTAAAAACCAACCACTTACATTTCAGTCCTGAATAAGCATAGACGGGGATTTTATAGCACCATTTGAATTTTAATGGAAATATTTAAGGCTATGAAATGAAAAGGGTACAATACGTTTATGCAGTGAAATGGGTTGGGAGGGGTTTAGGTAGTAAATGGGTGGGGAAAAAATATAAAACATCAAATCAAGTTGTGGGCACCTGGGGGTTGCTGGTGAAATTAGCAGCCCCCCCCCCCCCCCGGCCCAGGACAAATGTCTAATCAGTTGCCCCCCCCAACTTAGTGAGTCTAGGGAGAGATGGTAGGCTAACATAATAAAGCATAGCTTTGGCAAATTACTCCCCATAAGTTTCATTGCCGGTTTTCAATTTGACAAATGTGCCTGTGGATTTGAGTCACAAGGTGAAACGAGATGGAGGATGCTATTGAGAGTGTGTCAGCTGGAAACTGCATGCAAACGTAGATGCACATTTGCTGTGTGGGCAATAGCTGCTTCGAAGCCACCTGCAGTTCCATATTTACCACCGCCTGGGCAAACAGCAGTGAACAAGGACTCCACAGACACCTGCTGTTGGCCGGTACATGAGGCTGTCTGTATTTTACAGGGATATTGTGTGATCGTGTTTCCTAAAAGAAAATGCTCTACTTCCTGAGCACATTGCGTTCAGAGGTGTTGTAGGGATTACTAAAAAAGGCAAAGAGCAAATGAAGCTGGAACAAATAGGGCCCATAAATTGGCTTTCCTTTGTTGAGCTTTAACTCTCAGCCTTAATATTTCTTTACCCTTCACTCAGAGCAGTTTTATCTTTTCTTTTTTTTTTTTTTTTCATACCAGTGATCAGGGCAGATATCAAATCAAATGACTCCAAACCTTTGATAAATCTTGAGCAGAGAGTTGAGTCATACCCAGTTTCATAGTTGGGTTCAGAAAATAATTTTTACCCTAGTACCCAACTAATACCCAACTCTATATGTTGAGTTGTGTAAGAAGTAAGTTAAGTTAAGAGTACAAAGAAAGACAAAGAATAGAACTGTTGTAGTCCATGCTGGTTAGCTTTGGTTTTTATTGTTTTTATTGTCTTCATTTCTATGATTCCAGCTCCCTCCTTAATGTTATGTCAGTAAATAGGATTGGTAGTTAAAATAGACACAGTTAACTTTTTTTTTTTTTTTGGTAAGAAACTGCCATTTATTCTGTGCAACCTGCAGATCTTTCCAACAACTAAGAAAACTAACCCTTTGACTGAGATGCTTTTTCTTGAGGCAGATGTTGATTTCATATTTTAACACACAACAAATGAAATTGGATTTACCTCAATGGGTTTGCACTTTTTATTTATTTATTTTTTTTGACAGATCCATCTAAACCTTATTAAGTCAAATAATCTGCATAGCCAGATGTAGCAAGAAGTAACTACGATAACATGTTGTTGTAAATTCAGTGAAGCAATCCATTTTAAGTGTATTCTTTGACTTTTTGGGAAACATGTTTGTTTTGTTTATTTATTTATTTATTTTTTCCTTTCTTTTACATGAGAATTTGAAAAAATCCATTTCAGTCTCTGAGCCTATATTTATTCAATATCAAGACCAAAATCTACCTATGAGCCTCCCTAAAGCTCCCTATTCCATGTTGTATCTTTTTTTAAGGTATACAAAAATGGAATTGGAAAAGTGCTATCTGAGCTCCAGCTTACTATTTACCATTCAAACATGAGAATGTTATCAGTCTCTCACTCTGACTCTCAGAAAGAAACATTTGCCAAAATGTCAAATGGTTGCTTTAAATCATATGATTGTATCACTCAATGTTGTTTTCATACAAAATAATCATTAGGTTGCATATATGTCTTTTTGTAGCGGAGGTGTATGTTAATCACATACCTACTCTTCTGTTCTCTCCAGAGATGGCAAGCTGGGTGTCCCTCCTCCCCTTCCTCTTCTGCCAGTTGATTGTACAAGCCCAGGAGGAAGGCAGCAACATCCCCATCCTTGAGTTCACCTCAGAGACCTCCATTAACAATGTGGTCCAGGACCCTCAGACCGGTCGCATCTACCTGGGAGCAGTCAACACTATCTTCCAGCTGGGTCCGTCACTCAGACTGGAGGCTCGTGCCGAGACGGGCCCCAAAGAGGATGCCCGGACATGTACGCCTCCTCCGGCAGCCTGCCAGGACACAAAGCTCATGCCCAATCTGAACAAGCTACTGCTGGTCCATCCGTCCAATGGTTCACTCGTGGTCTGCGGCAGCCGCTACCGAGGCATCTGCTCCCTCCTGAACCTGACCAACATAGAGCAGCAGCTGTACTACAGCGACAGTAAAGGAGAGAGGACTTACGTGGCTAGCATTGAGGATAATGTGAATGTGGTGGGTGTCATGTCCACATACAAAAAAGATGGACAAGCCTTCAATGTGTTTCTGGTTGGGAAGGGCTATGGAAGCCTGGACAGTACAAAACTCATCAGCACACGAATTCTTCAGGACTACCGGGAATGGGTTGTGTTTGAGAGCATCATTGAGGCATCTACGGTACAAACTACGCCATTTGTTCCCAAGTACCTGCATGACTTCCGTCATGCCTTCAAAGACAATGGGTTTGTTTATTTCCTCTTTTCACGGACACTTGATGGTACGGATAATAAAAACTTCACCTTTATCTCCCGTCTTTGTGAGGACGACCACCACTACTATTCTCACACAGAGCTCCAGTTAAATTGTGGTCCAAATAACCGATACAACAAGGCTCAAGCTGCATTCGTGGCTTCTCCAGGGAAAGAGCTTGCACGGGTCATGCATGAATCGGGTATGTATGGGGAGGCCTACTCCAACAAAGTTCTTTTCATGGTGGCAAGTCCTGATGACGACGACAGTGAGTCTGCTCTCTGCATGTACCCACTCAACTCCATCAACGAGCGGCTGGTGGATATCATCAGCGCCTGCTACAGTGATTCAGGGAAGATTTCTGGGTTTCCTGCTGTGGATATCCCTTACTCATCTAAAACTGAAGAATTCTGCACCTCAAAAATTGCAGTAAGTGCTTCTTTTGTGTCAGCTAATAGAAGTAAAAAAGAAAATAGTATGAAATAAATGGGATGTTTTGAAGATTTTTCTCAATGATGCAATGAATGATGAGTGTTTACTTTAATGTCTCAGCATTTACTTTGTTCTTTCTGCATCACATTTTTCCCTCCTTCCATATCTGTCTTCCCAATGCCTACAACTCAACAAGTCGCCCCTGTAATGGTAGCTGCAGTGCAAAACTGTTGTACAATTGGTCACACATCTACTGCAGATAAAATTTTAATTGAAATGCCCATGTATATGAATAAGGGACTGTACCTCTGTTACAAACTACATAATGGGGAAAAATATCTTCTGCTCTTTGATGCAATCAAAAAGTGTTTTATTCTGGTTAATTAAAGGAAATACATTGATTAATTACATTTGTCTTAAAAAACATTATACGCTGCTTTTATAATTTCTAAGTGATCTTATCCACCTCAAACACTTATCTGTTCATTTTCTTTGCAGAAAGATACGCTGGAAAACTTTAAGTGTGGGGCAGACTTTCTGCCTTCTCCTCTGGCCAGCAAGCCAAAGTACGCCTTAAAGGAAAGCGCACTCCTGACTAAATCTGGCCATTTGACCGCTGTGGCCGTCGTAGTGGAGAATGAGCACACTATCGCCTTCTTGGGGAATAACCAGGGAGAGGTCTTCAAGGTGGAGTTGTCTTCTGACCTGCTGCTCTGCTTTACTTTAATCTTTTACCTGAAGAGATGGAGGGTATGGGGAAATAAACTCATATCTGACTGTGTTACTTTGTTTTCTGTCCAGGCACACCTGACTGCAGAACCCTACGTGTACAGCAAGACACCTAGTCACCCCATGGGGGAGAAGGTCAACAAGAATATTTTCTTCGACCTCAGTAACAGCCACTTGTACATTACCACAGAGAAAAAGGTGTGTCTGTTTAGTTTTCGTCTTAAACATAACATATATAAAATGTGGCCATACAGGATGCTTTCAGGCACAGCAGTCTGTGTAGTGTATCTGTGCATTGGGCTCTAAATGTTGTCTCTATGGAACACACACAATGGAATAAATACAATTAAAACTGCTTTAGTTTGCACATACTAAACGAAACTGACTAAAGCTGAAATAAACTGCCTTTCTAAATGGCTGAATTGCTTAAAACAGAAGAACATCTCCTCATCTTATTCATTGAGATAAATAGCTGGCAAATGAAAACACTAACTGTTAGAGTATGTAAGAATTAGGTATACCACCTAACTAGAATTTACCACAAAGGAAGTGGATATATTTCCTGTTTTCCTGCCAATGATGATTCCACTAAAAACACAACTGGATTACCGAAGAGTTTGTAAACAGTTTTGTGGTCTATGTGTCAAATGACATGACTAATGCATTTTTAACAGTCTAAACATTTGAATGGTGTAAACGCACTACATGATTAATATTTTTTTTTTTTTACTGGAAATAAAACCTGGAATATAACCAAATGAGGAAAAGATACTTGAATGCGTTAGTTCAGTAAAAGTAGATGCACACTGGAAATCTGTAATCTCAAATAGACTGCAAACCCCCTTTAAAAAAAAGAAAAAAAGAAAAAAGAATGCTTTAGTTTTCAGTTACACGTTAAACAACACTAGTACATCACCTTTGTATAGAGCTGCGATGATTCATACTAGAAGTATAGCTCTTCATCAGATTTAAGGGGATAAATGGCTAAAAACCACAAACTTAACAACCCTCTTGTGCAACTGCTTTGTAATAATTGCAGTATGTGAGTACTAGTCGCATACTGTCCGACTAGTTCATTAATTTCCTGCTGTCTTGCAATTGCATGTTTCCAGAGAACAAAACTGTGGATTACTGATGTTTTATAAAAAAGATTGAGTGTCTTCAAAGGACTAACGTGAGCTGAACACTCAAAACAAGAGATTGCTGCTAACATGACACATTTACATTAACTGTAAATAAACAGCTTTTAGTGTGCAGGGGAAAATGCTCAGTCTATACATGATAATGATAAATAAATATCTGCATTGAAAAATTTACTGCAGATAAATTAGGAGTTATTCTTAAGTTACTGTTAAGAGAATTTATGATGGAGAACTGCCCCTTTCAGATTGTTATATCATTAAATATTACATAACTGAATTTTTTTTAAGATAGATTGTCCCATATGGAGCCTGGTAATAACACAGAAAAACAATTTCATTTAATTTCTTTCTATCTCTTTGAATCATTGAACAATTCAGAGATGGGGGCAGTGATTCACAGGTCAGTCTGGAACAAGGCTTGATCATCTTAATGTAAGTAGATGTGGATATCGGATCGCCGCTTCTGGAAAGTTAGAAAAACGAGATAGGGACTTCTTGAATCCGGCTTTAAGAAAGTGTGTTCGACAAACAGTTTTGCAAAATCTAACTGGCACATCAAACTGAGGAGCTCCAGTATTCATCAGTAAATGTGCACAGATATTCCCCTCTCCTGGGTACAGTAAGCATTCATCATGTAGATGGAGGGGCTCGTCTTAGTAATTAAGCAAGCAAGCAGAGCAGACATGAGGGACCGTGTACTGTGACACGACTCGTCTTATTCTCAATCTGCACTTCGGCGTCAAAACGAGGAGCACATCTATTTAAAAGGCTCCACATTTTGTGCTTTGTCTCCTTTAAGGTTCAGTGCTAGATCATATTTTATGTTGTAATACCCCAGATTACCAAGGTGCCAGTGCAGACCTGTCTCCAAAAGAAAGACTGCCAATCTTGTGTGGAACTGAGGGACCCTTACTGTGGTTGGTGTGTCCTGGAGGGCAGGTAAGGAGCGCACATACACACTCATGCAAGCGCTTATAAATGCACGCACACAGCGACAGACTAACACAAACACCCACACTTGCAATTCCATCTGTAATACACAGCGGGGTGTTTGTTCAGTGTTTTATTGCAGACACTTTTAGTACCCCCTGGTGTTTATATTCCATCTCCTGTTGTCCGTGGAGCCGTAAGGAATTAAAGCTGTTTGTCAGCCTCATGCAGTGAAGACAGTCAGTGCAATTTACTCTCATCAGCCTATATTTATCAGGGTCTGCAGGGTAGAAGGAATGTTATGTGTCATGTATTTTACGGAAATGTGATCATGAACAGGAAGAAGAGCAGAAAAAGAGTTGTCTCCTTATGGGAGTTGTTGATAAATTTTGCCCTGCTCAACATCAAATCTGTATTTTACAATTATTTGGGCAGACATCAGACACGTCGAACATTTTTAAGACAGAGACTTGATGGTTTAAGCTTTTTGAATTTAATATTTCTGCTGTCTTGCGTGATCCTGATCTGAATCTATCCTGGTTTTGTATGTCTTTGACTTTGTATGAATTTGTGATCCAAACATTTTCTGGTGTTTCACGGAGAAGAAGAATAAGCGATGAATAAAGAGAATAGCTGTTGGATTGAGTCATAAACATAATTTTTATTTCAATCCGTAAATCTGCTGCATTAAATCGAGGGGTCCTATTTATTCGAAGAATTCCAAGGCGTGTAACATGACAAGCATGGCATTATATTGTGTATATTTTGTTTTGTGTGGTTCAGCTGAGTGCTCATGGCATATTTATTGTGTGAGTGCATGCAGTACGTTGTAATTATGACAGTGCCTCACTATATTGATATATTTTTTTATTGTTAAATGTTTTCATAAAAAAAGAAAACACAATGTTTAATTAGTGATCTGGTAAGTATGAATTGTTTTTTAGTCTTTGTGTTTTCACTGTAAACTCCCTGCTGTGATTAATTGGCTCGTTTTCCTTGACTTCACTCTCTGATCATATAAGTCAAAGAAATGCATGAAATCCTTGAAGTTGAGAAATTGCAATAAGTAAATGCGGCAAAAACCAGCTGCCCACGAGGCCACTGATTGTTAAACTTATATGAAACCTTATTTTTTGACTGAACAGGCGCTTCTTGAAATCGCTTGGGTGTGGGGTGTTTATGCACCACAGCACATTGAAAATCTGTTGGGGGTTAGGGTTAGTCCATAGGCTTTGTTTGTTTTTGAGGCCTTGTGAAAGCATTTAGGGGATGTGGAGCAGAGGCTGATGGGAGTTGTTCATCCTTCGTCTGAAGGTGTACCAGGAGGTCTGACTGCCGACGGGCAGAGGAGAAGAATGGCTGGCTATGGAGCCCCAGGCAGCAGTGTGTCAAGATTGTCTCCTTCTCTCCCCCGAACCTTTCCTGTAAAAAGACTCAGAAGGTACAGCCCTGCTTCTCCTCGCACTCACTCTTGTTCACTCTATCCCTTTGTTCTCTGCACCTCTTTCCGTCTCTGCAGTGCTCAGCCACACTTACATGCACACCACACAAACATGCGCTGCCTGAGTAATAAACTGTTTCCATTGTGAATCAAAGGCCTCGGTACTGGGTCTTCATACTCTGTATTGATCCCCCCAAAAAACTCCAAGATGGCTTATTATAACTGACCTGGTTGACTGTGCTCAGCCTGAAGATGGAGAGTCTCCGTTATGTGCTTTCTCTAGAGTTTCTTCATTCCCCCACAACCTGACAACTTCCCTGTCCCTCCCCTTCTGATTCACTCTAATGTTTTCATCAACAGCACCTCTCATTCTTTCTCATTCTCAGCCTATCTTCAGCCTTTCAAAAGAGAAACATTTCTTTGTTGTAATTTAAATTGAATTATATGAATAGTTTTTTTTTCTTCCTCTCTGCATTGCTTTGTTTGAGTTGCTCCCATTTATTCTGTATGACTTCACTGTATTTTTATTGACCCATGTAAAACACTTTTGAGCAAATGCTCTATAAAAGAAAAAATCCATTATTATTATCATTACTATTGTTACTTTTATAACTGAATTACAGGTGAAGCAGAGAGATTAGATTAATGGAACTAATATGATTCAGCAAAACTGATCATAAACTGTAATACTGTCAGTGGAAATCCCAGCAGTTTGCATTCTTTCTTTTCTTTTTTTTTTCTGCCCAGGTGAAGATCAACATCCCGTCCCTGCCCGCCATGGGACCCTCTGACCACCTGCATTGCAACATCGAGTCTTTCCAGAGTGAGGGCACAATGTCTGACTCCAGTCAGGTGTCCTGTGAGCTGCCCCACCCGTCACTCATACCACAAACACCTGAGAACCAAGGTATTTCCTTAACCCTTTAAACATATCATTGCATCAAGACAAACATCCACTATAGAGGTTTGTCCATTATAATAAATGCTGCATTACCAGCTAGGGAAAGTGGGCAACTCTCTTGGTGTTACAAAAAAAAAAGCCCCAGCCTGACCTCATCCTCTTTGGTTTTTTGAATTTGATTAATTACAGGTTTGTTGAGGTTATTGCAATCACAACAAAGACGTTCTATGTCACATCAAATAGTGGAACCTTATGTCAAGATATAGTTTGGAGAAGTTTTCTTAAGCCAAGTAAAATAACAGCAGAGTAGTGAGTTTTTTCCATGAGTTTTTTGCAGGAGTTGTCCATTTTCTATTATAAAAAGACCACATATTTCTGACAAAAAACATGAAGCTTTTTGGAAACAGAGTGAAGGAGCTATTTTACCCAACAACAAATGCCATATTTTTACTGAGTCAGGTTGTTGTTCCGGCAGTCAATCACAGGAAGAGATGTGTCCGTATCAAAGTGTCTTTCCACCTCCACTAAACAACTCCCTGGGAGTACTGGCTCTTAATGGTACTTGAAGCTGACAAAACACTCCCTGACAGACTAATTCAGGGACTATTTCATACAAACACACACACACATAGTGTGTGTTTTATATTTATTTATTCATTTGAAAGAGCTCAAAGTTTTTTGAGGTCATATTGAATTATCTGCAGGTCACCTGTTACTGACCAATCTTGAAATGCACAAATGACATGTCTTCATTATTTAGGCACTTTTCCAAGGATCATTCCCCTGCCCATAAAGGTGTATAAATTCCTCCCTCCCTTTTTTTCTGTTGCGTCAGACTTTGTGGCCGTGGCCATCAGGCTCTTCGTCAACAAGACAGTGGAGCTGGCCACACAGGAGTTCAAGTTCTACAACTGTGCTGCCACAGTGAGAAAATCTGAAAACACTCCGTGAGTCACACACTTAATCTATCAGTTTCGCTCTGTCACTTGCTCAAAATACACAGTAACACTGAACACAGCATCAACTGACAACCTTGATGTAAAAGTATCACCATGCATGAGCAAATGAGAGATCAAGGCTCTGTTTGTAAATTGTGATTCATGGTAGTTTTGAATGCACCTCTTGCATTTTCTCCTTTCCCTTTATTACCATGCTGAGGAAATTGCCTCAGTTTCCCTTTCATTAATCAAAAAATGAAAGTCAATCTTTCCATTTTCCCCCCTCCTCCTTATTTCTTTTTCTTTATTTCTTTCATGCTGTGGAATGTGTGATGAACGAGCTTTGCTTATGTGAAGTTGCAGAGATCCATTTCGCTGTCAGCAGCATGGATTTTTGTGCTGGACGCTCTTTGATGACTTAGCATGTTTTAAATTTTTTGTTTGTGTATGCGTTTGTGTGCGTTTGTGTGTGTGTGCACTCCTGCCTAACTGTGTGCATGACAGCTTTTTCCATTCTTTCGTTGTATAAATGTCTGTGTTCTATGTGTGCATTTTCAGTTGCATGTCATGCGTGGCCAGTCAGTGGGGCTGCCAATGGAACATGAATGACCACACCTGCAGTGACATGGACCAGAATGTCGGGCGACCCAACATCATCAAGCACCGTCAGGTTAGTTATATCAAATGTGTACACATCTGTGGCAGCTGAAAGACTCTTCTCTGATAGTATGAGTGATAGATGATAGAAAAAGCAGCTCAGTAAGATTCATCTAATCGCCACACTCAACACGCTGCCGGAGCGATCCACATTTCCCCTCCCGAAAATTAATAAAAGCTCAAATCCTTGTATCAGCTGCCACCATCTTGCGTGACAAATGTTGTGGGGTGGAGGATATCAATTTACAAGTCAGCAGATGTTGCAGTGATACACTTATCTGTTGCTGCAGATGAGGGTGTCTGTTAAGTGGTTTGCATATTTAAAAAGTAAATCATTAAAAGTGAGAGGATGTGAATGTTGTCATGACTTGTCAGGGGGCGAAGTGTCCACAGTTTGAGAATCCGGACCCTGTGCTGATCCCTGTGGGCTACAAGACTCGAATCAGCTTCGAGGGGATCAACTTGGACCGCTACCAGGTAAGGATGCACAGACACAGGTTTTGAAGCTCTTTTAATCACTTCTTGGCTTTTATGTTAGGACTAGGGGTGTGCCAAAAAATCTGTTCATATAAGGATCGCAATTCTCATTTACTGCAATTCAGAATCAATTTAAAATGTCTCAAAATTGATTTAAAAAAATAAATAAAACAAATCTGCAGGCTGTCTGCTTTCCATTTTGTATGCGGGACGTCCTGACGTCACCACAGAGCCGGTTCTGGAACATACGCATGCGCGGTGAGCACCAAAATGAGGAAACTACAGTAATGGAGGAACGAACCGGCCACGTCCTCATTGAAAGCAAAGATTGGACTCATTTTGGTTTTTACCTAGAGTCCTATAAAATCCGTTTTAATTTTTGAGAATTCAGTTTTCAGCATTTTATGCAAATTTAACCCTTAGACAGTGTTTTAAGTCATGAAATATAGACGATTTCTTCAGTTATAACTGAAGACTTTAATGCTTCCACACATTTAAGCAAAAACATAAAAAAACAATGAGACACACGTGGGGAGGTCCCATTTCTGGTCTAGTCTCTAGTCTCTGGAGGGGTCTGACTGGACTAGAGTAGATCATGAGGTTCCTTTGCACATCTATAGATTGAAGCAGAAATCATGATGAATCAAATTGCTTTGAATCGAATCGTCGCCCCTAAAAACCGTAATCGAATCGAATCAAGAGATAGTAAAAGATTTCCATCCCTAATTAGGACCACTGTGAATGCCACTTGTGATTGGTCACAAATGTTCAACCAGTGTATAAACTCATACTCATAAATTCAAAATTAGAAACGCACTGACAAAAAGGGACTCCTCAGACTCAAATAGAACCAGTTTATTACATGTAAAAAAGATGACAACATGCACAATAAAATGTGACAAGAAAGTTAATGTTGGTGACAGAACTACTGTCAGTGCAACTTACTAAGACAATATTATTCAAGATGAGGCGATTTAAATAGACTTGTCTGGATTTTTCTATTGTTCTCATATAGAAAATAGTTTTACATACTGACGCAAGTCTCTTTTGATTGTAGACATCACCTCAGCATGCTTTTGTAGTCCGTCTGACAGGATATAACAAAAGTTTTGACACTTTTTTTCGTGTCGTTTCTACGTCATGACACATTTGTGGTCTTAAATGCATCCTGATAGGCCTGAATGCAACTCTGACAGTGTTACCAATGATATGGTTGTGAGATGCAGGAGGTCATCCCATCCCAGATTCCTCCAGTGGGACCAGAGGGCCTGTTCGGGTCTGCCGGCAATAGATTTTTATTTACTTATTTATTGCTGTGAAAGGAGAAGGCTCAGAACACTATTTTATAGATTAAAACTACATAAATTCACCATGTTACTTTGTCTGACTCTCCAGAGCCGAGTTTTCACCATCGGCACTGAGCTGATGAAGAATGTGGAGGAAGAGGTCAATTTTGAGGACGGGCCGTTCTATACCTTTAGCGGCTTTAATGTAAGTGTGTTATTTTGCCGGTCGCTGGACAATTGATACCTGATTGTTTGTCTGTGTTCACACTGAACTCCTGATTTTGTTCCTATACTGAGCTTGCCAGTGTTTCTGGCAAATTTTCCCTCTACTTAACACAGGTCCTCCATCTGTAGCTGATTTGTGGACGTGACTGCAAATTGCAATTTAGCTCTGAAATAGTGAAATATACTGCTGAGTGTTTGTTGATTTCAGTGTTAGTCCATATACACAGTTTTCTATACTTCCTATTTGTGTGCAGCTGTTTTCATGCTTCAAACTTGTAAATCAAATCACTCTTTAGCTGATTTTCAGTCTCTTTGATATTCTATAGCTCCCTCTAATGGACAGAGTCCCCTCACTGAAGTTATTTTAGCTCAATCTCCACATTGTGAATTCTGTGATTGGGAAGCTCAAACAGTGCATAGCCCCCAGCTATGTTCTTTTCCAACATTGATTTCTGCAGCTGAAAATCTGCCAGACTTGGTATAATTTATATATATATATATATATTTTTCCCCTTTGGCAGGAGGGAGTAGCAGCCCACATTCTTTGCCGGGAAGAGCTTAAGTACCATTAATCACTTGATTCTGTATTAATAATTAATGTTTTTCCAATTTCTTAGTTTTCCTACGATAAGTCACCAGAGACCAATGTTCTTTTCTACGTGAAGGACAAGGAGTCAGACAAGAAGATGGACAGCACGCTGAATGGTATGCTCTCACATTTTAATGTGGAGACCTTATTTGTAATGCCTTGTTTATACACTGCTAGTCCCAATGTGGGGAATCCATTAAACTCAAAGAAACTATCTTTACTCAATGTTTGGAAATTAACCAGCAAATTAACTGGTGATGATAAATTGGTATTATCATTTTCATTTTGACAGCATATTAAAGATTAATTTAAATTCATTTTATTTTTCCATCATGCAATGTAAAGCCAAATGATCATATTTGACCAATATCATAATAATCTTTACTCTCCGTAAAATATCTTGTTTAGTATTCTCCATAAACACCATATATTTTGCAAATATTCTACAAAGGCTGTTCAATTATCTTTGAGTGAGTCTAGCATCTCTTTAGAAAATCACTTTAATTAAGGAGCGACCACCCATCCTGAAAAGCATGCAGAGGAAATGGGGTAAATATGTGAAGTGTTTGTGGCTTGTCCCCCCCACCCCCCCACCCCCACCATTTATCTTAGTCACCCTATATAACTGCTCCGTGGGGAGGGAAGACTGCAGTCTCTGTAAAAATGCCGACCCAAAGTACAGCTGTGTGTGGTGCGCCAAACAGAAGGCATGCGTTTATGAGAAGCTATGCAATACTCAACACGGCTCCGAGCATCCCGACAACATTGAGTGCCCTGACCCCCAGATCACTGATGTAAGTATTCACAGAGTTGTCATGTCTGTGTGTTGACCTTTCAGCTAGCAACAGTAGATGCTGGCTTTACTTTGGTGATTGGATTGAGACACATTATTGGTGATATTTTTTTTTAACTCCTGTTTGTTGATGGAGCCACTGAAAGTCTGTTTCTCCTTCAGGGCATGTTAAGCTGATCTGCAGCCTATTACACCGGATCAATTCTTTCTTTTACTTACTTAGCTGTTGGCACCTCATTTCCATTGACCAAATTCCACCAATAATGTGCTGATGCAACAGAGGTTATGACCGTCCATACTCCTGCCTGACCCATACATGTAACTGTTCCACATAAATCTCTACACCATCCTTTCGCTGAAATATGTAGGGGTCACTACAACAGGAAGTTGCAGAAAATCAAAGGGGGGGGGGGGCTGTCTAGTGTGTTGTCCATCTGTTGTCCATCTGTCAAGGTCTGCTTGAAGTGTCTCTATCATAACAGGATTGGTTTTCATGCATTTTGAAGATGTTTCATAGCAGGGTAGTCTCACTTGAAGTCACACTTGCTTTGCAGATCAACATTTGATGTAAAATTAGCAAATTCTTTCTTCTTGTAAACCACCACCCCCACTCCCACACGCCTTCTCTTCCTATTCAGATCATCCCTCTTTATGGACCTCTGCGAGGAGGCATCTCAATCACTATCCGTGGCTCCAACCTTGGCATACACAAGGAAGATATTAAAAACATCACAGTGGTTGGAGAGCCTTGTATCCATCAACCCGAGAAGTACTCTGTCTCCACAAGGTAATAATCACTCACATTGATGTATTTATGCAGGTTTATGAGCTGCAGTGTATTGAATTCTGCTGGTCAAACTGTGTATAGGCAGCTTTTATCCAACGTCTTCATTTCATTAAGTCTTGGATACGTTTTCAGGCACAGAGTGTTTCTTTCAATGAGGCAACCTGAGTGTATATTTGAATTTGCTCACTATATCATTGTATTGATTGGAAAGTCTCCAGCCAATTAAGAAACATCACCCTTTAAAAGCAGACAAACTTTTATTTAAAATCCCACTGAAGTATGCAAAAGTGCTACCATCAATACTTGAAACTATCCAAACTACACTTTCTGCAAAAAAAGGTACCTTCTAATATATTATTATATATTGCATTTGGAGAGTACTGATGCAACAATCCGTAAGAAGCATTTTACTGTTGTAGCTGGGTAAGGTGGAAATGGTTTTAACTACTTTACATACATTTTAGTGAGATGATTAAAGGAGTAGGATAGATGAAATACCATGCTCTGCAACGCATCCTTTTCTTCCTCTACTAACATCTTAAACTCAATGGTATTTGTGTTAGCAAAGTAAACTCAACTATCAACTTAAAAGCGGTAGCAGCTCTGGTGGTGTGCTGGTGGAAACAGATATATCTCTCTTAGTTCGCATATGGAAAGACATGCGTCTCTGTTCTCCAGCTTCTTTTTCTTTTTTTTTTTTTTTTTTTTTGGGGGGGGGGGGGCAGATGATGATTTCAAAAATTTTTAATCATCTTTTCATCAAATATTTTGCCCAATTCAACCAAGTCTTCAAAAAAGCTGGAGGTCACCATTCATCATGTTCAAATTCTAATCATTTCAACACTTTGCACTTGCTGTGGTATTTCAACATAATAAGTGGCTCTGCAAATAACCTTTCTTGCCTGGGCAGCACGGCGAAATAGTGTTTAGTGCAGTATCGCCACAACAACAAGGTCATAGGTTCGATACCCATGTCTGGGGCCTTTCTATTCAGAGATTGCATGTTCTCCCCGTGCCTGTGTGGGTTGCCTGATTTCCTCCCACCGTCCAAAGACATCATGTTTGGGTTAACTGGAGACTCTAAATTGTCCGTAGGTCTGAGTGTGAGTCGAGTGGTTGTTGGTCTGTGTGTTGACCCTGTGATGGACAGGAGACCTGTCCAGTGTGTACCCTTCTCTGGCCCAAAGTGAGCTGGGATTGGCTCCAGCATCCCCCCGCAACCTGGAAGCAGATAAGCAATAGAAAACAAATGAATGAATGATTTAATTGTTCTTTGGACACAAAATCCAGAGGAGCACTGATATAATTAAAAATACCCAAGAATTTAAACAAGCCAGATTTTCACCAATATGTCACTGTTAAATACCACATCCATCTTCATACCACGCAGGAGGAATGTCCATTTCCAGTGCCTTTACGTTGTTTACCCCTGGGATGCTAAGGGGGTCTGGTCCTGTGCTATCCCTGTTTCTGTTAGAGTGGCAGCAGCAAGAAAGATGAAGTTTTGATCTGTCTGTCTCATATGTGGACCTGGCAGGTTAATAATGCATAATATTATTAGCAGCCTCTCTGTGGTGAGTTTGCTTTGACGTTTTGCCCAATCACGCATCTCCACTTCAGCACTCGGCACAATATCATCGGGGTGTGGCACCTATCATTTTTGTCATTTCTACAGCTCTGGGTCTGCATTTTCCACCAAAGGCAAGTCGTGTGCAGCAAAACAGTCCCCATTTCTTTCTATGGTACCCTTCAAGTCTCGCACTCAGGCTGCACTTCATCTTTCTCACTCTCAAACTCTCTCCTGTGTATCTAAACTCCCAGGAAGGATTTCATTTACAGAGGTCAGCCATTACTTCAGCCATTTTCAGCTTGCAGTCATCAATGGAACCCTCATTTGGCCTTTCACACATGAGTGCTGTGAAAGGCAACTCAAGATATCATATTCCCTGCCATCATTCTGTTTTTGTAAGCATTCACTAACGGAACACTTTCCGACTCATGGCAGCTTGATTATTTTCACTTTAAAGTTTTACTTGTAGCATCTATCGGTGAATTACTTACAGATGTACTTCAGAAACTCTGCTGTAGATTGCTAATCACCATGTCCCCATATGTTAATGCAGAATTCAAATAAATTCTAAAGCATTCAACTCACAAACACATTGCAGCTGCTTCTGTTATCATTTTCAATTTCAGACTTTAAAAGCAAAAAGGGTTTTTGCTTTGTGTTAACACTCCACTGGGCAGCCAGGTCTCGGTTACTCCTACTGTAATTCTAGATGGACGCGCTCATCACAAGTCTTGATTACAGCAAAATAATATTTTCAACCATCCCAGAATGGCTTAACATGGTTGCAGAGGCAGTCCTGGCTAGTTATGCACCCTAAGCGAAACATTAATTGGTGCCCCCCCCCCCCCCTTAACCCATTCCCCCCAACATACAAATACAGGAATATATTATATTATTTGTTATTTTATTACATATATTAAGTACAAAACTTAACAAGAATAGAGAAACAAATACAAAGATAAATAAATGAAATTGTGTAAACATCAATATAACCAACAAATCCTTCATCACACAAATACAAATTAATGAAATATAATATAAAAAACAACTACTACTACCATAACAACAACTACTACTACAAATGAATAAAATAAAAAAAACAAATAATGCTAATAATATAATAATGAACATAATCTGAATTCAGTGCTCAGACTGTAGCATATTTTTCAACTTGGGTCTTAATTTTCCTCTGAGAGTGAGACTCTCTACCTGCTCACAGCTTTTGCAGCCGCAAGTTGATCCCCCGCTCCCCCTCTCCCTTTCCTTTTCTTCTGACACAGACACACACAACCTGTATCACTCTCAGTAACAAGTTGATGTGATAGTAGGGGCGCAGCAGAGCACACTGAAATGAGCGGTATTATTCTAGAAATCTGGCGACTTTTTTTTTTGTTTGTTTGTTTGTTTGTTTGTTTTTGTTTTTGAGGGCACTCTTTTTTCTTTTTTTTTTTTTTAAGGACGCTTGTGCGCCCCCAAATAGATTGCGCCCTGGGTGATCGCCCACATTGCATAATTGACCAGGGAATAACACTCGGTGTCGGGTTCTTTGGGTTAAAAACTCCCACCATCAAATCTGCTCATCATTCTGATCTGTGAAAGATCTGCGATACTTTGAGTTAGAGGAGATTTTAGTTTTAGTGGAAGGACTCTATTCAAGCATCTCCCAACTGTTCAGTATTTGAGTTGATGTGCCTTGTTGGTTTCTAACTCTGGGGAATAATCCTGAGTATCAATGGTTAAATACTGTTTTTGGCTAATTAATTGGTTATTTATGAGTGCTGATCACATGACCCTATTTTTAGTTTACAGAGCAGCTTGAATTCTCTGAAATATGTAATTTCCAAAGCTCTGGAGATGTACCACACAGATTTCTTTGGTTTTGTGTTCATGTCACAAACACACCTAGTCCTACTTCATTTCAAAGGTGCTTTAATGAGCTGGGTATTTGCAAAAAAAAAAAAAAAAACCCACTGGAATAAACTCTCAAGTCTGTCAAGTTAACTTCATACAAATGGTCTATAGAAGAGAAAACACCCACATCATTGCCCTGCGCCCACTACACCAGAACTGTTGACACCTGGCAAGATGGATTCACGTTTTGGACAAATTCTTGTCCCGCCATCTGCATGATGAGGCATAAACCAGGATTTATGAGACCAGATGGATTGTTTTTCGCCCTTAAATCTTCCAGCTTTGGAGTCTACTGTTGCCTTGAGTATTATTCCTTCTGCTGCTTGCAGTAGCTTACTTTCTTTAGCTTTAAAGTTTTTTCATCACATTATTATTAGTTTATCTTTATTACATAATTTCAGCATTCCTTCTCATTATCATTTCTCCTGTTAATTTTCTACTCGGGGCCCCACCTGTTAGCCTATGTGATGTGTGCCATTTTCTGCTGACCTCTTTCATCAGCAACACATTTTCCCCTCAGGACTGCAGCAGACTTAGACATGTTCAGTTTATCACACGATTCACAGTAAACTACAGACACTCCAAAGTGGGAAAAATCCCAGGGGGTTCAATTTCTGACTTTTTATTGGCAGTCACTCTGGTTTTAGAAATCACACCATATTCGTAAGAGCTTAGTCAACAGCATTAATTAAACATCAGAGCAACCTGTTTAGCATGTCTGCCATTTAATTTTCACAAATTTTTCACAGTACATGTTGAACATTCTCTTGATCCAATGAACAAATTTGAGTATTTATTGCCTTTCTTTGTCTTGTGGGAAAGTTAACAAAGAATAATTGTCAGTGTTACTCAGACAAATGATAAATGGAGAAAGTAATTGTAACTGGCTGCCCTAAGTCAAAATGTTTTCTCATCTTCGGTTTTCTTTCATGTTGTCCTATCCAGCGTGGTGTGTGAGATTGGACCTGTCGGCCATTTGAGGCAATACTGGGGCCAAGTGGAGGTGGTGGTGAAGGGGGGTAAGAGAGGAACATCCTCCATGAACTTCACCTACAGGGTAAATGCTCTCTTTTGCAGACCAACATTTGCTCCTCAACTGCATTTTCCGTATAGATGCGTGCAATTATGACCCAGAAAATAAACACATCCAAAGTCTTTCAGCTGATGTTGTTTTATGGACTCTATTATGTTTTTTCCATTTCCTGGCTGCACAGAGCTCCTTATCAAAACATATGAAGGGCATGCAATGTTAAGTGCAATGTTCAAATACAACATCTAATGCATTAGGAAGTTATGTTCTTATACGCTGTCATATTACAATTGTAATGTATTGCAACATATGCTAGAATGTGTATGCGTTCGTCTTTAACCAGATGCTGTGCAGTAGTTCCCCCTTTCTTTCTAATACTTTAACAGGCTGCAGCGTAACTATTTAACTGGCTTTTCATATCTCTGGCTCCGCTAAAGCTTCCCCACAGGGGAGTGCTCCGCCTAACTGTTTGCTCAGCAAATTGAGGCAGATGTGGTGTGTGTGTGTGTGTTTGCGTGTGTGCGTGTGTGTTTGCGTGTGTGCGTGTGTGTGTGTGTGTGTGTGTGTGTGTGTGTTTGTGTTGGTGCTTGTGTATGCTTGTAAATCCTTCCGGAGGAAAGATGAGTGTGTATTCATGTTGCATCCTGTGACCCATCCCTCCCTCCCAACAGGACCCCATTCCTGAGACAGTGACACCTGCTAAAGGTCCTAAAGCAGGGGGCACCCTCATTACAATTTCCGGGCGATTTCTGGACACTGGTAGTAAGGATGATGTCCGGGTTACCATTGGAGGGGTGGACTGTGCTGTGTAAGGATTTCCTCCCTCAATAATTGTCACACACACCAGAGACTTCTTTTTTTGTGTCCAGTCTATTAGGTAGATAAGTGCCACTTTTTATTCAGACAACGTATTCTGTAAAATTTTATAGTATTCACACTTTAAAGCCAGTAAATAGTTTTTTGTTTTTTTTTTCTAAGTAAAAATGGAATTGACCTTAACTGTGGTGTCATAAACAGGATTTTTTTTTTCTCTCTCTGCCATTTGCTTTCAACGTTGTGGCCACAGGTTTTCTGTCAAAACTGATCCACAGTGACATTTTAGGCAGCAGTAAGGGAAAAATAACAAGGTAGAAAATAAGCAAAGCTAGGATTTAACAAGCTGCCAGCCTGCTGCCATGTTGGCTTCCGCTGCACATTGACCTTGTGCGACCCCCACTTTTCCAGGCAGCCAGTGCAAAGTTATGTCCTTGTCTTGGCAGGGAGCAATTCGGAGAAAAGATCACATGCAGGACAGGAGAATATCAAGCAGATAAGGTGCCCTCTGAACCTCTCACCGTCACAGTGAAGTATGGGAAGAGCACCCAAGCAACCATTCAAAATGCCTTCCAGTTCTCTGAAAACCCCATCGTACTGGACCATTACCCAAAAGGAAGCTTTGTCTGGTCAGTCTGATTTATCCTCTTGCATGTCTCACGCCTCTAATCAAAGTATTTCATTTAGGGCCTTTGGCACTTTCATTTTATCTGGAGGGGGCTACAGGAGTTGGCAGAGATGTCTTTTATTAGTATTTAATATTAATATTAATAATATTAATATTAAATAAATATTAAGTATTTATTTGACATATGACATATTTGACATATTTACATTTTTTTGTAGATTTTTTTGTAGATCTATTTAGGGATGACAACCCTGGACAGATTGAATCTATCACATGGTCAACATGTGGGGACATACAACTGTTCCCACTCAGGCCTACAGGCAATTTAGAGTCACAAAGTTACCTGACCTGCAAGTCTTTGGAGAATCAAACCCAGTGACTCTGGAGATCTTTTAGTTCCATTATGCCATAATTTTTCATTTAGCACTGCAACTGTCAAAATTTGACCTTGTCCAACATTTAATTCTGTACCTAAACTAAAAACAACACAATTCACTCTAAATATGATAACACACATGCTAAACATCAGCAAATTAGCATTGTGACAATGAGCATGTTATCCTGAGGTTTTTGCATTTACCCGTTTTAAGCTTCAGCTTCCACACCCTTCATAAAGAGGTTCGTGTTTCTTCAACAGAGGTGGTGTGGAAAATATTACTGACTTATCATTAACAAAACGGAAAAAAGGACAGGAATATAAAACCAAGGTTGATGAATAAAGGGATTTTTCAGTGAATTCATCATGCTGTGCTGTTGTTTTTTAAGTAGAGAAGTAGGGAAAGAGAGCTGCCATCAATGACAAGGTCAAACAGAACCGTACTGTATATGGGAAATTGAACACTCTGAAAGCCACCAGCCTTCTTCCTGCAAGCTTCATTCAGTGTGAAGCTTTAGTAAAGGTCATTAATGGTAAAAACATTTTTGTTAAAAGCCCAAACTATCCTCCAAGAGTTGCTGAGAATCCCTTTGTGTGTGTGTGTGTTTGTCTGACTTCTGATTGGCTCAAGGGGATACATCTGTTAGCCTTTGATGTTGTAAGAAACTCCATGTTCATCACTGAAAATGGGTGCATTATAAGTTTACCTTACTTCTTTATTTTTGTGCAACTGAAAGCATAAGAGCACATGAGATTAGTCATGCACACTGGAAGACAGATATGCAACTCATAGAGTAAACTAATTTCTTTTCATCTCTGGTGAAAATTACCTCTGGTGCAATATAAGAGCCATGTCTGCCTATATATAACTCTCACCGGTATGTCTATGCTTATACATGTGTTTCCCCATGTTTTTGCTGAATATACTTATATTTGTGTTTGTGTTTCAGTGGTGGGAGAAACATTGTGGTGACCGGCTCTGGATTTAACCTGATCCAGACTGCTGTTATGAAGGTCCAGGGAGACAACTTTACTGCTATTGAGGTTTCTGTTCCTTTTATTTATCAGGATCTTTCTCTTTCTATCATCCCCAACCTGTAATGATGACAATTTCTGTGCTCTCGTCACGCTTTGCCTTTACTGTCTTTTTCCTATGATTCTTCACTTTTCCATTCGTTCCCCCATCACAGTAGCAGCACTGTCCATCAATCCAGCCACATCTCATGGGCCCACAACAACAGTGGTGATTCATTCAAACTCTGAAGCATTTCAAGTCTTTTAGCATACACAACCACACACACTCTGTATCTCCCATTCTGTGCTTCCACTGATCAGTGAGATTTCATGAGCGAGTATTAATTAATCTTACTAACTTCTCCGACCACAAATCCTTCAAAACTGTTGGATTGCAGATAGCAGTACCATTGTTTTACTCTTTCTAAAATCTAACTATGGTCCTCATCCAGCTTAAGTAGGAGTGACTCTGCCAGGCAACTTGAAGGAGTTACTCACAGCTGCTTGCCAGCGCCTGCCCTCCAGTGTACTGACCAGTGTTAAGCAGGACTGATTTTGTTCATTCCCTTTAAAGGGCTAAATTTAATACCGGCATTAAGGCTGCAGAAGATTATGTGACTATGCCGCTCTTCACCACTTTACCCTGGTCCAAGTCCCTGGTCCCTGCTACCCTGGGAGAGGAGAGATTTGAAAAGACTTATAGCTGCCCCAAACTAACAGTGTATGTAATGTAATGTGTTATCTCAAAGGCCTTGGCTGGTCAGCTCCATAAGCTTTCCCTTGGTTTAAGTCCATCTGCTGAACTGGACCCAAATATTTGGTGACATTATGCTGTTGGCTTGTGGTGAAAAACATGTTCATTACATTGTAGGTCAAGTAAGCAATGTTTTTTATTAGTCTGACAAATGTGTCTTCATGCACACCTTTTTTAAGAAAACATTTAAACATTGGTCATGTTTAACTTGCTTTATCCATAAAATTGTTGATTGATGACAACGCAACATGACATGATGCAGTTTGTGTGTCCTGTCCACATTGTTCTATAAGCCAAATAAATTAGATTTTTTTTAATTCATGAATTTATCAGCATATCTTTGTGATCACTGCTGCTAAATGAGCCCAAACTGGAAATACTATATAAAGATATTATTTCATTGTAAGACACTCTTCATCCAGCACTTTCAGGTAACAACATTTACTAGTCCAACATAGTGTATGAACTAATGACATTCTCCTCAGCCCCTGCTGCAATTTGAGCTATGTGCTGATTAGTAAATAGTAGATAAATAGTAGAAATAGTAGAATGCTGATAGGAAAAAGTTCTCTGGTAATGACAGGTCCAAAGTTTACTCAAAAGCAATATTAATTTGGGCTGATTCATTAAATAACTAGTTTGAAAGTAGCTAGTTGTTGGTAGCTGTTACTGCTGTCTATAGACAAACTTAGTAATGGACTTTCAAATAGCTGGTACCACCCAATTATGTTCATAGTTTATTGACAAAAGGCATTTGACTCATACCAACCGCCCTCAAAATTTATAGTAGGTCTTTGAATTTTTCAAAGCATTATTCAATGTTGCCTACGTCTTTTGCCTCTTCCTTTTGAAGACTGTGTGTGACTTTGGGGTTTAGCTGTCACATGCAGTATTGTCAGCCCTGTATGGAAACAATCAGAGAATGACAGAAGTATCACCATCAGTCCAGTTAATCAAACGCAAATAAACAAAGCCAGAGGAGGAATAATTCATTCTGGCTTGTGATTCATCATGGCTGCTTTTCTACGATGGCAGATGGAGATTTTAATAGAATTACTGGAAAGAGACATCACTTTACTTACCCTATTGTACTAAACTCCGCTCACTACCCCACCCCCAGAAGATTCCTCATCACACAACAAAAACATCAATTCACTGCTTCCTGAACGCCCACACGCCTTATGCTTTTATTTCTAATCAAAACCCTAAAAGTATCATTTTGTGTTGTCTTGCTTACTTTGTGTGTAACTACTTGGCTGTTTCTTTGGTTGTGAATTTTCCTCTCCCTCAATCACTTTCAGGTTGCGAGTGAAAAGAATGACACAGTCATCCAGTTTCAATCCCCGACGATAAACAGCTCCTCGAACCAACTCTTTAAAACATCCATTCAGCTCGACAACTACAAGAAGGACCTTAAACCCTTCGACTACCACCCCAACCCCATATTTAATGAACTGACGAAGAAGGTCATAACAGAGGCCAGCATCATCATTGTCACCGTGAGTACACAAGACTAAGATTAATGGTGGTGTTCTTTGGCTTGAGGTCGAAATGGAAAAAATGCTGAACTGCAGACTCCACATTTGTGGAGTTTAGCTGTTGATGTTATGGTTGAGTTCCACTGCAGTTAAAATCTATGTAAATAACTACACTTTTTTTTTTTTTTTTTTTTTTAATCTCAGTAGGGTGATTGTTTTGGAAGTCAAATGAACCAGGGTGAATGTTTATTAGAAGTCCCAATTAGCAGATATTTTTTTTTATTTTTAAACCTTGGAAACAGAGGATTTAAGCCATTATAATGAATATGAATATCTCTAAAAGAGCTGGGTCAAAAGGTTATAGCAGAAAAAGACACATTTCTGTGATGCAAAAATTAGGCTTTTTTGGTTGTTCCTCTGAACTGTAACTTTTTTAGTACTGTAATGCAGACATTCAGTAATGAAGAACCTATTTTTTCGGTTGATGGTGATGTGTCATTTAAACATAACCAAAAGTTTGAATGTTTTTACAATGCACAAAATTAATGCATTATTCATAAATTTGATCTTATTGACATATATGGGAGAAATTAAAATAGAGGATAAATAAAAATAAATCAAAGTGCGCCGGCCTAAATTAATTTTTGCACTTCTTGTTGATCTTTCAACTATCTGTATATCTGTATTTGTAATAATTATGATCAACGCTTCTCTCCAATTATTGTAGATCATTTTTCTGCATTCATTTTGGCTTATAGCATTTCAGAAAGTGCTTCTAAATGTATTGCATAAAAGCAAAGACCTTTGATGTAATTGATTATCAGAATTGTTCAGATTTCTTGCAAAACAGCCTGTTGCTTTACATGAAGGGTCCCCATGAAACTCTTAGTTTAGATTTCTTTAGGTAAACACCCTTTAGGTAAATTAGTGGGGAAAGAAAAAGTTCAAAAGTCATTTCAATTACTCAGCTGTTGGTTCACTTAAACTTATTTCACCTTTGCATTAGAATATTTGAAAGCATGTCTGTAGATATAGAAGTATGCAGTTGAATATTAAAGTGTATACAGCAGCAGTGCCAGGGCTGTGGGATTGACTGGAGCTGTGCCTGGAGTGTCTTCCGGAAGAAATGTGTTTACAACGACTATAATCTTAATCTTTCTAATTAATTTTGGCACTAATGATGGAACAGAAAAGAGCTATTATAAACTTTCCACCCATTACAAAATTAAAAATTAAATTTACAATAATGTTTTTAACACACAACATATGAGCCTTGATGCTTTATAAACACAGTAATTAATCCTCCCGCCTCCATATTGCTCAGTCACGACTCTTTGAGTGTTAACAGTTGTTCTTCTCCTGAAGGGTCGAGGATTCTCCAAAGCTATGACGGCCAAAGAGGCTCAGGCATTTGTGGGCGATGTTTCCTGTGTCGTCAACACACTTCAGGATGACAAGCTGTTCCTGGACCCACCACCCATCCCGCCCCGCGCTCGCTCCAGGCGGCACCGCAGGGACACCCGGCCCGAGATGCTGGATCTCATGGTCAGATGCAACACAAATAGACACACAAAACCCACAATGTGTTTGGATCACAGTAACCACAGTAGAGATGTTACTAAAACACTGAAAAAATGCAATGTGAATAAAACTAGGAAAGGAAAATCAGTGTACTTTCCATATTCAAAGCACATCATGCAGAAAAAGGCATTGTGAATGCTATTAACATATATATTATGTCATCAGAGTCCTATTATGTGAGCATTAATGGTGAAGCAGAATTGTATCAGGCTGAGATGAAGCCAATTTTCCATTGATTGTTTGATTTATGAAAATTAAAATAGAGGTTTTTTCCTCTGTCTTGGAAAGAAAAGCAACATATCCACACATCTGAGAGGCTGAGACCATGGAGTGTTGACTTGGATTATAATATGGCTGACAATTACTGATCTGTCTCTTTTACATACACTACTGTAGCTAGTCCAGTCTATATTAACATGTCATATTTTATAAGCTCCTGGAATTTTAATTTTTAAAGTAACTAGTCAGTAAAGCTGTTAGTAAAAAGTTGTATGTGTCAAGTGGCATAAAACAAAAATACTTGAGCATTGTACAAGTACCTTAGATTTGTATTTAACTGAAGTACTCTCTGTCACTGTAGACAGAGACTTGTAGATGAGAGTGGGCATGCATACTAAATCTTTACTGTTTCTCTGGGTGTAACCTATGTACAATGAGACATTTTTTTTTTCCCCCACCATTTTAACAATTTTCATATAGACGCAGGCTCTTTTAATGTGTATTTCATTAAAGCCAAGCCACAGTTGTGATGAATACTGTAACCTTTTCTCTAGATAATTTGTCTACATGTAAGTGAGCTATTGTTTTATTTCTGTGGCTGTGTGCCGCATAGGGTGACCGCAGCACTCTCAATAGTGCAGCTTATACCAACACAGAAACACCTTGATTAGAAAGGGTAAAACTCAAAGCATTTATGCATTTTCTCAGTAAATGTGGGCCCTCCAACTTGAACCTATCCCCAGCACTTTAAAAATATTGAAAGGTCCCACAGCTGTTTTAGCAGAACTGCAGGCAATTATGCAGATTCTCCTCAGTCCCCTGTTTCCTTTCCAGCACTGTGGAAGCTTTATCATTGACACCTGCCTGAATTACAGTCTGGCTAAAATGTGGAGCGCCTGTGCAGATAATAAGATTCCTTCTCTGTTTCTCCATAGATCAAGTTTGGGAAGGGGGAGTGGGTGGTTGGCTCGGTGCAATATGAAAATAAGAATGACTCTTCTCTCTACATCATCATCCCTGCTGTTATTGTGCCCATGCTCCTGATCATTGCAATCTCTGTCTACTGCTACAGGTAAGGAAAGACAATCAGTTTACCCTTTCATATCCTATATGTGTTGTCCTAACTTTTTGGTCCTCAGTCTGTTCCAGGCCATTACGCATTTGTTCAACTTCTCAGCACATCTTCAGCTAAATATTCATGAAACACCTACATCATGATAAGCACACCCACAGAAGCAGAATGATCGCCGCAGTAATCAGTTATTTTTGAAAAGGTTTTTTTTTTTTTGTTTGGGGAAAACTTAAAATCCTTTCTTTCCACAAACTTTAATCTCTGCTCGAATGACACTTGATCTGGGTGTGTCTGTCCATTTGTCTTGTCAGGAGAAAGAGCCAACAAGCAGAGAGGGAGTATGAGAAGGTGAAACACCAGCTCGAAAATCTGGAGGAGAGTGTTCGAGATCGCTGCAAGAAAGAATTCACAGGTACAAATGATGCAAAAGGTCTGCAGTGTTGTTAATATCTCTCTCAGGGACCCTGTTTCTTGGAAGCCATGCAGCAATGAAGTGCTTCATAATGCTGATTATATTTCTTTAATAGATTGTACTATGGTAAATTAAATAGGTCTTCCAGCTTAACACTGTGTTATCATTATGAGGTGCGGATTTGCAGAAACACCATGTTTAACACCTGAAATTATTTCTCTCTTCTCTGCCTCTTATACGACCATAATTAAGACAGCCTGGTCATCACACAAATGATAAAAGATTCTTATCAAACGGATAAATTTACCATTTTCCTGGTCCTCTTGCACAGACTTGATGATTGAGATGGAGGACCACACCAATGACCTGAGTGAAGGACGAATCCCCTTCCTGGACTACAAGACCTATACAGACCGTGTCTTCTTCCTGCCCTCTAAAGATGGTGCCAATGATGTGATGATCACAGGGAAGTTGGACATCCCAGAGGCTCGAAGAGCCACGGTGACACAAGCACTCAACCAGTTTTCCAACCTCCTGAACTCCAAGACCTTCCTGATCAATGTAAATATACTTAATCGAGTGGATGAGTATCACTAAATGATCTGATAGCATCCATGTGCATGTCACACTGTGCTGTGTAAAGGTGTGCAGCTTCAGAAAGGGACCGATGCAGGGTACCAATAATAGCCTTACTCTTTACCTGCCGCTGGAAGCATGTTTTATTTTGGAGAAAACGCCTCTTTGTATCATGCAGCCGAGGATTAAAGGTTGCCTATGAAGGGAACTCTCAAATTCCTTGCTATAAATGTCATAACAATGAATTATTAATCAAAAATGGTCAAACTACTTTTTTTTTTATAAGCAAATAGCTGTAGCCTGTGTGAGTTTATAATTAGCCAAAATTAATGCATGCTAACACTTCAAAACTGTAAATGCATATATAGAATGACTTCCATTTTGGTCAGTTTACAATATTCAGTAAACTATAAATTACCATGGGCTTCACTGGTAGCATATATGCAGTATTTCTTTACATATATTTTTGTGACCAAATCCTCTCAGCTCACAGAATTAGCAAACCAGCACATGTTTGGGGAAATCCTGTTGACCTTGATAATAATTCTCACTGGTTTAAAGCTACGCAGAAATTGAAAATGCAGTAGTGGAGTTGTTTCTGAAAACACTAAACCAACCATGTCCATGGTAATGAAGAAGTGTGTCAGTTTATCAATATGGCTCTTTTATGCGTTGAAGAGACTGTGAAGTTTTATGGACTGGAGCTATGAGGCTGTAGCTATACAGACAATTCTCCGAAAATGCAGCAAGATAAACTCACTGTTTGGTTTAATTTTTTCAGATTTTTTTTTTTTTATTATTATTTTTATTATTTTATTTTGATAGTAGTAAAAGGGATAAAAATCACCCAAGCCCGGCCTTATCCACAGTTAATTTGGTGTGCTTTTATTTAATGGTATCACACGAGTGAATTTACCTCCCACTACATAGATAGTGCCTACTCCCTTACATCTCTGCAAGCATTCACAGACTGCCATAACCTGGTTCAATAATACTTCAGGGGATCCTTTATACCTCTTTTGAATTCAGGTTGTCATCCCCTGAAGGAGTCTCTAATGTTTTAGCTAGTTGAGTAGGCTACAGTTTGAGAAGCAGACAACGTGGCAGAGGGAGTCGTATGATTCCTGATGATACAATATTGCTGGCACAAAAATGGCCTCTGAGGTGTTAACTACATACGTGTGGGTGATTCCTTTTCCACTAATTGGTATCTTTTCTAAAGCGTGATATTTTGCATGCCAGAAATAAATTTACCTTGATAATTATTGTTTTCACTAGCATTAGTCTCTTGATCATTTAAAAGCATATCATGTCGGAAATGTTTCTGTGTACACAGACTTAATTAATTCTGCTCGCATTTGCCTGTTCCTGTCTATTTGCGTGGATGTTTGCAGTTTATCCGTACTCTGGAGCGCAGTCATGACTTCAATGCCAGGGCCAAGGTCTACTTCGCCTCCTTGCTGACAGTGGCTCTACACGGGAAATTGGAATACTACACTGACATTATGAGAACACTGCTGCTAGAACTGATGGAGGAGTACGTCCACAGCAAGAACCCCAAACTCATGCTGCGCAGGTGAGTGAGCACCAACTCAGCGCTGCTGCTCAGTAAATACTGATGCAAGCACAAAGAAAATATCACTATCAAGTTCATAGGTAGGACAGTTGGTACAGCTAAGAAATCAAAGCGACTGAGATATTAAAGAAATGACAATCCGACTTTGGTGATCCACCTACTTTTCATTTATTCCTCCAGGATATCAGTTTTCTCACATGCAGTGAAATCATTCCGTGCAGTCATTAAAGGTACAAAGAGAATGAACATGAATAGATTTAGTGATCCAATGGCTCTTCATGCGAAGATGAAGTCAACAGTTGTGGCTCTAAGTCCTGACAATGGTTTTTATCAGGTCAAACTTTCAATTTACCCACTGCTTTTATTTACTGCCAAACAATGCCAAAGCTAACAGCATCTCTGGTATTTTGCTGCTAATTATCAGAATTGCATACATTATTAACATACTAACCTAATATACTGACCATGCTAAGCCTTATACCTTCACTTTGTTGACATTGCTGTTGTGAGTGCATGAATGTTGACATTTAGCTCAGAGGACCAGATCAGAATCATCCCACATTTACAACATGACTATGAAAATATAAGCCAGTTTAGAGGAAGATGGATTTAGTTCAAGCTGTAGTGGACTGTTTCATTCTGTTGCGATGTTTTCTGTTGAATTTCACACTGAACACTGTAGTTCACAATCTTGAGCCAGACGACTGCTTGATCTATTACAGTCCTCCTCCTTCTGTTTCTCCTTCTGTTTTTTCTTTCCCTGTTTGGTGTCCAAACACAATGCTCTGGATGATCTTATTTATTTATTTTTGGGCTCTCCCCCCCTTATCATATTCTTCATAACGTTATACTAACCCTTGACCAGTGGGATATCAATGAAAAATTGCTTTTGGCCCATAATGTTTTTGAGTCAATGCAAAGGTCAGCCACGTCATCCAAATTATTTTGAAAATAGTAATAATGTGCTTGGCATAAAATCAGAACTTGGCAATAGTAGAACGTTGCCAGAGACTGTGGCTGTATTCCTCTGATATTACCTGGAGAGTAATTGCTGGGTGTCGTCTCCCTATAACAATAACCCATAATTCTTGTTGTATCAGTGTCTGTAAACATTCAGTTGACTAATTTGATTGAAGCGAATGAAAAACTGGGGATTCTTAAGAAAATAATCCCCAATTTTAGTTCTTGCTGAGCCTTACCCTGCAATGTTTGTGCCAAGGTCAAATTGTCCACTGACAGCTTCCTCCACTCCCTTAGCAGGACCCGCTTGTCTGACAGTCTAGTCCCTCATCACTGTTGGGAAGGGGGTTGTCTGCATTGTCTGGGCACACTGTGATTGGCTTTCATGCAAGTACACATCTTAATTATCCCCCAATGGAGAGGCTCATTGTGCTGATTAGGCCATTGTGTCAACACAGCCTCCCCCTTACATACAAGACGTTTAATTAGGCATGCTAACAGCTAACAATAGGCGCCACCAGTGGATATATGTCATTTGGATGGGTGAGCCATCAAGTGACCAATCACATGAGTTTTGAATGAAAATATCATGACAATGACAAGCTGTGCAGAAATGCCCCTTGATGTTGTAGAAGTGCTGTCATAAAAAAGTGTCATCTCAAAGTGCACATGAAGATTTAACTTTCTTGGCTTATAGATTCATAGTTTAAAGGGTATGATATGAAATTATTATTATCTGCATTTTTTTACTCTGATTTAAAGAAGTTACATTTTATGTCAGCACTGTTCATTAGAAAACAGGGTTGATTATCCAAAATCATTCAATTTCTAAACAGATGCTAAGAGCTCATCATGTGTGTTTTCCAGGTCAGAGACAGTGGTGGAAAGGATGCTGTGCAATTGGATGTCAATCTGCCTCTACCAGTTTTTGAAGGTAATATCAGTTGTTGTTTTGTTTTTTTCAATTAGAATTTATGAATTGTAATATGATAATATAAGCTTCAAAGATTTTAATAGAACAGCTAGCTCGATAGAAAATGAATTAAGTAATTGACCGTTTCAGTCATTTCCTGCATCAATGCCAAACATTTGATGGTATCAGCTTCTCAAATGTGATCATTATTGTCTTTGCCCTACATAAACTTAATATGTTTGGGTTTTGCACTGCTGGCGTTGCAAGAAAAACATTCAATGACAACACATTGCGCTAGGAAACCATGACCATTTGCTTTCTGTTGTTTTATCAACAGATAATAAGAGGATTGTTTGTTGCAGCCCTAATTACAGGTGTAATTTTTATGGATAGTTATAAAATGCGTAATTTTAAAATGCTTTGATTAATTAAGCGGTGATTTAAGTTCATTATAAACAGTAAATGTGTATCATGACGTGCCACACATTTTAACCAAGTTTATGTTCCAAGCCCATTTTATGGATATCTCAATTCATTTTGTTAGTGCTTGGTATTGAAAATGTGCATTTATCTCTTTCCATCTGGTAATTACAGCAGTTGCATTCTTGACAACACCTACAGCAATTTACAAATGCCTTTTTGTGTATGTGTGCACGCGCGTGCATTTGCACTTGTGCATATGTGTGTGCCAGGACTCTGCAGGTGAGCCCTTGTATAAACTGTTCCGAGCCATCAAACACCAGATTGAGAAAGGGCCAGTGGACGCCAGAGTGAAGAAAGCCAAGTATACCCTCAACGACACTGGCCTATTGGGCGACGATGTGGAGTACTCCGTCCTGGTGAGGACAGACACACAGACCAACAAATTGCACACAAATACTCAGGCATAAAAATTCCACAGTCAGAAAAACTGCACACAAAGCTTGGAGATTGGATGCTTTTCTGTGCCTGGTGAGCAATACAAACACACACACCCACACACACTCACACACACATACATAGACACAGTGCAGTTGCCATGGTAACCACCAAAAGCCCCCAGGCAACTGCCCGCTTTTGTGTGACATCCATTTTCAGTGTCAATGTTCTCGGCTCCAAAATGACACAGCCAACACATTCTAATATAGCAGTGAAATGCATGGCTCAGGTGAAAGTACTACAAGTCACCTACACAGGCTCTTCTTGACCTTCACAACCTGTAGCAGCTCTGCATCCATTTGGGCAGCTTTCTGCCATCAGGAAAAGCCTGAATGTCTCGCTTTGGTGTCATGTTTCAATTATGGAAGCTAATGTGAACACAGCTGTTTTCTGTTAAAGTCAGCACAAACAAAAAGACCCATGGGTAATGCCGTTGTCGAGGACAATTATCAAATTAGCCTGAATTACACGTCTCCCGTCGTGATGGATCGCCATCTATGATTGAATTATAGAAGGAGAAAAAACACCATGAACTAGATTTCACAGGCAGAGACAGTGTTTCCCTTTGGCTTTAATTCACAGTGTGCTCCTCTCGTTCAATTCAAAGACAGACAGGCTCACAAGGTTACTGCTACCACTGGCCCCTCTGAATCAGTTTGAATCAGTTGAGTGGTCAGTTAGTTGTTTTCAGACGGAGTGTGGGAGGTGAGGTGGGTCAGTGTTTGCTCCCGCTGAGTCCTGGGCGTGAGCTGGCCAAGGTGACAGGAGCCCTGTCAGGTGTCACCGCAGTTTGCGTGTGAGGTTGTCTGTGTGTATATGTGTGCATACAGAAGCCTGGTTACCATGACGACAACATCCTGTTGGATCATGTTGTATGTGGGTGTTTGTTTGTGGGCGGGTGGCTGGGTGCTCTGGCCATTTTTGAATATTTCCACATATTTGTCATTTGTTTAGTGCATAGGTGCGTTTTAACAGCACATGCCATCACTAATGCAGTCTATATCTATATCATGGGTCTTCTTTTCCGCAGACCTTGCAAGTGCTGGTGCACGGGGAGGGCCCGGATGTGACACCCGTCAAGGTGCTGAACTGTGACACCATCTCGCAGGTGAAAGAGAAGATCATAGAGCAAGTGTACAGGAACCTGCCGTACTCCCTAAGGCCCAAAGTTGACAGTGTTACACTGGGTGAGTAAATGAGGGCCACCCAAGAGCAGGGTGTGTGGAAGCATGAAATGTGTAATAATGATTAATAATGGAACATTTTACAGAGAGTGGCAAAGATGTTAAAATGGAGGAGCTAATTCCGTTCTGATCGAGTTGCATTTATAATTAAATCAGACTGCAATTATGGAAATAAATAATCGATTATTTATTTAATTTTAACTCTGTTTAATAGATTATATTTGATGATCACTGTCTCTCTCCATACCCCCCCCATATGGCTGTTTGTGGAATAAAACATGCTTTATAGAGACTGAGAAGTTTTCCAGTGTCAGCAGCATGAAGAAATCCTTCATCTTAAAACAAACTTTTGCGCACCACTGTAGTCAGAAACCTAGGGGACTGACTTGAAAGGCTAAAGCTCTATAGACATTTTCCAACATCAAAGTAATTTTATTCCCACGCATGCTGTAGATCTCATTCCTTTATACATTTTAGATAAGCAGAGAGCTGTCTTCTTTCATAGTGAATTGCAAAGAATGCCCTTTTTATTTTGTGGTACTTGTAAATGAATCATGTGGCACTGATGGTGTTGAGCTCAGGTTGACAGTGGTGTCAGGTTTTCCTAAATTGAAAATGTTGGGGTGCAAATCAGTTTAGACTAATATTTCAATTATTCACAAAATACTGATGTCAGTTTTTCATTCAAAATCAGTTCAAGTGTGTCACTGAACCCTAGGGCAGGTGAACCAGGGATACAGATGGATGGCTTTATTTAAGATCACACTCTCATGGGTTAAGTACAGGGTAACCGTGACCCGTGAGAAAATAAATGCATTGTCTCTAATTTCATCTTTGATTGACTTTCTGATCCTGCCTTCTCGACAGAATGGCGCCCTGGCTCGACAGGGCAGATTTTGTCAGATCTGGACTTAACTTCCCAAAAAGAGGGCAGGTGGAGACGCATCAACACTCTGGCACATTACAATGTGAGTAATGATGAGATGCAGATGCTGCAATGCCGTATAAAACTAACAGAAGTGAACCCTCGAAAATAGCGAGGGATGCAAAGAGGCATGGGGGGTGTAAATAACAATGTGTGGGTCTGGGGATGTGAATGGCATTGCTTATCTTCAATCAATTTCAGTCAGAGGCTAAGCTTTTCATCTTGTGCCACAGTTGTGTGTCATTACACATGGCTCCTTATTTTCAGGGAAGTAATAAATGTGTAATTTATTTGCCATATAATGTGCCTTTCATCAAATCAATGCAGAGACTGTAAAAACATTCACCATCGTAGCCTGCATCATAATAATATTTAGATTTTCATAAATAAAAATCTGGTATTATGATTTAAAGCAAACAAGTGTCCAAAAGCTCTATTTTATTTATTTAATTTACATTTACTGTTGATTATACAATGAAAAGTGAGTGAGAGTCACAACCATAGTTTTGTTTAGGTAAACCAGACTGTAGGGAAATTAAGCTGTCATCAATATAAAAATGTATTTAGTTTGTTACCTCAGTGTATGACTGAAAGTCCTATATGTATATGTATATATATATATATATATATAAAAAAGTGTTTGTAATAAGTGCACATTGTGCGGTACATAAGGAACCTTCATGTAGCACTCAAACTCAAGGACAGCATAAGAAGTTGTCCTTCAGAGCCTTTTATGTACCTATTTTTTGCAGTCCATCAAACAGCCTTTTAAATAAGAACTTGTAGGAATAGTTTATTTATTATCAAATGCCAGTTGGAATAATTAGAAAATTTTGTTAAAGGTTAAAAAAAAAAATTGCAAAGATTGGAGATTGTATATTGTATAACAATATGTCACCGTGCATACAGGCATACCTGGTAATGTGGACAAGGCAGAGCATTTGCACAAAAAAACCAGCAAAAATAGAGAGTAAACGTGTGAGTGTCCACAAATCAAATAAGCTACAAACGCAGTCTATAAGCATTTTCCTTCACGCTTTGTCTAGAGCAGCTCAACAACAGGCCTAAAATTTAAATTCCCCCTCACAGGCAATTCAAAGTGTCTGGACTTGGTCTGTTCTTGTCAGCTCTCAGTTGCGACAGAACACAACTAAATCTTCTTGGAACTCCATTGATCCTCAGAAAATAAAAGTCACTCATATATATCCTCTACTGCCACCTAAATCTCCTTTTTTCAAGAGGTGGCACTCTTTCCTTCTTTCAACCCACCGATGACTTTCAGTTGCACTTCGAGGATGACCTAGCCACCATAGATCCACTGGCTGTGTCACAGTAGTGCTAATCACAGTATTTGTGGGGTCAATAATGGGTTGACATTAAAGAAAATGGCCTGCAAATACCCCAATGAAGACGCAGTGTTGTTGTCCACTCAATTTGATTGATAAACCCAGTGTACTTAAAGAGACAGCTGACCTAAGTCACAGTTTCTCTCAAATTCAAGTCATTATTGTGCTTTTTTTTTTTTTTTTTTGTCTAACAAAGAAACTGGTTTGGGCATTACAGGTGCGAGATAACGCTACGTTAGTCTTGTCCAGAGTGCTCCACACTCATCAGAACTACGACCAGAACCAGGAAAACCATGAAGAGCGTAAGTGTCTCTTTATTATACATGTAAACACACACTTGCTGAACCCAAGCTAGCACTATCACATTTCTCCAGGGCTTTTGTCAACATCCCTCCTGTCTTTTAACATGCTAGCACACGTTGTTTTATGTATAGTGCTGTTTGCGATTTTGCTAAAATAATATGCACTTTTATCCCCAGCCTTTTTGTGCGTATTTCACAATAGCTGATTGCTAAGCATTTCTACTCTGATATTCTCTCTGCATTCAGATTCACTTCACAACATCCACAACGCCCTGCCATTTTTAATCATCTGAGTAGTTTCAGTAAGCGTCTGCATGAATAAACAAAGAGGAAACATTTATGTCAGTTGTTTTTAAGAAGTGTTGTATTTTTCCCTGTTAGGAAATGCTCTTTTAGAAGATGACAAGGTGTTTCATTTGGTGAGGCCGGCAGATGAACTAGATGAGATCAAATCTAAACGAGGAAGCATAAAGGATAAGTCGATGACCAAAGCCATTACGGAGATCTATCTGACCCGACTCCTTTCTGTCAAGGTACAAACACAGGATCATTTATTCAATTAGATATTTGTCAGGGCACTTAGATGCTAATGGCTTTTTTATTTCTCCAGATGATTAGGTTAAAGTAAGGGTAGTTCTTGAGCTGTAGAGAAAATGCTAATACACTCAGAAAACATTCAGAAAAACCTGAATCTCTTCTGTCGCACTGGGTGCAAATGGCTATATCTCACGACTTTGATATTTGTGGCTGTGTTTTTTGTCTGTGCCCTGTTTCACATTTTTTGTGGCACCTTTTAGGGAACGCTGCAGCAGTTTGTGGATGACTTCTTCCGCAGCGTGCTGTGCTCTGGGGCAGTGGTGCCACCGGCTGTGAAATATTTCTTTGACTTCCTGGATGAACAGGCCCTGAAACACAACAATGTGGATGAGGAGACCATCCATATCTGGAAAACTAATAGGTAAAAGTGTCTGCGAAGACTGACAAATCACTCTCAAAGTTCCAATTCTATGTGTTGTAAACAGCAGTTGAAAATCTGCTCACATCCTTTACGAAAGTAAAGGTCCACTGCAGCAATGCAAAAGCCCTGCATTGAAAATCCAACTAAAGTATGTACAAAACAATAATCCTGGAAGTGCTTTAATATCAACAGTAAAAGCACCCTCTCTCTTCATCCTGTGACTTACCTTTTGTAGATATTTAAATATCTCTGTCTTTTCTACAATGACTGTGCATGAATAGCATTTAACTGCTGTAGCTAAACTAATTGGCACAAGTTTTAGCCATTTGATATACAGTTTAGATTTTAGCACTGTGGTTCTGTCAGAATACTGAGAGATTTTTTTCTTCCTCTTTTGCCCTTTTAATATTGGATACTTTTACCTCCTTGGGCCTCATCAGATTTTTCTGTGTAATATATTTCTCCCTCACTGACACAAAGCTGAGCTAAAACCTCACCGCGATACTGAGATTCAGTAGCTTTCTAAGAAATAAAACTTGCTAGCCAAGAAAGAGCTGAACACAAATGCACAATTTCAGTTCACTTAGTTTGCATTTGCAATCCCCCTACTCCCATGTGACATTTAAGCGCATAAATTAGTGTCACGTTGGCTAAGGCTCAAGAACACAAGACGACGGTGTTGCATGTAGATGCCAGTGATTGACGTAGGGCCGGCAAGAGAGACCCCACACAAGGATAAGAGATGAGCGAATTAATTACCTACTACATTCCACAATCTGCACCCATTCTGTTTATCAAATCAAGTGAGGGGCATGTATTAAATATGAATGTGTGTATGAGGCATAACAACAAACAAACATGGTAATTATGTCCCCAGCTAATTTAATTCTGTGATTATCACAACATTGCTATTTTTATGCTTCTATTGTATCTTCTCCGCAGCCTTCCCAGGAGATATTAGCAATCCAGTATTTACACTGTGTGCATTTCACATCTCAGACAACAGGGCATTCACCAATCAGGGAGGAGACCTTTTGGGAAACTACTGTATTTTAGGCATTCTTTTGAATTCACTGGCTGACACAAGGTGGGGAAGAAGCGCATTGAGCTTCCATTTCCCTGTTCAGAAGAGAAATTATCGGAATACGTATTGGAGTTGATTTTTAGACTGAATGGGTACTTAAAAGATCATATTTAAAATCTATGTTACTTTAGCATTTCTAATCTCTATTCATCTTTTTGTTTTTTCATTTTCAATGAACAATAATAATTCTCACAGAGGTCAGCATCGGATGAAATAGTAATAAAAATTGACATTCAGGGGCGTTACTCTGAATAAACTGATGCCTACAAGAAAGATTTTCTCTCTGTCCCTGCTATTATCTTGTGCTGCACCCAGCTGCACCTCAGGAAAGTGCTCTCACACATGATATGCCTACCTGATTCAAATGGATTCATAGATGCAATGTGGCTTATAAGAGTCTGGAGATGCAATTGTGATTGCAACATTGAAGGACTGTTTTCTTGCCCACGCTTTTTTGTCATGCAGCCTTCCACTGCGGTTCTGGGTGAATATCTTAAAGAATCCCCACTTCATCTTCGACGTCCACGTGTCTGAAGTGGTGGACGCATCTCTCTCTGTCATCGCCCAGACCTTCATGGATGCCTGCACCAAGAGCGAGCACAAACTCAGCCGGGTAAGTGGTGGAATCAAAGGAATGAGGTGAAAGTTGGGAGAAGGGTTGGAAGATGAGAACATAGTGGATTAAATGAGCAGTAGAATGGAGTGAGAGGAAGGACGCAAAGGTCTTACTCAGTGTCATTAGTGTGTCATTATTTTCATGCTTGTATCCACTTCCTGTCTCTAGGACTCTCCAAGTAACAAACTACTCTATGCAAAGGAGATCTCCACCTATAAGAAGATGGTGGATGAGTAAGTCCTGACTTGACTATTTCTTTTCAAGCTCTTGTTCTCATGTCACTTTGAAATGTGTCATTGCAAAATCTTTCTAAATAACGGCAATTGCACGATCTGCACAATCCACCTCCTGCCTCCCTGTGTCTTCATCTGCCTGTGTGTGTTTGTCTACTTGTGTGTGTAGCTACTACAAGGGCATCAGGCAGATGGTACCTGTCAGCGACCAAGACATGAACACTCATCTGGCAGAAGTGTCACGGGTGAGAAACACAGCTATTGTTTTCTGTGCCATTTAGTTTAACCTGCCATTAAAGTTACACCCCTTAAGACTTCACTGCATAGTCGACAGTCATGGTTACCGTGGTAACAGCCTGTGCAGCTTTGAATTCACTTTTCATTTTAATCAGCAGAATGTGTTATCAGTTTTCCCTATGTAATAATTGCCTGCCCCCATGATACAAGCCTTAAGCTCTGTGATTGGATTTCTCTTGCCCAAAAGCACCTTGGGAGTCGTAGTTGACTCCTACCTTAAATTTTCCACATGCTGTTCATGTGTCTTTATTGCAGGAATGTTAAAATTAAAATACTATACAGATAGGTAATTACTAAATTACTAAATGTCCTATCAAAAGCAAACATTTTTGTGCACAAGCCTGGAAGTAATGTAGAGAAAAAGGGTATACTAACCTTTGAAAGGCGATTCTGTAAATTCTACAACCAAAAAGCAAGAACTTGTATAATAGATTCTGAACAAAGGCACAAACATGGAAGAAAAGTGCCTTGCCAATTATATTTGGGATTTTTATTGAAAAAAAGGCAATAAAAGGCCACTGCTTTTTGTGTAGAAAACATTCTCGAACTATATCAACCAAGTCTGAACCAATTCCTTGTCAGCTGCTGTTGCAGTGACATGAGGATCTTAAAATGCTTTTCACAGATAGAATCAGGAGAGTTAGAGCTTTCATTTGTCAAGGTTTCGTGAACACTAAGTCAAGCATAAACCAAAACACACTGCACACTACCAAGGCTGGAGCATCCCAAGGCTTCCAGAGAATATTTTTAAAGGTTAAATGGCTGTTGCTGAAAAAAATCGTTGACTGTGAATAGGTTTTGACTTCACAATGTCTTTAGGATTTTAACATTATGGTTAATAATGATAGCAATAAATCATCTTTGTAGATGTTAGCAGGTGTATTTTTAGACCTGAAAACAAGAAATCAAATGCTCATTTGGTTCTCTGTAGTTCTGTTTTTTATCCAGTTTTTTTGTTTTGTTTTGTTTTTTTTTCTTGAAAATGTAATTAACCTTTAAACTGTCATTTATGTTTTTCAGTCTCACACAGACAAACTGAACACACAAGTGGCTCTCCATCAGCTTTACCAGTACGCCAGCAAATACTATGATGGGGTAAGAGGCCCTTCCATTCCTATCGTACCCAAAGGAGGCTATTCCACTGAATGCACTACTGCCCACTATATTACTGCCTTTCATTTTTTTCTCCCCTCACTCTTGATATGCCAGAAGAGTGATTGTATGAAATGTTAATTGAAAGCATTTCTGTGGGATGTGAATTGGAAAATTGCTCTGGGAATTGATTTTTAAGCGTCCATTGTGCATTGCCACTTGAGGTCACGAAAAGGGGATAAACAAAACCTAATGAACAAGTTGGATAAACAAATGGGGCTGTCAGTCTCCCCTAAGTGGGGCTCACAGACAATATGACGTGACCGTTGATGTCAAATAATGCCAATCTCTCCTACCATTCTCCACCCCATGTATCCCTTTTTGTGCTGTGCTAATTCTCTCGATCCTCTCCCTTTGGTTTCTTGATTTATTTTATTTTTTTTCCCCCCCAAACATCTTTCCATTTCCTCATTCTGCCAAATTGTCCTTCCTGTTTTTCCCTGCTCACTGTTTCCAACTTCTCCTTCATTCAGATCATTGCATCCCTAGATGAGGACCCGGCTGCCCAGAGTAAACAGCTGACCCTGCGGCTCCAGCAGATAGCAGCCGCCCTGGAAAACAAAGTGACTGATCTTTAACCCACTGAGGAGGGGAAGGAAGAGAAGGGGTGATAGTAGGATACTGCCAGTGACTAAAGGAGCTTATTTCTTCTATTTAGAGAAAAACACACGCACACACACACGCACACACACACACACACACACAAAAAAAACTGAAAATCAAGAAGGGAATCCTGTAGGTGTATGCATAGTATAACTTGGCCTTTGGACAATTCTCTCATCTGTAGAGTAACAGGGACTAATAAAATGCAGAAACAGAGTGAAAAGGGAAAGAAAATGATGGGTCACACTGTCATAGGTACGCCTTAAAGCTCCCTTGCCAAACCTTAAAGGTCTGTATGCTTACTCATGTTTCACTGACTATTGCTCCCACAATGCAGTGCGGCAAACTTCTCTCTGAGAAATAAGCCCCTTTTTGGCACACTGGCAAAGGAGATAATCAGATGTTAAATTTCTTTCTGTGTAGAAGAGGTTTTAAGAATTGTATTATATATTTTTTTTAATGTGCAGTCTTTATGCGGAAAGCTTTATAAGGAAAAAATTATCTTTTTAAATGGATCACCTTGTGGTGTGGATAGTGTTTTTATTAGCCTGTGTGTGCGTAGATGTCTGTGTGAAGTACAACATGTGAACAAGAGTGTACGTTGCTAAACTCGAGTGTGTGTTCACCCGGACTGCAAGTGTGTGAATGTGTGGGAATGTGTGTGCACACACAGGATGCCTATCGTCAAGCGTGAAGACGAAAGGCCGTCTGCTTTCTGTCGTTTTGATCCCCCATATACCTAGTTTCACACTGGAGCCTGTGCTCTGGCCAAGCTTTTTGACAGAGAGCAAAGGGTCCCCACAAGGACGCTGGTTAATCTAGCAATGTACAGGCTCATATGACTGACAGGTCACCTGTAGTTTCACATTTGAATTCTTAAATTTTGGCTCAGATTGCCACATGTGCTTACTGAAACCTAAAACAGCACAGTCTGTCCCTTTATTGTACAGTGCCATGATACATTCCACTTCAACTAAAGCACAGTGTGGAAATATTTAAAGCATTTCATTTAATGACTTGTTTTCTTTGCAAAAATTTTATGTTTTGTTACGTGTCAGCAGGAAGTAAGTGTATTCTGCCATGGAGCCATGTCATTCATATTAGCCCTGCAATAATGGCAGAATATCATGAGCCACATTCAGCTGTTGCATTAGCTTAGTAAATGTATTATTCACATAAAGTAGCAATTCAGCAATATATTAAGACATTTCTCCAAATTAATTCATGCATTTTTCGTGTTCATGACTTTTGTGCCACTTATTTAGTATTACCCTAATGATGTTCCAAATACTCATTAAGCATTCTGCCTCTAATGCTATGAAATAGCCTATTGCATATGATGTTAAGAATCTGCCGGAGATGTAGTTGGTACTTAAATGGAATGTTCTGAACAAATGATGGTGGCTTTAGCCTGTATATGTTGTTGAGGAGGTCAGGTTCAATCATGTATATAATTGTTACAGTAATTGGAATATTGATATGCCGGTGTGTGGGCCTGAGGTGTCAACAGGGTAGGAATGAGGGTTGAACATTTCTTGGACCATTAAACGCCGCCACGTTTTATCCCTAAATTGTAGGTTCTGCTGTTGACAGATGGTTTATTTGTACTCCCTGTATCTGATCATGGATGTGTGTAGTTGACAGAGCGTAACAAGCTCCAGAGACCCCAGAATGTTAACGATTCCTGCCTTGGCTAGAGAAAGGTTTGCACAGACCTCGAGCCTGCCTGCCTGCCTGCCTGCCTGCCTGCCTGCCCGCCATCTCAGCATGGCATCCTGCATCCTGACCAACAGCACTTGGCACTGCCCACTCAGCGCAGTGCAGAGTGGCACTCTGTATAATGGAATCAGCAGGGGAGGCTTTTGATCTTAATTGCATGCCGACTGCAGACTCCATTCTCGTCTCCACTGTTGTTTACTGCTGACTCTTCTCTCACTGACAGAGTCAATGCAAAACGCTTCTTTCAGAGCCTTTCTTTAACCAAAAATGTGCCTTATTGAATAGGATGATGTGTGTGTGTGTTGAGGCGAACTATACATGTGTATATGCATACACACAAACACACACACACACACACACACACACACACACACACAAACATACATACTGTTCCTAAATTATTCTAATGGTAACATAGGTTATTATGATGACGATAGTGCTATAGACACAGCAATGTATTTGGACTTGTGATATTATATGTGCTGTCTAAAATGCTAGATGCCCCGCTGCAGCCATTTGCGTGCCAATAGGTTGAAGACATTTCAGTATGATTTCTTTAATGGTTGCAGTTTCAATGTGTACATTTCCTTTGGGTGTCTGTGGTGTGTGCTTTGTAGGACTTTGGTGGCAAAGGCAAAAAGCCCAAATGAATAAATGTAAAACAGAGGCCAATGTGATTTGGGTTTCCCTTGAAAATATTTGGCATTCCTCAATTAGTCCGAAGTCAAAAGGGTATCCTTATGTAGATTGAATATAGCGCAAATTGTGTTCATTTTGGTGTTAATTTTTTTGCCCTGTGTTTCTAAGCTATTCCACGGTGTGTACGAAAAATGACTATACTCGACAAATAACCTTTCTTACTGCTGTGCAGTTATTATTTTTATTTCTTATTTCTTATTCCATATAAATCTTTGTAAACAATGTTGAAATACTGTATTCTAATTGTATTAATCCTATGCATCGAGTCCTGGGACAAAAAAAGCAAAAGAGAAAAAAAAAAAAAAACCCACTGTTCGTGCAGTTGTCGAGACCTTTTCCATTTTGAAATTTGTGAATGTGCCGTAATGATAAAAGAAACTTGGACACTTCATTTTTCAATACAGGACCATTCATGGAAGCCAATGTTTTCCTCCCCATCCAAGATTCCTCAGAAGACTCTTGATCTTGCACCTGATCTGGTTGTACTGGATAAACTTAATTATACAAAGGTTGTATTTGGACGGAGCAGTTACCCACAGGTTTCATCATACACTCCTCCGTGAATAAACTCAGAGACATATATGCCCTTCATATCTGTTGTGTTTCTTTCCCTTTTAGAATATTGATTTGCTTCAATAGAACGCTCACCTCCCATGCATACTTCATGAGTTACAATCACCTTGGATGACAGAGTAACTCTTGACACAGGTAGTCAATTTCTTGTTTCTTGAACTGAATATTTGCCATAAGACGTTGGTATTTTTACAGCTCATGAGAAAACCCCAGATTCACTGAGGAGGTTATGCACATGCAGGAGTAATAGGCGAATTTATGAAAATGATTTCTTATTCAAGTCAAGCAATCACTTTATGAAGGAGAGGGCCAGGCGCTTGAACATTAGCTTTTTTTTTTTTCTTTTTTTCTTCTTATCACAGATATTCTTGTATATCATGACCCCAAATGACTTTCTTGATAGCATCAGTCTCCGTATACTACACAGACCATGATGGCTGGTACTTTTTTCTCTCCAAATGCCACATCAGGTTCCTGTCACAGGGCTCAGAATATCAACGAGAAGCCTAAGTCTGGCTTCATGAAATGAGTTGATAATGTAAATAGCTGCACAGCATCTCTGTCACCGGCAGTGAAGGTTGAAAAATTGCTGCGAAAACATTAATTAAGTACTGACAGCTAAGAATGAAATTGGAAAAAAGAAAGATGAAAGGCAAAATTGCCTCATCTGATTGCTTAACTAACCCCGACGCAGGAGTGGAGATATCAAAGACAGACCAGCGGCCTACACATGCCATCTTCTAACTAAACAGATCATTGATGCAGCAACATAGAGCAACCCCAAGGGCTGCTGACAAAGCCAGAATAATTAGATATGATTATTGCAAGCACAGCATCAAAGCATATACTGTATTTTATATTTCTATTAAGACTTGTTTAGAGCCTTAACAGCGAACAGTATACAATAGCAGTATATGGCATGCAATGCACTGCATTGCGCCTCATCTTTGATGTCTTCGAACCATACTAAACACCAAGGGTAATTATTGTAATGTTGTTTCTAACAAGAAATTGGGTTAAAATCTGCATGTTATTGGCTTCTGTTCTCTTGCCTGGGATACTTCATACACAGCAGCCAGCTTCCTCTTCAAAAGGAGGTAGTTGTGTTTACCAGTAGGTTGTGTTTCACCTCCATGTTTTAAATCTTTTAATAAGATTTAACTTTGATTTCCTCTGCCTTAGGGAAAAAGATGAAGGAGGAGAACCTGGCCAAAATAAAAAACAATGATGGTGTGGTGTCATTTTAAATAGTTGTTTTGGTAACGTAAAATCCCAGCAGAAACTGAAGCCGTATTAAATGAGGCTGTATAAGCCATGACATCAGAGATCTTACTGGACTGTCTTAAAATATCCATTTATTTGCATTTTGAACAGACTTGTGGGATTGTGTAGTTTGAAGTTAAACTCTTAAACCAGAGCAAGTCAAGCTTACATCAGGAGGAAGATAACTCTGCTCTACTCACGAGCGAGTGTAATTGGCTGAGAGGTGAGACCCAGGCTGACTTGTCAAGAAATAAAAATCTTTTTGGGAAGCCAGCAATACACAACCATTAATATTTAACTGACAAAAAAACCTTTTCTGTGGGAAATTTGTTCTATAGCTCTAAGTTAGGCTGCTGTAATTCAGTGCAATTGTCTCCACTATTACTTTGACAGTTTGTCTTGTTTTGTTTACCTAAATTGCACTTAATAAATTCACGTTTGTGCTTTAAACGTTTTTATTATTTGATTATGCTGCATCCTGAAGATGTCTGCCATTGCATATCCTTTCGCTCTTTTTTGTAAGATCCTGGTTCTGAGAAATGAATAAAGAATAAGTTTACACTTTATTCATGTGTCTCCTGTTCCCAGGTACATTGAAAAGGTGTTGAGTTTCCACTTCACTCCTCTAATTAGTATTGGCCCTGAAGAGATAACACAAAATCCATTTGGCCCAAAGTACTTTGTGATATGCGGGAGGCAAATTTTGTACTAAAATGAGTCTTTATTGGGAGGACCCCTTTGATTTGGTTGATTTAGTGCGATCTTTTAATTAAATTAATCAGACTATTGTGTAATTACACAAAGCGCACGGCTGGAATTGGAGAGCTGTCATCTTCATCTTCTGTATGAAGATACATCAAGTATTTATCCAGCACAGCTACAGTCTAAAAACCCTTCCTTACTTTCGTTTGTTATCGCTCAACGTATACACGAGTTTGTTTTGGGGTTTTTTTTAATCCCGCCATTCTTGCAGCAGTAGTGCTGTGTTCACTGCCCGTGGGAATATACATAACAATCGTTTTGGTAGTAACTATTTGCAACTGGGTTATATGATTTTTGTTAGTTTTTAGTTTTAGATATAGTTAGTTTTGTAGATTACAGCATGTTCTCTGACTTCATAAGTATAATATGCGTCACTCAAAATAGTCATAAACTATAGATAGTCTATCCTTTTATGTTTTCCCTTATTATTGAATGCAACAAATAACCACCTCCAGTTTGCCCAAACTAACTAAAATGACTAAAATGACTGACCAATCAGAGAGGTTTCTGTGACGCTGTTAACCAATCGCTGCTGGTTTAATATTCTCTTATCCAATCCGTTTCCGGGGGGCGGTTCTAAATTTGTGTAACCCCGCGATGGATGATGGAAGATGAATGAAGCAACTAGCTAACCTTTAGCCAGAGACATCAACATCACAGCATGTGAAATGGCACCAATATCCCGGAAGAAGGAACTACGGAATGATAAAAACACTATCGGAGCCGCTCAGAGAGTCCACGTATTGGCTTCTGGATGCTAGACACAGGAAGTAAACAGAGTAGCCCAGTGATCCCGGAGCAGCCGGCTAATAACAAACGTTAGCATGCATTGGAAAGAGTCGTCTGGTTTGGAAATGAGCCCTGTCACCAGAATCAAGTGACAACACAGCATCTCGACACGGTAAATCTTCATCAAGATGCATTATTTGTCTATTTACGTTCACCTCTGGCTTCGTTCCTTTAAAAAATTGCCTGCTCTTGTAAACGTTAGCACACGCTGCTAAACGAAGTAGCTAGTTAACGCTAGCTGGCTGTGGTGGAGTTTGTTTATTCAAACTAAAGAAGTCTGCTGTTGAGGTTTTGGTTGGCTTATGTGCACGTCTGGTTTCTGATATTGTCATAATCTGCACCTCTCAAATGAAACGTTTATTGCGATATCACACAGGTATGCGTTGCATTTCAAAGTCAGGATCTTCTTTTCATAAGAACACATGTCGACAACTGTACTTAACTCAACTCAATCTTATTTCACTTTGACAGACTGAGGCATCTTTGGCACCATGTACCATGTACCTAATAGCTCCATGACGCCCCCCAGCAGCAGCAGCAGCAGCATTACCGAGCTGCTGGGCTCCCTGTGTGATTGCAGCCTGTCTGGTGTGTCATGGAAGCGTCGAGCCTTGGGAGGGGTCTCCAGAGAAGCTTTTCACAGAGCTCTGAAAAAGCGTGCTTACGGTGCCCTGCTGTCCAAACTCTTTCAAGATGGCACCAAGGGCTCAGCCCTGGCACAGAGCACCATAGCCACCACGCCGCCCAGAAACAAAGTCCTGATGATAAGCTTCGACTTGCGGGTGGCAGGGTGCAGAGAGGAAGCAGAGAGGTTAGAGGAGCAGCTGGAGAGGCTGCCAGAGGGAGCATCCTCTGGCTTAAAGGAGGTGGATGCTGTCCTTGAGCTCCTTGTGCACCTTGCCGGCTCAGCGCCTCCACCGCATACATCTTTCAGCAGGGATTACATGAGACGAGAGCGCCCTGTGCTGCGGAGGCCTCGGCCATGGGACTATCAGAGTGAGGAGCTGCAAAGGCTAGAGGCCCGGGCGTGGGGGCTGGTGTGTGGAGAGGAATGGGGGAATATGGAGAGTTTGTGTGGTACTCAGAGGTTAATGGATGCCCCTCCGGGCACTGGGCTGCTGGCCCTGAGGACTAAAATGGAAGTGGAAGAAAGGTTTGAGAAGGAGACCAGGATGACACTGTTTGGCGCCCTGCAGCATACTCGTACTTCAGACATGGACATCAGATTGGACCTGCCTCCTATCCCGAGTAATATTGATGTAACTGGGCTCGCTATTAGGGTAGGATGCTATGCCTTACTATTGCATCTAAGCTAATGCACATTGTTTAATTTTGAATTATATTTTGTGGTTAGTGCTGTAGCCCCACAATAAGAAGGTCGCAAATTCAGTTCCTTGGTGCTCCAGTTTCCTCCCACCGTCCAAACACTTACACATTTGGGTTAATTGGTGAATCTAAACTGTCCGTAGTTCTGAGTGTGAGTGGTTGTTGGTCTCTGTCTGTCTCTGTGTGTTGGCCCTGCAACAGACTGACAACCTGTCCAGGGTGTACCCTGTCCTCCACTCAATGTGAGCTGGGATTGATTTATATATTTATATTGGGATTGATAGGACCAATTTCCCAGTCTGGGATAAATAAAGTATCTATCTATCTATCTATTGGCTCCAGCATCCCCTCGCGACCCAGAAACGGATAAGCAGTAGAAGATGAATGAATGGCCACTTAGCCTAGTCAGTCTGAGAAACAGTTCATATTTGTAGCATTCTTTGTTTGAAGTTTTAACCACATCGTTATACATCATTATCAATGTCTGTACAGGTCCCCCCCTCTTTAGATCAGTCTGAAGATGAGGGCTTCCAGTCAGCCTCCAACCTAACCCCTGACTCTCAGTCAGAGCCAAGCTCCATTCCTGATGTTGATATATGGGAGGCTGTCCGCACTTTTGAGCCGGGAAAGCGTCGCTGCTGGGAGTCTGTTGGCTGGTAAGTGCCATGTCAGTTGTGCTGCAGAAAAGTGAAAAGCACTTTCATCACAACAAAATGAAAGTCAAGACTTTACCAAGTGAACCCACCTGTTTTCATCACTGGTCAGCCTGCTTGGGGTTATAAGGTATTTTAGAATAACTTTATCATACAGAAAGTATGTAAAATGTTAAAATACTTATGGCTAGAGAGTGCATTGATGTTTATCTTTTTTTTTTTCTTTTTTCTCAAAAAACATTTAATTTAAAACCATCTGAAGCAGAGAAATACAGAGCAGAGCAGAGAAATACATCAATACATAATCAAATACAGAAAAAAATCCTCAACTCTTTACAAACTGAACACAACAGATTCTTGGCATTGGAATACAAGTGGAAGTAGCAGATGCAGTATAACAAGCACACCTACACCGTCAGTTTGACTCTCCCTCTCTGGAACAAAACTCTAAATGCTTTTGTGTTTCTACCATAAGCCCACCAGGGAAAAGGGAGTCTCTCTATCTAACGGAGGGAGGCAGGGAAGCCTTTGATCAGCTCTATCGACTTTGGGAGGGGGAGATAAGGGTAGTGAGCACTAGTACGCCCTCTCCTATCCTCCCACTCCCTCTGGACTCTCAGACCCAACTGGTATCCGACCTCCTAAATGTCCTGATTGGAGTGGCGTCCACCACCTTCCCTCTGAATCAGGTTTGTTTCATTATCATTATTTATCAGGCTCTGAAATGCTTTCAAATGCAATTGATTTGTTGTTTTATGGCTCTGTCAGACTGAAGAGATAAAAGTGCAGGTGCTAGTAAAAGCACTATGGCAGCACACAATTATAAAAATTCACCAGAGAAAATGGAATTGGACAAAGAGAATCAATAAACACCTTGTGCATGTGTGATAAAACGAGCCCAGCTGATTTATTAAAGCATATTGCATTGTAACAATGCAAAGAAACTGGACAAGAGACACGAGACGTGATACATTAAATCAGGAAGAAATAAGTGAAAGGATTCCTAATGCCAAAAAAACAAAGCCACCAGGGGAGCCCTTCAGCTGCTTTATTGTTTCCTATTAAATTTTTGTTTTTCCAGAGGCTTCTAGTTAGTTTTTACAACATAAATTGAATCCCAATTCCCTAGTTGACTGCCTTAGAACTTTATGTTGTATCTCTTGCAGACTTTCATCATTAACATGTAGGATGGAACAGGATGTTAACAAACACATTACAAACAATATCTTGAACATCTGTGCAATCTAATATAATACTGATACGCAAAATTGCATGTCTGTGCTTTCCAAACCTGTTCAGATGGTAAGGGAAGTGTTTATTAAACTCAGAGTTAATTCTCAAAGTCATTGTCTGTGGGTTTTTTTTTATTTATTTTTTTGTTGTCTCAGAAGGGCTCAGTCTAGGAATTTGGTATCCATTTCTAATAAAGGGAAATCATGGGAAGGACAAAATAACAAACACCTGGTTATATAATACAGATTGATATAATATAATGCAGGCAATGCTGCCAGAAATCACCATGGAGGTGACTCCCTGACAGCCTCAACGAATGTTCAATAATATGAGCTTCACTAAGACAATCTTGCAGCTGCAGAATTATTTTATTGGACGTCATTAGACTGTGTGGTTATTCATTGTATTTTCTCACCATCTTTTAAATATTAAATTTCCTTTCCAGAGCATTCAGTTTGATGTCAGGCCTGGTGTGTGTGTCTCTGGAGCTTCTCCGGAGAGTGTGTCACGCCTCTTGGGGGAGCTGGCCCAGTACGGCACCTACTACCTGAGGCTTAGTCGCTTCTCTCTGCAGAGTGCTGACAAGAAGGGACTAGTCTTCCAGGTGTATATTTTGTACATTCATCATTAATATCAGTGAGGCAGCACATTTTACACACCATTCCTTCACATATATTCACTGGGCACTTATTTAATGATAGGTGTTGCCTCATTAGTTCACTTAATTCAAAAGACTTAATTCATTTAAACATTTTCACTAGTTTGTTTACAGGCACCCGCATAAATGATTATAAGATAGGTTGTGGAAATAGAATACACAGTGTAAATGAAAGTGGTCAAACCATATCAGATCTTTGTTATCAGAACTATGAAAGAACATCAAAGGATAGTTCCTCAAATTTTTCAAGCTTCTTAAAACTATAGTTATGTAAAGCAAAGATAAAACAGGTTTTGCTTTCTGGGCACATCTGTGCTCTTACTGGCCACCAAGTTATTTCCACCTACTATATTTTTAATGTAAGATTAGAAACAAAATCCATAGTCTGTTCTGGTTTCAAATTCATCCACAACTCCAGGTTATGTGGCATCAGCAGCCAATCAAGTGGTGTGTCAGGGTGTTGGCTAGTCTCTTCATATTTCTCTCAACTATGTTAATTATGAAGCAGCACTATAAGATTGGAGGTTCTGTATGAGAAGATCACTTAAAGACCAGGATAAATAGCAGGAATGTTTCAGTGCTTGTATTCGTTGTTAGCTATGCATGCATATTTATCAATGTACGCACAAGATCAGTTCACCATTTTTGAGGTTTTTCACACACACAGATTTTTAAAATAATACAAGTGTAAATTAAGTTCCTTTCTTCTTTTCACAAGTATTAAAATGGTGTTTGTCTCCAAGGCTTTCACAGGTGGTCTGAAGAAGTATCTGCATTACTACAGAGCATGTGTTCTTAGCACTCCACCCACTCTCAGCCTGTTGACCATTGGCTTCCTCTTTCGGAAAGTTGGCCGCCAACTCAGGTAAGGTGAAATCCTGTTCTTCTCCTCTTTTCCCGATCTGTGTGCTTTGTTCTTTTCACACATGTGAAGCTTAACCTCAACCAGACAGAGCATTCACACCATGACAGAGAGGACCTTGTTGCAAATATCATCTATTCAAAGAAATCTCTATTTTCTTTTAATCTAAGGTACCTGTCAGAACTGTGCTGTGTAGATGGGCCTCTGGGTGCTGGCCAGGCTACCTTCCCTGTGGTGAGTGATCTTTTATCTTCAAACTGCAATATGTCATCCTTCATGCCTGTGTTTAGCTGATCAGGTGGGATGTCAGCTCAGTGCTATGTGGCTCTCCTCAGGGCGTTAAACTGCTGTCCTACCTGTACAATGAAGCACAGAATAACTGCAGCAATGAGAACTACCCGGTCCTGCTGTCGTTGCTGAAGAGCAGCTGTGGACCTTATACACGGTCAGTCCCCATGCTCCTCCTGCAGACATGTGTCCCAAGAAGGCAAAAATCCAACCAAAACACATGACTTTCTGTCACTGACGTGTAAAATTAAACTTTGCTGCATTGATGTGTGAGCATTCTGTCTTTGCTTAGGTTTGTGTCTGACTGGGTGTATAGTGGTGTGTTTCGAGATGTTTATGGAGAATTCATGATTCAGGTCAATGAGGAGTACCTCAGTTTCAGAGGTAAGACAAGATACATGTACACAAACATGCTGTCAGATAAACACTTTGGCTTTGCTTCGCAAGTTTGGAAAATAAAACGCGCATCAGACAGATTGCTTAGCAGAAAAAATTGATTTTATTATAGCCTTTATTGCCTGGTTGCATTTGTCCTTGTGTCTATAAAGGGTGGTATGAAATTATTGGATAATAATCAGTGGGAAACAGAATCAGCTACCACAGCTGTGGCAGCAATAGAGCCATCTCTGCTCAGGGAAGCTCAGGGACGGAAGAGTAAATGCTGTTCCTTTGTTCTTTTCACTTGGTAAACCACGCTGGGTAAAAGAAACCGTCTTTGGAAATTAATGTTTTATTTTTTTTCCTCTTGCATTTCATCTCTTGAAATTGTCCTTGACAAATCTAAACCAATTAATTGTCTTCTGTCCAATTAATGACTCGACTCCTTAAGGAGAGCAGAAGAGTGAAGTGGAGGAGATGAGGCTTTCAGGGAAGATAAGCACAGACCCATCTGCACTCTACAGGAACTGACAGACTCCCGTGTTTGTTAGTTATTCTGCCTTAGTCATGCTGCTCTTCAATGCCACATCCCTATTTTATGTGTTTAGTTGCTTCTCATTATGAATTGAATATGCATGGATTTCTTACAATAGTACTAATACTTACAATAGGAAATGAAGACAATCATATGTTGGAGCTCGTGTGTGTGTGTGTGTGGGGGGGTGTGTGTGGTTAGGCTTTGGGTCAGACAAAGCTATATTGGGAAAACATCACCTGGGTCTTGGGTATATTGTGTTATATTAGTGAAATGTTAATAGATAAAGATTTATCCAGTTGAAACCTTGTTTTCCAAGTACACACTGTAACTGCCTAATATTGACACTGCTCCACAAATGTGGTTTTGCATGAATCATTACAGTCTGCCCAAACACTGCATGTCATGCAACACCCCATCAAGGTCAGACCATCGCCTCAGTTTTGTCTGGCTAAGAGGTTCATTTGCTCATCGGCTACACCTCATCAACTCCTACAGTGAACCTCTGCACTTCTCGCGCCGGCTTTTTGGAGGGCACACAAATGTCATTGTTCTCTTTGAAGTCCGTCGGCCAGGGAGGCAATCAGTGGCAAAGCTTTCTTGGCAAGCTGCAGGCTTTTTGTAAAGAGCTTTGGAAGCTCAGTGCATTCATGTTCTCTTATGCTTTTTGCTTAGGATCACTGAGCTAAGCGCTAACAATTTCCAAGTGTTAATTCAAGCAGGCCAAGTTTTGCCATGCCCCGTAAGTCATACTAATAAGGAAAAGTTTGAGGCCCAATTCAGGCAGGGTCTAATACTCTATTGCTGGTACTTTTTCTACTTCAGTTGTGAGAGAGTTGTACTGTTGTCAGAGACGTAATGGGCCAGTTAAACTACTTGGTTTAATTTTTAGAGCAGCATATAACTTGAATCCTCATATTTCTGCAGACAAACACTTCTGGGTTCAAGGCTACACTCTGATCTCCAAGGATGTGGAGGATTGTGTTCCCCTCTTCCTGAGACACATCGCTAATGAGGTGTATGTGTGCGGAAAGACCATCAACCTCCTGAAAATCTGTTGCCCACAGGTATGTTGGGAACATCCATATATGCAAATGGTTATATATTATATTCTAAATTTATTCAGTACAAGAAGAATTGTTTTAACCTTCTATATTTTTCTTTTACTGTTCCTTACTGCTATACTGGTTCAGAAATGCCCAGATTCGCTCTGAAATCGACTAAATCCACATGAAGGCCATAAATTATTCCTGAACTATGATTCCACCTATTTGGAAATATTCAATACTGCCACATATGCTGACAGCCTGCTGCAAGTAATTGTCAAAATACTATCATTGGTATTGTGGTGCAGTCTCTTGTGGTATAGAGTCTGAGGTGTTTCCATCATTTATTGCATACATTTAATCTCTTTTGTCAATGCAGACTTTTTCCAGCTTAAATCCTGCCGGGTAAAATACAAATACTGGCATTTCAGATAAACACTATATTCCTTAATGATGCTCCTTAATGGAGCTGTTATGCTGTTCTTTTGGATGAAACCATGAATTTATCATTTGATCAAGCCATTTTTATAATTGGTTAATCATTAAGGAAATTTCAATTTCAACCCTTCCGCTTTGTCAGATGCGAAGATCAACTGTTTCTCTCAGTTTTACTTCATGTAAGCTAAATGTTTTTGGGTTGTGGATGGTTTGACAAGAATAAGATTTGAAAGAAACAGTTTGAGGGGGCAAGGCAAGCGTGTTTAGTGTTGTTGTTTTTTTGTTTTTTTGTTTTTGTTTTTTTTTTTTTTACACCCCTATCTTTTCAGGACAAATTTAATAATGGAGAAATTAAAAAAAGTCCCATGAATGGCTCTGCAATTAAAAGAGTCACTGGTTACAGTAGTAGATATATGAGATGATATCAGCTCTCAATAATGACTTTTATTCAGAATTGTAATTATTTGATTGTTAAATATGATTATTTGGTCAGTAAAGCATCAGAAAATTCAGATAAAGTCAGACAGGTTCACTTGTCTCCAAAGCCTTTTTTGTTTTATCCAACAGGTCAAAAAACATATTCTTTCCATCCTGTTAAGAAAACGTGACACATTTTTCATCAAAATCTTTTTAAAGATAATTTTATATATATATAATGATTATATAAGTTTCTCATAGCTTATTAAATAGTTTCACATGTAGGTAATATTTTATCGATATTATATCATGTGTATATATTTCACATATCATGACTACCTGTATTGTGATACCATCAGTACTCAGCTCTAAATGTTGTTGGTGTCTCCCAATAAGTGCTGCTGTGATTCCCAGCACCTATATACAAAGCCTATTCAAAATTCAAAAGCCTATGAATTTAAGTGATCTATAAAAGGACCCCTCAAACCTTCAGTGAATCTTCAAAGTCTTTATGTAATGTAATTGTATTTCATTTTCTCATATCCCTGTGACTCACCTGATGATTTACCAGCCCATGATGTTTTTTATGATTTGACCTCTCTGACCTAAACCTCAGGGCTCGTTTGTCTAACTAATTGGCTTTCTCTGACTACAGCTTTTTCATTTAGCTAATTTCCATTATTGCTTTGTGTGTTTTTTTTTTTTTTTTTTTGGTCTGGAGAGAAACTGCAGGGGCAATTATGAAAACGTATGAAATTATGGGTTGAAAACTGAGAGTGGATGGTGGTATAATGTGTTTCGTGATGGTTAATTTAACTCGTTTCAATTTGAAAATTTACATGTAAAGCACCAAAACAAAGCCATTCAAGGCACCTATTCTAAGAAATGTAACCAAAAAACAATAAAACGAAGATGAAAGTGAACATTGAGATAACTTTAGTCTCGGCAGTCAATTCAGGGTCCAGCTAAAGGTTCATTCAAATTCATTTCAATTTATATTTTAGATAACATAAGTCAACACAATGAGATCATGGAATAGGCACAGTGAGTATGGTCAAGGTGAATATCATCATACCATAACTAATAGCTTTTAAATAATTTTTTCTGATGGTATGTAACTATTCATTCCTGAAAACTGGGCTTGTCTTAAAAATGTTTTTGGCAATAATGAATACCATCATGTAATGCAATTTGTGAAACTATGAAATTATATTTGATATTTAGTAAAATACTGGTGCATTTTGAAGCAAGGCTGTTGAATGTGTGAGGCTGTTACACACCTAAAGCTGTTGGAGAGAATTTAATCGATTCCAAACCTTGAATTTGAAGTAGATGTAACCCTGTCTCGGCACAGGTCACTACATTGACGCTCATTCATATTTATTCTCTCTCTCTACCACCTCATCCTGGATTCATTGTTAGTTTGTCATTGGATGTATCTGCAGAAAGTTGTTGAGCTGTCAGACAGCAGGCAGTACACATTTTGTTATGACAGACACTTTGAAGTTAGTGTTTTAAATGAGAGAGGCATTAGGATTAGCTGCTATTTAGACTACATGAAAAAGTGAGTGAACCCAATGGAGTTACCTGCATATATGTTTAGAAGTGTGTTGAAATGGGGTCAGAAGCTGCATTATTGAACAATATATCACAATTAATTTCAAACAAATGATTGTATAATCCCTTTCCATAATGAGTAGACCATTTAAACATGAGCCCCTTGGCTAACTCCAAACAAGAATGGAGTTGGTGTGTGCTCTCTCTATGATGGTGTATGACTCTCTCTCTCTCTCTCTCTCTCTATATATATATATATATATATATATATAAAAAGCTCAAAGATTTGAAGAAGCATAGTCAACCATTTGTCGTAAAAAATGTCTCAAAAGACTTACAATCAATCAAGAGAAGTAAAACTGGTAATGGTTACAAAGTCATGAGGCAGTTCATATCTTACTTACCCTTCAGTTAGATAAGCTGTATATAAATGGAGAAAGGTGTTACTGTGGCTACTGTGTCAAGTGGATACCCATCTAAGATGACTCCAAGGACAGTGTAGAACACTTAATGAAATTAAAGGGACTCTGAGAAGCAGCCAAAGGCTCAAAGAAATGATTGCCTCTAACATCTCTGTTCAACAGTAAAAACAAGTTGCGTGTTTACGTTAGCATAGTATCCATGGCATACCTTCATGCAGGAAACAACCGCAAGTTTGATTTGAAAAAACAATTAAAAAAACAGCTTGACACCTTAAATTATGGGGACTAATGAAACTTAGGTTTAATTGTTAATTGTTGAAAGAACTCTCAGCACAATGTGGAGACCACTCTTCACCTCTTGAACCCTTTGGCCCTGGACAGTTCAGCGTCATAAATGGAAGAATAATTGGGAGAGTTCCCGACCATCTCAAAGGATCTTTCAAGATGATAATAGGGTGCCGATAGATTGAAGTTTGGGCAATCAATTTCATTTATGTAATGCCAGTTTACAACTTAACTCATCTGAAGGTCTAGACCTTCTTGTTATAAAATTATGCCCAAATAGCAGGTGTTTTGCAAACGTGGCAAGGAATGCTCCCTTTAAGAGGCAGAAAACTTGCATAGAACCAAAACCATAAAATAACAACACAGTATTAGCTTTTTATTATCATATATTCAGCAGCAGATGTTGAGCAAAACCAGACTCAACAGCTTAAAGTGGGAGGCACCAAGTAGATCTACTGCTGAATAATTTTTAAACAAAGGAAATCCACCTGCTCAGTACACTAAACCCAAAAGAAATGATGTAAAATAGCTTGAGTCCCTAATCATAAGAATACGCCTGAGCTGACTAATTTCTTCGGGAAGAATGGTCCTAGATTCCTTCTAAACTTGCTCTGTGTATATTTAATGGGTTTGCAGGATCTAAAACTGATTGTAATGATTATAAATGCTCGTGTTATTAGTTTAAATACATCATGTTTGTCTCTACTTGTGACTTAGTTGAGGATCACATCACATTTTATGACCAATTAATGCAGAAAAGCTAGTTCATTCCAAATAGCTCACATTCTTTTTCTTGCCACTATAACTCAGCGAGGCTCCTTTTATGATAATGACTTTCCGTTTGCTTTGTGTCCGCAGCACTACATCTGCTGGTCGGAGCTGCCGGTTCCTCGAATTGCTGTCACTTTCTCCCTCCAGGAGGTGGAGGAGATAGAGAGGGACTGTGCGGTGTACCGTGGACGCATGGAGAGGATCGCTAAGCACAGCGCCATCAGCAGGGAGGAGCAGGTATTGAGATACCCAAGTTTCTGTCCATGCAGTCTGACACGTCTATAATGCATCGTTACATTTTGTTTTCCTGAAGTTCAAGCCATTGTAAATTTTGCACCTCCTCACTTTTGTCAAAATTTTCATCAATGATGTTTTTCATCTGTGACCAGTTTTACACTTTACAGCCATCATGGTATATTACCTCATAAAGTCTCACTTAGATGATAAAAAAAAAAAAATCAAGGGAAGACTGAACTGAAGGGAGGGAAGGAAGTGTCATTACACAGGTACTGTCCTGCAAGATGAAGAGAGGAGTTTCCCTTTTTACCCCTCTCCCCCACATTTTTTTTTTTTTTTTTTTTACCATAGCATGATCCATAATTATGACATTACCCCTCAAGTACTGAGAATTTCAGCAGCCAAGTTGTTAAGATGATGCATTTGAAGTCTGGGGCGTCTATGTACGGCATGATTTAGTGGAACTTGATGGTTTTGCATGGCCTGTGTAGTGTGTGCTGCTGGCTGCACTGACTGGCAGAACGGGGAAGGAGAGGTGAGCTACAGGGCAGGTGGATAGATCTTAGTTAATGATGATTCTTTTGGCTGTATATTGTTAGGTCCTGCGTACAGAGCAGGCTCGCCAAGAGCTGATCAGTCAGGTCAGAGAGTCAGCAGCCAAAACCCTGGAGAGCATCCGCGGTGAGTGATACATTCACACTCACACGCACACACACGTGAATACGCTATTTATATTCTGTGCTGCTCGACATATATGCACCTCACCTCTCCACTGAGTATACCTTATATGTACCCATAAGTCACATTTGCTTGTTGACTCTTGACCATCAGCCCAGTTCATTCCTCTAAGGAGAGCAGCAGTGATCCACAGTGAGGAATGCTTTTGATCTGCTTCCAGTACAACGTGTTGAGAAAACTAATTATTATTTCTAGCACAATTTAGCAAACTCCACACATCATTTATTATTTCAAAAGATGTGTGGCAAACTTTGGGAGGGGTGGTGGTTTGTTCGGGGAATGTCTGGCCTGATGATCTGAGTGTGTTTTGGCATATTAGTGTGTTTGTGTGAGGCAGATGGTGATATTATTTTCTGTGTGTGTATGTCTGCATGTGTGAAAGACGGAAAGAGAGGCAGAGGGAGATGTTATGTACTTTCCTAAGTGGGAGGGTAAGCAGCCCACTGTTATCTTTTCTTCCTCCTGTAGGGCGCCAGGTGTCACAGCGTCTGGCTGAAGAGGCCAAGAAGAGGGAGCGATTTGAAGAGTTGAAACAGCACCTGGAGCAGGAACAAGAGGTAGTGTTGTGTTTTTAAAACTGTTCTTGTGCGTGCATATGTCTCATGCATGAGTGGCTTAGTGAGCAGTGGTATAATGGCTCAATAGAGCCAAGAATAAAACAAAGGAGTCTTCTTACTCTGTATTTTTGAAAATAATTCAAGTCCAAAGCTTGATGAGGAAAATCCTGTGAACAAAAACCTGTGTATAAATATATATATTTCAGGTACAGCTTTTGTGGTATCTTTTTAGAAGCCAAGAGCTTATTCGTGTGTGCTTGTGTTTGTATTTCGCACCAGTGGCGAAGTGCGGCCAAAAAAAAGCAGGAAGAGGATGACTTCAGCTTTGCCCGAGAGCTCAGGGATAGAGAGAAAAGACTGCAAGCCTTGGAGGAGCAGCTGGAGCAGAGAGCCAGGTTGGACTTCTATTACGGCTGTACTGCTTTTACAGTCATACTAGACAAGTTAATCCTTTATCGATTTAATCTATGTCAGTATTTTAAGTTGAAGACATGGACTATATTAGGGGACATCAGTTGCGTCTTTGCAGGTTCTTTCAATGCAAAATTTCCCTACAGTTTTCATAACTGTGATGCTAAGGTATGAGCATGTTAACAGAGCCCATAATGCAAACGAATGTGTGGCTTTCCATACAATGGCTGACATTTAGGCTGGCGCTGTGTTTGAAATCAGAGTTTACCAAAGCTGTTTATCATCTGCAGCTTTTCCAACCCTCCGCTTCGCCACATGTGCAGCTTCAGCCCTTAATACAATCCAAAATGTATTGGGGAAAATTCAATGTCAGGGGTAAAAATGAAGCTTTTATTGATTAAATGTGTAGTTTTTTTTTTTTATATATATAATATTAATTGCTTGTGGATCATTAAAGTGGCTGACAAGAGAGTACGTAGAAAATTGAATTCAGAACCATAACAGATCGTGAAAGAAAATATTCACACTTAAACATATGGCAGACCAATATGCTCATCACAGTCCCACATAAGGATGATTTACACTCAGATTTAAATATAATTGCAGTCAGATTTAAATATAATTGCACTCAGATTAAAATATAAATATAGTACTACAAATATAAATAATTCAGTAATCAAATAATATAGTATTTATGGTGTGCTATGAAACATCATCTGGGTGGGCAACAACAACCATACGCTCAATCTCCATGTGTGTGACACTTTTCCTGCACGTACAATTTCTGCAATTTGCTTTAAGTGAAATCCACGGGTCGATCATTTAGTAGCTTGTGTGTTTCTACACTCAAATTGTAGGAAGGAGCTGATTGCTCAGTACAGCCGTCTGTCAGAGGATGCAGCCCGCAGAGAAAGACGGGCCATGTGGAGGGTGCAGCGAATGAGGCTTGATGAAGCCCGTTCCCAATTTTTCATCCATGACAGGCAACACACTCAGGTTTGTTGTGCTTATCATGCAAGACCACATGCAGAGGGAAAGGTTAATATGACAGAGGAGATTCTGTAATTTTCTGCACAATCTAAGCTCTTGCGACATCACTTCAGGCAATGCTTGAGAAATATCCCTTGGGCCAAGCCAGACCTCCTGTGGAAGTGTTGCAACCTGTTCCCTCAGCACAACAGAATGTACCGCAACAAAAATTGGTACGACAACACACTGGCTGTTGAACAATCTTATGCTCTTTTTAAGTGCTGTGTATATTCACCCTCAAATTATCTTCCTTGAACAGGAATCTTCCCCTCAGGAGCCATCTGAGCCACAGCAAACTGCGACCAAAGAGTCTGATGACACATCAGCAAAACCTCTGGATCCATCTCAGTCCACCCTTACAGCAGACCCTGCCCTTATCTCTGAAGACATTGATGTCAATGATTTTCTCCCCCAGCTACCAAATCCTGACAGTCAGCAAGTGGCTGTGGCCTTGCAGGAGATTGGGTCTGACCTACCTGAAGTGAGCCACGGAGCAAAACTAGTTGACTATGACTTCAGTGCCCCCTTTAGTCCACTTGAAGGTATCACTGGCCAAGCCTTACTTCGGCCCCGGCCTCGGTGGGGACCTGCAATCCAGCCTGACTTGATCCAAAACCACCCCTCTTTCTCTCACATCCCCATAGAGGAGAATATGTTTCAAGTCCAGGAGAAGGTCCCTAAACCCATCCCCTTTGGCCAAGCCTCCAAATCTGGCTTCCCTCTAGACCAGTTTACACCAGAAGAGCCCCAAAACACATGTAAAGCCAGCGATCACCAAGATCCCTCTCAAAAGTCAACACAGCCGGTAGATGATGGTAGTGCAACCACAGACAATGAACAAGAGGCAGTTGCACCAATGACAGAACAGGAGACTGAAACAGGTGTTTCCAAAAGTAAAGAGGAGGAAAAGGAAGATGAGCATAAAGCAGTTGAGCCTGCAGAAGTTGATGTCGCTGTTAAAGCACCATCCACCGCACCAGGACAAGACTGGGATGATGGTGGACAGACGATAGTGACAAGTCTTTCTGTCTGTGAGGTTAAGATGCTTGAGGCAAACACTTGTCATCCCAGCTCAGGTGACCAACATAAGGCCAGTGAAAATACTTCTCTGCTAGCGATTCATGGTCCCGTCTCCAGTGCACACGTAAAGGTTGGCAAAGCTATTTCAAATGTTTCTGCCTCTCAACCGTCAGCCAGCCTCTGTGGTCACTCCTCTGACTCTCACTTTAAGGTTGGACAGTTGGTGTCAGACGTGACTGCTCCTCTCCCGTCTGCAAATGTCCATGGTCATGCCTCAGATGCCCACATTAAGATTGGAGAACTTGTTTCAGATGTGGATGCTCCCCGACCTTCCTCCAGGGTTCACGGTCACTCCTCAGATGCCCACATCAAAGTTGGGGAGTTTGTTCCAAATGTAGTTGCCCCTCTGCCCTCCCCTAATGTCCGTAGCCACAGCTCAGATGCTCATATTAAAGTTGGGGAAAATATTTCTGAAGTTGTCATAGCCCTCCCTACTCCTAGTGTCCATGGTCACTCATCTGATGCCAATATAAAAGTGGGGGAATTTGTGTCCAACATACCTGAAGCAAGACCTCGCTCAAGTAAGCATGGGCATGCCTCGGACTGCACCCTTCAACTGGGCTGTGTGGTGTCTGGATCTGAGCCAGCCCAGTCCCCTTTGCCTGGAAGTTGTCATGGTCACTCATCAGACTCAGTGTTGGGTATCGGATGTGTGGTTTTAGGAGAGGAGCCCAAACGTTCTCCTCTACCCGGCAGCGCCCATGGTCATTCTTCAGACTCAACTTTAGGCACTGGATGTGTTGTAACCAAACCTGGACCACTTCCATCTCCGCAACCAGGCGTTGCCTACGGCCACTCCTCTTATTCAACTCTTGGTGCTGGTTGTGTGGTGTTGGGGAATGATCCACAAAGCTCTGCGCTCCCAGGCAGTGTTTATGGCCACTCTTCAGACTCTTCGCTTGGAGTTGGATGTGTGGTAAAGAGCAAAAGCAGTGGAGATCAGCAGGGGACAGTGGAAGATGAAGATAATAAAGGTAATGAATAAATTTTTCAGTCTCAAAAATGTCACAAGATAAATAAAAATACCAGTTTTAGTTTCAAATTCAGAGGTTAGAAATATTAAGGTCAATGTGTAAAAGCTCTATGTTACGGAAGCCTAACCCAGACAATTAAGTTTAACTTTTTAGCAGCCAATTGACAAGATAATTGCCAAGACATTTTCTGTCCATGGATTGTTTAATTAATCAGCTAATCGTCTTATTTATAGATATGTAGATGTACCATTGATTTGTGTTAGCTGACTGGGTGTTTAGGGTTAGCCTTTACACTTGTAGTCTGAAGAAACCAAATTATTTTAGCTGAAAATAAAATGATGCAAAATTTTGCTCTGGTGTTGTGTACACACACACACACACACACACGCACGCACGCACGCACGCACGCACGCACGCACGCACGCACGCACGCACGCACACAGTGAGAGAGCAGAGAAATAATAGAATGTATTAAAAAGATGTTATTGTTAACTGTAGTCTGTCTTTTGGTTTCTTTAGAATCCAAGTCAGAGAGCCCTGGTGAGCAGCTGGTTGAGGGCATTAAGTCCTGGGCAGCTAGTTACAGTTTGTCCCCTGGAGAAAGGTCTGAGCAGGAATACCTCTTGGCTTTGTCTACTCAGTACCAGGTGGATCACTATGAAGACTGCTACAACCTAATGGGTGAGTTGAAATCACATGATTAACTTGAAGTGACTGGTTCCTTTCATTTTCTTCAAGTTTTATTCAACACATTAGCAAGGTGGTCCAACTTCATGTCACTGCCACGATTCTGGTATGGAAACAATGAATAAGAAATAACTAATTGTAGATTTAATTTTTTTCTCAAATGTAAACATAAATTCTGAAAATCAGAATCGTACACATTGCACTTGTTCAAACTGAATTTTTGCTGTTGCTGAATATGTGCTGTTACAAGCACATATCTATGTTGTGCATACTTTTATCAGCCCAGAACTGAAAACAGCAGGTATAGGTAGCCATCATTGTGAAAATGCAGCATGTGAACAGAGAGGATCCAAGACAGAACCTTGAGGTACTGCACTACTCTATAGAAACAGGCATTGAGTTACGTTGGATGACAGGAATTCAATCAGCTAAGAAATAGATGCACTCAGGTGCATGTTATTGGTTACACATTAATTTCATCTCAGCACCTGGAGACTAAACATGATTTTAAGCTTTAATTTAGTTTCAAAGAAAATAATATGACTAGAATTATTTTATGAATTGAATAAAATGAGTTAATTGCTTTTGCTCCCTCCGCCGTTATTTAACAAAAGACTAAAAAAAAGCAGGATAATGACAATCATCATTATGCTCAAACTGGTGCCTTTCTTTAATGAGTACTCATTACATGACTCAAAATGTGGAGCACTTTAAACCAAGGAAATGTTTGTAGCTTATGTGGGGAAAATATAAACGGACCCTGCTTCTCATTCAAGAAAAATATATATGTGTTTGAGCTGAAGCTAACGGTACAGTGGTGGTTTCTTTATGTGAATTACTAACAAAAAACATTTTTACATTTTGCATTTCTTAAGGCTGTTAAATATTTACTCCAGCAGCAGACATGGGGCTTGCATTAAAAGCAGTGTTAGTTCATGAAGGTATTACGTCTGATTTATGCTTGAGTGGGATGCATCGTGGCTGCCTGAAGTGATATCCTGCCTTTTTCACTCTGCATTTGTGGTTCAGTCACGCTGCTATTATTCATGCCAGCTTCCAGGGCATCCATGAAATCAATCAGAATCTGCGCTCTTGAATGCGTCTTCCAGATCACTGATCAAAGTCAAGAGCCCTAATTATTCAGCGAGCGTCACTCTAAATATAGAGAGGAGCTGGACAAAGTAACCGTTTACAGTAAATTCTATGCCATTTCCGAGCCTTTTGGTTGCATTTTTACTCATTGTGTCAGAAAAGTGGTGATTCAGGCTTGTCGGTTTTTGTTGGCGCCAAGCCAGTTATTTTCATGATCAAATTATTGTTCTTTATTTATTTATTTATTTATTTAGGTTCATAATTTTTATTTTTTTTTTTTTAAATATGTATTACAGATCCCAAAGTCTGACCTGCAGTCATGAACCTGACAACATTCAGTTAAATGTGACCAGGTCTAAGAAACCCAGAGATTATCAACATTTGAAAAAAGGGACAGGGTAATTTTAAAAGAGAATATTTATCCAATACTTATTTCAGCTGTTTCTCTGTTTCATTAAACTAATCAATATATTATTGTTATTTATCATGTTCACCCGAATATTATATGATTTATTTGTAATCATCCATTTAGGCAAAAATATTACTTGGATAATATTTATTTAAAACTTTCTCTTTTTTATATGACTCCTTTTTTTTTTTTCTCTCCTTTGCGGCATTGACACCAACTTAGTTTTCTGCACTTCTGATGGTGATGTTTATTCAGCAGCGTACCTGTCATCTCTCTCTCCCATAGCTTCATCCCCTGAGTGTCAGCTGCTGAAACAAGTAACTCGGGGTCCCTGGGGCCTTCCGATGGACCCCACACTTCGCAGAGCTACAGACACCACTGCAGTCCAACTCAGTGAGATGGTTTCCCTGCCAGTTCTGATAAAACACTCTGTCACTACCCCGCTCATCACACAGTAAGTGTCTGAAAGAAGGCCATCTCTAAGTTAGTTGCCTCCATTAGCATGCCGGCTCTGGTCGTTTGGAGTGAAGGAGACAAAGTCATTGTGTTGCTGTCCCAGTGTAAATTTTTAGAAAGCATACCATCATTCCAGATTCTGAGACATGATGTGTAACACGGCAGTGTTGGTGTCTGTACCTCCCTGTCAGAATCAAAAGAGATGGACAGCAATCTGACTCTGTGGTTAACTGCCCGCTGCCTGCTTAACAAAAGAACAACACTGACCCCCTTCCAGCCCTCACTTCATCTTCAGACCTTTTTATACAGCAGAATAAAGGCACATGCCATGTAAAAGGGTTGTTTGCAAGTATGAGTTTGGAGTTCTCTGAGAGAGAAGTGTGCTTGCTTTATCCAAACTTTTAAAGAAAAGTGCAGGTATGAGGTTTTTTTTTTTTCCCCTCTCTGATCTTTTGTTATTTTGGTGCGACTTCAGGCCACTTAAAGGGTAGCTAAATGCATATTCTGCACTGCAGGAATAATTCAAATTCTTATTACATCCCATCGTTGTAGGATCCTTTTTCCATTTGAAATTCCATCAGAAATCCAGACAAGCTTGTCAGTCTTCAACTACAATGTTTCTGCACACCAGGCACTTTAGCTTTTGTGTGTAAAGAAATGGCTTTCTCATCCCTTTCAGCACATGGAGAGGGTGCAGTATATTTAGCATTTTTAATAACACATTTTTATCCCATGCTTAGATGACACTGCAGAGTTTTCAGCGTTTTTTTTTTTCTCTCCTTTTTTTTTTTTTTTATCAGCCCCTTGCTGACTTTTCAGTGAAAAGGAGCATTCCCTAAATCCCACTTTTATAGACCTGCACATTTCTCAGGAATAGTTGAAAGTAATGAAATGAAACAAATCATCAAAAAAGTGAGCTTTCTTCAGACCTGATGTCTATCTATCCCACAACCTGGATTAAAATTGCGAGTCAGCATCATTTTAACTCCTGACTCTTGTGTTGAAATGTTTCATTTCTTATCTGGTCATTTTCTACTCCACCTTTCATCCCCAGTGTATCTTTGGTGAACAAAGCAGTGGTGGACTACTTCTTTGTGGAGTTGGGAGTGGAAAGTCACTTTGAGGCACTGCGCCACTTCCTGCTGATGGAGGATGGCGAGTTTGCACAGTCCCTCAGCGATCTGCTCTTTGAAAAGGTGATGTTCTTTCCGAAAGGCGGATGTCACTGGCGCATATTCAGTAGAGGGTTACATATTTCATATTTTTCTTTGGTTTGTTGCATTCTAAGTGAGGACAAGAAAGGATGTCTTTGAACAAGGTCAATTGGTCTTCTTTGCCCTCCAAAAACAAAATATTTTCTACTTTTTCTGCTCTCTGGGCGATCAGTACTGCATGCAGTCAGTGCTGTCTACTTGTATCCAGAAGATAAGCACAGGCAGCCCTCCAGCATGGTGCTTTAGATTGTGTAGTAATATCTGAGTAAACGAACTAAGCCATGATTCAGAATTGTGTGTCCTGGACTTGGGGGGCAGTTCTCTAGGGGAAGCTTTACAATTCTCCTCATTTTTCTGGAAATTGCCTAAAAGATATGATTGCTAGATCCTGTGTGAACTTTGTGCTCCTCCTATGCATTTCACTTTGTTGTGTTTCGTCTCATGGTTTTTGTTTTGCCACCTGCAACTTTACTATTTTGGTTTAGTCTCGCTGCTTTTGTCAGCAGCAAAGCTCTAAAGTAACCCCACTGTACACTACTTGCCCAGAACCAAACACCAGATGGGCAAGTAAAAGGCGAGATATTTCCTCAGCAGTTGCGTTTTGGTGGAAACGAAAACTCAGGGTGACACAAATAGACTCCAACAAATGTTATTGTTGCTTCATATCCGCTTGATGTGTAAATAAGCAACTGCTAACTAGTGTATACAACCTATTGTATTGTTACAAATGACCAAAAACTCCAGTACAAGATTTCAGCTTCAACTTGTTAGCATTTTATATCGGATTTTTCCCAGTGCCTGTTTTTCAGCATGCGATGTATCACTGCCAGATTTTCAGTTATGTCAAGCCCGAGCTTCCTGGTGTGAAATAACAAGTCGAACTTTTGCTCCCACCTTGGTGCTGTTCTGCACAAACATTTGTGTAAATCTGTCTCACGAGGCTGTTGGAACAGAAGGTTTTTGTTCCAACCAAAGACTGCAGCAGCTGATTTCACTGATTAGCACAAGAGTCAGCTGGAAGGGGAACTAATCAACGCCATCGACTTCCTGCTGTGTTTGTTTGGAACGAAAACCTGCCAAATTTTAGTCCTTGATGGCGCATTTGAAAGACAGGTGTAGGTTCTGTGTGCAGTTATGCTTGTTCAACCTTTATTGGATTTCTCCTCCACCCAGATGGGCTGTGGACAGACGCCCGGTGAGCTGCTGACACCATTGGTCCTAAACTCCATCCTCAGTAAAGCCCTGCAGTACAGCTTACACGGGGACACCCCTTTGGCCGGGAACTTCACCTTCGCCCTTCGCTTTCTCCCCGAAACCTTTCACCCACACGCCCCCGACTCCCTCAACTGTCTGGAGCTACGCTACAAGGTCAGGCGGCGTGTTTTATTGTGAATGAGTAAAAAGAGTGTGCACGAGTGTGCTTGTCTCAGCATGAGTGGGGTCCTGAATGTGACAACCTGTCATGTTTTGACAAACTGCTCTGGGTACAGAAAATTAGCTTATCCTGCACTTAAATGGTTGAACCTGGTAGATTGATTGGAGTTGGGACTTTTCGATGACATGCACAGTGACTAATGATGCACATATTGTCCTCTGCTCTTTGTTGCGGCCTGTGTTTTGTCACCTTCCATCTCTCTCATGGCTGTTCCTCTTTTCTGACTGACTGCTCCATCTCCTGCCTCTTTCCCTTTTCCCGCCTCTCGCCTCATGTGTTTAGCATTGTTCCTTCACTCACCAAACACCTTCTCCACATTCCTGTTCACTTCTACCCCCATCTCTCACCACTCTTGACTTCCCTCCGCAATATTCTCACCACCTTTATCAACGTCTGTGCATTCACACCACCCCTTGCCTCATCTGTCACGCTCCCTTCGTGTTGTTGCTCTCACACCTTCACATGCTTTTTTCCCCATTATTATTATTTTACTTTCACCTCGGTGTATCTCTCCCAGGTGGACTGGCCATTGAACATCATCATCACGGACAGCTGCATGAACAAGTACAACCGTCTGTTTTCGTTCCTGCTGCAGCTTAAACACATGGTGTGGAGCCTCCGCGATGTCTGGTTCCACCTCAAAAGAACAGGTGAGAAGATGAGAGCGACTTATATGGGCTCAGCTCGGACTCCGCCTCATCTCTCTGACAAGAAAGGGGCAAGATTTTTCCTCTTGCGCTTCGTGGTTATGAAATATTTATAGAGGTGATGTTGCAATTCTCTGTTATTTATTTAAAGCACATCTTATACCAGTGGGATTATTGTAGAACTGTGTGCTTCAATGGGTTATGCAGTATTGATCAGCACAGGCCTGTGCAGAGACAACTTGAATGGATATCCTAATGATGAAGAAGAGTAAGTACTAAGCTATTTGAGGGTTGTAAACTTCAAGGACTATATTATTTACACCACTGACCCCACTGGGCAAATGGGGATGATTGCTTAATAACTGAAAATACATTTTGACCATGAGCAGAACTAACCCAACTGCACTCTAAGACTTAACTTTGTTAAACAACAATTAACCAAAGGTCGTTTCAGAAACAGTTTCAGCTATCAATTACTTTCATTACTAATTCAAGGGGGCAACATGGCAGCATAGTGGTTCGTGCAGTTTCCCCACAACAAGAAGGTCATGGGTTCACTTACCAGCCTAGGGCCTTTCTGTGCAGAGTTTGCATGTTCTCCTTGTGTCTGTGTGGGTTTCCACCAGGTACTCTGTTTTCTGTAGGTCTGAGTGGTTGTTGGTCTCTGTCTGTCTCTGTGTGTTGGCCCTGTGATGGATTGGTGACCTGTCCAGGGTGACCCCGCCCTCACCCAGTGTGAGCTGGGATTGGCTCCAGCACCTCCGTGACACGGAAACGGATAAGCAGCAGTAGAAGATGAATGAATGAACTAATTTGAGTGTACTGATTTTGGGCTGAAACTCTAAAACAGAGTCCAGAGATCATATAATCAATCATATAACATACATAAACAGTAATTCTTAACATTTATGAGTCAGTAATGGCATAATGATTTCTCACCGACATTTTGGGAATTGATCACGACTTGATTTTGTTTTTCTCCCAGCGCTTGTGAAGGGTGCAGGCCGCTCAGTGCAGTTTCGTCAGCTGCAGCTCTACAGGCACGAGATGCAGCATTTTGTCAAGGTGATACAGGGGTACATCGCAAACCAGATCCTGCAAGTGTCCTGGAGCGAGTTCACAGCCAAACTGGCTGCTGCCAGCGACCTGGACGCCATTCACCGCACACACGCAGACTACCTCAACAGAGCCATCTTCAGGTGAGGGCCAGGGATGCACGTATCCATGCTGCAGTATTTATTGCAGCGCAATGCTTGCTGTCATTTCTGTGCACAGTATAGTAAATATAAAATTGATTGCATGCTAGGAGAAAACAATTTGGAGGTCCTTCTCTCCAGTCCAATGCATTTTTAAGCTGTTCAGCATTTTCAATGAATGATGCTCCGTGTATTTAGAGTTGTCAGCTTTCAGCACCCAACATTGGTGTACAGTCTGTGTGCACAACATAAAAACACCAAATGTAAAATGCATTTGCTTCAGTCAGACAGCTGTTCTCCTCAGGGCACTGATAATTTTTTAAAAATCTGTTTTCAGTGGCCTATCTTGACAGATAACAGAATTTGCAGATATATTTATTTGTTGGTTTTGCTCCCTGCAGTGTTAAATTTGACCTTTTGTGATCGATTTAAAAATCTAGAGTCTACAGTCAGCAATATTTAGAAAAACGATCCAATGTTGTTAACTCGAATGCTTTTCTGTGTTGTTTTTTTGCTTTTAGCATAAACATATCAAACATTTCATCTTACAGTACATAATGATCTGCTAATTAACGTTCTGACACATGAAAAAGACCCAGATGCTGCACACCGGCATAAATTAATGGTTTATGATTTTCATCGGAGAAGAACATTTTCCTCATTTAACCCCCCCACCCCCAGTCTCACATTTATTTTGGGCTCATTCAGGTTCAGGCACTGCATTGTCATTTTCAGTATGAAATTGGTTTACATGTTTCTTTAAATATATATAAAAAAAAAAAAAAAAAAAACCCTACCACCAATAGTCTGTATCTGTTGGCTTTTCGCTACATCAAAAGTGTAATGTGTAATTGCAGCCCCACTCAGCACATGTTTTCTGGACCTTTGACCGTTCCCACAGAGGGACTCAACACTGTCAGCGCAGCGTCTTCACTGACAGCAGAACTCTGCTTGATACCAGGATTTTAGGCTGCAACACCACAAAATGCATAAAAGGCCATGGGATTGAAAATCATTTTTGCTGACTTTTTTTTTTTTTTTTTGCAGCCCACGTACACCAAGTTGAAGTACCACTCTGCATCTGCAATTTCATCTAACATTGATTCATCTGCCTTGTAACAAGTTAATTCAAATTCCAGCTGGATCTTAGGCTAGCTTTTGAACCCGATGAATGATTTAATCTCATTAGGACAGGCTGTCACCATCGCACTTTTCTGAGTGAAATTTCAGGCCATCGAAAAAGTAATTTCAAAGTTCCATGTCATGTTTCTAAACTTTGACTGGCGACTCTGTAGGGGTTTGTTGACAGACAAGGCGGCTCCAGTCATGAACATCATCCACAGCATCTTCAGCCTGATCCTCAAGTTTCGGGCTCAGCTCATCGCACAGCCCTGGGACAGCCAGCAGGGGGAGGCAGTGCACCCCAGCTTCATTGCCATGCAACAGTCCTACAACACTTTCAAGTATTACTCTCATTTCCTTTTCAAAGGTAAGGATAATAAATGCTTTTTTTTTTTTCATGCAATGACACATTTCAAATCTGAGGCCATCAGAGAAGTTGTTCTGAAAACTGTTGCTATCTAGTTGTCTATTAGTTAGATTCTGTACTTATTCGTTAAAGAGTGCTTATTTCAAAATATAAGGAGCTAAATTTTATATTGGCTTTTTTTTTTTTTGGTTTCTTTATGAATTTGACCTTGAATGTAGAAGAATAATTAAGCATTTCATGTCTTTTCTTCGTTGAATGACAGGGAAGGCAGACTTTTCAAAGGATTGATAGCAGAAGCATCTGCTTCTAGATGAGATTAAAAAAAAAAAAAAAGTCAGACACATTCAACAAAAACGGAAGAAATTAAGAAGACAAAAACAAACTAACTGTGGCTTAAAGTAGCTTCCAAGGACTTTGTGCAAATCTCTCACATATGGCAGAAACACTGAGATGGAATGTGTATAGATTTATTTTCTATGTAGTATTTTAGCTGAATTAAATGCCAAATTCTGTTTTAACTTGGCTGTGTGTGTTAAAGTCGTCTCTCTCGCTTCGTACATCAGCGGATGATTAGTGTTGCACTTGTTTTGGATAAGTCCACCCGTTCATTTGATGTAGCAAAGGGGAAAATCCAGATTTAACATATCTGCCTCTTTTCTTTTCTCAGTGGTGACAAAGCTGGTTAACCGGGGCTACCAGCCTCATCTGGAGGATTTCCTGCTTCGCATCAATTTTAACAACTACTACAAAGACTCCTGAACTGAGTATGTATGTAATTTGTATGTTAGTGATGTCACTGTAAGACTTTTTCTTAACTATGCACCACTGCAAGTGTTGATGTTTTCGGACTCACTTAAAAAAAAAAAACCAAACAAACAAGCAAAAAAAAAACACACATTCTTGATAAATGAAGCTCTTCTTCATTTCAATGTGCAAAATACATACAGAACCCACCTGCACTGTATTTAATGGCATGGATATGGCAATCAACCCACGTTAATGTGCAGAATTTGAACATAATGCTTTTGTGCTTGATAGAACGTGACTGCTCCTGAAGTTTATGAGCTGCCAGAGGTTGTAAATGAGCTGAAGCCAGTACCCACTGTGCTGCCTGCCACGCTCAGGTGTGCCTCCAGCTGTTGATATTTTAAGTGCTTGTTAATGAAATGTCAATAATATGTAAATAGCGGAGGAAGATGTTTTGTTGAATAAATGCTGTATTCCAAAAATGTTCTTTAATGATAAAAAGAAAGACAACATTACTTGCAAAAGAAAAATTACTAACGTTTATTAAAGATCACATGTTAACAATGGTTTTAAGAAAACTAAGACAAAGTAGGTGCTAAGCCTCATGGGTAGTGGATTCTGTCAACAAAGACAGGCCAAGGAGAGAAAATGCATTCCTTGCTGTATTATGGAAATGTATTTTCTGCACCATGGGTGCTGGCTTTTTTTCCTGACGGTGCAGAACTTAGAAAGAAAAAAATATATCAAGAGGACTATGCAGCGCAGCTGTAGTGGGTGTAATGGGTTTCAACGGGCTCCAAACAGTAAGAGGAATTGCTATTGACTGGAGGGTTTAGTTACAGAAACTATTTTCACCACCTGAGATGTCAAAGGAACAAGGCAGGCTCCAGCTTATCTAAGTCCACAAACTAGGCAGTCAATGGAAAAAAGCTAATATTTTAGTGGGGTGAAGCTGAACGCATGTGCTGCAGTTTTATTTTTAGTCTGAGGGAAGCTAAACAACTCGCATTTGAGCAAGGAGGGCCAGAGTCTTTGTCAATGGATATGTTTTTCTTTATATATTCAAGAGACCTTCCAAAATGCATTTACATCAGGCAGCAGAAGGAGAACACATTAACAGTTATGAATCACAAAGCAAAAGTTTGACAGATTGGGGAAAATCTAGCGTTCCTAAGTCTCAGAGGAGCCACACTGACAGTTTTGAATCTCCAGTCAGCTCCAACACTGGACTGCCTCCAAACAGGCCATCCAATCACATGATTTGTTTACGAGATCCGAGATAATATACAATCTGGGGAGGATGGTTGTTGTTGGCTTTGAGATTAAGTGTCACCACATCCAGACAGCCTGATCGCAGCTGAACTTAGTTATGTATCTATAGTTATGAGTCAGTTTTCATTTAGCTTGTCTCCTGTAGCAGTCACATGTAGTCACATGTAGTAACATTGTAACGTCTGGGTTTAAATGCTTGGTTACTACTTGGTGTATTAATTGATTAATATCACTTGAACTTAGCTGTGTACCTTTCAAGTAGGTTGTTATAATGGAGACAGACTGGCTCTTCTTGGTCGCAGAAAAGAAAGAATCTGAAACCTACTAGTTAACAGGACATTACTAATTTATTTTTTGGATTAACAGTAAAGATATTAGTCATCTCATCTGGAGGTCAGTAAAAAGTGCATTTCCCAAATGTCAAACTATTTTAACTATCACAAATGTAGTAACACGAGCAATCCCACAAGATCACCACTAATTAGTTCACCAGTAGAGCAGAGGGTTCTACATGAAACGTCCACACTTTGTACGCAGCGCAGCTTTCTGCTTTCTGCTAAGTGCTCCAGCGTAGAGAAGAAAAAGCAGACAAGCAAGGGCACTGGTCAACACAATGTAACTTTGACAACCAACATCGAGTCAGCGGTACAAGACATGTTGTAGTCACAGAGAGCATCACAGCACCCGTAAAGATTAGTGTCATAGCTCAGAAGGGTTGAACTGGTGCGAGGCTGCACTGGCAACCAGAGAGAAGCATGAATTTCACAGATCAACTGTTTCCCATGTGCTTTCTACTCTGATTGGTGTTCATATGTATGAGCAAAGAGCCTATTGCTTTTCAATGAGTATGTAATAACCCACAGTGGTCTGCCTGCTTGTGATACTGCGACGTTTCAGTGGATTTTTTTCTTTTCTTCCAGTATTACAGCTCAGTGCGGTTTAGCGGTTTTAATCTTCTGCGAAGGAAAAGGCAGAGAGCTGTGATTTAATCATGCACAGCATCAGGCCTGGTATATCAAAGCTTTTAATGCAGCTGAGTCTGATTAAACATCATATAGACAGGAGGACAGACCATATTTAACCAGACTGGGCTCCATCTCTTGAAAAAAAAAAAAAAAAAAAGGGGAGAGTTTAATTGTACTAAAGAATATTTGGGCTGCTAAAAAAGACGACATGACAGACGGATCCTCTGGAGCCTTGACTTGCTCAGGTAGCAGAGATTTTTGTCAAACATGACGTTCGCTCAGTTCTGGAGGGAACTCATCAGATGGTCACTATGCCAAGTCTGAGCAGGCTCATCAACAAAGATGTTCCATCTAATCACTGATCTGCCACTTCCACTGCTTTCACCACATAATATGCTTACTGTACACTTAGAAATGCCAACAAGCAACGCAAAAGTCGCTACTTCACAGCTAAAAGGAACCCACAAGATTTTCACCTATTTTTAAGACCTTCATTGATCTAGAGGCTTCATATTTCTCAATTAGTGCATTGTGCATCCACTTAATGTTATTAAACACATATAAACCTCAGAAGTGCAATCACTTTTTTTTTTTGTACAGGACTGAAAAGTTAGCTGCATGATACAAGTTTATGCTTCAAACAAAGATCAGGAATAAACTCTCAGAACAGAAATCAATCTATGTAAACCTAAAATAAATGTATTAAACGATTATTCACCACCTTCGCGTAGATGGTTGGGGGATATTAGAGGACAATGAAACACTGTCAGTACCTAAGGAGTGTCCCTTTTGATGCAAGTACCACCTGTGGTGTAAAAGACTCATGTTACAGTTGGATGGCAGAAGAGAAGTAAAGGAGCATCCACCACCCACCCTGCTAACGTCTTCTTTTATCACAGCAAAAAAACAAAATGGAATATGGAGATCTAGAAACAGGGTGAGCAGAAGTGAACTACACTCTAAAATGGGTGTTAAGGTACCAGAGGTGGGGTTCGGGTTGGGGGGGGTCCACAATGAAAGTATCCACAGAAGCCCTCTCTCCTGCGTCACTGTGGTCTTGGGTTTTTATTTTTTGGTCTTGACTGGTACTAGGCCTCAGACTCCTCCAGGTCTTCTTGTCCTGCTCCATTGGTCATATCACCTGCCTCAGGCTCCAGCAGCAGGAACTTGCCATCGTTAGTAAGTGGCATATTCTTCATCAGCTGAGCCAGAGCCTCTGGGTCCTCGACCAGGGAAAAAAAAAAAGTACAGACTATGTAAGACCAGCTGTTCTTTCAATTTAGTACGTTTTGAACGTACCTACTTTGTCACCTTTACACTGTGGAGGCTACGAGAAGTAAAGGATTGGTCATCACCAGCAGTTGTGACCATTAATATCTCTAATTGACACAGAACTGTTTTCACTTTGAGTCTGGCAGAGCCTTAAAACTATAAAGCCTTAAATACATTTCTACAGGGAGGCTCTTAGAGATCTTGATGGCACATGATAGAGCCATAAAGTTTGATTTAAATACATCAACATTATGGCTCATCTGTCTCAATCATACAGTTTTAAATACCTTTTTGGCTTCTATGATGTCCTTCGCCAAGCTGATGGTGTAACATATCTGTCAATAAAGGGAAACAGATGAACTTCAGTATCATCGGTTAACATGTTTTCCATCCTGAACACAATTTCAGCATCTGGGGTTAACAACCTTCTCCCCCTCTGTGTTGCTCTCGAAGACAAAGGCACTATATGAGGGCTCTCCTTCCTCATCGCCATCGCTCCAGTCTCTGCCTTCAACCACAAATCCCATCAGCCTCCCGTTCTCCTGGTGGGCTGCAAACTGACAAACCTCCCCCAGCTGGAACTGAGAGAGAGGGTTGGGGGTGGTTTACTGAAATTACACTGAAAACGAAATAATGACTGATCTTTAGTCATACTTACACTTATTCTCGTAACTTGGGTTTGAGGATCAATCAACCTATAGCAAAGATTTAAAAAAAAAGAAAAAGTGTAAAATCACTACTACAATACTTAGGGCTTGAGTTAGATTTGTTTTTGTCATGTGTCTGAGAGGTGATCGCCGTCATCTCTGACCAAGGACAGAAAAGGTTCAAATTCTCGAACAATGCGACTCGGCCTTAACACGTTCTTTATCTGGAGATATCACTAAGAGTTAGACAAATCGTGTTCAAAAATGTGAAATACCAGTGACATGCTGCACAGAAGCTTAAGCTTACAGCTTTTTGTTGGAAACCCGAGCTTCACACAGGGGTGCTTTGCCACTGATGTTAATGCTTTGATGAGACACCTTGAGAGATTGTTACAGACAAGTGAGATTTTATAGGTCAGGCTTTCACAATCCCACCTACTGTGCACCCATTATCTGTACAGTACATCATGTTTTAACACAAAGTTTCTCTCTGGTGCTGCAGCAGAGGCTGTAGGACAGGGCTATTCAACTTCAATCTCAAGTGGGCCAGATATGAAAATCACTGAGGGTTTGTGGGTCACACCAATTATTTTGTCAAATAATCACTACAAATAATTTAGTATTTAATGGAAATATTACTACATGGAATAAACTAATAAAGCACATCCTTTGTCTTTCACCTTAATGGTATCTTATCATCAGCACCAGACAGCAGCCAATAGGAAAGTTATGGGTAGCAGGCTTGATACAGAAGTGCAAAAAGTAGCATCTAAACAAAAACAAACAGCAAACAAGGAGGCGTGTGGTGTTTTTCTGACAGATCAATGTCCACAAATTGAGAAATCAAGATGAATATAATAAAACAGTAGCCACCAGACCAACATTAATGTCTGCTTGTATCAACACTTCCAGGCATACATAAGGAGCTTTTAAAGACAGATCCATATCCAGAAATGCTAAAGGAAAGCTGAACAATGATCCATGATTTGACTTTAAGTGCCTCTTCACATTGTACTCCATTTTTGCTGTTTTGCTGTGGCTGGCTCATGGGCCTTCCAACAGCACGCTAACGCTGAGTGACTGACAGCCAATCACAGCACTAGATGTCTTAAAAAGGAAGAATCATACAGTATGCCTACAGTAGGTCAGATGTCACACAGCAGCTCAGAACATTACTTCTTTTTTCATACCACACACATCTCTTGCAGGCCGCTGAAATATTCAGGTGGACCACTATTTGAATAGGCCTACTATACTTACCTACTGTGCACTAAATTAGTGTCACTGTAGTAAATTTGACTTATGACATTTTTCAGATACATTTCTAACATGATTTTAGATGATGATGTTCAAACTATTATTCTATTTATATATATTATTAGATTAGAACATGATAATACCTTTGGTACATGAGTATGAAAAGGTAGGATACTTTTGTACCTGCACTACTGTGATTCCATGATAAATAATAATTGTCTTTTTCTTATCTATATTACTGGGAAAATTATGAATGCATCACCTCATCTTTATACACTCCAATCAGTTGTCTGTGTGTGTCTTCAGAGCTGGTGTTCATGTTATGCTGCATCAGTTGCCATAACATCAGATAAATTTTACCTGAGGCTACTGCTGGTGACCATGAGGTGGGACTCCGTGGTCCTGAAGATGTTGTGGATGGCTCGGGCAGCCAGCACTTGCCTCATTGCCTCGTAGATTACCTCCTGATTGTCGCCACAGCGAACCGCCATGGAGCCCAGGAATCGCACAGCGAACACTTGCTGCAGGAGTGAGTCTGCAGGAAACATCCAAACATCAGCTGCATTATCGCAGTAACCACGTCAGCAGCATAAGCACACAAGGACAGTAAACAGTGATGTCAACTGGAACTACAAACATACACACACAAACAAGGTTAAGATGAAGTTGGAGAGAGAGAGAGGGTGAGACAAGAACATCAAGTCACACTTCAGCAAGGAAAATGTTTACCATCACTTTCTGTTGAACAGTCATCATCGGTTTCTCCAAATGGATTTGTGCGTCTGTCAGGAAGTGAGCGCAGATCAGGAAAGAAAAAAAACAAAACAAAACAATTAAACTACAGCAGGTTCTTGGAAATAATTGAATAAGCACCATGAGGACAACTTTCAGGAAATTTGTGTCATCACCCACAGCAGTCTCTCACATCCCTGCGCCCACACAAACTTCCTGCTCCAGGTACATCCCCCAACCCTTGCTCCTCACCTTCCCCCAGCTCTGTTCTGGTCTTGAAACTCAGAGGCTGGGAGCATGATGTCAAACTGAATCGGCGTTCCAGGGGCTATCAGGTCCTCTGGCTCAGGAGCAGTCGCTGTCTTCTGGGACCCGCTGCTTGCAGCAAAAACACCTCCGGGCTTCGCTCTGAACGAATTAGATGAATTTTAGAGAACAAAAAATCATTCATCATAACTATCGGGACAAAGTTGATGGTTTGCATTTAATTGCACTTTTTAATCTTTCAGTTCAGGTTTGCCAGTGACCTCTGCTCTGACACCACCTGCTGGCCGTGTACTTCGCCATGACTGGAGATCAACCACTAACCCTTTGAGATGCACTGGCTCTCAGTCTTGTTAGAAGTTTACAAATTCTATCATAGACAGTAGGCACAAGTCTTAAGATAGTAGTATTAGCATAGATTACTTGGGCAACCCTAACCTTTTACAGCATTTCAGTCAACAAACAACCAAGTCTCCCCAAAAAAAAAAAACTATATTACATATACCTGAGGATATATTGCTCAATGAAATATAATTTAGATGTTTCAGGGAGGAATATCAAAGAGACAAATGTATGCTGATCATCACCCCGCTGATCACAGGCTGACATTTTGTCCCTTGTTCCCTCCTGGAACAAACTGACATTATGCCTTCAAAATCTCTTTATACGATAAGAACAACCAAATGTAGAGGGATCACAGTGCGGCATTCCTGCCACTGCTACCTAAATATTGAACGACAACTTGCAAGTGAAGAAATAGTATAATATTACACTATAGGAATAAAAGTGGCGGTGAGTATCTGACCTGTCAGGGTGGGGGGAGCCTTCTTGTCTCTTCTCAAAGCTGGTGATGGGGGTGACTGCCTGAATGGCAGTTTGGTTCAGTCGAATGGCCACAGCCTACCAGCAGAAAACAGGGACACTGCATCATCTGCCTGTCATTTATATAACCCCCGCCCCAAACCAGAGCTCCTGTGTTCAATTCATTCAAATTAAACATTTAACTTAATTCGTAAAAACAGAGTACAGATCACTAATCAGAGATTTGTTTCTCTACAGATGAGAATGAGTTTTGCATAAAAAGCCACGTAAGCGAAGGTGGTCACATTTTCAACAGTGACAACAACTTTCACATCTACTTCGATCAGCAGTACACGCGACCATTTTCCTTTTGCTGCTTTGTGTAGCCAGCATGTATGTGTCTAATGACAGAGCACATACAGTAGTTTCCAAAGAATAAACAGGTGCACAACTGCTGGCAAAAAAAACAACTATGTAATTTGCAGTTATGTGGCACTGCACCTGTCAGTGGTGACACAGCTGAGAAGAATTATTGTAATCTCTAATTATTACTTACTATATTATAGACTACTGAGCAATTATCATGTAGGGAAAATAAATTAGTGAGAGAGAGAGAGAGAGAGAGAGAGCACACGGTCTGTTTGGCGGTGGAGAATGTGAAGAATAAACATTTTGGTAGAGCTGAGCCTCCTGGAAACATGCTGGATTCTGGGAATGAAAAGCAATGAAGGCAAAAATAGCTGCGAGACACTACAGAGAAAGGAGGTAGGGTGGTCTATGTGGCAGAAATGGAAAAATGCCATCGCTCTTTGAGCCTCTTCAACAATTAGTTTTCAATATAACCAGTTTCTAAAGAAAGGAATGGAACAACAAGTAAATGTCTCCCTGGTTTCAGAAGAACAGAAAAACATTTCAGATGTAGGTTGGGTTTCTTTTAAGGTTCTTTCATATTTGCAGAAAATTAAACGTTTACCTCTGGGTTGTCAGTCAGGTAGATCTGTCTGGAGATGTTGTTCACTGTGCAAATCCACTGAGGAAGAAAGCAGGGATCCAGATTAGGACTTTCTCTAGACCTCAGACAGGAACTGCCTAAGATGACTTGACTGATACCAGCTGTGACATGCCAGTCAGATATGTCCGAACACAAAACCAGACATGAAAACCGCACAAATGAGTCCTGACAACCCCTCCATTGTTCTGTGACAGATACTTGTAGCAGCACATATCTCTGGGATGAGGATGTAAAACAATAAAGCAGATCAAACACTTACTTCTTCATACTCCTTTTTGCTCTCAGCTTGCAGAATCATTGACCTGGAGGCATCAGTGACAATGAGAATAATCAAATCAAATGCATCCTGAATATTTGTGTGTTACCCTCGTTGGCAGGTGTGCAGAGAAGTGTACATACGTTTTGCCAGAGGGGGAGGTTATTTGAAAACAGTAGCGCCTGTCTTCACACTCCACAGCCATGACCGAGCTGTTGTCCAGGTCCAGCACCATGCCCCCCGCCACCGCTCCGCGGGGCTGGCACATGAGGTTCCCTCCCTGGGTGAAGAAGTACAGTCGATCCCAGGCTGTGGTCACTAGGCCTGTTTTACTGAAGCACAAAGGATAGGAAGGGGCAGATGGAGGGGAAAAGACCAGTGCTGCAGGTTAGGATTTTACTAGAGACCGAGAGAGAGAGCTTTATTTGCCACATTTTGGTTACATGAGAGACAAGGGAAGAAGAATGTCAAGGATGTTAGACTGGTTGTGATGAAAATTCATTGGTGGGGATTACAAAGGAGGTCACTATTTATTTAAATAAAATTAGATGAGAAGAATATTCAATAACACTTGACTATATTGTTTTCTGTCCATCAACCTTAAATAGTAGCATGAATGTTTAATAATATAAATAAAATAAGCCTGGACTCTTCTAATGCAGGTTAAACCCTTCATTAGTTCTTTTAAAGTCAAGGCTGTTTCTTGTGCTATGGTTTCCCTACTTAGCATTTTCCAATTCTGAAAAGTCAAACATTTCCACTTGAATTAAATATAATATAAAAGCGTCCTAGGAGAAAAAAAAAAAAAAAAAAAGTTTCATCAACTTTCATCTATTTTTCTGCAGCAATATTGAACATCAAATTATTGAACTTTTTAAGAAATATAGTCTCCAACTAACCAGGTAGAACACAAACTCAATGGAAAGAAAAAGAATAACTGTCTCGCATTTTTCCTCCTCAACTTCACTGACAGCAGTGCAGGTGGTAGACTGGTTAGCATGTATGCTATGTTATTGCCGTGTCCTGGATTTGATTCCAGCCTGGGACCTATGCTGCAGGTCATTTCCCGCCTCCATTTCCCTGTTTCCAATCAGCCTGTCTGCCATTTGCTAATTAAAAGAAAATAAAGGCATAAAAAGATATAAAACCCTTCTGCATCAATTGCAACATGTTCCAGTTGATTTGCACTTGGTGTTGCTAGGAGTTGACGTCTCCTAGCAACACTTGATCTCAGATGTTACTGCTGCTGCCAAGGCAACAGCTTAGACGCTGTTTCCAACAATTATGCCCCAAAAACAGTTTAATCCTCTTTACAAAATAGAGAAATGTGTATAAGAGCAAAAATAGAGAAATTTGGGGATTTTGGATTTTCACCATTACAATCCCCACCCCCCATCTTTTTTTTTATTTTTTTATTATTATTAACTAATTGATCCAAACTTATTGACTTTCCCTATCATTGATAATACTGGTCATGAGGAACTGTTTGTATCATATGCAGTGAACTAAATTCTTAAATGTAATAATTTATTATTTGTTAAAGTTGAGATCTCACAATGACACAACTCATTCAGTAAGTCCACAGAGCTCGAACAGCCTTCTCTTTTCTTTATTGGATTAGTGTCATGTAACATGTTACACCTCTGATTATAGAGTTTTTATGTAACGCAAGATAACAGTAAAGTCTATTTAGGTGGTACACCTCCCCCATTATTTTTTTTCATATAAACATACATTTTTTCAAAGCTATGTTAACAGAGCATGTTTTTATTTTGAATTGTTTTGGCTATGATTGCTTGGGTAAATAAATCTTTTTAAATAAACTACAATTAAAATGAACACCGAGTCACTTCATTTCATTACAAAGCTACATATGTATGACTCATCTGAATTGCCCATAACAAATTTCCCGGAGGGGACAATAAAATCAAATCTAATCTCAACTAATCATCTGTGAACATCTTTTTGTGCATTCTGCCAAAAAATAAAAAATTAATTAATTAATTAATTAATTAAAAAAATCCCCAAAACATTTCCAAATAAATTTGCTGTGTTTAGTAGCAAAGTGTACGACTCACACTGCTGTGAGTGAATGACACACACACAAACTATTCCAGAAGGAAGCAGATGCTCTCTGGACTCTGCTCCATCTGACGAGCGTCTGAGGCTGCTGGCAGTGTGTGTCATTAAACAGAATGGCATTCTGTGGAAACCTTTTCTCTGGTGTCACAGACATTTGTCAAAAACTTTGGATGTATACGAGGGAGAGACACAGTTTGACAGCTCTGACATTTCACTAAATCACATTGCTGGCTACGCAGCAGTTCTGCCCCCTGCAGCCATTAAAGAAGTTTTCTTGCTCATATATCCACTCTGCATTAAGCTGACAGCGCACTGTCGGCATGTTACCTGACCCACCTTGTCCTGCTGTGACAGACTTATTGTTTACTGTGGTCGTGCATATTTTGAGAAATAGGGCCATTGCTCAACACAAAGCCGAAAATTTCCCATATGTCAAATGAGGATCAAATCAAAACTTTCCTCTGCTGTTCATTTTTTTTTTTCTCTTAAGACACCACTTTTTATACTGACAAGACGCAAATGCTATATGAATAGGAAGTGTCCTTGGATTTTTGATAGGGCCATAATGAATGTAATTAATCTTACTTCCTAATGTTGAGGTAGCCAGCCTTTTGGATAAGTGTACGATTGACAGGCTCAGTGTCCTTGTCTGGCATGTAGACAGTGTCCTCCACAGACAGAAGTTCCCTCTGAGACATGCGCATGGCCTCCGCCTCCACATCCAACTGGGCCTGGATACTGGACATGGAGAAAGTTTGAATTAAGGCAGCATTAACCTGAAATTACTTTCAGAGTCAGTTTTTTTCCCCCAAACAATTAAGCATGACAGAACATCCTCGCTCTGTTACACAATGAGTCACAGTGCTGTTCATACCAAAAGCTATGGATCATGCATAAGTGCAGCTAATCCGTTTACCTTTGTGTCATGGTGGACACAGAGGAAAGAAAGCTGTCCATCTTCTTTGACACCAGTTCAATTCCTTTCTTGAAGAAGCTGATCTGAGTTAATAGATAACAGCAGGTCATTATTTTGATTTTTTTTTTTTTGGCTTTTTAATACAATCGAAATTTCTAAAAACCACTTGAAAAAAAATAATGCCTTGGTCATCTGTAGGGTGGTCACCGACAATTATATACATTAACAATTAGACAACCCTCTATTTTCATAACGGCTTCACAATTCATTGATTCATTCATCTTCTACCGCTCATCCGTTTCCGTATCCAAAGATGTTCAGGTTGATTGGTGACTCTAAATTGCCTGTAAGGTCTGAATGTGAGTGTGAGTGGTTGTTCATCTTTGTCTCCGTGTGTTGGCCCTGTGACCCGTCCAGGGTGTACCTTGCCCTTGCCCAATATCAGCTGGGATTAGCTCCAGGAAACAGATAAGCGGTTAAAGATGAATGAATGAACTATAAAATGACAAAAACGATTAAATGCTTCCAAAGATTGTTTTTCCCCAGAGACACTCCTCATTAGTAAGCATACTTTGCTCTAATAATGATGTCACTTATTTAGCCAAAAGCTGCTCAGTACCTGTGCCTGTGTGTACCCTAACATGGGTTCAAGCATAGCTACTCTCTTGCGATACTGCAACGCGTTGAGGGCACAGTAATACTGCAGTGAGGCCTGGTGCTGCTTCCTGCGGGTGTAAGCCACCTCCTTCACCAAGTCTGCCTTCAGCTGTCCAGACAGGAGATGGTTAAACATGCCACTATAGACGTGCGTACATTGTATTGGTACACCACAGAGACACATTGAACAAAATCCATCAGCAGATCTTTGCAGCCATTATAGTGCATAGTGTTGCTGAAGTCGCATTACAAACAGTGAGGCCTGGCAGTGAAGCGTTATTTGGTTCCATCCATTTGTGAGTCAAATGTTTCTAAAACACTAACACTGCATTACTGACATGTGACGCCTTTTACAGCCTCAGATCAATGAGAGAAAAGCTCTGTAAGTGAACCTGGGAGAGCAAATCCCAGTTATCACTACCTTCTCATTCTCCTTCTTCTTGGGCAACCGGCTGTACTTGACCATAGCTGCCTCATGCTCTGCAGGAGAAGAGGGAACAGGCGAGTGGATTAAACAGTCACATGAGAGGCCGATACAAACTATAGGCTGTAACTGGTAGAAGCAAGTTCCTACCATCAGTGGCGATGCCAAATATTTCCTTCAGTGTGCTTATCTCTGTAATGTACAGCAAACATTGTTAAGACATCTACAACAGAGCTGCATGTATCTGAATCATATCATAATTGATTTTAGTCACATACAGTATGTCTGGTCCTACCTGTGAGGTCCTTCTCTCGGAACTGAATCAAGGGGAAGACCATGCTGTCAGCCATCTGGTTGGCAAGCTCAGAGTGAAGCGAGTTCAGCTGGACAACATCAAACAAAAACATTAGACAAAAATATCAAGTTGCTGCACAAGGACACAGGCAGAGCACGAATGCCTGCCAAACATCTTGAAGGATTACAGTTTATTTTAGTATTTGCTGCCAGTTATTCCAGCAGGAAGATGGAAAGTAACATTTTCAGTGAAGTGGATGCATAACTTAAGACAACACTTCCCCTACATTTTAAAAAGCCCATATTGTGAAATGTTACCCTTTGTGAGGAGGATTATGATAAAAGCCTTCTGTTTACTCTGATATTGGAAGCAGGAGCACATATTGCACAGACAATCAAACACTGCTATAATTCTTTTTGCTTATCAACAAGCGTCAGTCTGACTTTAAAAGGCTGTCGTCTCTTTTAATCTGAGATGGTTTAATTCATAGATTTAGTTGCAGCAGTAAACCTAATTCTTACTACAAAATGAGTACACCTGTGTACATGACAAGGTAAAAGTCAACCAAAGAAAGATCAAGCTGTGTGTGTGTGTGTCCTGAATCTTGTTGAATACTGTCTACACAGGTGTGTCATAGTGCAGGGGGGGAGGGCACCCCATGGCTGAAAGTGACAAGCCCATCTGTTATGTCTATATACCTGAGCCTCCGCACCCCTCCTTGATCTACCCATCCATCCACCCACTGCTACTTCCCTCAATCCATCGATCCAATGCAACAGGCATCAAACCCACCTCTAACCGTCAGTGCACGAGCAGTTCTGGTGTTATAGGGAGAATAAGGTGTTCACTGAGGTCAATTTCACCAGCGTGCTACTGGAGTGCAGGTGCAATATCCTTTGTAATGTGATTAAGAACCTACTACCGACTGTGCGGCGTACACACACACAAACTCAAATGCACACACATAAAATGACAAAACTGCAAGCACAGGCCTACCTCCCCAACAGTTTTGGCAAAGCTCTGCAGAGTGGTGATTACTTCTTCATCACCTTTTCCAAGGGCAAAATTCTGGCCAGGAGAAGAAATTGAGAGGAAAAAAGTTTAAACCATTAAACTGAAAAATGTGGCCCTGAGCTAGCCTATACTATGAGCTTAGAAGTTAATAATGGCCCTGCTCTGCTAGGATATTTGGCACTTCACTTTTATGGAGCAAGTCCAAAGATGCTAATAAACCCCATGTGAAGACACTGAGTTTTCAGCCTTGTTTAAAAGTACTAAAAAGTGCATCAATGTCATTGCAGATTTCTCTCTTCTATCTAGCATCCACTCAGCACCCAAGGATGTGTTCCAACAGTGAAATGAGTCATGTGTTACTTTCTCAGTGTGATTTAATTGACCTGCTGTGTTGACTTCAGCAACTATCTTATTTTAATTTATTGTTTGTTACATAATACAAGGCCCTATGACAAATGCCTGTGGGAGAATCAGTACAACAGGGGTTGGCTCATGCCCAGATGAGATGAGGAGTGTGAGTTTGAGGCAGTCAGATAAGGAAATAAAGTTCAGTTGAAAATAATGATATAGATGCATATACATGTTGGATTGGTTTAATGGTGAAGCTTGCAGATTTCAGCAGGAAGGTCTGCAACACACCAGCAGCTTTATTTGCTGTTGTTTTAACTCAGGGGGAAAAAAAAACAAAAAAAACACACCCCACAAACATATCATTCCCTCACTGAGAAATTTTGAGGGAAGGCTGCTCAGTAATTGGATGTCATAAGGCCAATATATCATGGCGTGGACTTCCTGGGGAAAGTATAAAGGACTTCAAGCATCGATTGTTCAGGTGACAGCAGCAGTTTAACTCTATCCCTAATTTACTACTTCAAGAAAAACAAGGTCACATTGAACATTGGAATATTATGCATCTGGAAATGGTCAGAGAACACATATTTATGCTTTAGAGGAAAATTTGATGTAAAATTAGGAGCTGTATTTACTGTACTTACATAAGCAGGTGCGGAAAATTTATATTTGCCATATTGACAATAAACGCTAACCTGGGAGAAGGTTATGGCAGACAGTTGGGATGCAACAGTGAAAAGCATGAACATTATACATGTACTTCATGACATCTGGCTGGAACAGTGTCCCCCACAATCCTCCCTTTGGTCCCTCACACTAGGCTGTACTTTATTTCTAGAATATTGGAACGGTTAAGGTGATCCGAGCATTGATATCTCAGCAGTGATTGACCATCTCCATTTGCATTTACTGATAAGTTTAACAAATATAATCATAGGCTACAATCTATCACCTTTGGTTAGCCTGGCTTTGCTTAACTCACAGCAGTCAGCCTATCAAAACAGACACCAACAACAAAAACCATTTTCATGCTCAACCTCCAGATAAAAAGCAGGAGAGAGATGTGAACAGTCATGAAATGAGTTTCAGTACTTGAAACCACGACCCTATTTGCTTGAAGCGAAAGTGACAAATATGGGACCTTTTAAGGTTAGATAATAAAAACTAGAGACACTCAAGGTGTTTGTATTATAACAACCCTAATTAAAAGCATATTCTTTTTTATTTAAATAATGATAGAACATTTGTTTTATTTGCACTACTAGGACCACTGTACTGTACTATACTGTCTTTGACTCATGTTTCATGCTAAGGTATTTTTACATGATTACTGGATATAATCTGAATATTACTTTAACAGAAATATTTTCATAATGTTTTTTTTATCCCTAAAGTGAGTCTGCAGGTTCTATTCTAAGGTTGCATGTGGTCACATCCATACCAATTAAAACAAAGAGCATGTATAGAGTCTCGAAGAGGGCCACACTTCACCCACCCCTTGTTGCTGCTTGTTAAGGTCACTGAATGAGATTGTGATAAGAACATCAATCATTTTTGTCAAGTGTTATCTTTCCTTATCTGACCAACAGTTACTGGTACAAGCTCAGAGAACAACGTCCACAAATTAAACCCTTCATCACACTCCTGAATACTTTACCTTCTTCTCATATTCCAGAAGTTGCTGTGAGAGCTGCTCTGTGGCCAATCCCATCTCACTCTGTGGTGGAACAAATGTGAAACCAACAGCTTGCGTAATCAGAGTTTTAAACCAAACTTGTCTATCTCTTGTAAATAAGCACAGAATAATAGGAAGTGAAAAGACAACAGGTGAATCAGGGTTCAAATTAGTTTCCTGTAACATAAAATAAATAAATAAATGTGATGGGTCATATAAATGCCAGATCTAATAGGGGACCTTTATTGGTTAGGAAAAGGTTCGGGAGTTGTTACATAAATTGTACTTGTTTTTTTTTTTTTTTAAGTAATTAGTGTGACTGCCACATTTGTGTCATTCAATCAGACCCCAATCTATTGAAACAGGGTTAATTAAATTTAACTGCACCTCACCACTGTTTCCTTCACATCAGGCACACTGAATAAATTGTAAAGAATCATTTTGAGCTAAAAAGAAAAAATGCAACAATTTAGTCACAAAACCCTTCAAGGTCTCTCAGCTTCCTACTGAACCTTTGGACTAAGTCTATGTTGTTACACATATGTCCTCCCTAAATGTCAAGTGTCAAGTTCCTCTGCACTTCCATTATTCCTTCAGGACATAACGTTTAATTTATCAGTTTACTTGTGTGAGGTTACAAGAAAATAGGGTCTAATATGTTATATTTTGGTATTTGTCAAGTTGAGCAACCCAAAGAGAGCGCTGCCACTTTTGATTCAGTGCAAATCAAAACAATACTCTCTTGTAATCCACTAATGCAAATGTTCAACTCAACAGTAACATGGCTTCTGGTTAAACTTAGACAGTCAACAAGATCAAGTGTGCATATGTGTATGTGTTATGTTTTGTACCTGAGCTCCAAACACCCGCTGCAATGACTGTAGTAGCTGGTTGGTGTAGTCTGTAAGCATCCCAGCATCTTCCTCAAACACACTAAGCAAGGAGCGAGTCTGCAAAACCAAACGCTTTATGAATAACATACAAGTGTTGTTGCAAGAGACAGGACTTACATACATACCAGTTTCTGAAATATTAAGATGTTTCTTTGGTCATGATGGCACCTGATATTTGACTGCAGTGAAATTTCAATTTCACTGCAGTCATCAATTTAACAATGAAAATAACCCTCAGTTACAGCCTGTGATGATACATTGGAGCTGACTATGTTTTGTTGTGGTAAATGTTCCTACTGGACAGTTTAGTCATTACCACGCCCACACAGCACCTTTATTTGTTTGAAACAGAAATAAAATTGTCTACCAGGTTTGGCAAAACCTGTAATTCATAAAAAAGAATTATTGATAAAAGCATTGCTGGAAGTCAAGACACACAGACATAAGTGAGGGTGGCTGCAGAACAGCAGAGCTTTGAAGCGAAACTAAAGGCAGAATAATTTTACTACAGGCAGCCCATGCAAACTGAGAGAATCCTGTCTGGGTGTAGGTTTCTTGTTTTCCCAAACAGGTGCAGCAAGGAACGGAAGAACACACCCACTGACTAAAGTCTGTTCGCTGTTCATACCAGTTCACTTTCACAAACAGAGAGGTTGACTGTCATTTCAAAGTCACTGGAATATTGAGAAAATGTCCATCCTTTACATTTTACTGCAGGACAGCAGCACCGAGCCCAGTCCTTACTATTTCTTATTAAAGGACAAATAACCTGAGGACATCTCAGGAGAGGATCCAGCATGGGCTGCACTTCAGCAGAGCCATTGAGGAAGTTCAACCCTCTTTAGGGAAAGAGTGATGCAACAGATGCAACAGACAACAACAACAACAACAACAACATATGCAGAACTACAAAGGTTATCCTGTATCTTATTTCAACCTCATCGATATCCATGCATGAGGCCTACTAACTTTCATACTGCATCTCCAACAGGGCTCCTACTCACTAGTGACCACTGCCCCTGCTGCAGACTATTGACTAATACCAGGGGAGTCTGATAATGGAAACCCCTCCCACACCGTGTGAATCAGGCCCGGTTTGACTCTGGGCTCAAGATGTGGAGAAATCTCACCGGAAAATGAGCCCAAACGTAGCAGGTGTGTCCTGGTCGACCACTGCGGTCGTGACATCTTCCATACGGATGTGTGTTTGGACTGAAAGCAGACTAGCAGCTCTTGTTTGGTAGGGGGGGCTGCGATGAGCTGCTGTTTGGTAAATAAAACAGCAGACACCAACACTGTGCCACTAGCTGCTGATAAACTTGAGCAATGTTTCCGCCGGGGAGGCGCAGACAGCCCTCAGAGAGGATCACATTCCCCTTACGAAGTGTCAATACAGAGCTGTCATCGACTACAGCGGGAACAAGATACTGCCTGGTTAGTGAGCTAACTTCAGCCCCCCTCCCGCCCCACACTAAAGGCTTTCCGTGTGACAGCGGGGTCTTGGAACGGGACATAACCAACGACGGGGCCTACCTGAGGACTGTCCTGCAAAGCATCCTCCAGGAGCAGTTTGTGATGTACGGCCGGCATCTTGGTAGAGGTGGAGAAGGGAATGGGTGCTTGAATTATTGAGAGCGCGGACTCGGTTTCCCAGAGCTCTCCGCGCCTAGAATACGTCGTGTGCAATGGGCGTGTCCGGGCTGAGTTATTTTGGGAAAAGCAGTGAGCGATAAAACAGTCACCCTGATACAGATAGGTATGGGTTTATGTTCGGATGGTTTGTCTTCCGTAGGTATTTCTTCGTTTCACAGCAAATGGAGAGCAGTTTTAGAGGAAGGCTGCTTCTAATGTTTCACCATTTCAGTAACAACAGCGACCCCATGTGGTCACCAAATAAATGACACAATATTATTTCAAAGTAAGATTTAAATATCACTTACACCTAATCCACTTAAAGGATAAGTCAAAGGTTGCCATATCAAAATAAATTAATAATAAAAGATATACTCCATTGCAACTAAAAGCTCTGTATGTAAACTATCTTTGCAGCAGATTGGGCCCTTCTATTATTAGAAGTAATTGATTACAAATGTAAGCATTACAGCATACTTTGAAGTGGATCTTGAGTCAGTCAAGATAGGTTTGAAAATTCATCTCATAAAAAAATACAGCAAAATTAATTAGAATATTTGTTTTCTTAAATAACTACTCTAATTAGTCCAATGGGGAAAACTAATATATATGTGTAAATGAAACTGTATCGGATTTAAAATATGAATGCTTGAAAAAAAAAAAAAAAACTTACAGACATAAACATATCCCAGCTTTCATGTTTGTTTCTCTCAGTCCTAATAAAGAAATGAAAGTCCCAGCCTGAATGATGGAGTGAGCAGTCACCATACTGTTTTGCTCTTCAAATGTCAGCTTGTCTGAGTGATCACATTCTTTAATGACATGCTTTCTCTTTTGTTTTTATCTATTCTGCTCTAATTTACACCCACTAGCATATGGTATCCTGCAGAAAATAAAATGTCTACGATCAAGCAAAACAAAGCACATGCTCAAATAAAAAGAACAGCCACAAATATATAATTTGTTTCATTCCAGATCATAAAGTGGCACGGACTCCTGTTTAATCATTGAATTACAGTGTGTCAAAAAACAGTCCACTGCCTCTTCATTTTAAAATGTTTCCTGAAACCGTCTCAGTGATTTGGCATTATAGTCTTAATTTGAGTGTATGCCTTATCAAGAAAAGTACACCGATTTAACTCTTTTTCTTTTTTTAGCTTAGGCTGATGTGTTTATCCCGTGCAGCAGCCCGTTTATACTGATATCATCATAAGTTTTCATGGAAAGGCTATGGGGGGAAAAAGTGTGTTAACATATTTGGAAAGCAATGTTACAAGGTACATTTTCTTTGAAAAAGAGCAAGATTTTGAGGCCTGAAAATGATACTTAAAGGCAACAATTATACCAGTGGATTGTTGTTTTGCTTTTTTTTTTTTGCTTTTTTTTTTTTTTTTTTTTTTTTGATAATGTCACATATATTTTAGCACTCTTGCCTCACAGCAAGAACATTCAGGGTTTGATCTGCAGGCTTGGGGCTTCTCTCTGTGGAGTTTGCATGCATGTTTAGGTAGATTGGTGACTCTAAGGTGACGGTAGGTGTTTATGATTGTTTGTCTCTGTATGTCTATATGTCTACCCTGTGAAGGACTGGCAACCTCTCCAGGCTAAACTCTAGTGCTCATGACTTTAATCACATAGTAGTGCAATCTTGGATTTTTGTTTGTTTGCTTGGTTTTTATTTTTGTTTTGTTTTTTTCAGAAGAACTACTATGCAGGGGTGTTACTAACCTAATTTCATAATTGTTCTTCCTAAGTGTATGCATTATGCATTAGTAAGAAGAAGCTGCAATAGTTTCTCTCTTTTTTTAATTTGATCCGAGACATTTTTGATTTGAATATTAGTCTAATTGAATTGTTAAGATGGTCATGACTTGTTGTTAAGTGTCTAAACTGATAATTGGCAAGCCATGACAAGCAGCGCCTCCTCATCAGCCTGAGTGTGAATACAGTTCTCCCTCCCTGGTGGAGTGTTTTTCTTAAGGCAAGCATTCTTTGGTCCCCAGTGAAGTCTTTCTTAATTGGTCAGGTTGTGGCTCCAAACCAGACAAGACATTTCAGTCTACTGACTTTGATAATTAATTGTTTGCTGGCTCAGCTTGGTGTTGCCTATGAAAAGAGATGCTTAGTGTCAAGTGGAACTAACCTGGATCAAACGAAGCAACAATTTAGCTGACCAGGAAAATGTTGTCAGTAGGAAGCTGGTTTCACCAAACTTAAGAGCAGAAATACTCCATGTGTGTTCTTTTAAATAAAACATGCTATATTACACAATATTTAAAGACACAAAAACACACCAGCAAGTCTGTGTGGCTGTGCCATGCCAAATTTCTCATAATGACAATGCTTCATAGTTTCAACATTTTTTGTATCATTGAAGGTGTTTTCCCACTAAAGTTATTACAAATCATGTAGTACATGTGTTCTTATTTCAGCAAATATCCAATATCTGAGAAGATGTTGTTGAAAATGCCTCTGGGGTCAATAAATTGATTCTGGGCAATCTGTCCAGTAGCTGCTGAAATATTTCAGTCTGGGCCAAAAGTGGCAGACTAACAGGCTGGGCAACAAGGTATGTTTATAGCTTTGCCAAAAGGCTGTCTGCTACCCTTTTCTTTTAAGGTTACGATGGATGGCTCCTCCTGTGCAGCTTATCCCTTTTGCCCCTAAAACCTTCTTTAGCCTGAAGACAGAAAACAAACAAGTGCACAAGTGCATTGTGTCCAAAAAAAAAAAAGAAATTGTTCCTCAACTGTCAGAAACGACTGTACTTTGTACACCGTTAGCAACACTTTCACACGTCAATAAAAACACTTTATTAGTGTCAGCGTTGTTTCTCAACTAAAACTTATACGAGTTGCATATCTGTACAGTAAATATGAATTTATAACCCACTGCCATTTATCTTAGCTCACCATACAGAAACAGCCACATAACCATTAAAAAATGGCCAATAGTAATTAACTACTACTCATACTTAAAAGTTTCATAGGATTTTATCTTATTTTATAATCCTTGAATAAGGTCATGTCAGCTGTTTCCAAATGTTCATTCTTTGTGCAGTGCTGACACGCCGCAGCCTGTATCCTTCAATTTAACTGACAGATATAATGCTGTAGTATAAAGTATATGAGCACTCTGAACTGCCAGGCCATGGCAGATTAAGTAGTCTCCAAACTCATATCTGTATAAAATCTCATTTTCAGCATTTCATGATTTAAAAATGAGTGCAATAATAATGTTAATCTAACAACAGATAGGAAGTTGTACTCATGAGAGCATCCAGATGGGCCTGTAGGAACTGTAATTTGCCTGTGGAGCAGAGGAATTGTGGAAGACAAAACATTTTTGCTCAGGCTTTTTCAGAAAAAGGAGCATCCTTCCCAAATTTCTCGTTAGAATTTCAAAGATGTTGACACATGTGAACATCATAAGATAATACCACTGACTGAATGTGTGCTAATTCAACGCAGTCTGCAATTAAAACTCAGCTCATGTGACTATGCTGGTCTGGTCAGAACACACAACAAGATGCATTAAGGATGATTGGAAGCTATAAACTGGTGTGACCCTTGTGGTTTCATGAAGACTATTTGGGGCTGCCCTTGCTTCTCACTCTCATTGACTGTCATTAGCTACTAGTCAGCAATGTGTGTGTGTATGTGTGTGTGTCTGTGTCTGTGTATGCGACGTACCCATAGATAATGCCTGAAAAGAGGCATTCTATGCTTTAGCAAACAATATTGGATATTTTACAGGATGTCACACACACAAGCTGATATGTGGATGCCCAACAAATTCATTTCATTCTTTATATAAAGAGGAAGCTCCCTATTGGCTGAATCTCACCCCACCCTCCTCCTCCTTTCCCCCGGTTTCCCGGGCAACCATGTCAGGGTGGAGGAAAAGAGCAAATCATGTGAGGGCATAGCATCCCCCCCTTGTTTCTCACAGTGGGTGTGTGTATGTGCACACGCGCATGTGTGTGTGTGTGTATGCATGTGTGTTTGTGTATAAAAGCCTCTCTCTCCATGCTTCCACTCCACTCTCAGCTCTCCATTGCATTGCAGAAAGGAAAGAAGCCAGAAGAGAGGGGGGGGGGGGGGGGGGACACAACCAGAGGAGATCCCTGTAAGACATTACTTTGACCTTCCTTTCGTTCCTTTCTCCCTTTCTTTCTTTCATCTCTCTCTTCTTCTTTTTATCCTCCTCTACAAATGTGTTTTGGGTCTTTCTCCTTTCCTCCTCCTCTTCCTTATTCTTCTTCTTAAGCACCTCTGCTCTGCTTGGACGGTGGCTTCATCGATGCAAAATGGGTTGTGGCAATTCCTCAGCCACCAGCACCTCAGGAGGGGGTGAGTGTTTCAGGCATCTCTCTCTCTCTCTCTCTCTATTTATCTCTCTATTTATATATATATATGTATGTGTATGTATATATATATATATATATGTGTGTGTGTGTGTGTGTGTGAGTGTGAGTGTGATACTGCTCAAGGAAGGAGAGAGTTGTCACTGTAACTGCACCAAGGGGAGAAGATGTTTTGAATGTAAATGAAGAGTGTCAGGGTTACCCTTGCATTCAGTGTAAGTCCATGTCTATACTTGTGCATACGCGCGTGCGTGTGTGTCTTCATTTCATTCATAAATAAACACACTGCATCATGGCATTATGCAAATTAGGTTTTAAAATACAATGTTACTCAATTGGCCTGTTGCAACATTTCGGCTTCCACTCTTTAGTGTCTGTATATGTCTATATCAGCATGTGCATGCATGCAGTAGTATCCTCAAGCAGCGGGTGGTGGGTCGATCTTTAAAGGTCTCCCATATTCTCAAAAAAGACTCCAGAGAATCCCCAGGAATGCTTTGCTTTGGTAATGAAAACGGCACCAATACTGGGATTACAGAATTAACAGATACACTGATACAAGCTTGGTCTTTTATATTGATGCGTCTCTTTCACTCTCTCTCCATCTGTGTGTTTGCACTGGTTTCCATGGAATTGGAGGATTAAAGAAAAACATTTTTACTGACACTGCCCTGTTCTTGTTCCCTCTCTTGACTGATGCTGTTTGAGCATGTAAGCAGGGGGCTTACTCCTTCAATGATCAGGCCTCATTCATAAAGCCCGGAGGACACATTTGAATGGAGGAAATGACATTAATGTGTGTTAAGATACCTTGGTTAATTGTGGCCTGTCTTCGCATAACACATCAGTTAGTTGACTTCGACTAATACAATATCTGCTTTAACTGAATGAGTCTCTGAGCACCACCGTCAAATTGAGGAAATAATTAGATTGAAGTATCTGCAGGATTACCTCACCACCACTGCCCATTAAATCGGTATGATGTGTGTTTGCGCTCTTTGATATGTTTGTGTTCTTGAATTTATCTAATCAGTGTGTAACAGACATGTTAACAGAACTACAGCCAGCCACTGGAACACAGAAGTCAGTGGCCTTTTGCTTTAAATTTGGTCTCCTTCAAGGTAACCCTGTCTGTAAAAAAATGCCAGTAGGTTTCTTAATGTGTTGTGAGTGGTGCTTGCATGTTCTTTTCTGTGTGGCTGGCCTTATCCATTTTTCCCATGTCAAGGACATGACATGCTGTCACTGACAAATGTGGACCAGTGGCTGCTTCCATTCATCCATGCCAGCTGACACCAGGCTAGATTCAGTCTCTCAGCACTATCTAACACTACACAATTATGAGCATTAGAGAAATCTATTCTATAGTGGTAATTTTTATTATTATTTATTATTTATATTATTTATTTATTTATTTATTATGTATATTATTTATGTATTTTTTTTTTACATTGTATCGTAATATAATGGTTGTCAGATATGTACAAGAATGTTCTTTACAATCTCTAATGACTGCCTCAGCACACTCTATATCACATTGCTCATCCCTAGTCTTATGTGGCCAGATGTGCACTCTTGGATATGAATAAGCTTTTGTCAGGCTGCTGAATGGCCCTTGTGTAATGTCAGCAGACTCAATGTTGACCGTGTAAAAAACTCTCCCCTCTTTTTATAAGGATGAAACTTGTCAATTTTTGTGCCTTGTCTGTGCATTGTCATTTTCTGCTAATACATTTTATTCTTGTAGTGACCTTTTCAAATTGGTTTTTACATACTTCAATCAGGTTAAGTATGAAAAAAAAAAAAAAAACTGATTGAACTTCTGAATTGACGCTCTTGTTCTCCCACTGTTTTTATTGTGATACTGTACATTGCACGAAGAGGCTCCATTATCCTCTGTCTGAATCCATTATGATCTTATTTCGAATAAAATCAAGCTCAGAGGATTGCCTGTGGTTCAGCAAGAATGAGCTGCTGTGTGTCCATAAGAGTCTAGTAGCAATGGAATGAATAGAACGGGAGTCATTTGACATTGAGGGATTTCATATTGTGTGTGTTATGCTAATGTGTTCCACGTTTCTCTTCAAAGACCAGCTGTGAAATCTGAAAAAGGCAAATGAAAATAAGTAGCCTAAAACTAAACAGCCACATTTCTCAATCAGATTTGCACTTGGTCATTTTGCACACTTATAATCCATATAAAAAAATAAATAAAAACAACCTTAGCCTTAGAATAAACTGAGAATAATATGGTCCTTCTGAAAGTTGACACCCATTATGATTTTAGCATATGTGTATCTACAAAGTTTCGTGGCATTCAGCCATGATATATGGAAAATACACTTCTTCTTCATTCCCGGTTCTTCTTTTTTATGATATGAATATGGCATGTGTGGATACATTATCCTCCCCTGAGGATAAGTTGTGGTTGAACATTCCTGTATTAGAGAGGAGAGAGCGCTGGCTCAAACTGTAGCCAGACAGTGTATTTTACAGAGTTGAATGTCAACTTAATCTGCAAAATACAAATTCACAAAAATTTGCAAAAAAATCACTGAAATTGAATGGCAGTTAAAGTAAAATAGTGAAATTAAATTAAGTGATAAAATTAAGTGAAAATACGTCCGAACTGGCAATGAGTACTCAAATAAAGATATTTTAGTTAGTTTAGCATGAAGACTGGTAAGAGGTCAATCATTCCATTGAAATTCGTATGTGCCATTTTTTTTTTCTCTTTGTAAATTAATCAAGATAAATTGTTTTAAGTGGAAGGCTAATTTGTATTTGCACAGAGCTGTTTCCCTTGTGGGTTTCTTGTCTTGATGCTGAGCTAAAGTCATGGACCACTGGCTGTAGATTGTTATTTAACTGAGACGTGAGCTTTGTATTGATCTCACTATTTATTACTCAGATTAGTCAGGAAGCGAATAATCGTATTTTCTATATGGAATTAGTTTCCTTGAGTCTATTCATGGGATTCTTGTGCCTAAGTGACAACAGAATTTAATTGGTCAGTCCTATTGTCACATTTTGTTCCTGTTGTTGTCGTTGGGAGTTCTAGAGAGGTGGTCAGTGTGGCTTGTGTACTCATCCTGGGTGTTGCATGTAGTTATTTTCAATTAAGCAAAACCAAATTGTTAGAAGGAGAACCAACACTTTTAGTTCATTCAGTGTTTTGTAATAAAGTAAATATGTGGTGCCTCCCTCGTGCTTTAAGTCACTGTTGACTTTTTAAAATATTAATTAAGACCACGGTGCTTCCCAACTGTTCCTTTTTTTTTTTTTTTTGTTTAAACACTTTGCAGATAGGTCAAATGATAAGTTGCACTTTGCAGGTGTTTTTGTTAAAACATTTATAGTATCGTGTGATGTATTATGAAATGTTTGGTTATCTGCATTTGTCTGAGGGTCACATCTCAGCACTGCTGAATGATGGCTTTGGAAAGAAAGCTTTATGGTCAGTGAATTGTAAACACACTGGGATCAGTTATTAGTGTGGTAGCACACACACGCACACACAACAAACCATGAACTCAACTGTGTCTTTTCCTCTTTTCAGGGCCAGCAGATGCCTCCAAAGATGTGTAAGTACTTCAGGCTATCTCTAAATTTCAACATTTTTAAGTTTTTAAACATAAAGTTAAAAAACAAAAACTTAAAATAAATCAGTGTTAAATATCTGCTGTTAAAAGTTAATTTCCATCAGGGACTATTTACAATAAATGCTAAGTTATTATTATTATTATTATTTTGATTAAATTAGATTATTCATTTAGATTAAAAAAATATGGCTTGGGCCTTTAGCTATCTCTGCTTTACATTTTTTAAGTTTAATAATTAATTTAAAGTTTTAATCATTAATAAGAGTAAACCAGAGATGCATATTTCTTTCTTTAAAATTGACATTATTTTCTGTGCCTTTCACACAAGCTTGAGCATGGCAGCAATATTTATGTATTTGTCAACAACCTATTTGGTTACTAAATAAGAGGATGCCTTTGAGATGTAAAATAAACCGATCCTATGTTTTCATAGGATTAAGTTGACTAACTGATTTTCTTTAGCTCAACATAATGTTGAATGATGTTATTAGTTTCTTCCTGATTTGAAATACCAATCTAATTGTGGAAAAAAAAAAGACATGTTTTTGTTTGTGATTGACTGTTTTAATTTTTCTGTGAAGTATCACAGAGGAGACAGATTGTACTTTAGTTAGTGTTTATCTCCTCTTTGGGGAGAGGCAGTATTTCCAAAGCATTTCCAGGAATCAGTGTGTGTGAGTACAGTACTGTTCTGCTGTGTACTACGGTCCCAGGAAGTTGTGATTAGCCTCAGAGATTCAGAAGGGCACTTATACTGTTGCCAGCTCTTAAAAAACAAACAACAAAAAAAAGCTGATCAGTGGAACCTGGTTGTACCGTGGTCTGGTTCCAAACTCTAAATTAAGGTTGCAAATTCAATTTGATCTTCAGCTGTTGAGTATTTCCTGAAGGGAACTGGAAATGTTTCTTACAGGCCTAATGAAGCGCACCTAAAGTGTTTAACACTCATGTGACCTTACTTCCACAGTTCAGTGTTTACTGCTTCTCATGATTTTCTTTGTGAGTTGTTGTTGTTTTTTATTTTTGTCCTTCACACTCCTAAGAGCTGACCTGACCTGTGCTTTCTTCTCTCAATCAGGACAGAAGATCCCTTGGCAGACGATGAGAAAAGAAGGTATTTTACAATAAGGAATAACATTTTTCATTGTCTAGATTATGGAAGATTTTCTTCATGGCAGACATGTTGACATTTTTACAATATTACAGCATTCATCAAGTTGTTGATATTTCAAACATTTAAATTAGGGCTGAGTATAAGTGGGTTTACTGGGATGAAATGGCCAGGGTATTTGCCTTTTTGTACTGCTGTAATTTCAAGAGTCAAAAAGGCTTATAGTCTCTATAATAAACCAAGCAGAAAAGAAAACACAAAAGGGATGTCAGAGATGAGAGACAGTCACACAGATAATGACAGATCATGACAGATAGTGACGGAGGATTCATGGTCGTCACATAAGTGAAAACCATTGTAACATAATTCCTCTCCTCTCCTCTCAGAAACTATGGTGGTGTATATGTAGGTCTACCAGCAGACCTGACCACTGTGGCTGCTAGTCAGTCCAAGTCCACACGAAAAGGTGAAGTATCTCTAACACAGCTGAAGGTCTTTGCACATGAGACATTGGTGTGGTGAACTGTAGGTGTATTCAGACGGTTCCACGGACACAGATTAGCCTCATTAGCCTGTGAAACGTCACCTTGCCTGCGGGATCTTTGGTTTTCTTTGTTATCTTTCCTTTAATTTATTAGTTCTTTCCTTTAGTTTGACAGTGTGAGCACTTGAATCTGTGATGACAGGTGTAGCTTGACTGCCAATGTCAAGATACAGTGAAAGATGTTTTATATTCCGTTGATTTGATTGTGCTTTTCAGCAGGTTCGTGTCTTTTTGGTTTAATTCCATGTTCCCTGCTTTTCACAACACTCATTTTCTCTGGAAACAAACACGTTGTACAGTGACATGGAATTATTTTGCGTAACAATTTTGCTAACAAAAAGCTAATATAAATCAAGACATTGTAATGGGACTTGTTTTACAAAGCTTTGAAAGCTTCTCACTTGTAAGCTTTGTCATTGTGCTCAACAAGGTTGAATTTAATGATCAATTGATTTTTTTCCCCCTCTAGCACTAGTATTTACTCTTATTCTCCATTGGGTCTCCCAATTCACACTGCAGTATCAATAATTGATATTGAACAGTAATTGAATTGAAAGAGAAATTTGTCAAAATTTGTCAAATTGTCAAAAACAAATATCCATGCTGTTTTCCCCTTTTGCAGAATAGCAGCTTCTTAAAGGAAAACTACGCAGGTACTGCCCCAAAACACACTGCTGGTTCAGCTTTTAGCATCAGCTGCTCAGTATTTTATCTTTAAAAAATGCACAGAAGCTGCTGCAAAAACTCGTATTTTTCAGTTTCATTTGTTTATTTTTTTGGTCTCAACAGGATCCTGCATTTTCATTCACCTAGAGACACTCACAGTACAAGGAGAGAGCATGTAAGTGCTCAGATTCTGGTTCACCTCATACCGGCTAAAGTCTCAGGCTTTGACACTTATACTTAGTGAGGATGCGGACAGCTTGCCGGGGCTCTGGGGACGCTGCCTTGGGAAGTCACGGGTGGCACAGTGATGCAGTGATGCACAGTGGAGGTCTGCAGACGACATCTATCATCATCACCCTTCGCTCTGCAAAAAAAACATTGGCATCCCAGCAGACAAACACCCACCCAAGGACTTGCAGCTGTGGGTGGCAGTGGTGGCAGTGGGTATTGTAACAGCCAACTTGGCTTCTCAGTCACGGCACTGGAAAGCTCTCTTTCTTTCTCAGGAGGAGGCAAGGAAACCCAGCCAACTAACTTATTAACAAACTGTCCGGGACTCACACACATTCCCAATGGCCCTTTGCAATAATAAGCACTGCTCAGTTATTTCTCTAAAACGCCATCAATGATTCTTTGTGTGGTGGAGACAGACAGTTAGAGAGACAGAGATAAATAACAGAAGGCAGCAAACACATCCTGCTAATGTGTCACAGGAGATCTCAGTCTTGTCGAAAATAGCCTTGATTCCGATGAGGAACCTTCTGCTGCAGAAATGTTGAAAAATGACACATATTTTAATGGTCAGGTCTAAATGCAAAAAAATAATCACACAGTGGGTGATGTCATCAATGTCACAGACGATCCTAAAGCTGAATGTCATGGTGCATCAGTCGGGTCGTACCTGTTTTTACTTAACTTGTGCCCCAGACTGATTATGTAACATTAGAATATGACTCATGATACTTAGCAGATCTCTCTCTCTCTCTCTCACTCTCTCTCTCTGCAACATGTGCTCTTTTTCCTCAAGAGCTCTGATGCAAGTGCTTCTGGGCAATTTTCGCACATAATCTTTTAGGATTTACAAAGGCAGAATTGTCACACAGTTTGTTAATATCTCACAAAAATGTCTTTATATTATCTTCAAAAATGTACAAAGGAACCAGTAAGAAAAGCTGAGGTGGTGTTTTGTTTTCTCTCCACTTTCATGTTACTTTACTCACACTAACATTTTATTTTATGTCTTGTCTTTAAGCAACAAGTTTAGAGGATAATTTTATAGATTATGCTCCAAATTTAACTGTAAATGTTGTGTTAAAGTATATAACCTCTTAAGGATGAGGCTGGTTTTATTCCACATTTTAATTATTGTCAACAGATCCCACAAGAGCACTAAAACACCATGGGTTTTTTAATCATTACAAGGTCCTCTAACTTTAGTTTTATCAAAGCTTTTGTTTTAAATGTCAGGCTTTAAGCTTCACACTCAACAGTGCAGTATTTTTTTCTCTCAGTTCAACACTGCTGCTCCACTTGAATCACTCAACCCCATTTGCTACTACCAAAGAGGAACTCTTTAAAAAAAGTCCACAGATAAAAAGTTCAATATTAAAAAAAAAAAAAGTTTAGTAATTTCAGCTGTAAACTGCAGGTTTTGTACTTTAGTGAGTATTACAGTGTAGTAGGATAACAATAAACTAAAATCCCCTGGTTCATTATAATGAAGCAACATGTCAGCCAAATGTGGCTCAGCCATGTGATTCCATTAGTTTTGGGACATCAGTGCAGGTCTACATCACATAAAAATAAGAATACGATCGCAGGCTTTTGGAGTTTAATGGACATTGTTGGCAAAATAAAAACGTACTGGACATCACCAGCCTCATCCTTGGACAATAAACATCACAAATACCACATTGTCCCCCAGAAAAAAAGAAAGAAAGAACGAATGAAAAAACCACATTACAGCTGGGCAGGCATTACGGGCAGGCCAAGGTCATTTGTCAGCCAGGCTCTGAATAGTTCTCTGCTCTAATGAATGTATAACATCATCCATTCACCAGGACCCAGAGGAGGGTGGAAAAGGGCCAACTTTAAACACTTGAGATTCAAGAGATGCTCTTTGCTCCAAACAAAACGCTTTATACGTCTGTGTGTGTGTAGCCTGGACTCCCTTGACTGACCAGTTGAATAAAACAAGGGATGTATTTCACAACGCCTGATAAGAAGCTCACTGTTTGCTCTTTGTGTATGTTGTTTTGGGTAATGCTCAGTTCAGTCCCACTGTCTGCTGTGCTATCAGTCACACTGATACGTAGGGACTTCATGGAGTGTCTTTTAATTGCAAGCTATTTGTAAGCTCACACTGTTGCAGCGTTTGCACTGTTCACCTGCAGCAGAGGTAGAATACACTGCAGATACAAAGAGCAGCTTTATGTACTGTATAGTTTGTGTGCAGCGTGCCAACAGCACCACAGTACCAGATCTGATCAGACCCCCAACATGAGACCTTCTGTTTTTGCTCTCCTTTTTCCTTGATGTCTGTATTTCCTCCCTCCCGCTGCTTCCCTTTTCCTGCATTTGGGGCCTTTGGCTTTTACAGTGAGCCATGCCGCTTATCTCTCCCTCTTTTATCATGCTCTCTGTTGCCCTTTATGCTCCACCCTCCCGTGTATGATGAATGTCATTGCCTTTGACCTATTAAATTAGTCTGACAGGGACGAAGGGGGAGAATATGGATGAATAACAGTTTGAAGTCAGATCCTCTATATGTACATGCAGCTGCTGCACATTGTGGAAGCTGTGCAGGGGAACATGTTGTTTGAATGTGAATTTTTGACACTTTTGACTAAATTAGAAGATTAAAGCACAGTAAACAGGAAGCTACAGCCAGAGACAGTGGCAAACTGCTGGTCTGACTGTCCAGAGATGAAAAAATCCACATAACACATCCAAATATTGCTAATTAACACATCATGAACCGATCTGGTTGCCTGGCAACTTGCTGTTTTACACTTGAGTTTTCATTTGGTTAACCAAACTGATGCAGTGAGTTCATCTTTGAGCTTTGAGGTATGGACAGGCAGATTTTTTTATGTTTTATCTAGCTGCCTTTAGGCTAAGCCATGCTAACTGACCGCTGATTGTAGCACCATATCCAAAAAAGTGTATTTTTTCAAAACTACTTAAATGTTGAGAAATTTGTCATCGTTCAGGTTTTACAACACATTGATGCTGAAAATGACAGACACCACTTGTGCTCTGTGTAGTTGGGAATTATTCTCATGCTTATGGAGACACTGAAGATGACCTGGAGTGGTCACGAGTCCAGAAGTAATGACTGAGGTAATTGATATTTCATATCTAAATGTCTGTCTTTCATTCATGCACAGACTCATTCACATGAGAAACACATTTGATTCTCAGCTGAGGAAGAAAAAAAATGCTGCCTCTGCGCCACTTATCCATGATAATCAGATTCAAATATTTATGATTAAAGACTTTTATATTATCCGTGCACAGCTGTGTTTATTGATTGTGGTTTTGTATCTGCCTGCTGTAATCAATAAGCCTGAAATTTGAGGGAGCACAGGTGTTTTAACAAATGTTATACACAGACCGCCTGACAACAATCAAGTGAGGACTGAGGGGAACATTTGTCACTATTGAATGGAGGGCCTTTGTGCTGCCCTCCTGCCACATGTTCAAGCACACAGCTCCATCTTGGTAAATGACTGCAATGGGAGTACATGCAGGCGAGGGGAGGAGGAGTAGGCCAGCTTCCCCTCTTCCATCACACAGCAGCCATTTGATCCTCTCCAGTGATCCCACATCTTATTATGCAGCAGGTAGAGCAACTAAGGACACAGAAAGATATGAGCTCCTCATGTCATAGTCAGCAAGATAAAAACAGCTTCACTAACAAGTCACCAAGGGACTGAGAGATCTATATAAAAGACTTAAATTGCTATATCCACATACTATATCCTACTCAAGGCTATGCAGCTTTGACAAAATCCTACATTATTCTGCATCATCAGAAATGAATACAAGATGCAGCTTTATTCCAACGGATATTAGGAAATAGTTTATATTGTATTTGTCTGTTGGCTGTATGTAAAACCTTCAAATAATGAATTTCCCTGCTGGATACCATTTTTGAGCATTTGTGTTCTTAGTGGAGTTGACTGAAATCTAAGCCATCTCAAAACCTGGACACATATAAATGTGATGACTTGATACCACAAAAGGCGAGAGAGAAAATCAAATGTAATTTTGGTGATCTTTAAATTTTATTTGTGGAGAGAGAGAAAAACATTAGTGTTTATGGTCTCACTCCTTTCTCTTTTTTCTTTTTTCTTGGTGTTTGTGATCCATTTATTAAAATGGTTCAATAAAAAATGGTCAGTTTTAACAATATTGTAAAACTTCATATCATGTTATATAATCACAGCTCATGATGGCTCTCAAGACCATGTTCAGTCAATTCAAACTAGGCCACTGAATAGCTGTCAATCTTATAAAAAACAAACAAACAACAACGCTTTCCACAACATTCACCACTCTGTCCTGTGCTGAGGTGAGTGTGATTGGTGTTCTTTTCAACAGCCACAGATAAACATCTTTGTTTGTGTGTGTGTGTGTGTGTGTGTGTGAAGCGTGAGGGCTACGTGGCTGAAAACACATCCTTAATCAGATCATCGGAGCATCTGGGCCACCACAACATAACAGCTGCGTTTTCTCTAGCTGAAATTTGTAAGTGGCATTTCAGTGGTGTTTGATCTGTGCATCATCTGCTCTCCTAGCCCCTCTACCTTTATGTGTCTTAAGAAATGAAAAAAGAAAACTTATTTTCGCAATACCATATACGTAATATATTGTTGCAAATCTGCTTCGTCGTCCAGTCACTGGAATTTTGGTAGAAATCTAAAACACAGACTACTGTGGGCTGCAGCCAACACCAACATAACCAAAGCAAGCACCCAGAAACACTTTTCCTCTTGTTTCTTATGTCAAAACAACCAAGAGGGTGAGCTTAACATACGGCAGATCTACAACAGAACAAACAAATATAGCTGTGTTGACACCCCTAACCACTTAGTTCACTCAGGATGATTGACTGGCTTCACAGTCACTATGCTTAAAATAAATTCACCAACACTCCATAAAGTTCAGTGGTCACCGTTTCCAACTTAACTGGAACCTGAACTTCAAAAGCAGATGATTACAGTTAACATGTAACCCAGGCCAATTTCATATTCTGGTTTGCAGTTGTACTAGAAGACAAAATGGCGACATAGAGGTTAGCCCTGTTGCCCCACAGCAAGAAGGTTGCGGGTTTGGTTCGGGTTCTCCCCGTGCCTGGGTGGGTTTCCTCCGGGTACTCCGGTTTCCTCCCACCATCCAAAGACATCATGTTTGGGTTAACTGGTGACTCTAAATTGTCCGTAGGTCTGAGTGTGAGTGGTTGTTGGCCTCTGTCTCTGTGATGGACTGGTGACCTGTCCAGGGTGTACCCTGTCCTTGCCCAGTGTGAGCTGGGATTGGCTCCAGTACTATTTAGACAGTACTATTTATATCAAAAATTCAAGGCCTGTTTTCAAAGCCAAAAGACAGGCATAACATATGACAAATATACAGAGGGAACTAAATGCTTGTCCAAACTTTTGACAAAGGCACATTTCCTCTCAAACTTCAGGCTTAGCTGGTTCAGTAACAATTATACCGTATTGCTCCTAATGCTTGCTTGTATGTGTTTGAGGTAATCAAGATGATGTCTCATCTACATCCAGAATGATACACTGTTTAGTTAAAAAAATCATCAACATTCTTCATTTAGACAGGTTTTTCCACTTGAAGAAGTCGCACACTGGAGCAGAGGGAAAAAGAAACGTGCAGTTATTCATTGAGCATTGTTTCAAAATTGCGGTATCATAAAACAAAATAAGCACCTTTCATAAAATTATACCTGTAACTTAAAACATTACCAGTAGATGTCACTGCAATACAGCCTATTATTCAACCTCGGCGCTCCAGGAGACACAAACACCCTGTCTGGTTGATGGTTGCTCTCTATTGGTTATACATGAGACGAGAAAAATTTGTCCTTCACTCTGCCCTCAGGGCCTTGACAGCTGCTTCAAAGTCTACATAGTGATAAAACGGATAAAGCCAGCCAGAAACCATCTACAGCTGACTTGTTGGAGCCTAACTAGCACTAATCTTTGGCGCCAGAGTCACTAATCTAACCCAATAACTGTAACAGGGTGATAATGACTGTTTTGGTGGAAAAACATCTTGCCAGCTTTTCAATGGTAATCAGGACACTTAGAGGCCCCTGTGAGCTCTCGCTGATGAGTTTACAGCTGGTGTCAGGCTCAATCAAAGGCACTGCTCTATGGTTTTTACAGTAATGAGGTTTAAACCTGAAAATGGCCCTTTTGTATGCCCAACATTCCAGGTAATGAAGTATTTGGCCTTTTGGCCTTGTACTGAGAAAAAAAGGAAGGCTTCACCGCCACAAAAAATTACAAAAATATTTACAGACATACCCCTGACTGACTTCATTAAATGGTACTTCAAATCCACACACACACACACACAGTTCACATATTCAAAATTGGCCTGGACATAGAAGGCACTCATTATCACTCATGACCAAGTTCTAAATACCAAAACAGGATTGTTGCTGCCATTGATGAAGTTAAGGTTGTGTTCTCTCTTTTTTTCTACTAAATTAGGGAGCTTAAGCGGCCTTCTGGTATTTGACGTTCTACATTGGTAGGTATGTTATAGATTCATTAGAAAATTTTGTTTTTTCTCTGAAATTGTTGAATAGTCTCCTCCAGACTTCTTTTCACATTCGTTTAAGGCCTTTTTAGTTTCCACATCACACATAACATATCAGACTATGATTTGGTTTAATTGGTTATCATGTCAATAAATCCCACTCTTATTTAGGTATCCTAAACCTTTTGATCAATCTTTTGATGTGTCAAAAGCTTCATTGGCATCCCTCTGCACAATCAAACTTACACAAAGTAACGATGGTCGTCACACCGATGGAGGATGACTTTAATTTTGATGCTTAGGTCAAGAAATGTGCAGAAAGTTTTGAACATCACGTTTGGAGATCAAGTTTCTAAAAAACATGATTGAAGAGTTACTGTAAAGGATACAATTTTTAGTAAATAGAAATATTTACAAGAACTTTTTTGGAGCCTTTTTTATGTTGTTTGGCCTTATTATTCTGGAGGAGGGAGGACTTGGATCCATTAGTATGTCTGAAGAAAACAAAATCCTGCCTTTGGCCCCACCTGCAAGCCTTGCACAATGTAGACTATGGCAAGTTCTGTTTCTCCCTTTGGATATCACTAACTGATTCTTCCCATACATCACAGACAGACGTGTTAAATTAACGTGACTGAAGAGGTTAATAAATATCAAGCGTCCTTCCCTTATGCAATCTAACTTTGGTGCAAAGTGATGTAATACTTGGTGAGTTGTCTGCCCTGTGTCCATGGCCTGTCCCATCGAGACATCACAGACCATGACAAATGAACAGTACAGTACCGCCTGAGTCCTCAAAACATGTCAGGTTCAATGTCAAGGCCACCTTCCTCCACAGACTCTCATCTCTCACTCAAATGGCTTGAAAGCTCATAGGACACATGATCCAGTCTTCCGTTGAACTGAATTTGACATGTATTGCCAGGTCACTTGGTTCAATAAAGTCTCCCAAGCCTCTGCGACGAGGCCTCCCACTTGGCCCCGACCAAAATGTGGCACCCCAGACCCAAGTGAGCGCGGGGAGGCACAGGGTGGAGTGGGGGACTTTTTGGTTGCGGCGGCTCAGCTTTACTCTTGGCTTCGCTGTGCATGTGCTTCCAATTACAGACAAAGGAGAGGCGGTCCTGTGCAGCATGTGGTTCCATTTAGAGCAGGTGAAACAATGTAGGAAAATAGATCCGTCATCCGTCGCATTCCAGAGGCCAGTGAGAAACAGTGCTAAATCATAGCAAAACTAATCCTGAGAGGAACGGGTGGGGTGAAGGCAGCACTAGCGGCATCTTCAACAGGGTAGCTGCTGACAATGATCACCTTCAAATATTTGCAAGAAACACCAGAGACAGCCATTTCTAGTTTTTCTCCTGGAGTTGTTGTGGATTTCAATTGTTTTTCCCCTGTCCCCTGAATTTTCCAGGCCTTGATGGCATCGTTATGGATGGCATTACCATTCAGCCAGTCAGTCATCCACTCTAGAACAGATCGAATATCTCATCTATCAGACTTCACATCCCCCAGAAGATGAAGCCTTCGGCGTCCGGAGGCCCCTTTGCTTTTACTAAACTGCAATTGAAGCAGACTTGGTCAATAAATCATGTGCGTAGAGCATGTTACTTAAAGTTCACTGAAGAAACTAAAAAGATGAAAACTTCAGATCTGTGTGGAGTAAAAAGGAGACAATAAATACACTGAAACGAATACCTTAATGTAATATAAATACCATATGGCCATCGTGTTTTGTGCGTACTTTTTACATTTTTTTTTTTACCTTTTCATGTTCACATGGAGATCTTCTGAAGGAGCTAGAAGTGTTTTCTTTCGCATGCTAACTAAATGCTAGCAGAATGCTAGCAAATATCACTAAAGGTCATGTCAAGCAACAGACACCATCTCCTGGTCCTAGTAAGTGGCACAAAAAACCCATGAACAGCCCCCTAAAATCAGCTTTCTGATCTGCAGTGGTGTAACAGCACCTGTCATGACCATCAAATTCCAAATTACTAAAAGTGAGGGAACACAGGATACAACCAAAAGATTGTACATCTATTTTGAACAAAATTATAGCACTAGCCCAGGAAAAACATTAAGCATTTCATCAGTACAGTACAGTCAGCGATGTGCGCTCATCTACAAGCCAGTGTTGTGTATGTGTGTTTGGGGAGATGTTGGCTGCATGAAAACACAGATGTGCTGACGAGCCAAGAGAGCAAGAGAGAGAATCTGAAGGGAAACACTTGGCCCCAGATGCTTCCAACTGCACTGATCTGATCCTGGACACCGCCCTCCAGTTACCTGCTGCACAAATGAACGCAATAAACAACCCAGAAAATAAGAGCAAAAACCTCAAGATGAGCCAGGAACTGCCCACAACTGTCAGGAAAATTATACCCACATCTCTCTTGATGAACTGACTCCTGATATTCATAGAAACAGCAGTGAAGTGTTGTTTAGTATCTTCTTGAGATAAACTAAGCCTTCAGTACTGAATACGCTGTTGCTCATTCCAAATGTGTGAAGGAAACCAGTCATATCGTGAAAATCAAAACTTATCTAATAATCCTGCCATTTTGCAATCTTTAATGAAGGACTTTTTTTGTGTGTGTGTTCGCCCTTTATTTTCACAAGCTAAACGTACTAGTTCAAGAAAAGACAAGTGCATATATGCAAAGTGAGAAGCACACAAGTGCTGTCCCTCAGAGCTGCCATCTGCTCTTGGTCTTGTTCAGATTTGGTCCTGTGGATGCTTCTTCCCCTTTTGACTTTTTGTTATTCGGGTCCTCCAGGTGTTCCTACCTTAAATACCTGAGGACATATTTAATATGATTTGAGGCCAGACAAGGCTGTGGAGCCAGTGTTCTGCAGAAGAAAAGGAATGTTATTGACTGGTCTATAAACAGCATGCAAGAGGAGGTCAGCAGCTGATTTTATCAGTCCACTGTCCTAGACCTCTATCTGCCCTTCACGTGAGCTCTCTGCTGGGGCCTGGAAGCTTTGGCTCTTTTCAGCATGTGGTTATAGTCAGTTCACATAGCCTCTCTACTCTATTGGAAAGAATGTAGGTTAATATAGCAAGTGGGATCTGGACATCACGCTCTCATTTGCCTTTTATAGCCCATAGGAGCAATGGAATAGCGTGTGCTTAAAGCTGTAAATCAGAGGACGTTTGGCATCGCACTACTTTACAGGAGGGGTGCTTCAGGCCTCAGTTAGGCCCAGGACCAGCAGCACCCAGTAAAGCTCTCACATGCAGAATGAAAGTGAGGAGAGATGAAAGAAAATGAGACATATTTTTAGCTTGGGTAAAAGCCCAGTGAGTGTCAACTGGACTCAGGGCTAATAAGGACGTACTTGGGTGATTACTTCACAGCTCACATGGTTTCAGAGGAATACCTTTCTCTGTGGGCTTCCGCCAACATCCACATTATGGGAAATAATAAAAAGGTATACATGGGAGGGTGTTGTTATGAGAACTATGCCAGCTCCAAATCAATCACACTGTTAAAAATGTGGCAGCTGATGTTCCGTCATGTGCATAGTTGCCTCCATCTCCACCTCCAGCTTTTAGATTCCAAAGTCTGGTCCAGGTTTTTAATGGGTAAAGAAAGAAATTACAGTTGACGTTAATTTCTTATTTTTAGGCTAATGAGCAGAAGGTAAACAAATCTGTTATATATTTATTTTGCCCCCAAATCAAGTAATTTAAAAGAAAAATGTGTTCAAGATTCCATTGTGAAAATGTTTTATAAGGTCATGAATTGCCGTGTAGCTCTATTGCTGAGTATAGCTAATATTAGGACAAAGAAGATTGCAGTCCATTAAACTTTATGTCCCATGAATGATTATATGAAGTGTGCTTCTGCACCTTTCAGACTATCCAGCCTGTCACAGCTCCTTTTCTAGGATTGGGGTGCCCTCTGTCCTACATTAAGTGACAGGGTTAGTGCACTCAAATTACAGGTCTTATGAGATTTATAGCTGAAGTCTCTGTTATTATTTACAATAATATGGAGCTGGATGGATGTGTTGTATCATCTACAGAATATTGTTTTCACAAGAGCAGAAACTATAGATTAGTACAGTTAACTCTGCTTACTCATTGATCAAATTCAGGGCACAGACATGGAGAGGAGCAAGAGCAAAAAGATATGAAGAGAAAGCCAAATATAATAATTTATGACTCATTCATGAAATGGTTACAATAAAACCGTAAAATCACCAGTGGTCAAATCCAGAGCCGTACCTGTTAGCAAGGCCTCCATTTCCCTGTAGCGTGCAGTGAAACACCCCCCTCCAAGAATGGTTTGACCTATTCCACAAAAAATATTTGTTCTATATCAAAAGTACCACTTATGAGCTCTTGTGCAAATTTCTGCCCTTTTTCATCATGAAGCACCAGGGTTTATTTGTCAAGTTTCATTTCCAAGCCTTACTGTGGACAACACGGTCTTTATTAACTTAAAAACCCAGTTCCTTTTTCAAGAATTTAATGTTTTGTTATTGTCCCAAGCAACAAGAAAATAGTTCATTTGGAAAACATGTTGCAGTTATAATATAAAATTCTTATTTTAACAGCACCAACAAAATTCTTTCTTTGTGGTTGCAGCACCAGGGCACTCATTCATACAGTGTATATACACACTCAGTGACAGACTCCTCAATGCTGTGGTCAATGGGGGGCTGTTCAAGAGCTGGTGATCCTTCCCATGCAGCTTAATGGTGGATGGACACGGTGCAGCTGGTCAGTGCTGCTAGTCCTCAAAACAAATGACCTTTAATTACTGCAATAGAGCAGCACACCCTTTATTCCCTGGACTCTAACCTTTTTTTCCTCCATGGCCCTGAGTTGTCTGGAGAGGGGGGTGAGGAGGGGGAGAGGGAGGCATGAGCCCCATTAAGAAGCTAATGAACTGTATGCTACAATCTGATAGCAGGTGAACCAGTAATCAGACCAGAGCTTGTGACCTGAGGGTATGATTCTCCTTCACCCAATGATTAACCCAGCAATAAATCATTCCACAGCTGTGCAATCACATGGGGTCCATCGCCCTCCGCAACCCTTTGCTCCGAGATAGGGGTCGATGAGAGAGGGAGTAGCACCCAGAGGTTGGGGTTACAGATGGAGTCTTTGAAGTCTGAGATGTTATGGTTGGTGTAGGAGGGAAGGGCCCCCCCTAGAGAGGCTGTTTAGGGTTTGGGATGAGAGACTTGAACAGTGTTTTAGATTAGGCTTCTAATCCCTTTAATGAAGGCCAACTTTAGTGCTTCGCTGTTGTGTAAACTGTTGTGCTCTTAATGTCCATGCAGCAGTGACACATCCAGCTTCTTGTCTTTCATCAGCACAGTGGTTGTACACACTGCAACAGCTAATCAAGTCAAGCTGATGCTGAAGAACGTTCGTGTACGTTTGTGTGTGTGTGAGCCTGAACACAAACAGGCATGCATGCAATTAGCTCCCCGTGTGTGCTAACGCGTATCTACACACACGTGTGAGCATGTGCATGTGAAGTTGTAAGCATTTAAGTGGCTCTTTGTTAACGGAAATGGCGGCACACTAAATCTGGAAACAGTCTGATGATGCTTTTGTTCCAAGGAGAAAATCAATTTGCCGTTCGCAGCCGTACTAAGTGTTCACTTCCTATTTCCTGAATGCACCCTTGATGTATGTGAGCTGCAATCACACCCACATTCTCCTGTTGAGATGTGATGATTAGGCAACTCCATCAGTCTGGTGTTTACTTAATGGACTCATTTCAATCAAGGCCTTGCTAATTTTTGTTTGATAGTTGTTGATAAAATGTTTCCTGCGTTTACAGGCAGACCTAAAGACCTGAATATCATTAGTCATTAATTTCATTGCAAGATATTTGGGCTTTTCAGAATCTGTAAAACGAACCTAAAGGGTCCCAAAGGGGGTCTTTGGTTGGCCTGGTGTTGAAAAATCTGTCTTAGATTTTTTACCAGAGGGCGGTGAAGAAAGATAGATTTCACTTTGAAGCATTCAAAGCTTTGAAACTTTAACATCTGTGTCCACTGTATCATCCTCTGACCGGACAACACAGTTTTCAAAGACTCTACTTCTTTGGTTAAAAAAAAAAAAAACAAAAAACAAAACATGAAACAGGTTATGGAGTCTCCTGCTATGAGTGCAAAAGGCAGGTTGTTAAAATGGTTACAAGCTGCACAATCAAAGCCACAAATAACGTTGAAAGAGTTGAAAGAGCATTCAGGTGTGATTGCAGCCATATTTGCTGTTCTTACGGCAATAATTTACAACCATAGAGAACTTGGTGACTAACCCAAACCTAATTCTCATCTTAACCATTAAACTAAGTGTTAACCTCCGAAAAGCCCCTTAAAATTGCGGGGTCCACTATTTTGGGCTTCACAAAGCTCCAGTGCAGTTAGTTACATACACACACACACAAACACAGGCAAACACTCTACAATGACTTTGCTCTGTACTGAGTGCTATTCCTCTCAGAGGTAGGTGGAGTACAAAACAGAGCTGAAAAAGAGAGTAAATATTGTGTTCACATTCACCCAGTGGCCATAAACAGGCCTCCTAATTAAAGATGATTTTGCTCAGTGTCTGCTGGATGCGCAAAATGGTAGTCTTTTGCTAATATGTTCAAAGCTTGCTGACAAAAAAACAAAAAAACAAAAAAACAATGACTGCAGGGGTAAACGTTAATCTCATCCCTAATCTTATCATCCCATCATGCATCACCTCACCCCGGTCTCAGCCTAACCACTTATCCCACTTTGATTAGTTATCGGCATGCACTTTTCAAGTGGCCACCCACCTCACTGTCAGAAAATGCCGCAGCAAACCGGAGTTACATAGCTGTGCCTGGGTTGTTAGACATTTATATTCCCCCGAGGAAGAGAAAAACTCTCCCACACTCACAGATACAGACACTGAGACAGCAAGGCCTTTCTCTCTAATTATTCTATTCCAGGAGACATAATGATCACCCTCTCACTCTCACTCTATATAAAACCTCTACTGCAGGGCTATATATCATGATGTTCTCCGTCAACCAGGCAACAAAAGGCCAACATTCACCCACAGTGACTCGTGCCAAGCCACTACTGTCCTCCCCACATCCTCTCACCTCTCGCCTCATCATCTTGCCACCCGTAGCTTCCTTTGAGCAGAACCCACAGTCTATACAAACACGATCACTTGGCAACAGACTTTTTCTTCTCTGTGACGCTGATCATTAAGCCTGTCGTTTGTGTTTGGTTTTGATGTGAAAGGATAAAGAAGAAGAATTCTAAACAAATGAGTGTTGCTGACAGATGTGGTCTTTTGGCTTTGTTTTGAGACAAAAGCTGTTTTTTTTTTTTTCCCTGTCCAAAGCATAGCAGCAGAGGTGGTGGCTGCAGAATTTAATAAGGTTATATAAGCCCATGAGTGTGAGCTGTGGCACTGAGTGCTGCTGAGGACCTGTCATCATGAAGGGGAGAGTGCTGGGCAGCTCTCAGGCTCTGATACATTTTCAAATTTGTTCAACTTCTGTGGTTTTTGACTGGATTATTTCACTTTCCACTCATCCTTGTATTACTTTAAGGGTCATATCGGTAAAAGTTTGTATTACTGTTTATAACCACTCAGTGGAATCAGATTGTTATTTCATGTTATTCTATTAAAATGTAATCAGAAGCTCAACAAATTTGCCCAGCATTATTTCCACTCTTAAGTCATTCCATCCTCTCATGAAGCCCATCACAAAAGGTCCAGAGGAACGATTGTAAATGACACTGATTTGTCATTTGTTTTTTTATTCGTCAAACTGTCAAGAATTAATTTTCATGGTCGTCAGTTGGACTATTTTATCTCGTGTTATACCTAGATTTGTTATATTATGATTCAAATCACAAAATCTACTTTTTGATATTGTAATCATAGTTTCAACCAAATATCTGAACGATAACAACCTGTTTAACTTAAATAAATAGAGCAATGTATGAACAGGTATATTTATGCTTTTTTTTTTTATTGCTTCAAAAAGCCACTGGCTTCTTTTTCTTTTCTTTCATTTAATTCGTTTCCAAATGTTTAACTCATGATATGAAGTGGATGTAAAAGTGATATGAAGCTTTAACTTAGGTATTTAAATTGATTTGCTTACCCTTGGTATGTGCGCAATGGCCGACTCATTATTTCCTTTTCTAGCTCTTATGTCAGTGGTCGTATTTGCCATGGAGCTCAAGGAGGCCCAGAAGATTAGGGCTGGTGTGTCTTTACAGCCAGCAGGGTCACACAGGATGGTCACTGTGATTGTACCTCCACATTCAGAGCTCCATAAGCTCACAGCATCTCAGGGACAAGAACTTTCCACTTCAGCGCAGTTGAGTAAGCTGTGACAGGGCCTGGAATCTACAGCACACATATCAGATGTGTCTGAGATGAACTGCTAGACAGCCTACCCCCCCCGCACTCCCCCGATACATAACCAACCAGACTTCAGGGTCACACAGTCAGACGCAAACAAACTCATGAAGCCAGGCTCGCTTGCTGTGACTGCGGTCCATTTGGGAAAGGACAGAGTTAAAAATAGCATGCGGTGACGCTGGTATCTCATAATGACATCCTGCCCTCACCAGCGGCAGGATCCACTCGTTGTTCGCTTCGCTACACTTCTGACATCACCACAGGGGAAATTTTGAGGGGAAAATAGTGCACTACTAATTCTGAGGTATTCAGCACAGGCACTAAGTATGGGGTTTTGAGAGCAACTTCTGCACTCTTCTTCTATACTGAGGACACAATGTGCCAGCACCGTTACCACACCCAACTGAGGAAAAGCAACAAAAGACAACAACTGCATGTCCTCACATACCTGTAGGCCATGACAACCCCCCTCCCCAACCCGCTTCAGATTGACAGCAGCTCAAGATAAAAGCACACAGGTGGCAAAAGTCCATTTCTTCTGTCAATAGACTTATTCTTCTTTTGATTCATGAAGCCTTTCATAAATCTCTTATATCAATCTTCTCTTTGGCAGAGTGTATATACACACAGCTCTCAAGGGGTGTAGAAACACACAAACCGAAATTAAAATCAATTCATACTGTATACCTCCATGCCTTTGTTTTGTTTCTTTTGTTTTTTCCTGGTGCATTTACTCGGTTAAATTTCTAACAACCTTAAACAACAAATTCATGCTACTTTATTCTTCTGGCACTATTGTTTAGTCTAATCTGTATTGAGCTCAAGGGCTCAATACATTAGTCACTGCTGCTGAGTAAAATATTTAGTAAAGACAACTCAATAAAGTAAAAGTTACTGAAATGCTGGACAACACAGAATGTGGGAGCTGCCACTACCTCAGGTCATGTTAGCCAGTCAGGCTACATCTTCCCCCTTTACAAGTTGAAGCTACATAGCATAGCTTGCTACCTTCCATCTTTCAAGGGAAATGCACATCATAGAGACTTTAAGTCTTTCATAAGGGCTTCAGTGACTCATGTTCAGCATTTCTTGCTTCTGTGTCTATGAAAATAATATTGAAGCAAGTTTCTTGGTCCGTAAATAATATACTCATAAAATAGCAGTTGCTATTACAATCTTCTCAAGACGGTGCTTTAAGTTTGACAATAATTATTGAGTAATCAATATTGATTATTGTGACAGTGCTGTTTTGTTTCTTTTACCCTATTCTACAACCCCAGTTTAAAAAAAGTTGTGACACTGTGTAGAATGTAAATAAAAACAGAATGCAATAATTTGCAAATCTCATAGATCCACATTTTATCGCCAATCAAACAAAAGCAACATATCAGATTTTACCATTTTACCATTTCGTGGAAAATTTTAGTTCATTTTGAATTTGATGGCAGGAACACATCTCAAAAACGTTGGAGCAGAGGCAACAAAAGGCTGGAAAAGTAATTAGGACAAATCATAAACAACTGAGGAGCATTTGACAACTAATTAGATTAATTGCTAACAGATCAGTAACATGACTGGGTATAAAAGTTGCATTTCAGATGTACAGATGTTCACCTATTTATGACAAACTGCGTCCAAAATTTGTGGAGAAATTTCTGAAAAATGTTCCTCAATGTATAATTGCGAGGACTTTGAAGATCCCCACCAACTACAGTGCATAATATTATCAAAAGATTCAGAGAATCAGGAGGAGTTCTTAATTCTGTGTCATGCAAAGAAGCGGTATGTGAACACAGTCCAGAAACGCCGTCGTCTTCTCTGGGCCAAAGCTCTTTTAAAATGGTCTGGGGCAAAATGGAAAACTGTTCTGTGGTCAGATTAATGAAAACTTTAAATAGTTTTTGGAAACCTTGGACGCCATGTCCTGCAGACTAAAGAGGAGCAGGACCATCCAGCTTGTTATCAGCGAACGCCTCAAAAGCCTTCATATACGATGGTATGGGGTTGCATTAGTGCCTATGACATGAGCAGTTTAAACGTCTCGAAAGGCACCATCAATGCTGAAAAGTACACAGAGTTTTTAGAGGAATGTATGCTCCCAACTAGAAAACATCTCTTTCAGGGAAGGCCTTGCATATTTCATCAAGACAATGCTAAACCACCACAAACCACACACTGCAGCCATCTCAACAGCATCGCTTTGCGGGAGAGGAGTCCGGTTGCTGAACTGGCCTGCCTGCAGTCCAGACCTTTCACCAATAGAAAACATTTGGCGCGTCATGAAACGAAAAATCCAGGACTGTTGAGCAGCCAGAATCCTGCATCGGATAAAAATGGACAACTTTTCTCTCCTTAAAACTCCAGCAACTGGCCTCCTAACTTCCCAGATGTTTACAGATCGTTGTTAAAAGAAGAGGGGATGCAGCACAATGGTAAACATCGCCCTGTTCCAACTTTTTTGAGATATGTTGCTGCCGTCAAATTCAAAATGAGCTAATGTTTTCCATGAAATGGTAAAATGTATCAGTTTCAACATCTGATATCTTGTTTATGTTCTATTTGGAATAAAATTTGAGTTTTTGAGATCTGCAAATCAATGTATCCTGATTTTATTTACATTTTACACAGCCTCCCACCTTTTTTGGAATTGGGGTTGTAATTTGGTTTCATCTGTATCCATGAAAAGATTCTCTAAGATTGTTTATTTTTCCATCTGCTTAGCTGACCACATGGTCTGCTGTTAATACATGGTGGCGGTGAACATGCAATGGTATTGGGATAATGGAAAACGATGTAAACGACAGACATATCGATATTAGATTTTTTATTTTGTTATTTTTTTCAATTGCCATACTTATTCAAATCACTGAAGTGAACCAAACCACATGTAGTTAAATTATGTCTCTGATGGGGGACTTTGTTTGTCTGTGGCTCTCCATAAGTGTCACAGGAAGCCTGTTGGCCAAGACCTTCTTCACTCATTGGCACAGTGATGTGCGCCAGGCTGCTAAGCCTTAGATGGCCTTTAATTGTTACCATGATTTGAAATCTAGATGTTGTTTTCATGGATATGTTCGAGAAACTGTATGCACAGCAGCTCCCCTGTCATTTATTTCCCTGGTATGGATAATTCAAAATTTAGCTTTTGAATAAACAAGAAAATCTCCATAAAACATATGAATTGTACTTTTGAGAGGTAGGTGGAATTTCCCCATCGTCACAATTGGTGTGGTTTGAATTCTCTGGCTGGCTGACCCTTGGTCCGGCTCTAATAACGAGAGGTCAACAGGTTTGTAGAAAGGCTGGGAGCTGCTTATATAACCGCGCAGCTGCTGTTTGAGTTTATAGCATATGTGCTGACCTGCGAGATAGTAGGTGAAAGATCCGAGCGGAGGTGTGAAAATGTCTGAGTGGTCGCTGGCGAGAGACAGATGGAGAGGCAATGTGTGAACTGGCTGAGAAAGCAAAATGCTTGTTTAGATAAAAAAAAAAAAAAAGGGGGGGGGGGGTACGTTTGAATTTGTGCGTGCGAGTGTCCATCGGAGGTAGAAGTGTTTGTGCTTCTGTGCAACTGTGCGTACAGCTCTCTGCACAGCACCCTGTCATTACAACCCTCGCCTGCTGATTATTGATGCTACATGGCCTGTGGAGGTGCACCTGGGAAGCTGCTCACACCTGTCTCAGCCATGCTCAGGTCTTACATTGATTTAAGGGCTCCTGATTCACCTCCTTTTTCAAGTAGTCATCAGCAGACCGCTCATTTCTATGTTTTATAGTGTTTTAACGCTTGTGAATCAGCTCATAAGAATGCTTCGACCTTGTGTGAAAACTCTTATGTAATGGCACCATGACAGCATCTAATAACTCACGTTGTACAGGATCTATGCTTGTCGGTACTTGTTGTAACGTGAGTGTCACTCTTTGTGTGTGTGTGTATGTGTAGAGCCTGATAACCATCATCACTTAACAGCTCTCAGACTGACAGCTGTGGTTGAAAATGAGCGATTACATGCTCTAATGTTGACAGAGTGTGACATTACATGACTCGCTTTCGATGATGCGCAACATTTATATGACTGCGTATAAAAAGGATAATTAAAAAGTCAATTAAAAACTCTCTTTTATTCTTCAAAGCAGCAATAATTGTTATTTTCATTTTTTTTTAAGTTTATCAATAGTAGAGATTACTTGCAGTAATTGACTTTTCACTAGAATTTTCAGCTTGCTTCAGACCAAAAACAGAGCTAAAAGACAGTGATACTTTCATAAGGGTGACCTAAACCTATTAGGACTGTACCTTTTTTATTATTTTTTCTAAATCTTTTTTCAATTCAACTGTCTTCTTTTATCTATGAATAATTTGATGCTATTTCTCTTTTCTCAGCTCTTAATATTAGAAAATATTAGATATTAGAAAAAAACTGCAATGGAACTTGATTAAAGCCATATCATACTGTCAGAGTAACATTTGACATTAGTTATAAAATAGAGGGAGTCTCTGTTGTATGTAAAAACTTTCTTGTGTTAAACATCCTGTACAGTCTTACCGACAAAAGCTGGAGATGTTGATGTCTTCAAAGGGACTGACTTCTCTCTCTAAAGACTTCACAGCTCTGCCGTTTTGTTGGGTTTTTTTGTTGTTGTTTTTTTATTCGAAGCTCATCAGTTTGTTTTTTCTGACACAAATCATTTAATGTGGAATTTAACAATCGTCATACGAAGAAACTTTGATGATTGATTCATAAAACAAGACCGTTACTTCATCAAAATTGGATGTGGCATGAAACAAAACCAAAGATCCTTACGGAATCTTAAGGGAAAAAATTTTAATAAATCCAGGGATTACATTGAATGCTTTGTGTAACTTTTAGACCCCAGAGGCAATATCAGCTTACTTAAGTCAGTGTTTGCAACTCAAAGAGACAGCACTCTCCTGTCTTCTGCTGACAATTGAAAGAAGGGAAGGTCAGTTGTTTTTGACATAGTGGTGAAAAAGGTTAGAGGTGAAGACCATGGGAGGAAGTCCTTTAGTTCTGCACCTTTGAGTGACAAATCAGTCAACAATGCTGGCTTTTCTTCGAAAAGTTGGACTTTCATGCATTCCTTTCTCCTGTCTGTGTTTTACTCCTTCCACGCTGATTAGAGTTAAGCTGCAGAAGGAGAATGGATGGTTTTCTCCTTCTCTCTTTAACTTAATCTTTGTCTCATCCTCACTCCATCTCCTAGCTGCCTCCCAGATTTGTGAGCTGAACATGCTGTAGATTCAACATAAATCCTGCCTCTGCACTCATATACAAATGGGGGTGGAACTTGGGATTCTGAATTGGCTCACACTTTCAGAATGAATCTCAAGATTTAGCATCTGAACAAAATCCTGCTGCAGAGCTTTAACCTCTCCCTCTGCTCCCTGCCCCACCTCTCCAGTTTCTCTCTTCATTTAGAGGTTTTGGTGACTGTTGATTTCTGTGCCGAACTTCTGTTGATTTATGTTCTCCACTGCAAAGACAAAGGCTGCACAGAACCTGAGAGGTGAAAGGCTACTCCTTGTGCATTCACAGTGGTATGCAATGCTGCAGCACCCCCATCACCCCCACTACTTTGTTAGACCCACTCTCTGACAAGACCAGCACCATATATCATCCCTGCACCACCTTGAAAGTAGGTCAATAAAAGAGAGTTTGGACTGCAGTTCTCAGAAACTAAAAGAGGGTAAAGTCTCAGGGGCCACTGAGTGTGGAATTGGCCAGTGACTTTGACCTGGCCTAGTGTGGCATTTATACTTTAAGGCCATCCTCAGCGAGAGCGAAGATAGAAATAAACCTTTCTGGGTGGGTGTTTTTTTTGTTTGTTTGTTTCTTTTAGTTTCTTTTGGTCTAACTTACAGCAGGTAACACATATTGTCTCTAGCATACAAGCAATTGCGAGCAAAAGCCTCAAACAAATATAATGAAATTTGCATGTGTACAAAAATACAGCAGGTGAGTCACCAAAATGTAGCTACATGTAAGACTTTGTCAGCAAAACACATTTGCTTTGAGTTTTATGCACAAGCAGTTTTGGTTTGCAAGTTAAGCAAGAGCAACCCCATTCTCAGACCATTTCAGCGCATTCTTGCTGTTCTGTATAATAAAGTGAATGTGAAATTTAAATGTCAGGTATACAGTAGACAGAATGTAGAGCACTGCCAAATGCTCTGAAACCATCAAAACCAGAGCTGTGGATTAGAGACCTGGACCTGACTAGACATACAGTTCAGACTTCTCTCCCTAAAGACTTCAGACTGGTCTCCAAAAGGTCCCAAATTTTTATCTGGTAAACAACTTCAACAACACTAATATAAAACGTTTCATCTTACTAATGTTTTGCCTTTGCTTAATTATTTGAACATTTGTGTAATTTGAAATTAACACATTTCAGTATATCATTATTTAAACATTGATAGACATAAAACTTAATTTTAATCCAGATCATGAGGACCTGTGATTTGACTTGGACTTGTTTGAAACTGATGGGTTCTGATCCTGGTGATGGGGATTGAGTATGGTCTGACACATGTACAATTAATACATTAATATCTATATTAATACAAGTAAGGAAGGAAACACTACCAAGAGCTACGAATGAAAGTCATTATTATTCATCCCTTTAGCAAGAGAGAACTGTGTCAAGGGGTGTAAACCAAACCTCTTATTCTGCTGCTATTTCTGTCATTGCTTTTCCTCTTTTGAAGATAGCATGCTAACTGAGAAAAACAAACAAACAGCAGACCCCCCTGAAAACAAAGAATGTGAAGGACATCTTTGAGGTGATGGACCTACACAGTATATTCACCTTTCTCTAACACTTCTTCTTAATGCACTTTAGCACAGGTATGTCTGAGCCCAGAAGAGCAAAGTTTGGCCTTGTTTCATGGAGCTCAGTTCAAAGCTCTCCAGCCTGGGTGGGAGGAATGCACCATCAGCTCTCATATGTCTGGAGGTCCACAGGATCAGATGCCTTGGAAGAGAGGAATTAAAACAAAAAATGGAGGGATGAAAGAGGGGAGAGCTTTGGAACGTCACAGGGAAGCTGAGATATACATGGATGTTGTGCATACATTCCTATTAAATGAAGGCCAAGCTGGAGTGTTGCTCTCACACAGGGAAGGCTGTCAATCTTATGTTCTTTGGCAGCAATTTGAAGAAGCACAAGCACACTGGTCTGATTTTACTAAAATAAAAAAAAAGTATATAAAATTAGCTTGCCACCCCAACCACTTCAGACTTATTGGTGAGAGATTGGATGAAGGGCGAAAGGAGAGAAAAAGACCAAAATTACATGAAGGCGCTTTGTCTGAAAATCCTTCATCAATCATTTAATAATAAACTCCAACGTGGTGTTTGTTTTAATTCCCCTGCACAGCCCCTGAATGTCACATATGTCTTTGCATCCCACCCCGAGTGTTGATAAGGTGAAAACAAAAACTGTCGCTGACGCTGTCTCTGTTGTTTTTGGCTCAAAACTGATTGGAGCTCCTTAATGCGGCATGTCAGAGAAAGATGGAAGTAAGAGTGTAGGAAGTGAGCGAGGGAAGGAGGCATGCAGATCCCATTGGGCTTTGTTTTTAAAAAACACACATCATCTTTCCATCTGGGCTTCATTGAATGGAGAAACCTGAGTATCATCCCAGTTATGCAACTCAGTTAAACCAGCTTAGACCTCCACGTAGAAGAAACACGAAAACATGGGAGATTCAGTGTCACTTTTCCTGGGATGGGTACACAATTTCATGTCCTGGTTGGCTTTGCGGGTGAGCTAAGGGTCAACAGTGAAAGGCTCTGGGTCTCAACTCTTTGAACGTTGGTGTCACATTTTACATCAAGGCATTATGTGTGTGGTTAAGAGAAGATGTTCAGGGTTTAGAGAAGACTCAAAGCCAGTGGGCTGAGTTGCGCTCGCTCACCACAGGCCTCAGGAAGCAAAAGAAGAGGTAGTTGTGTTTTCAGGTCTGAAATGAGTTCTACCTTAGTGGCGGTGGATTTATTGTTCTTGAGAAAGGAGAGAGGATTGATGCCTATAGGTAGCAGGGGAGAAATCTGTGTTCGGAGTAAGTGTCTGGAATGCATTACATATCCGTCTCCCAGTCGAAAAATACCTCACCTCACAACATTGCACTCCCCATGTGGTCCAGCTCGCTACACAGGCTTCATGTTACAGAGGGATCAAGGAATTGCACGCTAACAGGCCGTGGAACAGCAGGCGTTTGGTTCTGATCTTTGAAGAGTTAAAATAGTAGGAAACATTTCTGATGTTCATAGAGTGTAGTTTTCTTCTGACTGGACAGTTGACTCGGTCATAAAAGCCCTTTGTTATTAACATTTGCAGTCAAACACGCAGAATCCAAGAACCTCAACTCACTGGACAGACAAACACATTTGAGTGTACAACCAATAACAAGGAGAAAGAGCAAAAGGTCTACCCAACAAAAGTATATATCTCTGACTGTTCACAGGTCAGATATGAATAATTTTCCATGAGGACGAAATAGGTCATCTGAAGACATTTATAGAGCTTTTCCTTCCCTAGGTGCATTGTGTATATGCCCTCATTGCCCACTTTTTAGGTACACTTTGTTAATACCAGATTGAACACCCTCTGCCTTCAAAACTGCCTTAATCCTTCATGGTAGAGATTCAACAAGATGTATTTTTCACTATATGTGTGTGTGTACTGTATGTGGAAATAATCTTATACATGTTTTACCTTGCTTTTTGTGCGTATGATTCTACTGCTTCAGAGTACAATATCTTGACATAAACCTCACTATAAGATCATTACAAGGTGTTAATAATGGCAGATTCTCTAGCCATTGTTTGTCTTATGCCACAAAACGTAAACCTTTTTGAATTTCATACTCCACAAGAGGATAACACGGGCTTATACTCAATGAGAGTGACCTCCTAAGCTTTGAAAAAGTAAATGTTTCCATGTCACTGCTACTCTTTGCGATATGCTACTCTAGAATTCGAAGAAAATTGAAAGATTTGTAGGTTTTCCCTGCTGCCAAATGTGAGTTGCTGGGAGTGTGTGGTGGTTACTATCACTTAGCAAGAGCTTTGGTTGTTGTTGCAACTCCCAAGACAAGAGGTCTGAGCAGCACCAGGTCTTCAGGGCAAATTGGAGGCTACATCAAGTATTTAATTGAAAAAGAAATGAGAGGAATGAGACTGGCATTACGCCCGACTGCTGGACAGGGTGCTTAGAGAGTAAAGGAAGGAAGCTGGATGCTGAACTCATGCTTATTCTAGTGCTGGTTATATGTAGCAATTGAAAACCTACAAATAGCTACAATATGAGTTTTGCAAGAGTGCTTAAGACCAAATATATCATCTTTTGTTTACATGTGGTAATAGAGCCTAGTGGCAGTTATTTTAGCTCAAGAATGCATTAAAATAAAAAGGCTCCGACCAAATTTACATGTGCCAAAACCTCCACATATCAGTAATCAACAGACTGTGAAAATGAATTTCTAAATCTTGGACAAGACTGTAGGATATGAGTAAGCTACAATGTGTTAATAAGTGACCTCTTTGGGTTCTTGAAAGTGGATTTTGTTCCCTTTGTATCGAACTGTATTAACCATTTCCCCCTTTTTATGCTTAGCTAGCCTAATTGGCCAGGGCTTAATAGTTAACCTAACCCTTGTCTCATTTCTCACAAAGAATGCCTTTACTGCACTGACGAAGATGGCACATGTTGGAGGAAACTTTTAGCCTTCATGGCCATATGCAGTAGCCATTTTGCATACGGGAAAGTTTTGATTATTTTGTTTTACATGTTATTCAGATGTTTCGATTATTATCGTCAATGCTGTACCATCAGGTGTCCAACGACGACTTCAAACACACAGAATCAAAACAAACTATATTCAGCAAGCCTTGCAATGATGGTGACAGTATTCACCCAACAGTGGGAGGTGCAGGGTAAAATGGAGAGGCTGTGTTTTACGGACAGGTATCTTTCTGTCTGTTTACTGCACTCTGTGGTTTTCTCTATGAGACTATCTGAGGAGATGGCAATGGAAGATGGTCAGCCGTAGGTGATAAAATGCATTTAAGATAAAGCAAGTTTCAGATTTCCCTTCGCTGTTATCCGCAGCACTCCCTTTCTCATACATGCATAGGTAGCGGTGCCGGTGGTTTAAGACAGGCCAGTGCAAAGAAGCAGCTGTATGCCAGCTGTGCACAGCTCTGTGATAAGGAAGGACGATATTTTAGAGAGCTACCTGGCTGTGGGCAGCCTGAATCTTCCTTGGCATTTCTGGAATCCCTTTGTACACAAGCACTTCATCTCAAGCCAGTTACTCCATGGCCTCCCTTTGCCTTTCTAAGCAGCTTTTATGGCAGCCCATTTAAAGCAATCTGGGCTGAAAACAGCTACAGCTACAAAGGCCTGTGATCTCAGTTGAGCCTTTAAACCGTTCATCACTCACTGCTTGTTGCTTTTATTTATTTTTTTTTTTTCTGCTCCATGCTATTTAGTCAAAACTCCATTGCTAAGTCTATGCTGGCTGTCTCACACACACACACACACACACACACACTCATAAGTGCATGTGGTACATGAGCACCATCTTTGTAATGTATGGGCTCATTCTAATCCAAACACCCTCTCAGTGGCTCAATCAGTACTCAGACTGAGTGCCAATCCTTTCTTCAAAACATGGGGCCCCACATCATCTAAAGGCTACCAGCTTCTTTTGATTTATTATTGTGGGGTGATCAAGCCCAAGCACACACACTCAAAAACACAGACATACTATAGCCGCAATCCTGAATTCAACTACACATGTGCCATGTCAAATGAAGTCTCAAATGAATTGTTCAATTGTTGGTAATAATGAGATCTATATTTTCCCCAAAGCACCAACAATCTGGCTCACATTAGGCTGTCGAGGGACAGCAAGAGCCCTGAATCCAGAAGGAGATACCTCAGCAGTAAAATGGCTGCCCCGTCCACATATTGCCTGGAAATCTGTCAAACATGAGACAAAAGCCTCTTCAGTCTTTTGAAATGCAGCCCTTTTTTGAACTGACAGAGCCATGTTCTGGAGGACTATCTGAAGAGCATCCAGATGTCAGAAGACAGAGCGGCCCGCCATCGACTGTGGGCATTGAGTAATTATTGCACAGCTTTGGAAATTGCTCTATTATTAACTCTGTGGGCTTATTTAGGGCTTCAGCAGAACTCTGTGTCTTTGCCACAACAGAGCAGAGAGTGCGTGAGAATCGGGGACTGCTGAGTCCATCAGAGGAACAATGGAGGCTGTTTTCTTTTTAACCTTGCTAGTTCAAAAGTCACTAAAGGAGAGAAATTAAAAGGTGACAAAGTGTTGTGACATGTTAAGTATACACAAGGAAAAGTTGAACTTGAACATAATGATCATTTTATATTTAAATCTGTCAAAGGTATTGATTCATGTCAGTGGAGCATGTTGTGGACACGGTGCCAGATTGTTCGCCTGATGACCACAACGTGCCGACTGGACCTCCAATCACCCGCACTCTCCTCACGTTTCATGTTACAGGACCTGTCTCAGTGGGGAGCCCATTGGGTTCACTAACAGGCTTTTAATAGTCTTTAATTGTTTCAGTGTTGTGGCCTAATGAGCCGTGCCCTCAGTCGTGCTCCGTGCTCACCAGCAGAGAGACCTGGAACTGTCTCAAATACATTACGTTGCCAGTGATGCTTAAAAAAAAAAAAAACAAGCACAAAACAAAATAAATAAATAAATAAAACTGGACATACCAGAGCTCAAGCTGTGCAGAAATTGTTTACTGGAGGTGTTAAACATTAAACATTTGTTGTGCAGCAAATGAATTTATGTTCAACATCGACTGGCAAAGTGTCAACATTTCCTAATATATTGAGCCTAAGAGGAAGCTGTATGAAATTAATTACAGGAGTTATCGCCTGGTTCTTATGAAATAAAAGTTAATTTGTGGCTTTATGGCAAGAGAATTTATTCTGCAAGTAAAACAAAAAAAAAAGGATCTCATTCATTAAGAAGTCAGGTCAGTGTGGATAGTTTTTTACATTTTATAGAGCAGAGAAAAGCATCAGTGGTTTAGCATGCACATGGTACAGGAGCATTTAGCTCAAAGTGCAATGACACAAGTCTGCTATCATTGCTGACTGTAAGTTCTGTTTTCCAAAAACATCCTGCAAAGTTTTTTCTTCTTAGGTTTCTAAAAGGATTCAAACGAAACCACTTGAGAAACCTTTTAGCTCGACCTGCTCACAGCTCAAAATATATCCACCTTGTGTGGGTAAACATTGCTTTTAAAGTGGTTGCAGGCCAAAATGTTGAGAAGCAGCATTATAGGTAATTGTTGGAGACATTTCTTTCTTTGCAGTGTGATTGAAAGAACATTTTGTTCTCTGTGTTTTACAAGTACATGCTTTTTTTTTTTTTATTTTTTTTTTTTAACCGTCTATGTACTATCTGCTTTGGATCTGCTAAGCCTGTGTTTGGCCAGCGCCTTAACTGGCACAGTGGAAACGTTTCTAAACCCAAACAAATGTGGAGATATCATACCAACGTGACACCCAGGGTCACCACCGTGAACCAGTACAATAACAACATGACGCTGTGCTGGCTGCAATACAGTACAGGAATCCGTGCCATTTGAGAGAAACATTTGATATACATTCGCAACATGGAGCAACATTCAGTCAAATCTTATTAAACCAATTGAAATGCTTGTGGGACAGCAAACAACTGCACCTTTCAGAGCATGAGGGTCTATTTCTGAGTCAAAATGAAGCAAAGACTCATTCAGACTAAATCTTTCCCCACTGTTCACCGAAGGCCGTGTCAGCACCTCTTAACCATTCGAAACCACTTTGTGTCCCACTGTCTCGCTCCCAGCTGCCCAGGTATCACTCAACATATCCCAGCTTTATCCCCCACCTTCAATTTGGCTTTATTGCTGCCGTGGAATGCCTGGTATGTCCACAGGCACACCCATCGTCTCCATCCACACACACACTCACACAATCAACAATGCATGCACATGCCCAGGCTTGTACTTATGGTTTTCCACAGCAAGGCGATTCCTCCGTGGCAGGCCTGGCACCAGTGCGCACAGACATGGTCAGATAGGGTTTAACCACACCTCTGTTGTGGCACCAGCTCCGGGGCCTTGTCTGCACGTCTGTCACTTTCAGCAGGTGGTGCCTGGAGATTTCGCCTCTGCTCGCTCCGACCCCGAGTTCACCCAGAGACCCCTCCATTGTGTCGGGTGTCACCGAGGAATCATGTTGCGTCTTTGAAATATTCATGTAGTGCCAGTGCTCATGAAGAGACACATTCTTCTTGCTCCCACCTTTTCTGCCAAGGAAGTGTGGAAGTGGGCCCGCCGTGGGGCAGAAACAGATCCAGCCTGTGGATGCTGGGAAAGTGTGTCAGAGAGGGAGAAAATACCTTTATACAGACACATGCCTACGGACACATGAATACACACACAAAAAACAGTCTATTTCTTGCACACACAAGTGTACACATATTCATGCTCTGCTTGCTGGAAATGATGGATGATGTGCATGAAATTCTCCTCCACTTTGCAGACCTTTACCTCCCCTACATCACCTCTCAGTGGGACTAGGTAGAGTTCCTCTTACATTTTAGCTGCCTCATGGGAAATGTATGGAAAAAAAAAGAAAAAAAAAAAAGAGGCCCAACATGTGGTGAACATACCGACTTAGCTCGGAAGTTTACTGTCCTAATAATATGGCTAAACAAACGCCAAGCCAAATGAAACACTCTGGCCCTCCTTCTGTCTTTCAAGAAAAACAAATGACACATTTTTTCTCATCTGTGTGAAAACTCTTGTGATTGAAGTTCTCTTTCATGAATCTGGGAAAGATTTTCTTGTAGTCCGTTGTCATGTATACGCAAATGTTTCATTGACACGTACAAAGCATTTATGTAAGTTCATGCTGGGACACTTGGACACTTTATGATTTCATGATTTAAAAGCAAATGAAGTTTAACAGTGCTCTCTTGATTAGAAATGACATAAATGCATATGACGTATGATGATGATCAGGAACTAATTACAAGCTGGAAGTTGATAACTATTCAGATTGGTATCAGAAGGACACAACTGGGATGACTGGAAGACAAGTGCAACAAACAAACAGAAATCTGGGGCTTTGTGTGTATGTCAGTCCACATCATCAGTCACCGTAAAATTTTGAGTAAGTACACACATTTCCCTGTTACAGCGCTCTGGTCGAACCCATCTGAGTGTTTGTTAAGTCATGTGTGCATTCTTGTGTATGTAGACAGTGTCCTCACAGCACCTCAGTTGCTTTGGGAGGCGCCCGCTATGCTCTCTGTACGCCGTTGACTCTGAAAAGCGCCACTTCAGTGGAATAAGTCTAGCCTGTCATTAGCGAGCATGGCATGGGCATGCTGTTTAACCATTACTGAGGAGTGGAGCTACAGCACCAGGCGCGTCCAAGAACAGCACTGCTGTGCCACGAGGACAGAGAGGGGGAGAGAGGCCTGCTGTAGCTCCTTCTATATGTGGAAGAGATGTGTGCAACAGATTATGCACTTTTTTTTTTTTTTTCATATGGGAAGTTTGATGCTTGCCCCATGAAAATCGGTCAAACCTAAATTTCTTTTTCTCCATAATCATTCCACGCTCACCCCATTCTCCAACCACACTCTCCATTTTGATTGACGGCCCGTTGGACCCCAGTCTCCTCAGCAGCCGTTCAACATGTTTCACGGGGTTGTGGGCGAAATGGCGAATACGGACGAACGCACTTGTGACGCAGGCTGGCCGGGGGAACTGCAGAGTCGGTGTGTCTGAATTACAGAGTATGGCTAAAGGCGCGCTGCTGCAGCTAAACCACCTCATTAGGTCGTGGTGACTGCATTTAGCCGGCATTTCCCCCCCTCACACGTCCAGAGAGGCCGCATCAGACATGGTGATTAACTACAGAGTAAACACGTCCATCTCCGAGGTCTCAGGCCTCCACCATGCACCAACATGGCAACAATTTACTGTAACAACTAACTGAGAACCCCTGAACACCCCTCCCCCACCTCACCAATAAGTAATAAACCATGCTAACCAAGGTTTGGAAAATTCATAACATTTGGTCAACACTGTGTGGCAAAACACACAGCATGTTTGAGTTCACTGGCAGTTTAGTGAGCTGTTGCTTCAAGTATTATAAGCCGCGGCCTCCAATAATCGAAGTCTTCCTTTGTTGAAGCAGAGAAGAATGTTGTTTTTGACCTATCCTTACAATTACCCTGGAACTCCAAAAAATAACAGGAATGCAGCTATGTAAACTTTTCAGGAGACATTTTTCTCTAAAATAATGACAAAGAACTTTGAAGCACCATTCGCAAAGCAAATATGCATGAAACTATAGTTCCAACTTTTCCTTTTAAAAAAAAAAACAAAAACAAAAGTCATCTTGGAGATCTTCATGTCCCTCATCTGAGACTGACCTGGCCAACAAGGTAGAATACCACAGCAGAAATGCGTGCAAGGGCTGGATTAATTATTGGAATATCTGTAGCAAAGCAGGGCTAATTTGCTGCACACTTCATTTGGTTTTACAACACCTTGTCTCAGGGGGTGTCGTAACAGAGTTTACCCTTGTCTGGGGAAATTTTCTACCCATTTACTTAATGTCTGCAGTCAGTGGTTTGATTTTTACTTGGGGTAATGTACAACCCATGCCAAGGCTTCACTATTCACTCCTCTATTGCTGGAGAGGAGAGCGAAATGGACCTTTTCTCATTTCATCTGAGTTTACTGTATTGAAAAAGCTGCACTGTCAATGCTGTAGTAAATTTCATACTAAAAGTTTATTTCTATCCTGCTTTGTGACATATAATAGACATTTTCTGCAGTCCTCCTTCATGTAGATTACCTCGTGGATACCTGTGTGGGTGGTGAAAAAACATGCAGTTGTGGTATCGAGGTCGTACTCAGGTCATGGATGCTGCGAACACAGGAGACGTAGGTGTTGGGAAAGAGCTCCGCACTGCAGGCTATGTGATGACCTACCTCTGGAGCTGCAACTCAGCTTCACACAGACAGCTGTAGACACCCTGCCCGGATGAACAGCTGGCCTGCATGTCTGGAAGAGGACGAGGTGCAGGGGGGTGGAGTAGAGAAAGATGGGATGGGAAAAGATATACAGAGATAAAAAATAAGAGAAATGGGGAAATGAGACAGAAAAATGAGAGGACGGAGAGGAAGATAGAGGTGACAAAAAGTAATAGGCCTGGCACATCCAGAAGCTCCATGTAGGGGTGTCTGTGTGTGGAAAGAGGGGTGGAGAGTCATAAATCTGCCTGGGCTTGGCTGTCCTGGGTGCCTGGTTCCATACTGGGTTTGTTCAGGTGGCCCTCTCCATCAGCCCCCTCTTGCCGCCGCCTCCGCTGGCTGCACAGTGAGTTAAAAAAGCCCTGCCGAAAGAGAAATGTGTCAGAGGGAAGGAAAAGAAGCACTTCATGGTTTTATGGTTTCCTTGTCTCTGCAGGCACGCTCACAGACTGACTGACATGAGCTAAGAAGCATGACCTGTGAGCAAAAGAAGACAATGAGAGTTATGGAGTTGAACTTTCTGCTGTGAACTTTTCTAACCTTTCCTGTTCCGGAGGTTTAGCTGTGCGTGCTGCTGTTTTACAGCTACATTTCTGCTCCCCATTTAAAGCCATCTCCTGAATGAGATTTGGATCCATACTTTACATTTACTATTGTAGGAACAACATTCCATGTAATGGAAACTACAGTCATTTAGCAAATACAGAATAAAGCGTTCAAGGCCCAAAGCAAGTGTCAAGTGTGAAAAATCTGCTTCTTTTTACAAGATCCTACACAAAGATTAACACATGACAACAGATTTTTAGATACAGCGTGCAAATTAGAACTAAAAAGAACAGGAGTCATACAAGTGAAAAACCACGGAAGCTTTTTTGTACAGACATATAAAACTAAGCAAAAAACAACAGCAAAAAAAAAAAACCACAACAAAACAGCCAATATGAGTTAGGCATTCTCATGATGTGCAAATGTCCAAACTTGGTAACGTTCATCATGTTCTCCAAATAACTCCATTTACCACAAACCCATGGATAAACCTCTTAAGCAGCTTTTTGTTCTCCTGAGTGGGATAAGAGTATTTATGTGGTTACAAACTTGTTATTTCAAGCTCAGGCAGCAGGTATACTTTCGTAAAAGAAATGTTCTTATGCCCTAATATACAGCCACTACCAGTTTGCAGGCTTTCAGAGCCACAACTCATTAGCCTTGAGCTGGATTCTCATGAAGCTGGAGGGTCTGCTGAGTTCAAGTAGGGATTTTTCAGCACACACCGCTGGAGCCAAAAAGTGGCCTCTTCATGGCTGAGGTCCAGAGACACTGGCCTAGTGGGCAGACTGACAGTGGGAGACGATACAGAGAACAAGAGGCAAGAGGGGAACAGAAAATGGAGAAAACAGACATTTCACACACACACACACACACAACTATCACAAGTGGTCATTCAGTGGATCTGTTTGCACACACTGAAACACATCACATTAAAACACAAATGCACAGTTTGTTTTACATAAACAAACACGCCAAAGATTCACATACAGTGTTTACTGAAAATAGAGACCCCCACTGTACTTTACACATACAACACACACACACACACACACACACACACACACTTAAAAAACATGAAGCAAAAAAAAAGAAAAAAAAAGAAAGAAAAAAAAAAAGCAACATAATGTGAGTAGAGCTCCACATACTTTTCCACTTTGTCTCACGTGCTGGTGAGAAAGCGAGCAAGTGGGCTGCACAGACAGGCCCCATTTTTCTCTTTTCCTGTGGTTGGAGTGTGTGACTGTGGATTTATTTTTGCAGCTCTCTAGGGGGAGGTCACTGTTTTGCTGAATTTGAAACATTTGAAGTATCCAAGGCCCCCCATCCCTGGTCCACATTAGAGAAATGGGCCATTCATTTGGACCTGTCAGAGCTCATAATGGTTCTCAAATTGTGTCTGCTTACCGCTTGTCAAACTGGGTCGCACAAACACTCTGGCCCTTCGTCTCATTATGCAATTTACGTCTCTCTCTCCTGGACTCACTTTCTGTAAAGGTAAGGTATCAACTGAGAAAAAGTACAAGTGATTCACAAAAAATAAAAAAGAATTTAAAAATGGACAAATGAAATTAGACAAATTGCTTCCCATGAGTTCTGTCTTCTATGTTTGCACGTGGGAATATGATGCAGAGTTGAATGGGAATATGACCTTAGAGTTGAAGAGGACGGATGAATAGTGAGCGGATATTAGTTTGGGCAGGGCTGTTTGACACTTGAATATCTGGGCCTCCTCTGCTTCCTACAGGTAATATTTTACCATTAAGGGCCAATGAAAGGAAAGCTGAAGCTGAAAAAGATTTCCAGAAGCTTGTTTTGCTTCAGGACAATGACCGGTGTGCTGTTCTGGAGTTCAAAGTGAAACGTTACTCCAGCAACTATCCTACAAGACAGCGATTGCAGGGTCCCCACAAAGTAGGGCATTGACAGTTGGTGATAATGTGGCATCTACAGTGACACTGCTGCGTTGAGTTATAAAAATTAACTGTTGATAGTCCTCTTTGTCTGTGAAATTCCTAATCTCAGTGGCACAGCCTCTGAGCTCATGTTACATTTTTTGAGGTAAAATGGATGTTTTGTGAGCGGAAAACGGGTCCAATTTGAAACAGACCCACTCATTCTGAGTCTGGTCCACTTAAAGTAATTGAATTTGACTCTGGCGTTTTTCTCCAGGACTGGATCGCTAGCTGCTACTTTGTTCACTTCACATTCAAACTGTGAAAAAGCAAAGTCCTCATCTACTTGCTTCCTCTCTAGACCCATAATATCTGTTTCAAAGTCATGAGGAAAGCCACAAGGGTGAAAACACATACTGCACAACATATTTTGCCTCTACAAAGACCAGTAAGCATCGAGGATGGCTGCCCTCGAGAGAAGTGAACTAATTTAGAGGCAGCCAGTTCAGAACTAGGACAGATATTCTCAGCCACACGCACACTTCCACCCTCTGGAGTGTTTTGTTTGTCTGCTTACATGACCTCTAAAAGACACAGGTGGGTCAGTCCTACTCCTCATGAGATCCCTTTCATTTGGAAAAGAGGATAATTCTGTTTTTCAGCCATGCCAGTGTTTCAGCTCCTGGGACAGTAATGTTGGTCGCCCCCCTCCTCTTGGTCCACACTGATACATCTAGTGGAGATTCATGGGCATAAAACTTTTCATCATTAAGTCAAATATAAGTTTTTCCTGAACTTAATTTTTGTAACCAGGCTGAGTAAGATGAGACTTTCCAAGATAAATCTCAAATTTAAATGATCATGAGCATGTTAGTAAGACGCAATGATCTGAAAATATGGTTAGTATATTTCTATGATGCATTTTTGATCTATGATGTTTTGGTAGGTTTCATATTCTCCTCCAAATATGGTTTCTCTGGTTTCCAAAAACCAACATGGTGATGGCCAATTTAAAAAGTCAAGGCTCCAAAACAGCAGTTCACAAATCAATGAGGGAAGTTACAGTGGGCTGAGTCTTAGTCTGGCCCAGCTGAGGCTCCAAGGGATTGGACTTTGTCGACAAGCCCAATTTTTCCAAAAATATATAGCAGAGGTAATGAAAATAATATGGCAATTTTTTCTGTCACATATCACATGTTGTCGAGATTGTTGAGCAACAGGACAGAGCTTGAGGACGGTAAAAGTCGGCCACAGCTGAAAGTCCTCCATAGACCCACTTTCAGTTTGCCCTTGTCTTCAAAGTCCACATTCACATGGGGATGTGAACTCTAAATTGGGACACAGTTTATGTGAAGGCCCCAGACTTCTCTTGGCTGACTTATGTGTGCCTCATCCATTAGTTTTGCTTCCCTTTGTAAAGTTAGAAGAGTCACACCTTTGTTATTCTTCTTGGTTTGTTTACTTTGGCGACCTCATGTGGGTAAAGCATTTCTCCCTCCAACATCTACCTGAACAAAGGTCTGATATCACTGGAAATAAGTGAAAACACCTTAAATAGACCCAGTGTCCAACCCTAGACATCTGCTCGTCTGTCCTGCTGTTTTTGAGAAAGGCTGTACCACAAACTTTTTATCCTGACTGTTTCTGCAGTGCCATGCGAGGAACAATTTGTGCCATCCATATTTTTTGACAGGAGGTATGCAAAAAGATAACCATGCTAACATCTTGTTTTTCTTGGAAGGAAAAAAAAAAAAGAAGTTAAAAAGCATTACAGACAGACAGACAAATTTCAACATGTCTGCATAAACACCATTAAAGACCATCAGTAATAGTATCCCAGATCTACAAAGAAAAAGATGAGAAAGATGATAAAAGTAATTACAGTGTCATGGGACATACCTCTCAATAATCCTTAGATATGTATCTAAACCTCTTTGGACTGACAACAACCCCCATCCTTCACTCAGAAGTGGTGAATTCATTATGTTAACAGGGGTTTTGCTTCACTTGAAGTGGGGTAATTAACAGCACACTAAGTGTACTGGCCCTTTTTATTGAGCCATAGCTAAGTGGAAACCCCTTTTACAGGAGTCAATGGTTCATCCCTGAGCTTTTTGGGGGTTGGCCAGACAACACAAGACTACTGACAATGATGAATAGAGGCTTTGCACGCATAGAGTCTCTCACATCCCATCTTCACCCGAGAACACAAACTTGTTCACCTTTTGGCTGTTTTAAGTCTCTATAGCGAGGCCTCTTGTGTGTATCTAACAGCCATTAAGTCAAATGTTAATGGTAGGAGTTGTCCAGTGCAGATGATAAAGTGGAAATAGCTGGTACCATGATGTATGCAGGTGTTCCAGTGATCTGACCCTATGAGCAGAATATGTCAACACATGAGCTGGAAGTGTGAGTCACTTATTTGCCTGCAGCAAATAATCTGGGACTCTGTCACTTGTTCCTTGTACAGACATGTGGTTTGTGTGTCTTTTCGTACAAGTGGGGAGCACGTGTGTATTTATGTTTGAATTCACAGCTGCTGAAGGCACCCCCGCTCAGTGACGTGCAGCTTTTTCGAACATAGCGCCGCTTGTTTCATGCGTTATCGTAACATTATGGCACATGGAAGTCTACTTGTTAATGTGCATGTATGTTTTTCTGTTCCCCCAATGTAAACAGCTATTCTGGCAGCCTGTGAAGTCCTGCATGCTCATGTCTAACCTCCCCCTGCTAGCACCCCCATCTTCGCCGACCTAATTCACTTTCAGTTGCATGCGGGGACAGGCAATTTCATATGACCGTTGGGTCTGGCCATCATAGGCTGGTGGTGACAAGTGTAGATTGAGTGTATGTGGGCTAGGTGGAGTACAGTAGACTCAGTAGTTCAGTGTAAGCTGTGCAATGAGTCACCTGTTAGAGGAACAAAACACAGGTGTCTGACGTGAGGACGAAGCTGCAGGGAAAGCTAAGGACCAGCTGTTAGGAAGCTCGGGGAGGACGGCTCCCTCACTTGCAGTACAACTGCAATCAAGCTACATATCAGGCTTGATGACCTCATGTGGGTACACGGGTGGGAGCCAAATAAATGGAGGGCATCAAGGACACAGAAGGAGGAGGCAGAGGAGTTAACCCTGGGAAATTAAAGAACTAAAGGAGCTGTGATACCCGTCCTATTTATCTGCTACCTGTGTGTGCTGAAGTGAGATATTTATTACATTTTACGCTATAAAATTGTAAATTTGGCGGCATGAGTTCCCCCACACAATGATTACTTTTAAAACAATTCCAACACGCCACTGATATGTATAAAATTTGCTAGGCGGCATGGTGGTGCAGTGGTTTGCACAGTCACCTCACAGCAAGAAGGTTCTGGATATGAACACACAGTGGAGTTTAAATGTTTTCCCTGTTTCCCCTGCTAATTGGATTCATCTCTTTTTTTTTCACCACTGGGATTTTCCAAATGTTGGGAGTTTGATTCTCTCAGTGGTGGATGGTAGAACCTAGTTGGCCAGGATTCTTATCTATGACTGGCCAGCGCAGAAACATAATTATATTCCTTGAACCAAGGAACTGGCATCTGATAAAATTGCAGGGTTGTATTTAAGGTGGTGATGTGACATCTGGCAGTGGTATTAAAATGCATCTGTTGTAGTCCTGGTCTATTTCGACTCTGGGGAAAAATACCTCTCATCTACATGAGAAAAATTTAATAATTTAAGTCTAAAATTTACAGGCTCTCAATGCAAATGAACAGCAAGAAACCCTATTTTATTTCCACCACTGATGGTTGGCTCTACCGATCCACTCTCCTGCACCAGCACAGTGAAACTGCAGCGTGGAGACAGGTCTGGCAAAGTGAGACCTTTGCGGGTCTGGCTTTAGGGTGCAGCCACCACAGAGAATTCCCATCCCTAATTCTTCACAAACTCCACATCAAATTGCTCCAGCGTCTGTTTTTTCTTCCTCTTCTCCTAACACAGCCTAAACAAGGGAGGTGCCTTATATGGAGAAGGGATTAGATCAGTCTTTCCCTTTGTCATCCCTTGGGTGTCACATCATCACATGATCTTGGTTATGAAGCTCAATCCCCGTTATACCCATCTGTGCTTATGCAGGACTTGGGTAGACATCTGAAGAACAGCCACACGACGCAACATGCCGGCCTGACCACAGATGAACACGGGCGAGGAGCTGGTACGTTTGGAAGAAGATAAAACGTGAATCAGGGGAAGGCAGCATTTCTTTTTTTTTTAAAGGAAGACAGGGGTCACATATGCTTGTGGAAAAGGAAGAATGCTGCCCCGAAGATCACAAGCAGAGAAATAATTTATCACTGCCCCCTCTATCATTTCTTCTGGCAGAGACAGATGGCCTGAAGTCAGATTGGATCACTTCTGGCTTTGTTGGAGATTTTTGCCTGCTGTGTGTTTTGAGTAGACGCACACAAACACGCGCATGCATCTATTCACGTTCACACACAAAAGGAGAGAGGCAATTAGCAGTGTCAGCTAAATGAACATCTGTCTTCAATAATGAACTGACTTCATTTGAACATATGATAATTGGAGAGACAGAACTCAACAGCATGAACTCATGCAACTGCTCGTTAATCTTTCATCAAATTAATCATCAAATTCATCAAAGATAAAAGATTTAAAGACCCATTGTTTGAGATAAATATTGTAATTTATCATCCTTAATGCTCTATTTATAGACACACACAAACATACATACACACACATATATAATGTATATATATACAGTATATATATATATATATAATTTCTTTTTATATTCTTGTTTTTGTCTGTTTCTAATTTCCTGTTGGCATAATAAAGGCAGCATTTAAAAGCAACTTCAGCATAGTTTCAAATGCTGTGGTTCAGTAGTGGTGAAGTGGTGAAGTGTAAGTGAGAGACATTTTACAAATGGCTCATTGACCTGTATGAGGCAGGATTATTTTAATCATTAACATGAGGCTGTCTAGGTCATTTGCCGTCACCCATTAGTTATATATATATATATATATATATATATTTAGCCTCTCAATTCTCCTGAGAAATGTCATAATAGTTTGTTAATGTGAATCTTACTGGACCACAACAGGGATACACACGACCACTGGACATCCACAACAAGGTGGATGTCCACCCACTATTTTGCCTGAATCTAGTTAATATTGTTGACTGTCAAACACTTCAAACACTTGGCCTGATCTGTTCATTTCCATTACTCATTGTTGCAAAGTACTAAAAATACAAAGGCACTTAAAAGTAACTTTTACAACATACTTTTGGGATTCAGGATCATGGGATTGAAATTCATTTTGGGTCATTTAGATTGTGTCTAATATGCACAACGTAAAATAATAAATGATTATTAAATCTTCAAATGCCGTTCAATCTGTTAAATTGGGCAGTCATAGATGACATCACCGGTGAATGATTGTCCTCCACCAAGACAATCAATTTCCCACAAAGTTCTACAATAACTGCTCCAAAATTCAGTTAGAAACTTCAGGAACTGTAGTGTTTCCAATGCAAAATGTAGAAATCGAAGCAACCATCCAGGGAAAAAAAGAGTGATTGGTATCTATAAACCGCCGCAGTGTAGCTGTGAATTTACTGCAAAGAGTCAGAAAAATATCACTCATTTAATCTTTATAGGCTGAGTTAGTTTCAAGTATATAGTTACCAAGTAAGTTGGCCAATAGTAACCCCAAATATCATCACCTTCAGCCAAATAAAAAAACAATAAACTTCTGCTTTCATCTATCTTTAGCCCAGTGAGTGATCACAGTCACTATCTCATCAACACTCACTTGTAAACACGTAAACACTGCAGGGTATAAACATTCACAAAGTCAGATTCACCCACATCAACACTGCCTAAGTGTCCAAACAAATCGGCCATGCTGCAATAAGGGGAAACTCTTAGAGTGCAGATGATGATGGTGATGTCAAAACACAAGAATGTGCGAATTGTTGATGTGTTGTGCAACACAAGATGAAACTGCAGTGCACCTGACTGACGTCTTTGATGTTAATGAGTTACTGCTGGCCAAGTGTGGTCTTCACCCTGAGCACAGCGGCCCTGTTACAGAATAGAAACTGTCGGGGTTTTTTTGAGATGAAAGTGAACACAACGCTAGACAGGCCTCTCACTTTCTCACTCTCGCTTTGTTTTTCGGTACTTAGCCAATCTACATGTGCATCATGCACTCTCTCTCTCTCTCTCTCTCTCTCACACACACACACACACACACACACACACACACACACACACATACGCAAACACAAGCAAAAGCATGCCATGCTGTTCTGAAAGTGTAAATGAAGCGTTGTTTCAGGTGTAATAACCAACTTGCTGTAAAGGATGTCATGCATTTCCACAGCTCCTCCCTTCTAGGTGTCTTCGTCTATCTTGCTCATCTTGTCTGTCAACGTGCAGATGAATCATTGAATGGAGGAATGAGCATCCGCTGGACTCGGGCAGGATGTTTGTGAATGCTAGGAAGCGTCGATTCCATCCCACTTCGACTCAGGTATCTAGGCTTTGCGTGCATTTTACTGATGGACATGCCTGCAACGGATGCCAACAGTAATTGAAGTGAAAAGAGAAAACATGAATGGGAATGACGGAAAGGGGAGGAAGCGCCAATCAGAAAAACACTGCAGCAGCCAGTCAGCCATGTTTTTTATCTGTGCAGAGCAGATATTGGATATTTGGGCGCTGGATTGGGAGCTGGCTCATTTGAGGACCTCAAACAGACGTGTGCTCCAGCGCTCATTACATGTGAAAGTGAGTTTTAAAAATAAAAGGTGGGTTGACTCGCACTCGTGATTCACAGCTCAATTGCTCTGACTGTGTTCAAGGGCTGTGATTTTGAGATGCTCCCTTGCTCATGCCCCATCATATCAGAGTTTCTAAAAACATATGCTCACTGAGCACACCCAGCAGAATATCCCATATTCAACCAACATTAAATTATACACTTTAGCTGGACCTGTACCATATCCAACAAGTTCAACCCCCCACCCCCACCCACACCCTATTCGTCAGCCAAATCACCCAGTCTGTGAACGATATGAGCCACCTCCAAGTGATGATGAATAGAGTGCAAACTACTAAGAACTTTATAATTACAATGATCACACACGGCTGTAATTCTCACTCGACACACTTAACGCTTGAGCCTGGTCTTTCTCGGCTGGCAGAGACACGCCACACCAATAAATATGCATTCCTGCTCTTCTTTCTGCAAAGATTAAAGGACATTTTATGTAAGAACACACAACTGTGAAGCTGACGTGTCTGTGTCTGCTTCTGTATATCTGTATACAGTGCTCATGTAGAGTCAGTAATGCTGTGATGTCTAAATACAAATTCTGGTACCACAGACGAAACCAGCAGTATTTGCAGACCGGAGTCATTCTTTTACTGATGCAATAGGATATAAAAACTAGAGAGAATCATATTAAAACAGTAGTCGGTTTCATTTTGAAAATATCCACAGTGTAACAATTTAACCATATGTGCTGTAACTGAGATATAAAAGCCGCTTATAGTGAGCATCTTAAGAGTTTGCTAATATAATGAACAAATAGTTGAATACATTGAACAGGATCACTTAAAGTAATGGTATATTTTATCGAGTTAAAAGTAGCCTAGTGGACGAATTGAATACATTTTTGAAGTATTTTAACAATCGTGCAATAAACTGGGGAAAAATACCAAAAAGCAGGGATGAAGAGTTGATAGTCGTAGCTAAAGTTTGTGAATAATTGAAACAACATGTGAAATGTTGTTTATATAGTTAGCAAAAGAGGATTTAGCTAACTGTAGGGATGCAAAGCTGAAATAGTTTGCTGAATGTGGTGAATACAAAAAAACATACACAGTTCAGTTAGAGTTTAACTGTGATGGGTACTTTACTTAGATGGCAAAATTAAAATTTGTGGGTTTTTTTCTTTTTTTTTTTTTTTGGACTATGGCTGAAAAACATAAAGAGGGTACCTTAGTTCACATGACAGGCGTATGAAGCAGTCTTTTATTGTTTGGAAACAGCCTTCCCCTCCCAAATTGTGTTCTTATCATAGACATCCCAGAAGCTTCCCGAAAACAAGCCAACATGCCAGCACGCCACACTCCCTCAACTACCCACAATTCTTATCTGAAAAGTAAATATGGGTTCCCATCCTGTCTGGAGGGGTTTTGTCTCTTTCTACACAGGGCTGTCTGCCAAACACCCTAAAAACATGGTCGAGAGGGAAGGAGAGGGTGGCTGAAAAGGGAAAGGAGGCCAAAAGGCAATGCATCTTTGACAAGCCAAACAGAGAGGAACTATCAGCGTTCATGATCAAAGGCCTCATTTATTACAATGTTGCATGAGTTTCTGGAACACACAATAAATATATTATAGTGAAATGGTGTAAGATTATTATAAATTTGTAATATTTTTGAAAGTTCTTATTAGAAAAGGATGTGATAGATAGGTAATTCACAGCACCCCTTCAAATCTCTGGGTGAAATTTGACACAGAATACATCAACTCATATCTGTTATGATGCTGTTACTAAACAAACTAGACAGCGAGATAAATCTTAAAGTTTATTCACATTTTTATATAAATCATTATCCTCAAATGTCATTTCGAACACCTGACAAAACCCACTCTGAAGTGAAAGTAAGGGCTTGTTTATCCATCCATCTATTCATTATCTGTACTGTTCTCCATGCAGGTTCAGTACAACCTGGATGCATCACCACTCTGTCACAGGGCCAAAATATGAGGACATACAAGCACCCACACACACGCAGTCAAACCTATGGGCAATTTAAAGTTACCAGTAAGTCTAAACGTGCATGTCTCTAGAAGGCAGGATGAACACACAAATGGCTAAGGAGAACTTGCAAGCTTCTCCAGTATGTATGTCCAGAAGGGCTTTTCTCTGACATTTGTTATTAGCATCTGAACTTTCATTCGTGCTTTCATGTCTTTTCTTTGTAGGGACTGTGTTGACGAAGCAAAACACAAAGACCTTTTGATTTACCAACTGCGGAAATGAACTGTAAACACTAGACAGGACTCTAATTTATTCACGTTGCTAGTGAAGATACAGCTCAGTTAATTTTTGGTACAGGGGAGGACGACTGTGCAGTGGACAGGAAAAACACAAAGACGCACATAAACGGGGGGGAGGCAAGGGAGGAGATAGGTTAGGAAATGTAAACAGCAGTGGATCGTAAAGAAAAACCTGCCAACCTGCCACAGATGAGCACCACATAAACCAACCAGCTGTTAAAATGTCGGATTGACTGTAAGAATCCAGTTGTAAACACTGTCTGTCAGAGAGGAAGGCGCATTTGCTGGTGCCAGATTGTGTGTGTCTGCACATATTACAAGGTTCTGCGCGTTTGCATTTGCAAACACCCATGCACAAACACACATGTGGGTTCTTATATGAGAGGGTTTATTTGTACTCTTCATTTAAGTCAATATGAGATTGATTGCTTTACACAATCCCCAAAACCAGAGGCTGTAAACCTCTTCAAACAGAGAGTGTTACTATCGCTGATTAACACAGACAGGCGTCTGTATTAGCTCTGTTCGTCTCTATCAGGACGGTCTATAATGTCTCATTTATTTCTATGTTTAGAATGTCTTTGTGTTGTGTGATGTGTTATGTCACCACATCTTAGCAAGCTGGGACCATAAACCAAATGAGCGCCATAATTCAAAATGTAATATCCACCATATATAAAGGCCTGTGTGACTTGCATGCAAAGCGCAATATCGTATGAAAGCCGATACCTCAAGAACCTTTTCTGGTTGTACTTTTATGTGTCCAAACAAAATGTTATTACTTGGCGCCATGGAAATAAGTGGAGGTAAAAATATAACACATTCCTACTGAGTGACAGATTGACGTTTGCCCATTCAGAGCAAATGTTGCTGTACTCCTGCGGCTGCGAGGAGAAATATTAGTGGGAGGCATGTTCCCAGAAAAAGGGCCCTTTTTTTTTTTTTTTGCGTCTGCGTGCTGAAAAGGATAATTGCTCATCTGAGCTCACACAAGATGCCTCTCTCCCTTTCCAATGGCTACATAAACTTCTTCTGCATTCTTCAGAGAAGAGTTATGTTGACCTCCTCTCCCTCTCTTGGAGGGTTTGTGTGCGAAGGAAAGACTGAGGGTGTGAGTGCATGGATATGTGTGTGTGTGTGTGTATACAATATCTGTCACTGCTCACTTTTTGCTGTATGTGCAGTGTGATCTTGTATGTTTGAAGTGGATTGGATGGGGATGCTGATTTTTAAACTGAGGGGAGGATACAAGACCGAGCTTTTCTGGAGTGGGTCAACTGTGTGTGGGAGAAGGAGAAGAGTTTGGTGGTGATGGCTTTGGGGTGGGGGGGCACTTTGGTGGTGTTTGAATGTCTGTGAGTCAGGCTTCAGCAATGAGGGAGTAATAGGGGCCATGAATGAGAGTGCTTGTTTATATGGGTCAGTGGGCTCCCTTTTAACCCCTTCAACCTTTTCTGCCTTTGGACAGGAAGTAGTTTCTCCACCTCTGTTCGTGCCCGACTGAAAGACAAATCATGTTTGCAGGACAGGATGTCAAAACACCACCGCTGAGACGGAACCTTTTGTAGGCTGTCAGAAGGCTCTGTGCAAAAATCCTTCCAATAATTGCCATGTTTACACGGGGGATATAAGGCTTGCATTTCATCACACATTCTGCACAAAGCTTCTATCTCCATCCACAGAAGGCATAGGTTAATTGGAGTGGGATCGTCTTTCTATAGCATGCGCCGTAATGAAACTCTTCTCCCAGCAGGAGGGAAACTGGATCAGGAATGGAGCTCTAAACTGTCGCTGACATTTCGCTGTGAGCCAAATGTGTCGGAGGAAGCCTTGGTGCTGAGCATCACATGCACACAAATTGCTTTTCCTGTTTATGCAGCTGCTTTATTCAGAGAAAATCCAGATAAAACAGCTCTTGCAGGATATGAATCAGAAGGAAAATACCACGTCTAAATACTTTACGTGCACCTGGTGGAACTCAATCAAAGCACTGTGAGTGCTGACCCTTTGGGACAAATTTAAGATTGAAGAGAGGGGCAGGTAATTGACTTGGCAGATTTGCCATGATGTATAGTGATTGCTTGGTAATGAGAAGATAAATGCGCACACCAGCCCTCTCCTATTACTCTTTTACTGCTACTGCCATCACTCCCGCCATTTACATTTATGATGTTTTCAACCCCATTTTCGTCAAGGTTTTGTATCCATCTAAGATTTCTGCCTCCACCCCAGCAACCAGCGGAGGTAATTTCATCCATGGAGCTGGCAGGGGTAAATCTCCAGGGACTACTACAACCTGCATGGCGTGTTCTGCAAGCATATCTATGTTAGACAACAATGAAAAGCTGGAAGCACAAATTAACCAAGACAACCAGCATTATCATTCAGAAGGAGTTGGCTTTCCTTACTACATGAAACATGCTTACCGTGAGAGTGGGAAAAATTGGCACTTCTGCGAAAAGAATTTGCTGAAGGAGACTAAAATCCTCTGCAGGGCTGAGAGGAACTTCAGAGTTCATGTGACGATTCTTTGTGGGCTTGACACTCCCAGTGGCTCCTTTCACACAAAATTATAGTCATGTTTTTTCCGCTCAATCACAAACACAAAAATCCAAGACACTCTGCATCTTAAAGTTCCTAACCCTAACCCTGCTCAGTAAGAGGATAGAACTTGCACTAAAATCTTTTGTTGTTGTTGCTGTTACACAATCAGTCACTTTTAAACCTTTGTTCTAAAGTGTCCTGAGTGAGTGTTTTGAAATCCACATGTGGATGACATGTTTTAATATTATATTATTAGTTATCATCATTCCTTGTCCCAACAGTTCGCTCAGGCAGAACAAAAACACTGAAGCAAAAGAAAGTGAATCATGCTGGATCAGGATGCATCTCACCTTATGATTCCAACTGACCATTTTTTATTATTGTTTATGCACAGCATATACCGTGAGAAACATTTCAATAAAAACCCAACCATTTTGGTTGATGTCTTGAAGCATTAACTGAATGAGGAGAACAGTGAGCTTCTTCAATCTTGAACAACAGCCCGTTCGTTTCGAATAATATAGTTACAATCACAAGAGAAACTCGTGACTTAAAGTGGAGTTGACATCTATTTTTGTGTTAAAAGTTATAAACAAACCATGAACTCTAATATTGATTTGATAAGATGTTCTAGCTTTGTGTTGCTTTGAAATTTTAAAAAGTTACCTTCTGCTCTTTTTCCAGAGACAATGGTTTGCAAGACTCCACAGAACACTCAAATTGTTTTCCTAAGGATGATTTTTTCACTTAATTTCCAATGGAAAACTATTGACTGTGAGGCTTGCCAATTATCTAGAATAACTTTCTGAAAAGACAAATCTGTGGCATTACTGATGAAACCAACACAGATTAATTTCCATTCTCTCTCTCATTGTTTTTGGTGAAGGCAGAATTTATGTCAGAGATAATATTTCAAAACTGCATGGCTAGACCACAGAAGAAAGAAATTGTACAGATATATAAATTATGTAATTTAGATGGTCTTATACTTGTTGCTCAAGGACACTACAGCAGGACAGCTTTTTTTTTTTTTTTTAATGAAATGAGGACTTGACTTATTCAATAGTTCAGATACTGTGACCATGAAATTACCGGTTGCGAGGCCTGCAGAGGCTGAAGATATTTTTCCTGGTCCAAGATCAGAGTCTAAATAAACTTGTGGCGACTTTTGGATGGATGAGCTTCACAGGGACTCATATGGAGTGATTCACCAGAGTTCAAACCACAGAAAGTCTGGAAGTGGGAAAAGAACAATGATATCAAGAGATCCCCTGCTAATTCTCTGACAACAACCCCCCCCCCCCATCCCCGACTCCTGCTACCACACAGGTTGTGAAGGGGACATCTGTCCTCTGTAAACGCACCAGGACGTCACTGTCTCAGGGTAGAATGTCTGGAATGTGCCCTTGTGGTCAGCCGGCTCATGAACCAGTCATTGGACTAGTAGTATTGCTAGTCTGGCAACAAAAGCATTGTGGTCCACCTCTCACCTTTGTGGGGTTCTCCTTGGACCAGGCCTGAGGAATTTCTACCTCAGGAGTTATGATTTGGGCCTCTGAGTCAACCGGTTGGGGACCACCCTCGTCCAAACATATCAGCTCTCACACTGTCCAAGGGGTTCGCATTTTGGTCCGTAACATCATATTGAACATATTTTGTGATATGTGCGTTGACATCATCTGCAAGGAATGTCTGTCAGTTCACTAATCTTTCCCACCCTGCTCAGTGCATAGCTCACCACTATAGTGTGTCATTAACGTATGAAAGATTTGTGTTTTGAAAAGAAGATGTGTGGGAGGTGTGTGAGTGTGTTACTGTCTTTGAAGTTGTCAAGCACTGAATGTCTTGGTGTGAATCTTTTCAGTGGTTAGAGGAGCAAGTTATGGCAACTCCCCGCTCATCACAGAACAACTGGTTTGTTACGGACAGTAAGAGCTGAATTCTGAAATGTCATGGAAAAATATTTTGCACTGAATAAATGGCACTCTCCTTTTTCTTAGCGAAAAACAAATCATCCCTTCAAAGATACAAGACCTAATCATGTCAGGCTTATCATCTGTTGTTAAGGTGTCACGTTAAGTATAATTAAGAATATGTCAAATGATATTATGCAATGTGGAAAGTTTGATTTTTAATGAGCAATAACCACTTATGCTGTTTTTCAGCCATTTTCAGTTTTGTTTTCTGATTATTTTCTTCACATTTTCCCAGTTGATTGACAAAAGTCTGAAAAATGCAAAGGAGTGAAAATGTAATTCAATTAATTTTAATGGGTTTTTTTTTTAAAGCACACTACAATAAGAATATCAGAATTTAACGAATAGTTTGTGTCTGATATTTGCACTTATTTTGGTTAGCTGTAGATGAGAGGAATAAATTTACTTTTATCTATTTATGGGTCACAGAGGTGCTGGAGCCATTCCCAGCTCACTCTGGGCAAGGGCAGGGTACACCCTGGACAGGTCACCAGTCCATCACAGGGCCAACACACAGAGACCAACAACCACTTACCTACAGACCTACAGACAATTTAGGGTCACCAATTAACCCACGCATGATGTCTTTGGACAGTGGGAGTTAACCAACAAAGACATGAGGAGAACATGCAAACCCAAGCCAGGAACTAAACCCATGACTTTCTTATTATGGGGCAACAGCGCTAACCACTATGCTGCCATGCTGCCCTAAAAAGAGAGTATCCATGAAAAAACTAGTCTGAAAAAGAAAAATTTTCCTTGCAAACGCCTGGAAATAAAGCAATGTGTCAAACCGTTCCTTTAACCTTTATTTAAGTTGCCAGGAACAAAAACCCAAATTAATGTTATTCTGGCCCAATGTCTGCTGGGTGTTTGCCCTGTTTGTCAAAACAACATGATATTATGTCAGATGTTAACATTTTACTTGTTCTTTTTATCCCAGTGGGAAAAAAATAATAACCAAAGCAAAGCTAATGTCCATTAAGTAGCTGCGTATTGTCAGATTGATCCCTCTGGCCCCCTGTCTGGGTAACAACTCCCTTCCAGCTAGTCATCATCCTCCTCTGGAGGATCTTCCTCTAACCATCGCTCTCATCTCTCCTTGTCTCCATCCCTCCCCCTCATCTCCTCCCACCTTTGCATGCAACAAAGAGAGGTATACTCTTTCGTCAAGCCTGCACAAGTGGAGGGGGGGGGGGGGTCCGAATCGAGGTGGAGGGCTGCTGGGACAGATCCATTTTCAAAGTGCTATCTTTTCATTTGTTTTTCTTCCAACATTTCACTGCAATTTAGGAGGAATAAAAGGGGAAGAAAAAAAAGAAAAGGACACATACTGAGAAATGGCCCAGATGGCCATCACTCATAAAAGGAATTTTTCATGAACCACTCATCAGCGTTTATCCACCATGTTAAGACAAGACAACCTAACAGCCAACCCCCACCCCAGTAAACCACAGCTGCCAAAGGGAGATTTGTATCTTCGCCTGGGAGAAAAAAGCACAGGGCTCCCGGCCAAATGTCACCTAAAGTGAGCATCAAACAGGGCTCACCTGTACTTGCAAAGCGGTAACTTTTTTGAAACTCAACCCTTCCCAAAAGAACTTCCCCACCCCTTGTCTTGGCAGGCAATACAGGCCTTGATATCTTTCTAGGATGTTCTTCTTTTCTTAAATCAATTCAAGAAGCGTGCCTTCATCCCCCGGAGGCTGCTTTTAATCCCCTCATCATGAGAAGAACCGCAAAACCTCCTCGCAGTTGTCTCCATTCCCACAAGCATGTTTTGGGACAAAAACACATTTTCATTTATCTGGTGGAATCTCTTCTCAGTGACATGGTATTGTTAAAGCTTATGAGGAGCAAGGGCTGGAAAAGAATAGCCAAGGGTGAAGGATGAGATAGGAAGGGGAAGGGGTCGCTGCTCGGAGAGCGATTACCTCAGTGGTTAGCACTTCATTACCTCGAGTCTCACGTTGTTTTATGTGCACGGCAGTGTCTTAGGTGGGCTGTAATGGGATAGCAACTGTCAGGCCCCATGTACTCCTGGGAAGTGTTTTTCCCTCCTCCTTTTAAAGAGAGACAACGGATGGACCACCCTGACAGGGATTAATATGGACTAGGGGTTGGGGGGGGGGGGGGGGGGTCACAGGGTTTTACTACCAAGCTATCTGAATGTGGCAAAGGTTCAAAAGCGCCAGTTAGACAAACTCTTTACTCATACAGTATGTAGTCATATGTACATTAGCAGTACTGAGCTGATTGCCATCCAACTGGATAAATTGACTGGAAGTGGAAAAAGCTAGCAGTTAGAATTGGTCATGATGAACTGATTATTTGAGGATGAAAATCTTAGGATGAATCTGTATTTTGCTCCTCTGGTCATATGCAGCTACAGCTACTGGAGCTGCAAATAAAACAGGATACTTGGCTGGATCCAGATTTATCCAAATGTGCAAACACCTGGATGTGATGTGGTATTTTCTGTTTCGTCACCGCTTTTAACAACAACAACAACAAAAATCCAAAAAATCATTCATCTCACACTCGGAGGACGGCCCCCCCCCCTCCGTGTGAAACAGCCATTTCTGGAAAGCGACAGAGGAAAAAGGAAGCAGGACAGGGAGTCCACACCCATGCTCATATCAATCACTATAATGTCAGTGTGAGGATGGCCAGCCAGTGGACATGAATGATAAGGCCATGTGCATGGAGGCATTGTTAAAAGAATGGTAAACTGTGAGAAAGCATGATAGTGATGTTGTGACACGTTGTGTTGAATGCTGGACACACAGCACGATGTTATCCTTAAAAACGTACAGAAGAAACCAGGGAAGCTTTTTTTAATGTTTTTATTTCGAAGCTTTGCTAAAGTTACTGTGAGACAAAACTGGATGGGAGTTTCCCCAGACAATTTTTGGGGACTATTTAAATCCGTATGAAAGAAACGGACAGACAAAAAAAGACTGAAAGTAACAATAAATGGAAAGAGAGAGCAAAAGCCGAGAGAGAAGAAAAAGGAAAAGAAACTTTAATCACAGAAACACTGACCCATAAAAAAGGAGAAGCAGACACAAGTGGAAACCAGAGGAATGTAAGCCAGCTGGGGGATACATCCATCCATCCAGCTCGTTCTGCTGTATTTCTACTTAAAGCTATGGATGAATCGGATTGGGCGAGTGGTAGTGAGTGGGCGGGGGGTTGATAAAAAAAAAAAAAAACTAAAACTAAATTGAAGGCTCAACTAAAACTATGCTAAAACCTCGACCAGAAGACAAGGAGACAACATCAAAAGTGTTGTCTCCTTGTCTTCCGGCGTCAAAGTTCTGCGCTCTGGAGAAACACGGCGTCCATATGGAGGACTGAACACTGTTTAATTACCTGACTGGCCAGTCAGTTCAACAGCTCAGCCACAACGTCTGACAGGCTTCCTCATAGTCTCCTCTCTTCTCTCTCCACCGCTGAGACTCGGCCCGCTATTCAACAGCTAAACCCACATCCCCTTATTGGGAGCCAAGGCCAATTAGCTGCATCCATGCTCACAGTGCTGACTGTTCAGTTTTCATATTTGTCCGTGTACATCCTAATGTTATGCTAACAAGAACAAGATGTTTTGTGATGGGAATTCTTATCAGTAGCATGAAGGATTGGTAGGATGCAGAGTTCACTGATTCACAATGAAAGGGTTACATGCCACATAAGCATTTCCTCCTCTTGGCTCCTGAAGAGGCAAAGGGTGCATGAAGACGTGTTTTTAAAAGACTTGGCTGTGTCCCATCGTGTTATTTTAACACCCTCCTGTTCATGCCTTAATCACTTTGCCTGGGGGAAACCACTCCCTCACCGGATGAACTCTCATTGCCATTTGGAGGGGCAGAGTTTATCTCATTAAATATGATGGAGACTTACGTAAAATACACCCTGTGGATTCAAATTGTTGCCTCGGGGGGTAAGTCTGCAGAGCAATGACTTACTGGAATCACAAGCAGTGGTATTGACCTAAGTGGCTTTGTCATTTCTGAATGTTTGGGTGACAGATCTCGCCCACTGGTTCGCAGTTCAGGCATGTACACATATAACCTTCTTATTGAATTTCAGTGCATCGTCTCTGGTTGGGTAACCTTGTGGAATGAATGGACCCGCCAGGTCCATTGATGTTCCTGAGTGACATTCTGTAGTATGTCTCTCGACAAAGCCCAGCTCAAGCGGATCTCTGCAATCATGAGCAACAGGTGGGCTTGGACGGTGTTCCCTCCACTGCAAACAATTTTGCTTTGAAACCCCTAAAGCCTGATCCAAGACAGGAAAAACTTCCCATTAGTGATGCTTATTTTCTTTTCATGGACCACACACACAAGCACACACACACCAAAACATGCAAGAAAGGCTGCAATGCTTTGACTTTCATTCATTTCCTGGAGTCATAACCAGATTTTAACCATAACCACACACACAACATAACCAACCCTAACCGTCACCTGTAACGCAATGGTGTAGTTTTGGCATTTTGGGAAATATGCACACTGGCTTTCTGTCTCTGAGTTTTGATGTTATAAGTCAAAAACATTCTCATGTCTTTCTGGAAAATAAAAAGCCAAAGCCAACAAATGGTTGCAAGCCTGACTCACTCCTAAGTAACAAAAACCTTTTATTTGGTTTTATGTAGCATAAACAAAGGAAATGTAACAAGTAAATCAAAGATTCAGAGTAGGCTGATTTAGGTAGCGAGGCTAGCTATTTCTGTGGCTGCCATTCGTCTTGTACTCAATGAACGGTCATGAAAATGGCATCACATGGCTTGTCAAACAAGTAAGTAATTTCACAAATCTCATTTCACTTAAAAATCGAGCGTTGACCCTGAAATAACAAGTTCACTTAGTGAGATCTGTCTCTGTGCTGACAGTACATAACACTTACATTAAAGTACTTTGAAACTGTAGGTTCTAACCTTATGCCAACTTTGTGTCTCTGCTGGGGGAAGAGTGAGCTACAGCTACAGAGGGCTAAAAGTTGTAATCAGAGCCTGATCCATCCCGTCCGCCTTGTGCTGGGACTCTTGGAGTGGTTTGAGAGTGGGCCAGACATTCCTGAAGTGATCGCCGCCCAGACACCCAGCAGCAGCCAGTCAGCAACAAATTCCAGAATAGCAGCACTGCCGCTAAAAATAGTCATCTGGACAGGAGAGCAACGGAGAGCTCCGTGCGTGGAGGGGGCCTGCTGGATGGAGGATGAATGATAGAGGAGTGGAAGCTGAGCAGGAAAAGAGGGTGGTTTATTCCATTCCATATCCAGTCACAATGTTTTCACAGTGGTGCAGAGGAAAAGGAGTCCTGCAGGGCTGCGAGTTAGGAACCTCTGAGAGTGCTTTCGGAAAGCGCGAGAAAGAAAGAGAACTTATAAAAATGTGCACATGCAAGTGCGCTCGTGCTTTTGTGTGTACGTGAATGTGCAAAAGCATGGAAAAGCGGCCTCTCAGACTGTTATTTCTAAAACAATGTGTCAGCTAACTGAGGGAACACAAGCTCCACTGTACTCAGGACTTTCTTCAGGCCCAGCCCTCTGTTTATTTTTCCTGCAGTGAACGGGCAGCTCAGTTTACAACAGCCACCCTAAACCTTCACAGTGGAACATCCTGCCTGCAACTGCAGCCAAACGCGCCAAGGCAGCACTAAACTTTGCCAAATCCTCTGCTGCTTTTTGCTCAATTTGCAGAATATCCCCCTACTTTCTTCATATGAAGGCATTTTTTTTTTCTGGAGACAAAATGAGTTGTAAACTGATTTGAAGCACATGTAAATTCTTCAACTTTCATGTCCCAATTGCCTCTGCGTGTGACGGCTTTTATCCAATGCAGCTCAAACGGGCTGCAAAGGGAGAGACCCCCTTTTTCAAGTCTGCGCTTCAGGCTAAAAAAGAGAAAAGCTTATATCCTCCAACATTATGCAGACTTCCATATCTGCAAGGCATTGAGTTGGGGGTCACGATAAAGGAGCGGATGGGGCATTTCGGGGAGGGGTCTGCGGAGGTTTGGCATTCTGAATGTGTTGTTGGGTACGTCGCCTCCATCAGTAAACCCACACCCTCCACCTCCAGGGCCAAACAGTCTCACCTTCTGCAGATGGAGGGAGGAGGGTAAAGAAGAAAACAGTTCAGAGGGTCTAGCAGCTGGACTTTATTTAAAGGTCAAAAAGTGAAACAGAAATTGTTCTGAAGACATACATTGAAGACAGACTTGAAAGGCAGATCATATCAGTGTCAGGGGTTTAGCCATTAAAAAAAAAAAAAAAAAAAAAAGAGGTTTTAATTTTTTTCTCTGCAGAACCAGCTGTATGACTGACAATTAATTACTTTAACAGTCTCAATTCTTGTGTAATTGCTCTTTTGTTTGTCTTCTGCTTGTAATATTATGTAGCCTTTGACTTAGACAACTGGAATTTGTATTAAAATAAATATCATGCTTCTCTTGAGCAAACGTCCCAAAAGAAATACAGACTTCAGTCGATGACTGAGTCATTTTCTATAGTTTGCTGTCTGTGTTATAGAAACCAATATTGATGTGGGAGGGATTTATAAATACAACGTTTAAATGCTATTTTCATAGCTCAGACCAGCTTACAAAAGTCACTTTTAGACTTGGGATAAGAGTTTCAGTGTGTGATTGAAGAAACTTAAATCCCAGTCTGCACCATATTGTCGAAGTATTTGATGCTGTCTTCTTCAAAGACCTGCAGCCTATGTCTGGCCAGCACCAGTTGTTGGTGCTGTCCTACTCATCAGTACCAAAGCCCCGAAAGACTGCAGAGCTTCCAGCCACCCACCCACCCCCCCTTGCAAAATGTGGAGCAAATTAACCCGCCAGCAGCAGCAGCAGCAGCAGCAGCAATGTTCCCCCTCGACAATCAATTGACTCTCCAAGTCCTAAAAACAGACACTCTTGTTTCTTCTTTGAGCCAGACTGTGAACTGTGTTCCCTGCTCTGTGTCGTCTGCCACTGTTTGTTTGACTCTGTCAGTTTTTCAGTGACAAAAGAAAAAATTGCTTTTCGCCAGAGATATGGGGTAGACCTGTTCCCATCTACATTTTTTAATAATTACCAGCTGGTGTGTTTGGTCCAAAAAAACAATAGTATGCATCAACACTATCCTATATCAACACTTTGGTCGCATAACTGCCACAATGATTTGTTTTATATTAGCTCTTTTTGCTGCTTTAGTCAGGTGAGCCAGTACTTACCTGTTGGTTTTGGCATGTGTTATCCTCTCAGGGTTCAGAATTATCCTACTGGCTGGCCACTCTTGATTGGTATCGACCAGTGCCGTAGTTTCCCTTATTGCAACTGGCTGTCCATCAACCGCTGAACTTATACTCAGAAAAACTTTGTCTGCCTATGTTCAAGAACATCTCAGCATGAACACAGGTCCTTTTCTTTTCAGTATGAAAGCTCTTGTGTTCTTTACACTCAAATATGCTTGTACTTTTATCCCTATCTGAGAAACTGAGGTCAGTTGAATTCACTTTGGTACAATGGCCTCCAGTCGTGAGTTGTTTTCATGGTGGGTCACAATTTCCACAATGCCACGGTCACATAGTTGACATTTGTCATGTTGAAAGGTTCCCAAACACCGCAGAGGAAAACAGAGAGAGGAGGAAAGGGACCGAAGAGCGAGAATGTTGTCAAGTGGTCATGTTAAACACGTTGGTTCATTTTCTGTCTGTGTTTATCCTCTAATCTAAATCAAATGAAACCAATGTCAAGCTGTTGACAATGCAAGTAAAAGAAATTACTTCACTCCTATGTTATAATTCTCCCTGCAGCTCCTCCACGAACTCAGTTTGTTTGAGCTGTTTTATTCAATATAAGTCCTCACATGTGAGACTTAGTCAAGTTCACAAATTGGTATTTACTTTAGTATACATACATTTAGCACTTTTGGACTTAAGTCTTCCTGGATGTGTCACCTGAATTTATCTGGTTTGCCTGGATTGCCCATATGTCCTGTGCTTCAGTGTGATGTCACACAGAAAATAAACAAAACACTCCTGACCAACGGAAGAGCAGGAGGTGAGAGTCTTTAGTGCATACTAACCAGTGTGTGTGACCACTGATGAGCTTGGCAGGACTGTATGTGCAGAATAGAAAACAAGTTGTGGCTGTGGCCACCTTTATCCAGGAAAAGGATCTGCTTGGAAAATGCCAAGCACACCAAATGGACAATGGAGAAGTGGACTACTCTGCAGAAGTAATTGGAAATCTTTCTATGGGTGTTTTGATTTGTGTTTCCACTGTAAAAACTGGTTACTATTGGAATTCATTGTTAACCAACATGAATTCAACCACAGTGAGGAACAATGCTATTTTAAAGCCACCTCTCTGAGCTGCAGGGAATGGCGTTTTAATGCTTAAAAAATAGAAACTGGGTGGAGTATCAGTTTAACATTCAATGAGTTAATTTAATTTTACAGCAGCTGAGGCAGTGTGGAAACTTTGTGTGAATCTTTGGCTTTTTCCAATGCCGGAGACTGGAACTCGCTCATTGCTAACTATTTTGGACAAACTGGCTGGGCCATTTTAAAGTCTTCCCTAAAATCCCTATCAAACTGAGTCAAAATGACCAGTGCCCTTGTAGTGTTGAATTGCCACCCAAACCTTTTCCCCAAGTTCACCGATTTTATAAGAGTTAAGAATGGAAACAGGACAGCTCTGCAATGTGGATCAGTGTTGCTGACGTCCTCCCATATAGGTCCTTGTCTATATAGGTTTTTAGGTCACGCATCTTTAAAAAAGGAAATAAAATCAGGACATATTTCTAATTATAGTTGGACACTTGTCCTACAACAAGAAGAGAAGTGGATTAAGCACTTGACCTCATGGTCTATTTTCTGTTTAACATGGAGTGTTTGCTATGTCATACGCTTTGAGAGTGATCATCCACAAAACATTCATTCATATCTATATTTAATGACTTGACTTTAATAACCTTAAAGCTCTACAAAAAAAGACGATTCAAAACACAAAAACAAACACATGCAACTTTCAAGATCCATTTATTTGAGTTGATACAGTACTACAGAGGCATTGTGTTGAGTAGAAATACACCCAAATGGATGAATTAAGACATTGTACAAGATTTGAGGAACTCCTATTGATTTGTTACTTTTAAAAATGCACACTTGAGGACTACCTTCACAATGAGATGATACCACTCTTATTTTGAATGAACATGCATGACGCTTTTGGTGTGTGTTACATTCTGAACACAACACACTGTCCAAAGAAGGCCAAACCATGAATTCGGAGCACTCTGACAACAAATTAAATGGCTTGATCACCAATAAATACAAGTATAAAAACAAATTGATAATAACTTTTCATTATCAAAAAAAAAAAAAAAACAAAAAAAAAATCTTAAAGATACCAAAGGCACACAACTTAATCCACCTTGGCAGTCCAGGATCGCCAACAGACCAAAAAAAAAAAAGAAAAAAAAATAAACCTAAAAAACTGTGGCACAAAAGCCAACCATAGTAATGAGCCATAACAAAAATAATACTTAAATAACATAATAATACTAATTTATTATTATTGTCATAACAATATCCAGTCAAGTTTTCCTATGATTAGACTTTCTGCTAACTAACGAACAGATATGCAACAGTTATTTCCAGTTTGGCAGAGTTAGAAGTTTCATCATCAGATTCTTTCCATTGCTTTATTTCCTTTTCCTCTTATTGCTATTCTAGCATTTTTGGGACTCTTCGATCTCCCATACTTTGGTTGAAATCATATTTTCACAGGGTCAGTTGATAATATATTTGCATTTTTCCCTATTCCAGTTAGTATTTTAACAACCTTTTGCTGGTTGTCATTGGACCTCTGTGACCGACAGGAGGACAACAAAAAAAGCGTTGGGGGTTGAGAATACACCAATTTCAGATCACTGTCTATTTTTGAAGAGAAATTTTAATACTTTGAGGAAGGAAGTATTTTCTGCCATAACATAAAGCAATATAAAGTTTCTTATATTTTGGAAAATCAAAAACAGAAGCATAATAAAACAAAATACTAACATAGTATAATTTTCTCACTGTAAATCCAGTTGACAATAAAATGCAATACAAAAGGCAGTAAAATGCAATATAATAGGCAGTGGGTCTTTTGTTTGACTCAATACCCAGGACCTTTCCTTCACACGAGCAGACCACTGAAAACATTCAACATGTGATCTTTTTCCTCGGGGTCACTTACTGCATGGTTTTCCATCCACATCATTTGATATTTTGGATGATGTCAGTCACCTTTTCCTTACAATTTTTGCTGCTGTTGAAAAGTGTTATGCACTCTTTAAGGCCATGCCAAACACACAAGCCACACACTGATCCTCAAGCTGTATAAACAGCATCTGAATAAAAAAAAAACAAACAAACAAACAAAACAAAACAAAACAGACATGAGTTAAAGTCAATGTGGAGATGATTTCATTCACCATTGGGGATTCACACGCCAAAGAAAAATCTGAGGGGCTCTTGTTCGACCCTGACCTATCCATTCCCCTGAATCATGTCAAAGCTTCATCACATCTTTGGTAGAAAACAAAAACTTTCCATCTACTCTTTCTACTCACTTTCTTGACTTTCACTAATCTACTTTACAATTCCTTCCAAAAAAATAAATCTAACTCCATGACCTTCCTGTGTTTTCCAGGGAAGTCCTCTCTAAGCTCGGCACCGCTCTGTGCATCACTCTTTCACACTCTTCTTTTCCCTCTAGCTATAAATCTCTATGCGCTGCTGCTCTCCTACTCACAAATGAAAACAATAGCTGGCTAATTGTGCTTGGTTGAAATAATGGACTAGAATACACAGCTGGAGGGCTCAGCACGGACCGCAGATCCCACCTGTGCTGAGTCAGGCTGGTGTTGATAGAGATCTCTAGCACCAACACGTCTCCAGTCGCCGTCTGAGGAATGTGCTGCCTCATCAGCAGGCTAGAACAAACCACCTTACTTTGCTCTTTTGAAGAGCTTTAGGTAAAATATTAACCAACCTGACAACAGAAAACAACTCACTTGTCTTTGGTTAAAAAAAAAAAAAAGTAGATAAAGAGACTATTATGTCAGAGAGACCTGTAAAATGTGAAACAACAAGGTTAAAGGAGCCTGGCACATTCCAGGACTGTGACATGGTGTCTGCGCCATCTCCCTTCACTAAATGTCCACTAGGTGAGTCCCTCCAGACCTTTGGAACTGCCAGCAATTCTGAGCTCAACCAAGTCACCGAAACTGCTGACAAACCAAACTATGGGCTTAAACACTGACAAAGAACACGGAGGAGTTTTTCAGTGCGGCTGCCTGTAGATGTTGGCATATCTGTGTGTGATTATACATGTGGAAGGGATGGGTGAAGGGGGGGGGGTGAGGCTCTTTGATCTTGCCTGCCTCAGACTGACCTTTGAACCCCCAAAATAAGTAAGGCTAGTCAGCTGTGTGCTGGAGGCCCTGGGTCTCTCCACATTCACAAACAACATTGTTAAAATAAAAAAACAAAAACAAAAAATACAACTGGTGACAGGTTGGCCTGGCTTTTTCCCTCCACTTTAAGGAAATGACATACATAATTTTTATTATGAATCAAAAAAGGCACTTCCTACATATTCCCTAGTATCATATGCATATATAGGACAGACGCTTTTATGAAGGTATAGTTGCCTGCATGTTCTACATGTGCAGACATAATTATATATGCTGAGTATATATAGGTTTCTCATCATTGAGTAACTTAATTATATATGTCAGTTCCACACAAAGAGTTGGAGAGGGAGCTTTGGACTCTTCCAGTAACAGCCAGCGCCCACCAGTTTTGCAACAACGAGTAAAAGCTACAAAAAATATTAATAAATAATCAGCAATGTCAGTTATATTTGGAACAAGACCCTGGTTTGTTTCTTTTCTAAAGGAAGTAAAGATCACAAAGGCATGTGCTCTGTGTGAGTTTTAAGGTGCTTTTGTAAACTCAAACTCAAAATGGGTGGTGCATGAAGAGAGCCAACCAGTGTGTGGTTGCTGCGTTTGTGATTCTAACTTGCCTTCTTGCTGAATATGTAAACATGTTGAACACAGCAAAGTCTATGGGCGGGCCACGAAAGCAGAGTGGGTGGCATTCTCTTGAGCCAGCTCCTTCTCTCTCCTGTTCACAAAACCATTGCTGAATTTCCTCTGGTCAGAGAAGTGCACCTAGGTGTGGGCATCTTTATGTGAATGTGTGTGTGTGTGTGTGTGTGTGTGTGTATGTCACTTCCATTAAAGATTTCAGTCCTATTTTAAAAGCCACAATTTCCAAAAAGGTGTTTCCCAGTAATACACTGATCGTTAATACCACCTGTACACACACACACACACACACACTAACACACACACACACACACACACACACACACTAACACACACAGTTGGGTTTATTCCCTCTGCTTTTCTCTCGCCACCACTCATCTGTTAGGTGAGATTGCTGCTGATGTCCAGGGCTTGCTGATACACCTGAGTCATGTCCTCCAGGTCCCCCAGCAAGGAGAAGCTGCCATTGTCCCCTGGGGAATCTTTGATTTTTGGGCCACGGCTGAACTTGGGTCCCTGTAGTGGCGGGGCGGCCTGGAAGCCCTTGAAGTTGGCGAGCTGTAGAAGGTTTTCAGCTGACACACATGCCCTGATGTTTGGGCGGAGGTGGGGGGTGGAGGGATGCCACTCACCCCCACTAAGGGAGCTGGGCGACAGAGACAGAACGGAGCTGTCCTCCCCTACGATACTGGACGGCCGACTCTGACTGCGGGACAGACCAGAATCCGTCGACGGAGGAGGCTCACCAAGAGCTCCAGCCACTGCTGCTGTTGAGGGAGGACCGCTGTAGGTGGAGTACTTGCCGTTTCGCTTCAAGATACCTTTTCTCCCCATGACTCTCTTGGGTGGGGAGGTGGCTAGTACAGACATACTGGCACCCCCTAAAAGCTCAGAGGACTCACTACGCTCTGGAGATGAGTAGTACCCTGATTCTCGCTGTTGGTTGTTCTTCAAGATGCCTTTCTTGGGCAGAGAGGGCACCATCTTAGCTGGCGAGCCTCCTCCCAGAGTTGGCTCCTCCTCCTCTCGATCTGGACTTGAGGCCTCCTCTCCTCCTTCAGCTTGTTGAGGCAACACTGCCTTGCCCAACTCCCCTTCTTCAAGACTGGCAGACTGCTGCTCCTCAGTAACCCTGGTCTTCAGGATCCCCTTTGGTCTCTTCAGACCTGGCTTGTCCTCTGCTCCACAGTTGGTTTGTCCTGCCTCCACGTTTTCCTTCTTGGACTTCTTGGGCCTCTGGCGCAGCAGCTGGGGCATTGCTGCAGCTTTGGCTCCAGAACCACGTGGCTCAGTGCGGTTCTGCCAGTCGATGAAACGGGCCAGCATGGGCGACCCCCCATGGTCACGTTGGGTCTCGCAGTCACACACACTGTTCTTCCAGCCCCAGTTTACCCACCAGTGATTGGCTATATCTTCCACTGTGGCCCGCCGCTCAGGGTTCACCATCAGCATCCAGCGAATCAGCCCACGGGCATCTAGCATGAAACAGAACAAAGTCAATCTGTGAACTGTCTCATACTAAACACTTGACATTGACATCAAAATGTTAATGTCAATCATCTGGTTGATAAGAGTGCACTGTGTGTTGAGCCACGAGCAGTGAGACGGTGTGCATTTCTGACACTTCCTGACAGTCTTTGAATTCAAATTTCTTTGGGACACTAGTAAATGTATGATACTTGGAAGAAAAGGACAATTATATTGCATTTCCACCTTCTTTAACACAGCTTTTATTACATATAGTGATTTATCATACATTTTTTATGGGTTATTATAAGAAATAGGTTTTTATCTCATGAGACATTGAGTTTAATTACATAATGGATTATGCAGGTTCTTCAATGTGTTCACAGTCAGTGCAGTCTGGCCTGATATTCCATTCATATATTTCAATAAGACCAAAGAAACTCAGGAATTTACTCGGAAAGAGTGTCTTCCCTGCATGACAATACACAGAGGAAAAAGGTTCCTGCAGTACCTGAGGACTGAGTGGGTTCTTTGTACTCTCCATTGCTAATCTGCCGAATTAGGTTTTTGTGGTCTCCCCCATCGAATGGCATGGTCCCATAGACCAAGGTATACAACAGGACCCCCAAAGCCCAGCTGTCCACCTGGGGAAAACAAAAGCCTGGTCATAAACCTGGTTTATAGGGTCACAGACACAACACAACCTGTCTGCCTGCTTCATCATGTGTTCACACTGCAGGCAGCAACATACCTATACAAAGATCTGGTGTTATGAAAATTCAGTATTCTCTGTCCTGGTTTGATTTGCGTTGCAATCCGTGAAACAGCCCTTTGAGTAATGTTTTTAATTTTACTTTGACATTAATAAGCTTTTCAATCCCCTTTTCCGACTGACATCACACAGCAATGTCTCTGTTTAAGAGACAGATGAAAAGTACCAGCTCTCTAAAGGGTAACAGACTGTTTCCACAAAGATAACCCCCCCTCCCCCTCCCCCAACCTCCAATGTGGCTTTCTAAGTAAGCAGTTACATAACACTTTGTGTCTGGGGCATGAGGAGGTGCGGAGCCACAGGAGAGAGTGGTGGGAGTGGACGGGTGTAATGAGTCCAGCAGAGATTGCAAAGCTGAGATACCCTGATCCCCTAAAGATTTACAGGAGATACGCTGCCTTTCATCGATCAGCAGATGACCTGTCTCAGTGTTTTTATGTGAGTAAGTAAGTGCGACAGAGTGAGAAATGCAATGCGCGTGTCTGTGTCGCCTGTGGTTGGGGCAGATGTGATGTCTTAAGGAATGTGTTTCAGACAGCTCTAGCTGAAGCTTTCAGACATACTCTAGGAAGAGGAAATCAGATAGGAATGGTTTAGGAACTGGTATACTTCCTGTAGAGGTCAGCAACCCACATCAAGAATGTCTCACTCTTGTATTGTCACTTGTCTGTTTTCGAGGGTGAGATAGGGCATGCACTATTGTGTTCTTTTTTTGTGTCCCGTGTGTTTGCTGTAATTTGTGGCCTCACCCCAACTGGGGTTCTGTAATTTTGATTGCAATCGGACTGCTGTAGTTTTTAGCACTCTCAAGTAAATTATAGTGAATTACACTAAATTAAATGGTTGGACTTGAATATCTAAAATTGAAACTTTTTTCTCTGTCTCTGTTCCTTTGTTTTATAGAGCTGATGCAATGTTAGAGACAACACCCTTCAAAATGCCCCTGAAGCTGCTGGATAAGTGGCTTTTTGGAAGACATTTTCACTCTTTTCTTCACCAGAACTATGTGATTTTGACCATGAGATGCTTTTGAGGCTGAAGAGTTCATTCCTATCCCATTAAGCTAAAAGTAAAGTGAGCAAAGACCATCCTCCAGTTCTTCACTTCAAAGGGGTCCAGACATTGTGGGAGGCTGTGGGAGGGGGTGAGGACAGTATCTGAGCTGACCCCTGTGGAGCTTCAAGAGAGACCTCCTTTCACTGGAAACTAATAGTAATCCCATCAAAGAAACAGGAAAATAAAGCCTCCCTACCCCTTTATGTACAACCCATGTGAGGATGATAATCACAAGTGAAATAACATTGATGGAAACTATATAAGGTGAGCGATACTGGAGGGGTACAGCAAAATTTAACAAACGGAGAGGACAATAATGATGATGATAGATAAATAACAGGATATAATGTCTTGGAAAATGAAGTTGCATTCAAACAGCTGGGTTTTCAGTAACTGTAATTGTTTGGCTCACTGGTCCTCACCTCTGGGCCATGGTATGGTCTTCCATTGACAATCTCTGGTGAAGCGTAGAGCGGGCTGCCACAGAAGGTTTGCAGTAGCTTGTCCTTGTGGTAGAGGTTTGACAGCCCGAAGTCAGCAATCTGTGGAAACATTGGGACATGCGAATTTTACACTGGCCGTGTGATTCCAAATCCCTCATAAAAAGTTCATTTGAGGTAAGGTATTACAGTTGAGTGGGTACCGCATGACAGATCAGAGGGTAAACTCACCTTAATATTACAGTTTTCATCCAGTAGCACATTTTCCAGTTTCAGATCCCTGTGCACCACTCCATTCTGTTACAGAGCAAGAACAAAGCAATGATTGATCTATCAATCAATGTAATATTCATGAGAGATGGATCCATCCAATAAACAGTTCTTTGTATTAACAGATGATTTACTCTGGCAGTGCTAGCTTGTGGATCTCGGGGGAAATCAAGGCAGTCTGTTGGTCTAGTACTCTTTAATTGGTCTTGTCCCTTCTGGGCTCTTTATGATGACATCTGCTGTGATTTTCTTTTTTAAATCAATTCAAATGTGTCACATAAACATGAGCCTATAATTACCACCCCGTATGAATGATGTTCTCGCAACATCTTTGAATTAAGATAAAAACTATGATGTTAATTCCTGAGGTTTTTTTTTTTAAACTCGGTTAACATGTGGTATGCAGACAGACAGATCCCCAGCTCAGATGTGGAGGAGTGACTTCAACCACCCCCAGGTTTTGCGCTCTTCGTGGCATCTTCTATTGGTTATTGCCTGGCAGGGAGCTGTTCACATGATTCTGATTGGTGGACACAATGAAGAAATAGTTGCTTGCTTGTTGTGTCAATGACTCACACCACCCCACCCGGCGGGAGGTTGGTGCATGGTAGTGATGATTCATCATTCATGGCTGTCTGGGACTCTCCTATCTGAGGAGAATGACATCATCTCTATCTCCAGCTGGGGAGAGTATGACAAGAGGGGAGCCCATCCAAACAGGCCTCGGGATCTTGGCGTTTTGGTGGGAGTTAGCGAGGTGTGGAACAGGGTTGACCTGGGTGTAGCTGAAGCTAAATCTCTGGGGGGGTAGCTTTAGGGGTCCCTCAGGGCATCAATTAGCGTGTCAACAGATGAGGCCAGAATTAAGGCCTATTTAGTGAACTATGGTGCACATCAGAGCATAATACTGAATTAAAGGGGCCTGTGTTTCATCTTTACTAAGAAACAGACTCCTTAACCCCAGCACGCCAAGAAAAGCATACAGTGTTGGGCCGGCTGATTAACTGGCTGTATGGCTGACTTGTGGAGGTGCATGGTTAATGTTACAAAAAGCCTGCAAAACAAAGTCTGGATGTGCTTGAGAGAGCAAGAGAAGGACGTGAGATGACCAGAAAATTTGTGTACATATTTTTCCTCTCTGTTTTCTCACCTTGTGGCAGTGGTGCACGGCGGAGACTATCTGTCTGAAGAAGTGTCGCGTCTCTCGCTCACTCAGGCGCCGACGCTCGCTGATATAGTCATACAGCTCGCCCTTGCTGGCGTACTCCATCACGATCACAATCTTGTCCTTGTTCTCAAACACTGAGTAATGATAAGAAAACAATTGGCGCTCATTAATATCTGCTTTCAAGAAAATAAATCTGTTCTAACAGGTAAGACGGGAGGACTAACAGATAAGGCGTTTCAGGTTCATTCTGTCATCTTAAAATCGCAAACAGACATTGTTATGTAGAATGCAAAAATAACCCCCCCCCCACCCAACCCCAGCGTCAGTTTTGGTGAAGGAATGCAAATTCCAGAGAAGCACATTACATCTATACACTTCTCCCAAGGTTACATCACTGAAACCCCACCTCATGTATTTGGCTCCCTCACAACATTGCTGGGAGGAGTTGTTAACTCAATCAAGCCCACTCCTCTGGGACCAGAACAAGCGAGACCACTGAAAACGGAAAACCCAGATAAAGTGAACGAGACTTCGCATTGCCGAGGATCTGATGCGGAGTTGAGGCACATGCTTCCAGTTTGACTTCTCAACATGTCACCACATTTCACAACACACTCCCACATTCCTATCCGCCATTGAGGGTCCATCTGAGGGGTCCAGCTGATGGGCCAACTATCACGTGAGCTATAACAACAGCTGATTGTGGCAACATGATGGAAACATCTCATTATCACTCAGAAAAGCAAAGATGTTAGTCATGAGCAATCAATGATTCACCATAGTCAATATCCTTGTTTTATTTTAAGATTATCACAAAAACGTATTTAACATTTAAATTGAAATAAATTCTCCTTTTCTTTACCACTGTTCTCTTCACTTGAATGGTGACTCTGTGCACATCTGATGACCGGAGGGAAAGCAATGTCATTACAGTTGTATTACTGTGATGCATTTCTAGCCAACTGGGGCTCAACAAACATATCATTCTTTGTCAGTATTTAGCCTTCTGGTACATAATTTCACCTTGGCAACTTACTTCTCTCCCAGCACCTTGGCATGAAGGAAATGAAAATGGTCAGGCAGAGAGAGAGGGAGGGAGAGAAAGACCAAGGGAAAATTGAGGAGATGACAACAACAGAGACAGCCGCGTTGCTCCGTATTGTGTGGGTTGATTTTCCCACACAGTGGGGTCACCGGGGTGAGGGCCTCTGCTTTCTCCACCCTTGAGTGAGCACCTTCATAGTTTGTCACAGTACTTTCCTCACCCCCTCTTCCCTTACCAGGGTCCCTTTTAAAGATATAATCCTCTACAAAAACACACAGTTGCTGAGTGACGGTAATACTCCCTGATTGTGACTGTCTGGCTGCTCAGGAAGTAACAGGCGGGACATAAGCAAAGTCCTTGGGAGGGCAGACCCAATCCGGCCCTCTGATTGGTGGATGGAGTGCTGACCTGTGGTGACATTCGCAGTGATCTGTGGTGGGGTTGTGCTTGGAGAGCCAATTCTCAGCTTGCACTCCCACTTACCTTTGGCCCCTGGTGTTGAAGTAATTACCTAGCTTACATAACTTGGATTTGTTACAGCCCGTTGGGTACGCCAACAGCCACTAAAGCTTCGCTGTCACTCACTGAGCTTTGTTCACAGGTCAGGTCCTCACAACTGACTAATTAGCGCCTATTGTCCTTTTGCCTGCACCGATGATAGACTACTGTTGAAAGCTTAGAGCTCAAGAAGCAGAGTAAAATGACAAAGTGTAATACGGAAGAGCATTGGACCATCATTGATGGTGACACTAACCAAGCAAGCATTTAAAACAGCAGTTTTTGGGTGTGAAGTATTTTAATGCTTTTATAGTAATGCCATGTTTTCCCAGTACTGGTCCTAATTGACTGTACTTAGCTATGATTGCAACAAAACTTTAGACATTAACTTATCATCTAGGTGTGTGTCATTTTTAAAGAATGCACTGTAATGGGTATCATAAAAGTTGTGGCTTTTTAATCACAGCCGGGTGATTAGTTTTATGTCTGTTCTAACTGTACATGCTCTCCTGAATTCCCTTTTGACTGCTAAATATTTCAAGATTTTGGGATGCACACTTTATGTGTTTTCTGGTCAAGAATTATGTGAAAAGATTGATAAAAGTTATGGTTTTAGAGAGAGTTATGTATCAGACTGTAGAAAGTCATATAGTTCAGCTAAACAGCTGATTGTGTCACATGTGCTATGAAGACATCTTCACATTCAACTCTCACAATGATTTTAAACTATTCCTTTTTGTCTGATCAAGCTTAGTTCTGCTAGGCAACCCTGTCTCTACAACTATGGACATACTATTTATATTTATCAATTAGTGCTTTTACAGCATTCCTCATGGTTGACTATTCTATTTAAAAGGGATACATTTGAGAACACAGCTATGCCTGAGGAATAAGGAGAAAAATACGCTTTTAAATGCCCCGCACAGCATGCTGATGGATGCAGAATGTGAGGGAGTGGTAAAAATCCATCCTAACACACACATCTGGTTCAGCTTTGCTTCACACAAGCAGCAGTAGGCAGGGGCTGTTGAAGAGGGTGTTGCCGGATACACAAATCTCTGGGTTTCCTATATATCGCTAAAGTAAGGCTGGGTGGAGGCCAGGCCACAACAGTAAACACTGGGATTGAGGAGAAACACCAAAGAGTGAGAGCAATGAGTTTGGTGGAGTAAGTCGGTGGAGTGTGCTGCTTTGAAAGTACGGACGGTGCACAAAGGAACACCATACAGTCGCCGCGGAGTTCATAAAACTGAACATAGTTTCAATCCTTCTCCTACAAGGCATGTAAAATCCAGCTGTACTTGAGCTCGCCAGCTGACTACTGGCACATTCCCATGACAAATAGCGATGTTTGTCACATATACACATTGCTGATAACAACCTGTGCAGTTTGAAACTGAACAAAGGACAGTGGGTAAGCCAGTTTGGGCAGGGGCACACAACCGGCTGCCATTGTGCTGGGGTAGCTATTCTGAAAAGGGCACTGAAACTGTTGCTTTGTTGACATAGGCATAAATATAGTCACGAGTCCCAAATCATATGAAACCAATTCACACTGTTGCACTTTGTAGTCCGGACTTGAATTGCCTGCACACAGTCTGGGACTACATTATATATGATGATTAATTGTGAGCAATATGTTGAAAATGTTCAGTCTCTCTACTTAGTTTTTTTCCAGTGAGGTTAAGGTCATCAAAAAAGTGGATCCAAAATAGTAAGCTTCTGCTTTTTTAACTTGACTCAAAGGCTTGGATATTTAGAGAGTTGCTTCCTGGGGCAGATATATGTTGACGTGGCTCCAGGGAGGGCTTAAGGCCTTTCCTCCTTCTGCATAGCACTGGGGGGAGTCAGCCAGGGTTCAGACCTGGGTGACTGAGGTCAATCCAGTGTCTCTTGCAATGTGCACATGCACAGTGTCTCACACACACACACACACACACACACACACACACACACACACACACACACACACACACACACACACACACACACACACACATAGCCACAAATACACACATGTGGAGCAGTGTTCATAGGCAAATACATCCACACAAATATAAAAGTTGTGCAGACACATATATGGTCAAATACACACACACACACACACACACACACACAAGTCTGGTTCCCAGCTGCAGTTGTCTCTAAGTATCAGCAGATGTCTGGCCCTGAGATCAAGACCAGAGAAGACAGGATGAGACCTCTAAGATGTAGGAGAGGCAACCCCTTAGAATACCACCTCTCTTATACACACAAACTTACATATGGGTACAGACACACACACCCACACACACACACACACACACACACCCACACACCCACACACACACAAACATGCACACCAGGAAAGCTTTCCAGACTTTTACTGGCTCAGGAGGCCAGACAGAGCAGGGAAGATGAATAACATCCCAGAACTTTAGTCCAGGTCTTATTATGACATCTGCATGTCATAACATGACAATCCTGAAGCTCAGCCATGACTGCTGAATGAGCTGAGTGAGGGTGAGTTTTCAACATGTGTGTTATTGTTTTTGAAAATTGCAGTCAAGAAAGTGTATGATTTGTTGTGTGTGTCTGTATGTACCTGAGCATGTCTAATGACAGACATTAACTGACCCTCACCTTCGTATATTGAGATGATGTGCGGGTGGCGGAGGGACGACATGATCTCAATCTCGCGGCGAATGTGAACCATGTCCTGTTCATCCTTGATCTTCTCCTTGCGAATAGACTTGATAGCCACCTGGAACCAGAAACAGACACTTTGATCAGATCACTTAAAGCAACAAAAATTTTTAGACTTCAAAGTAACTGATAGCTTAGGTGCATCATAGGTAACAGCTTAAAACAAATAGCAATTGATTTAAATTAAACTGGTTTTTGTGAATGATTAATATAATTATTATTTTAATTTTGAAGTATGAATGACAGAAGAAAAACTGAAATCAATATTAAAAGACAATAATTACACAATACCTTATCAGTGTACATGGCTCTTGCAGAGTACACATCATGTGATGTCTGTGTCTATTGCTTCATCCCTTTGCCTAATAAACTCTGTGGACTTGGTTCAACCTTGTTTACAGTCCCCCCCCCTCCCAGGATGCATACACTCCTGTATAGCCACCTGTGACTTCATCATCAGGCTTCACTGGCATAACAGCTGGATGAGTCGGGCAAGCAGAGGTATCATCTTAGTCTCACGCTGTAATTTACTCAGCCTCCTCCTTTCTGCATGAAGCCAAAGGAAGGAGAGAAAAACAACCATGACACGTGATGCCATAATGGAGGGCTGCTTTGTACTCTCAGGGCAGGAGCCTGCATTTAACCAGTCAGTGTTTGGGCTGGACGTATGAGCTGAACCCCTAACTCTTCCTCTCAAAGAAAGATCAGAAGGGAAAATTCATATTAGGGTTTCCCGGGCAACCATCTACCTGGGTGCAGCTGTGGCTAGACAACAGGACTCTGCAGCCACGCAAGCACACAGCTGCTTTGAGCTAAAGTCAGCATGCTTGGCAGGTATAATTTTTTCCGTAGTCGCTATACTATAATTTTTGCTTATTAGCATTTAATACAGCATACACCCGAGACTGATGGTATTCGGTCAGTACTTTGGCCTAGTGACATTCACATAAGATTATTCATCTGCTGGGAGTCATTGCTAGGTTTTATGGCAATCCTTCAATCCAATTACAAATCCATTTCGTTCAGAACCACAGAAGAGACAATCATCATGACAAAAGCGGAAGCAACTTCTGGCCAAGGTGGATGGGTCTAAAGGATTTCATGGCAATCAATTCAAATGCTGTTATGGTATTTCAGTCCTCTTCAAAGAGGTGGGCAAACTGAATGACCAATCGACACTGCAATCCACAGAGCCTGTGAGAACCATGAGTGGAAGAAGAAGGGAGAGCGATTTTAAAAGTTCATGAATTCTGGTGGAAGGCAGGGAAGTGTATGACCTCAGTGTGCTCCCCAATAAATCAGATGTCAGTATTATCCTACACAGCTGTGCTTCCTCCACTGTCAAAAAGTCCTTGAGAGGACATTAAATCACTGACTGTTCGCTTATTTTCAGTCCTTCTGATTAACAACAGCTAATGCCCTACTTTTGTAACAGCTTGAAAATCTGACCTGCTGGGAGTTTGATGACAAAATCAGGAGAAAGAGCTAGGATTGATGAAGCAATTCAGGGAGGGAAATTGAACAAATACACTTGATTTGACAATTTTTCACTGTCAATGAAATGCCACCAGGGGAAGAGTAAACCACAACTGGATGCATTCAAACCTCTAGCCTATACACTCCTGAAATGAAAGGTTGGTGGCCTTCTCCAAATAAACCAATCTAGAGCACACAGTGTTGCACATAATTGTAGCCTAAACATTCTGGATTGAGTCCTGGGTTCGCTTTGATCTGGCCTGTATAGAGTATCTTCACTCCAAATTCTGTTAGTTTAAACTTCTGTCCTTTCCTAGCTAAGCTGTCTTTTCATAGTAGCCGATCTTTATTCCATGCAGCAAAACCACAGGCAGTAGCCAGTGCCAAGCTAATTACCGTGTACATCAATAAAAATAACCCCAACCAATAGCTCCCTTCCAGAGCATGCCTTGATTACATAGAATTTAAGGAAACGATACCATAATAAACAATGACTTGCCTGGAAGTCTGCATGTTGTGCTCTTAATGCTGATAATTCCTATGCATCATTAGACTCAGTAACATTTAATACTGATGTAACTAACTTAGTTGATTCTGCTATCTTGCTGGAACAGGAGTTATCCTGCATAAGATGGATTCAGGTTTGCGTTAATTTAGTCTACAACTGAGAAATGACTTACAGAACTCACATGCAAAGGCAAGTCACTTTCTATTTGTATTTCTATATGACTGTTGTATCAAACTAACTAACTCACTGACTGAGCCATCTCTTCCACATTAGGTTTCAGACAAAGCCAGGTATCTCTGCTGTATCTCCTCACGTTCCCCTGGCCTCACCCCTATGTGGATCGTTAAAACAGGACGGCAGATCAGCCACTTGCCAGCTGACATAGCTACACTTGTCCTTAAGTGGATCCCTATTACTGTCACTCACAGTAAACAGGTGCTGCACGACTGCCCACCCTAGCCCCAGCCAGGTATGGGGCCACTCCCCCCACCCCCCCCCAACGACTTGTTCACAACAGAGCTTGTTTGAAGTGAAAGTCCATGTTTCGCTTCAGTGAAGCCTGACATCTTCCTGCACTTTCTCAGGCCATTAAAATATATGAAGTATTCATCACAAGCTCACCCATCCCTGCTGTTTTCTAAAGATCATGATCATCTCTTGTGTTGACTGTGATGGCTGAGTAAGAGCTACAGCAAAATTAGAACCTTTCCCGGGAACTACATTCTCAGTCACAGCCAGGAAGGAAAACGTCTCTTCAACTGCACCACATATAGCTGAGGAATGTCAGTGTTTTTGCCTCTCGCCTACCTTTCCAGAGAATCCATTATTGAGGAATGATGTAATCTGGTGCTTTAAGCTTGTGTTAATATCACTCTGTAACCCCTTCAACTAAAGGCACCCCTCTCTTTTTATGATGGTGGGCTTCCCTGTGTCTCTTTGCTGTCCACCCACCCATGTCTGTGATGGATCCCCCGCACAGGATATTAACCTTCCCCTCCAATCTCATTTCCTGCTGTGGATGGCCTTTCATGTGTCACTGCCCATTTTAGACCTGGCTGTCACCACAACCTTTTTACTTCAGTTATATAGATAGCAAATAATACATTAAGGCACACTGTATCTCCTTCCATCTTTCACAAGTACACCAACATTAAACACATCTTCTGGAAGCATGAACAAACACTAGTCAGGACTATGATCTCTATGATCAATTGCTCTTCAACTTATAATGTTGTGTCTCCACTGGGCAGTACAATTTACAGCCTTGGAGATTAAGGCTGACAGTCACTCTGTTCCACTTTCTTTGACACACTGAATCTGTGTGTGTGTACATCTAATCAATCTTCTTTAAGTGCTCTTGGTTTATTCCACATGTGCCCACCGTCTCACAATACACACACACACACACAACTTCGCCGGCCTGTGTCCTCACCAAGCTATTTCTGTTCTACTTGTTTGGCTTGTGGAACAAACCGGTAATCAGTATAGAGAGTCATGGTGATTGCATAACATCCTAACCACCACACTGCTGTATCTACCCTATGGACACCTGGGACTTCTTCTGGGTCAGGGGTCAAGTAAACTCTAGCAATGCCAGACACACGTGGTCTGCGAAGTGGTCTGCGAAGTGGCCAGCAGTCATACATTGCTGGTACTCCATGTGCTGAGGTGATGGCTCTCCAAGGACTTCCCAAAGATATACAAACTCCCACATGAATCACAATGATCTGGGGAAATCCTATGCTTTGATAACCTCTTAGTCTAATTCTGACTGCTAGATTTGGAGGAGTTATGTGCAGGAAATGGTATATAGCAGGCCACTATGTGCAGACCAATGAACAGGTATTGCTGTCTTCATATTTTGGGTATTTGGATGTGAGATCCCTTTTAAAGTCTTCGCATGGTGTTCTTTATTGCATGCTTTTAGAAATATTATCATGTGACAAACCCCTTAAAATTCTCCAAAGGATCATCTAGAGTCAACAATTTGAGCTGAGGGAAACAGTATCCCTCTCATGTGAAAAGAAGACACTTTGACTCGTCCAGCATGTACAAATTGTGCAATTTCACTGTGCTAGTGAAAGTAAGCTACTTCATATTACACTTGCTGCCATGGCAATCATAAACAAAGAAACATAGTTAAGAAGGGACAAGGTACTATGCGGGGCTGGCTGGGAGAGTAAACAACATCATAGGGCTTATAGTCTCCCCCACCCTAGCAAGCATGCATTTTCCAGAAGGGATTGTTGTTGACCTATACTGAGTTTCCCCTGGCAGTCTCTGCCAATTGGAAAGTTCCTCCTGTCCTGCCAGGGTGGACACAAGGGGTCAAATTTTGCCACACATGGAAATATTTTTGAACAGATCTGCAAAGACATATCAGTAGTCTTAGGTGGGAAGGGGGATTTACTGTGGTCCAGTCAGCTAAGAACATTTCATAACTGTTCATAAAGAAACAGAAAGCGGTGGTCTGACCTAAACAAACAAAAACCAAACAAAAGCGAAAGGACAAACTGGAAGACTAACGCTATAAGTAAACTAAATCTACTGAGCTGAACATGTGCACAGGGAATAGTGGTAGCCTGTGGTGGTTTTCATGACGCTCACTGGGGTCAATGAAGTGGCATCAGTCAGTCAGTAGCCGGATTTATTCTGCAGCATCCGGTCGTGTGGCCCTGCTTAGGACCGGCCGTGTGCAGCCACCGCTCCCGGGCCCCAGGGGCCTTTTTGAGCGCAGCGGGTGTGTGTCTGTGTGTGTGTATGGGGGGGATTCCCAGCTGGGGAAGGATATGTGCACTTCTCTGCTGTTTGCAGCGGCTGCACAAGCTATGCATGTGTATGGGAAGCATCATAGCATCGCAACAGACAAGACACTGACAGCCGCAACAGGGCGTCTCGAAGGCGGCTCACCTCTCTGCCGGAGTGCCGCTCAATGGCCTTCTTGACTTTGCCGTAGGTGCCTCTTCCCAGCGTCTCCAGCAGCTCGTAGCGGTGTTTCAGGTTATGCTTGTGGTGGTGTTTCTTCACGCCCGAGTTTCTTCGTCCATCACTGCTTGCCGGGATCTCCTCGGCCGAGCTGCCGGCAAGTAGTGGTGGAGAGGGAGGGGGCCGGGACAGGTGACCCTCCGCTGGTCCGCCAGCTGAGGTTTGGCCCCTCGGGGCCTCGGGGCAGGTTGCCCCGCGATGGGGCGATAAATAAGCAGTTTCCATCTCTCTAGGGAGGCGTTTTAACAACCCTCCCGCTGTTAAATATTTCACACTATACCTACTAACAAAAAATTGATACTATAATACTTATAGGCCTAATAATAGTAATAATAAATAAATAAATTACACGGAATAACGCGAGGCTTGCTAGTCATATTATAACATGTGGAAACTAACGTTTCCAGATTGTCTCGGTTGATCAGTTGGCTTTGATCAAAGCGAACAGAATTTCTCCTCCTACCTATTCATGTTATTATCGATAAATAATCAATCTACTAACAGATTACGCACAGAAAAATCTAAAATCATCGGTTTATAATAACCTGTTATAGTCCAATATCACTGGATTAAAAAAATCATTCTAGTGCCAATATTGTTTTAAAATATCTACTCAGACTTCGACAGCCGGTTGCATGTCGGAGGCTGGATAGGATCTCGATTTTTTTTTTTTTTTTTTTGGAAAATAATAACGATATACTGGCTATAATACGTGCACAAGCTGTAGTCCGATTAAAAAAAAGAAGAGCGTGTCTAAATGAATTGGTCTGATCTCACTCCTCGGTTGGCTGGCATGATCTAGCTGGGTTTATTTCTGGCTCGTTCAAGTTATCTTTCATCCTAAACGCTGCCGACATCACCGACTCACATCTACGGGGCGAGAAAGCTGCGACGAAACCGGCGTTTTGGATGAAGATGACCCTCATTTTGTCCGCGGACCAGGTGTCGCCCCTCATTCATCTGGGCTCTGTCTATTGTGCGCCTGCATGCTCCGTGCCGCGGTCGACGGGGGTTGAGGTGCGCTGTGATCCGACACTATCTCGAGCTGAGACGTTTTGGGTATTGCCATGGTCGTTTTGCAGCTCCCCTTCTTCTGTGTCTTCGCCTTCTTCTTCTCCGTTCTTCTCGTTTCTCCCCTTTTTTCTCTCCCTGTCCTCAACGTGAGAGGCTGTGAATAAGGAATGCGAGAGGATCGGAGACCAGAGGCGGAGTTTGCGCAGACCTCCTCCTCCTCCACCTCCTCCCCTGTCTTCTGTCTTCCTCCTTTCCCTCTCTGTGCTTCCCCTCCCCTCTCACATCTCTGATATGACTGTGCCGCCGATCAGGGGCGTAGCCAGGAGTCATGTGCGCATGAGGTGCCCCCCCACATCCATGCTTCAATGTCTCACCCACCCATTGTGTGGCATGAGACAAAGTAGATCAAACAGATCTACTGATATAGATGTGCAGGGACAATCCATCTCAGCACCACACAATGGCTAGTCAAATAGAGAAAATAGAGAGAAGCAGGTCGTTTAAAAATTAAAGTTATGATATTGCGTTGTCAAATAATATATATATATATATTAAAATATCATGACAGCAATTACACCTGGCGGACCGTTCATCTATCAGTTTATCTGCTCCCATGAAGTGTATTCTTTTTGTATGATTTTGCTGACATATTATGCTGAATATGACTGATAGCATTATATTATTCAAATCCTACCCTGATATGATCAATTGAAAATCTGATATGGTTTGATCAGGTCTCCTATAGGTAAAAAGGTTACAGTGTAAGCCCAATTGTAAACATCACAGACAATTAGCAATGAAGCATCACAACATCTTGTCCGAATTGAATAATAGAGCGACTGACTGCTCACCAAGTCTTTTTTAAATACAGTGTTATAGTAAGATGTCACAAAAACTAATTACACCAATGAAATTTGGTACAAAGCTTGCAAACACAAAATAAATCAGGATGTATATTTTTCAAGAATAACAAAACACACACTATTGCAGAATCTAAAACATAACACATTATCATCTGTTTCTGTGTTTGTTTTTTCAGTTCAAATCTCGATTGCAATTCAAAAGTAAATAAAGGTGCCATTTTCTATTATCAAGTAGAATGATGGTTCATCTCTAGTGGAGATACAATGCTTTCTGTCAGACTGGTCTGAGAATATACAATTTGGCAAATTAGATAACTAGATTTTTACAGGGGCTATTATAGTCCACTGATCTTCAAAAAAACCACAGCTGCTGTATTATTACTATACTCTGGGAAATTTGTCTGCTCTGGAGTCAGTCTTAACTGAGTAAAAATCTAAATAATGTGGAGGAAAAGTATGATATAAGTCCAAATATACAGTTAAAGGCATTTTAGTTATGCATTGTTACACAGTGCAATGTTAAGCATTTCTATGATGAATAACAGACACGCAAAAGACATTGGCTCTTCTTGCTATTGCAATGTTCCTACACTTCCCCTGTGTTTTATATACATTCATCATGCAAAATGAACTCATATTTGCATCTGGTTTCCATATTGAAAAGGAATGACGGAGAATCTCTGAAGGGATTATCTAATGAATCTTATTTTTTCATGTGGGCTGCACACACACACACACACGTGTACGTACAGGCATACATTGACATGTTAGCATTTAAAGCGTACAAAAACAAACTGATACACATGTTTTACATTGTCAGGTTGTTTGTTTAAAAGATAACATGTTTTGGCAGCTCAAAAAATTCTGAATATATACCATCAACTCAAATCTGTGTTTATTTCATTGGTCTTGTTTGTTGAAGTTGATATGGCCATTAAATGGGCAGAAAGCAACTAACCCTTCTTTTAAACCTTAAGGCACCCAGAAGAGATAACCTGTTGCAGCCAAACTCCTGTCTAACAGTCAGATTCTGAAGTGTACTGGTGCTTGCTCTGCTTGTGTATTTTTGCTGCTAATTACAGAGGGGAAGTTTAGGCCCTTGTCAAACACTATCTGATTAAGCTGAGAATCAGCTTTTCCTAATAGTCCTCACAATAGCTGGCTTCATTTTTGAGCATTTGTTGCATTTGTTGCCATCAAACAGGGTTAGTAGACTGTCCAGCTATAGCAACACAGACTGTGAGATAAGCATCTGATCTGATTCCCTCCTTGGCCTCATTTGCACTCTGGCAAAGACTGTGGCTGTCTATTTTCGAAAAAGTGCAACCACTGCCCTCTTGTGGTGGAAATATGGTCATGTCAAGGAATCCAGAATGTACACAACCAAAATTATCAACATACTTTCATATAATGAGATCAAACATGGTTTGGATCATCAAGCTGCTGTAAACTGCTCTTATGCGGCTCTTGAATGGCTTTAACTACTACATGTGCTCACAACTCTGGGCAGCACTGTAGAAACTGTTGAAATCGTCCTATTATAAACCACTGATGTTTATGTCATATCTCTTGCCACAGTCTCTTAAAGACACACAATTTGAAACCCACTACATAAAAATGCCTTTGGCAACAGTTGTAAATCAGCATAACAGCCCTGCCACACAGACCATATCACTGTTTTTTTATGTTCTACTGTATTTTGTTTGACCATCAACTAACTATAATTCTAAATTCCTCCCTTAACCGTGGAGCAATTTCTTAAGAAACAGAAAAAAAAATAAATAAAAATTGTTTTCTCATGATATTTTGGTATTTTCTTTGGGGAAGAAATATGGCAATGCCAAACTAGCTTATTCCAAAATAACATCACTAGTTTAATAACTTGACTATATTGTACACAAGAAAGCTCATTAAAAGCTACAAAAGTGAACTTAGTTGACGTTTGTTCTGTCCAGTTAAAGAACATTTAATGTCATTATTTCAGACATTTCAGTTTAATGTCAGCAATTTCATGACCTCTTGACAAACACCATCTTATGAAGACGATGGTTAAGTGATAAAAAAAAAAAAAACAACACAAGAACAATGCAAGAAGAAAAACAACAGAAGATGTAGTTTTTGATCTCTATGCCTAAATCTCTGATTCTGATAGAAACTGGTCTAATTATCTTCAAGTTGAAATCTCTTAAGTAAAAATTTAAACGAACTTCAGTCAATGTGATTTAGTGTTTATGGAGAGTTTGTCAGTATAGTGAAACAGTAAGACTATAGATACAGAGATTTACAGAAGATATAACTGAAAGGTTAAATTGATCTATTTTAATACTCTAAATTTCCACTCAGCATTTATGTATTTCTAATATGCCTAATTTAAATTCAGGCTGCCTTGACAGCAAAACCTGATTGCTTGGTAGCAATATTAAATATGTTATACACAGTGTTTTTTGACTGACTCTAACAAGTGTAACTGTCGATAAAAGTAACAACATGAAAGCCTGAATGACAGAGATAGGTCAGTCTACTCATATATCATTGTCATTGGTCATCCGATATTTTTGAAACTGGGCTATAAAAGCGTTTAATATCAGTAATGGTAAATCATTCAGTAAAACTGCCAGAAGAAAAAAATACTCAACGTTTATAGTCTGTGATATTTGTTGCACCCTTGGCAGCACTGCCTGACATAAATGTCAAAAGTGGGATCACTGAAATGATTTACCAGCAGATACTCAGAATCTCTTGTTGCACTGGTGTTAGTTTTAGTCACCCAGAAAAAACCTGCATATTTTGACAACCATCGTTTGCTCACAGTGAGAATCTAAAGTGACATATGGTTTTAGTAGCCAACATAAAAGAGTGATGGCTGGAGAAAGGATCAAACTTGGGGGGCAACACTTTCATTTCTGTTAGGTCTGTCTTGCTTGATCTTACACTGAAACAATACTGAGTGACATTAAGAGTATTATGTTGTTGATGTTCACAGTTTTGATAAAAGGGAGGGGGAGCATTTCGCACTTTGTCATCGGATCACATCAGCAGACTGGGGACTCATTCATTTAGTGAAGCAACAGAACGGTTTTCAGCCCATGTGAATGGGATGATACTATGAGAAAACTCAGGATGCTGCTACTGGTAGAAGAGCACAGTAGGCATAAATTATTAGAGAAAAAAAATCACCTGCTTTGAAGTGCAAAAAAAGGCTGATTTGCATAAAGAGAGTTGAATGAGACAGTTTGCAAGAAAACAGATGGCGCTTAATGCCCAAAGGGGTATAAATTGCAATCTCAAGTTTCAGTCTAATTTCATGTGTTACATGACTAATGGATTCACAGCATATCGAGTCTTTTTTTGTTTATAACAGAATTCTGTTTGTTCACTTATGCATACACATGGTTTATTTTATCTTACATGATTTTATGACAAATTCCACTAGCCCAATAACTGAGGGAATGAGTAATGTGGAAATAACTGCTTTTTTTTTTTTTCAATGTTCTGCATTTTTTCACATTTATTTTGTGAAAGCCCAACATGGGCATTATGATCTGACGGACATTTTTTTTAATGTAGACAACAACCTGAAAGTGTGAAAGTTTGGTATTTCAGCTATTTTTTCAGAAATCATTTTTCACATTTAATTATTGTCATAAGATGGTAAATTGTCTTATAACAAAGCTCTGGCGGTGACAGTGCCATTATATGGTCAAAACTTAGTAGCAGATGGAGCTATTTTTTTTTTTTTTTTCTGTCCAAAACACAGAGAAATATTGGTGAGAATAGGAATAACTTCAGAATAATTGCTCACTGGGGGAGTGTGATGAAGTTAGGGTCAATAAAATGTGTATTGATTAAAATTCAGGTTATTGCAGCAAGTAAGAGCAGGTAAGATGCAGGTTCTCAGGTCATTATGTTCTTTTTATTATGTCTAACAGATAAGTGCTTCTCCATGGTTTTATACATTTAAATTGTTGTAAAATAGTCAGATTTCCTACAGTGACCTGGAAGTGCAAATCCCAACAGCAAAAGAGAAGAGCGATTTGCAGTTCCAGGCCACCGTAGATTTCCATAAAAAAAAAAAATGCTATATAATTATACATAACTTAAAATTTGTGAAGAAATCATCATATATTTTGAGTTTCAGTCAAGTTACCTTGACTGCTGACAGAAATTAGAGAGCCAATCAGACTGGCACATATGCAGGGGAAAATGGTTGAAAGTCAAAGACTGGGCAGCATTTGGACACATTTCAGCTACAACATTGATAAAGCATACTGCAATGGTTATAAATCAGAAATACTATGTGAAGCTGGGGCAACAAGCGTTCTTGAAACGGATCAAAATAATTATTATAAAACGAACCTTGTAATCCAAGCCCGATTACAAAAACGAGCTATTATTTTTGAACTGCTCTCTGAGCGGAGCCATCTGAGCCAGCTTCATTAAAACATCCATGAATCCCGTCACTGGTCCAGATAAGGCTGCGTTTTGTTTACAGGTCAGTCTTGGCCGATCCAACATGGCGGCGGCGCTGACGTAAAACGCAGCGGCCCACCGAAGCACATTTCAACTGTTATACCTACCACATGGGACACCGCCCCCATCTCATAACCGTGACCCGTCCACCTGACCCCCAGAGGCGCTTCGTGTCGGCCCTGAAACTGCCGGCAGAGCTCGGTAGTTCCATATTTTGTGTTGAGGACGGTAATTTTTAAAACAGCTTCACGCACCTTGTGTTTGGTAAACGCCATTTTAATTAGTTTCCTCGCCACCTGTGAACTGCAGCGAAGGTAACTTTTAGCTAACTTTAGCTTTGAGCATGCTAAATAGCATATTTTTTTCTAGCTAATTCGCTTCCGTTTTTTTTAACAATTAGCCAACATTTACACAGAATTTTGTGCTGTTTTCAGTGAGGGCAGATCTCAGTTGTTATTTGGCTGCAATGCTGACTGCCGTGCGGTGCGTGCTGTCCAAGCTGGTGTCGCCGCTGTGGAGGACAGTGGAGGGGGACGGACAGGACACTTTTTGCGCCACTCCGGGTAAATGTTAATGTCTTATTAGCTGACTCTTAACTCACCGCAGCAGCTACACGCCGACATATGAAATGACGGGTTGGCTTTTGTCCATATGTCTCAGGCATGGAGGACATCCGCCACCTGCGGTACGGTGTGGTGACCCAGCTGTCTCAGGATCACGGCCTCATAGACGGAGCCGTCTACTTCAACAGCGCAGAGGTTTTGGGCGGGATCCGTTTGAAACAAGGCGATCTGGTAAACTGCATGGCAGTGAGAGATGGTGCTCAAGGGGGGTGGAGAGCTTTAAGGGTAAGTAAGTAAAACTTTTTTTGAGGCATACAGTTTTTCTTATATGTGCATCCTGCCAGGATTGACTCTTCAGCCCAGTGTGAATTAACCCTATTATTTGTTTACTGTTTACACCACTTTCAGTGTGCTTGCTTAGAAAATGTACTTCATGATAATAAGCTTCTTCAGACCAGGGCCATTTAATCTTGTCATTTAGGTGGAGAAGAGTGCAGATGTTTGGGAGGATGGGGGGAGAACCTCCATGGAAGCGGACAGTATGCGGCTGCGGCCTCTAATTGGCACAGTCACATCATTTGATGGAGATGGCGGCTACATAAACCAGACAACATACTTCCCACGCTGCACTCTTTGGGAAGGTATTGCTAATCGCTTCACTTGACACACTAAAATTGTGAATGTGACCTTCTTGACCACACAGTGCTCTTCATAAACTTAATCTCTTGCATACACCAGCAGTGGCCATAAAGCCTAACAAAGCATGTCTTATCTGATTTAACATCAACTGATATTTCTTTATATTTTTGTGGTAACCTCAAGACTGAGAGTGGGTTAGAAAAAGGCACAGGCGCACCAAAATTTACCATCACTTCTTTGATGGCTTTCTCTGCCTGCTGTCACATTTTGTATATCTTTCTCTGCTTTGTTTTAGGTTATGAGCCAATGAAAGGAGACTGGGTCCAAGCAAAATATTTTATCAATCCAAACCAGTGGACCACCCAGGCTCATTCTGTGGCCCCTTTACGCTATTGCCGCAGAGACCAGGTAATTGCATCAATGAAAGTTTTCTCCTGTTCCCACTTCACTCACTCACTCACTCATCTTCATCCGTATCCGGGTCACGGGGCTGCTGGAGCCAATCCCAGCTCACATCGGGCAAGGGGTGAGTTACACCCTGGACGGGTCGCCAGTCCATCGCAGGGCCCTATACCCACTTGTAACTGTTAAATGCTTTTTAATGCTTCACTTGTAACATGTATTGACTCTGAGGACATGAGGTAGCTATAAAGCTACTTCATGTTTCTCTAATCCTAACAAAACAATTGTTTAATCCTAATTCTATTGACCTCTTAATTTCTTTTGTCTGACTAAATAATTCCATGCCCCCCAGATTTGTGTGACCAGTGTGTATGGTAACAACGGAGTCGTGGAGGACAGTGTGTACTTCAGCCTTGACTCCCTACTGCTACCTGCTAACTACAAGCCTTCCCCAGGGCACCTGGTCAACCTGGTAATGGTGGAAAGCAGTCACTCAATCTACAATTGGAGGGCTCTGTGCATGGCACCCTGTCTTAAGAGGTATTAAGATAACATCAAATTTCATTCTGTTTACACAGAAATTTGTGTTGTATCCAGTTGGCAGATTTTACACTGACTGCTCGTTATGTTTCATATCAGAAATCTTAGGGCAACAACAAGGGCAACATTTAGCAGTTAAAATTATCACGAATCAGAGAGAGCATATTTGCTCTTGCAGTTCCACAGTACATAAACATTAAATACAAACAAAAGTAAAGAGTGGTGTGCAAAAAAACAGATTTCCAATTCTGACAAAAAATTTGACAGGACAACACAACCAGTTTGAATTCAAACCCATTTTTGTCCTAAATGGAACTATTCCTGTTGTTTTTAAAAGCTTTCAGATAATGCCTGAGGGTAGTTATTTTTGTCAGTAATCACAAGCTTACCATACATTATTGTGCAATTCCCTAAAGTGGAAACCAAATCCTCCATGTACAGGGTGAAAATCCAGTGCAGTTGTTACTTTGATGTTTGAATTTTTTGCAAGAGTAAACCGAGTCATAAACTTGAACTGCTGGCTCACTATTGCCCCCCCCCACGTTGAGGCAGCAGTACTGGCCTTTTTCTTGTGGCTTCATGTCAGATCAATGAGACTTAAATATTACAAACATACGAGAAATACATTGCCGAATGTTATGGAAATTAAGACGTATAATAAAAGTGTCTCCAAACATGATTATTTGATATATTAGAAACATGCAGAGAAATGGCAACATGCACATGCTCAATTCAGTTTGTGAGGGATTACACAATCTGGGGTGAGGCACGGCTCGTCACTGCCTCATCTCTCGTCTCTCCGTTGTATTTGAACAGGAAATACAGAATTGCAGCGATTTTTGACTATAAAAATTATCAAAACTTATAGGAACCACACTGAAATTGCATTAAAAGCACAGACCAGTGGAGAAACATTAATATTTTATTATTTCTTTTTTACTTCTCATGATGACTGACCGCACATCCATGGTTGTATCACAGGCTCCACAATTCTCTGTCCCACATTATATGCATCACATGACAGTAATGACCCAGATCATTGATTTAAAAACTCATGAAAATTAATAAAAGACAGATGATCAGTTTTGAGGTCTTGGTTCTTGTATTTTGTAGGACTGCCAGTTATTTTTGCAATTAAAATATCTGTTTGTTCAAATTGAAAAATTGGTGAACAGATTGACTGAAAGTGAATAAAGTAAGTGTATATTATATATTGTATATATAATATTTATATAGTGTATAAATATTTGTAATTTGATGTACTTTTTTTTTTTTTTTTGCTGCGGTGGGAGTCCCACTCCAACATATCTCCCAGAGACTGAACTCCAGAGCATCTTGGAAAACAAAGGAGAGCTGGATGTAACAAACTATGGGCAGTTTGGGCAACTGATGATTGGAGAAAGACGAGAGCTTGTGCTCTGGATACAGTGAGTGATCAAAAGAGAAAGGAAATATTTGCATATGTTTGGTTTAAAAAAAAAATAAAATAAAATAAAAATCTGCATCTCTGTTATAACAGAAACAAAGGCCCAGACACCCAAAAACTGAAATACTGTGACTTTGCTGGATGGGACTCACAAGAGCAATTCACCCTGGTTACTGTCAAGGGCTCCACACTGAGACAGAAACAACCGTTGCAAAAAAATGGCGCAGAATCTGCATGTATTATTGAGTCTGGTGAAAAACTGATCTCTGATGCTGAAGCAGGAAAAAATGTTGAACAGCTGAAGGAAAATAGCCATTCCTCTGGTGTAAGGAGGAAAGAAAGAGCGATGGATATTCCACCTGGAGAGAGGCTTTCTGTTGTTGTAGCCTGCCAAGCAAAGTAAGGTGCTTTTTAAAATCCTTGTTGTGGCAGGAGTATCAATAAGAGAAGTGTTTGCAAGAGTAATGCATCAAAAAGATCAATGTAGAATTATAAGCTTTTTTGTGTCATCTATTTTGGGACCTGCTTTCTTGCCATTTGCAATAAGCTCTACTTGTAAAGGTGTTAAGTGTATCTGTCAAGCTCTTGTTAGTATGTATTCTGAACAGCTGAAGTCCATGTGTGGGGAAATAATTCAGGAGCCTGGGAAGCTGCGCTGAACTGCTGTTGCTGCACTTCACCGCCTTCACCATTGGGAGGCGCCTAGAGGTCACTGTGGTAAGCGAAGAGGAGAACCTGCTGCAGCCCTCTGTGCCCTACACTCAAAGTGATGCCCGTCCGGTCCCAACAGGTCTGAGTCATGTGATCACTGTTGCCGCTCCAAAAGACAAACCAAGGTATATGATGATGCTGATGTTCCGTATTGGCACTTAATTTTCTATAAATGGACAGTTAAGTATTATTTTTTTGCCTGTAAGGAGATCCTGTTTTCATGTTTCTCTAAAATATATCATTGTTATAGAACATGCACAAACCAAATCTTTCATTAAATATCAGTACAATTAACTGCACTTATCCCTTTTGTATTTTTTGGTGGCATTGCTATCTATGTGCCTTTGGAATATGAGCTATAATTTATACAAGATTTATTAACTAGTCAGCTCTTGTTTGACATTACCTTTTCCGCTTCTAGGGTCATGAGGCGACGACTGCCAAACTTTCTACCAAATTACCCGGTGCCTATGGCTTTAAAGCACTGTGTCGATGGACAAGGTGACGTGCTGGTGGTTCAGCCAAGTCTAGGAGAGGTGAGCATGCTTAAATTGAAGTGAAGCTGCCTCTAAATCAGATGTATTGATTATTGGCGTATCAAGGGGGCTATCAATATTTACTTTTTAGTCTTTAAAATTAAATTGCATCTTATCAAAGGAGTGAAATGCTTGGCCAGTTTAGAGAATAACAGTTGATGCAAGAGTTCTGTTCTTAATTTTCCCTGGGGGGGGGGGGGGGGGTTTACTTCAGGGATAGATGGACATATTACCTTGTCCTCCATCTGATGTGTCTGTATTCTCAGGTGCTATCACCGTCCAACATGTGTTCACGCTTTTCGACCCTTCTCTGGCTGGAAGAGCTGCATGCGGAGAAGGAACTGAGAGAATTCACAATCACTGGAGCCCTTCTGAGGAAAGGAGCTGTCTACCTGCACTTGGAAGTCCTTGGGTTGGCTGAAGGCAGACCCAGTCTCAATATAGGTGAGCAGGCCTCAAGTCTTTTTCTTCATTAATGCTGGAATACTGCAGACATTCATCTCATTTTTTTTTTTGTGTGTACATGGAACACAAGCCTGAACAAGCTTTCTCTACAGGTGACAAAGTAGTGCTGAAGAAACCACTAAGTGATGGTTTGGTAATAGAGTGCATTAGTTATGTGACAGAGGTACAGAGCTATTCAATACTGAAGCATATTTTATACTCTGCATAGTCAAACATAAATGCTCCTGAAGTATAGATTAATTCCTGCTACTCTGTGTCTTTGACACAGATCCATGATGAGAATGTGAGTTTAAGAGTGAACTCAGAGTTTCAGCGCAACTACTTTGGAGAGCCACTTGATGTCGAGTTCTCTTTCAACCGGTCAGTATTAAAATAATTTTATATTTGCTCAGTGTTGCTTTTATTTTTCAATATGAAATAAGATGCCATGTTTTATCTGACCAATTTTGCTGGTAATATGGAAATATTTACTGCTTGCATTTCTAGAATAACCATGAGACGGTGCCATAATGCACTTGACCAGACGAAAGAGTTTGGGGAGAGTAAGCAAAGGCTTTATTTAAATTGTTAAAATGTCTATAGCATGTGTTTCATGGAAGTTTAAGAAAGACATTCATTGACATTGACACAAAATTGGCTGCAGAGGGAGCTGTTTATCTTGTACCTCCTCCTGTAGTGAGCTAGTTATGCTTCCACACGTTTTACTTTCCCAGTTGTATTCCCTTTCACAAATTCTTATCAATCATTTTGACATAGTAGCTTTACAGTTGTTGAATAGACATTATCAATTAAATATTAAGTTACCTAGAGTGGGCTTACTTTTCATTGAGAAAGCATATGTCTGGTTTTAATTTATATTGAGACCTTTACCAATGTTTTATGACAATTCATTTTCATGTTATTGTGCAGTTCTCTTCCCCTCTAGAGTGACTCCAAAGACCCCACAGTGGACAGGAAAATGGATGGAGGAGCCAGACCAAACCACAACAATAGAGGATAATGAGGTGAAAGCCAGAATAATAGACATGAATGTCTCGTTAGTCCCGTTTTTGAGTAATTGCAACTCTATCTGAAAACCAGGCTTCCACTGTGGAAAATGGAAAGGATTCAAGCATTTCCATCGACATGAAGTCAAAGGCCACACAGACTAAAAATACAGGTATATATTTCCATTTGCAGCTTTGCTTTATATAACGTCAAATAGAATTGTTTACTCTGAATGACAATTGTGTAATTACTCCCAGATGGTAGAGTGCTGTCCAAACCCCTCCCCAACAAAGGACATTTTTTTAACCCCGACCTAAACCCCCCTCAAAGAGAGGCAGTGAAGAGGATCCTGGAAGGAGAATGTCGGCCCATTCCCTATGTGCTGTTTGGACCTCCAGGCACTGGAAAGACAATCACCCTCATAGAGGCCATATTGCAGGTACATACATGCAAGCTTGAATATAGAATTATAAAAAAAAATTTATAATCTCGTCATCCTGTAATTGTGCTAATGTGCATTATAATAATGATGAAATGCCAAGGAATGGAGGGTGATCCTTTTAAACCTATTTGTTCAATTTATTTATCTGGTACCTAATTTTATTTATCTATTATCATTCTGTGATGAAATTAGTTAAGTTAAATAGTCTGAAAATAATGATATTGATGGGAAACTTGACAACAAATTACACTGTTTGTCAGTCTCATCTTCAGGAGAATGGCACATTTGGTCGCCTGTAATTTCTCTTATGTTTATTTCCAACATTAGGTTTATCACTTTGTTCCCAGTAGTCGGGTACTTGTTTGTACTCCTTCCAACAGCGCTGCTGACCTCATCTGCATCCGCCTGCATGACAGTGGTTTCCTGGATGATGCAATTTTGGCCCGTGTCAATGCATCTAGTAGGCAGGAAGAGGTACTGAATGTTAGGTCTAAAGTTCACTGCTGTTTTATCTATGATCAAGAGAAATTGTTCAAGTTCCAGGTCTGTAGAGATGCCATTACCACCATGTGTAGTGGTACAATTTTTAGTAATCCCCCATTTTCTTCCTTTTTAAATGACTGTTATGTTTATGTTACATGCTGTCTGCATCCACTTTTGGCATCTTGTGTTTATCCAATAAAATTCAAGTGCCATGTTGACATGACTATACTTCTCCCTAGTCTGTCCCAGAAGTCCTGAGATCCTACTCAAGGGCAGGAGAGGATATCCGTCATGCCTCTTTTCACAGGATCGTTGTCAGCACCTGCTCCAGCGCTGGGATGTTCCACAATATAGGACTACAGTAAGGGCCAGGCTGTATTAGGTTGAGGTTCATAATTTATATCACACTATAGATTCAGTTTATTATCTGTGAAATTGTTTCTCCTTAGAGTGGGACATTTTACCCATGTGTTCTTGGACGAAGCTGGCCAGGCCACTGAGCCAGAGTCCCTGATTCCCATGAGCCTTTTATCAGAAAGAGATGGGCAGGTCAGCATCAATTTTACACATGCCAAAAATATTAAATCCTGAAAACTAGTGTGCGCTACCGTTGTCCTTTTTTTGTTTTGTTTTTTTTTTCCTCCTTCTTTTTTTTTTTTTTTTTTTAACTAACTTCACCTAGGTTAAAGCGATATCAGATTTAACTTTTCTGTTCTTTACTTCATGCCTTTGGTTTTAAATGTAACAGATATTTATCCATGTTTTCTTTCTTTCTCCCGCCCCCCGTTTAGATAGTGCTAGCTGGAGACCCCTGCCAGTTGGGTCCAATAGTGAAGTCCAAGCTGGCTGCTAACTTTGGCCTGGGAGTGTCTTTGCTGGAGAGGTTGATGGCCAGCCCATTGTACTGCAGACATGACTGGGGATACAATCCTAAACTGGTTGGTGCACTGAATTCAAAAATCTATATTTTAAGGTGTTCTTTTGGAAGAAGTGTTATCTTGACAAATGTCCACATGCTGTGACGATTTTTGTGCTGTGTTTCCCATGGTGAAGCATATACACTACATTGCCAAAGGTATTTGCTCACCTGCCTGGACTTGCATATGAACTTTCACTACTCACAATAAATGAGGGATATTGTTATTTACATGATTGCTTTTCCTATTTGGTCTGAATTTTAATGAAATAAGTAAAAGTTCCTTTTGATATTACTAATAATGAATGAGAGGAAACACCATTTTCATTAGTTTAATATTTATTACCCCAAAAATGTAGACAATAACAAGGATAGCCCCAAATAACAAAAATTGACAATGTTAGTAGCGGGTGTTTCCACCATTTGCCGCGGTGACAGCTTGACAGCGACGTCTCATGCTCCTCACTAGCCTCATGATGCTGTTCTGAGGCAATGCGTTCCACTCTTCCACAAGTGCCACACGCAGTTCTGCCAGGTCACGTGGGGGTGGGGTACGATCATCCAGTCTCTGCTTCAGCTGGTCCCAGATGTGCTCTATGGGGTTCAGGTCAGGGGACATTGCTGGCCATACCATATGAGGCACTCTGACTTCTTGAAGTTGAGCTGTGACAATTCTGGCACGATGTGGTGGAGCATTATCATCCATGAACAGAATTTTGGGGGTGTGCTGGCGGAATTGGGGGATGACGATGGGTTCTATGATGTCTCTGAGGTAAGAACGTGCAGTCACAGCTCGACTTCAGGAACTCGGAGTGCCTCATATGGGGGAGGAGTGTGTTTATGGGAATATTCTTTCAGAAGTGTATTTCTGAGGTCACACACAGATGTTGGATGAGAAGGCCTGGTTCTCAGTCTCCTCTCCAATTCATCCCAAAGGTCTTCTGTCGGGTTGAGGTCAGGGCTCTGTGCAGGCCAGTCAGGTTCATCCACACCAAACTCTCCCATCCATGTCTGTATGGACCTTGCTTTGTGCACTGGTGCACAGTCACACTGGAACCCAAATTGTTCCCACAAAATTGGGAGCATGGAATTGTCCAAAATCTCTTGCTATGCTGAAACATTCAGAGTTCCTTTCACTGGAACTAAGGGGCCAAGCCCAGCTCCTGAAAAATAAACCCACACCATAATCCCCCCTCCCCCCTCCACCAAACTTTATACTTGGCACAATGCAGTCATCCAAGTAACATTCTCCTGGCAACCGCAAACCCAGACTCGTCCATCAGATTGCCAGATGGAGAAGCGTGATTCATCACTCCAGAGAACATGTCTCCACTGCTCTAGCTGCAGCGTGCTTTATGCCACTGTATCCAACGCTTTGCATTGCACTTGGTGATTTATTGCTTGGATGCAGCTGCTCACCCATGAAGCTCTCTATGCAATGTTCTTGAGCTAATCTGAAGGCCTTGGCACACTATGTGCCTCAGCATCTGCTGACCCCGTGCCATCATTTTACGTGGCCTACCATTTTGTGGCTGAGTTGCTGTCATTCCCAGTCGCATCCATGTTGTTATACCACTGACAGTTGACTGTGGATTAATTAGGAGCAAGGAAATTTCACAACTAGACTTGTTGCACAGGTTGCTTCCTATCACAGTACCACAGTGGAATTCATTGAGCTCCTGAGAGCGACCCAGTTTTTTCAGTGTTTGTAGAAACAATTTGCATGCCTAAGGACTTGATTTCATACACCTGTGGCCATGGAAATGATTGGAACACCTGATTTAATTTATTTGAATGGGTGGGTGACTTTTGCGTGCATAACAAACCTGGTTTTTATTTGCTACAGGTGACAAAGCTGATCTACAACTATCGTTCCCATGAGGCCTTGCTCACGCTGCCTTCCAAGCTATTTTACCAGGAGGAGCTGTGTTTCAAAGCACACAGGGCCATAGTAGACTCCCTCTGTCAGTGGAAAAACCTGCCCAAAAAAGGCTTTCCTCTCCTCTTTCATGGTGTCAGGGTACTGAAAAATTTTCAGAAATCATTTGCCACTTTTGCTGGTCTTGTCTACTTTAGCATGAATTTTAATATTTACATCCACAATGAATTTCCAGTATAATTATTATAGGTTCACTCTAATTGCTGCTAATATTTGATTGTTTCCTTCAAATTAGAAGATGCAACTCAATACTCTGTATTGCAGTGATTTTTGCTGTGCTTTAGGGAACAGAAATGAGGGAAGGTAACAACCCATCATGGTTCAACCCAGGGGAGGCTGTACAGGTCATGATCTACTGTTGCCAGCTGGCCAAGAAGCTCTACAACCCTGTCCATGTGTCTGACATTGGGATCATTGCCCCCTACAAGAAACAAGTATGACTGAGCAGTATAGAGGCGTGACAATAGTATTATATTTATATCTCAGAAGATTAAATAAACAAAACAAAAAACTTAATAATGCTAAGATTAGTTTTTTAAGTGATCCACATTGTATATTATAATCTAATCCCTGTTTTCAATATCACCCCTCAGTGTGAGAAGATTCGAGTGCTACTCGGTAAAGTTGGCCTCTCGGACATCAAAGTGGGCTCAGTGGAGGAGTTCCAAGGACAAGAGTTTCTGGTCATCATCATGTCTACGGTAGGAAGAAATTAAATTTGGATAAAGAATGTGCTTTCCTCTGAATGAGAGGCCTTTTTTTTTTTCAACTACTATAATGATGTTTAGAGTCTGTACAGGTACGCAGCACATTTGTGGATGATGTCATGCATTTAAATACTATCTTAAAAAATAAACAATGTTGTGTGCAAAGGCATCTATAGACCAAAAAAAAAAGAAAAAAATTCTAATTACTTTAATGCCCCCATTTGGCCAACTGTATTTGTTGGTTGCAATTGTAAATCTTTGGCTGCTGAGTTGTTCATTGTTTCTGAGATGCTCAAAGAGAGAAATTCTTGGAGTGCAGAAATGCACAACTAGCTTGTAAATTGATTTACTACTTTAAAATGATGGCGCAAAGGTGCAAACTTGACAACTCTTTCAACAATTTGTGCTTGCCACTTGATTTTTAGTAGAGCTCATTGATATCATCATGATTAGGCTGCATTGTCCTGCTCATCTTTTACATTGTCTGTAACACTGGGAAACAGTAATGCAATATGTCCTCGTGATTTTATTCTTCTAATTTTGTCTTCAGTGATAAAAATTGTAAGTTTTATTATTCTGTTACAACTCAAATGTTTTTATGGGTGAAAGAATATGCATTAGGGGCTGCAATAAAGAAATAAAACCACCAAAAACAACCTAAAATTTTTTTATTGTTATTGATCATTACTTTGCCATATTCTGCCTTTATTCACTCTTTGATAATATAGGTGCGCTCAAATGAATCAGTACAGAGCAGTGATTTGCAGGGTGCACTTGGCTTTCTGGCCAACCCCAAGCGCTTCAACGTAGCCGTCACTCGTCCCAAAGCCCTGCTCTTAATTGTTGGAAACCCCCACATTCTCATCAGGGTAAGTTACAAGTCCCTCTATTTGATCATTGTAAACTACTATAAAGTGTCTTTTTGTTGATTATTTACATATTTAAAGTGATTTAATTCTCTCCAGGATTCATGCTTCAGGGCTCTGCTGCAGTACTGTTTCATCAATGGGGCATATGTGGGCTGTGACCCCCCTCCCTACCTAAGAGAGTCTCAAATGTAAGAAAACTCATTAATGTAATGGAAATTTACACTCAGAGGTCACATTGTTAGGTACAACTATACAATAACTACACTACTTAGGAAATTTAGTATTAAAAAGTAAAAATTGTGTTCAGATCACATCCCTTGCAGACCATGAGCTCATTTTTGTTCTGCACGTCTCAACAGGTTTCGCTGCTACTCTCACCGCACAACACTGTAGCCTACACCACCCCAGCATCACAGTTCTTTGTACTTGAGTTATCACTTTGACATGCTCTGTTACGAACAAACAACTTAGGAGCAATTCAGGATACAAATGGCTGTTCAGGACATAATTCGTTTTTAAGTTGGGGAGTAATAGTAATGCTCTAATAATTGTGGCAATGATTTTGTGACCATCATTTATTTATTATCATAGTAGTCAAAATGATAGCATTGCATGCTTGTAAAATTCTTTCCTCCTATGTGGACATTGGTGAAGATAAAATTACCATTTAATATGAACAATGTTAAGGTCTTTCTAAAGTAGTCTTAATATATGTTTCAAGATTTGAGAAATTTAATTAACTTGTTTTAATTTGTGTTGCTTTTATACAAATAAGCAGAAAAACTGAATTTTTTCTGTTCTTTTTTTCTCCTCTGCATTAATCAAATAATTTTCCCTTTTTTCCAACAGAGTGGCAGAGGACAAAAGAAGTACATGAATGACATGGTCGTGGATGGTGTACCTCAGCTCCTGACACTTATTTTTTTTTTCTCTTTGCATTTCCTTGGCTTGTCGCTTTATTGACAATTTTCATGGTGACGTGAGAAATTTCTTGTTTCTGTGAAATCCAACCTCAGTTCCACTCGGGGGTAGAAATAAAGATGACGTATGTATATGGCACAATTAGTTCTCTGTTCTGTGATTATTAAGATGACGTGCTTCACTGTGCATAAGATTTTTTCAATTTAACTGTCACAGAATATTGGTAAATTATTTTGAATTGCTTTATAGCAGTTATACAGTGCATCTGCCAAGACTGTACACTCATGCTTTTAAAATGGTTTGATTGGAATTGGCCCTATTTTTAAAAGCAAATTTCCTGTGGTTTAATATCAGCTCTTTCTTGCAGAAAAAGAAACTGGATACAACACAACACTTGCATGTGAAGTGCATTCCCCGGTTTCGCATACTGAGTCGATCCACAGATGTCTGCAGTTTCCGGGGGCAAGTTGTCTGCACACCTCGGCGTGGCAGTGTCTGCCCACAAGGCCCGGAGACTGGATGTGACAATTGAGTGCTACTGATAGTCTGCACAGGGACTGTCAGTCCTGCTGGAGCCCAGCAGGATGGAGTAAGTGGAGGTAGGGTGTGGGGGGGGGGCGGGGGGGTTAGGCAGAAAGAGGGAGAGAGGAAAAAGCAAATGGGGGTTCAATCTCTCAAGTTAATGAGTCTCTTATGTGCAGGGAGGAGACAGCTTTTATCTGAGTTTGCTGTGCTGTAAGGGAGCCTGACTCAGACACCCAGCCCCCTCCTTTCCTTCCCAATCCCTCCTCTGTCTTTGATGTATGTCTCAGGTGTTTGTTCTGGTCTCTGCCAACAAGAGTGTGCTGTTGAAAATATATATACAATATGCATGAGAACATGCCACTTGTATAATAGACAACAAGAGTACCTAAAAACAGTCTCTTTTGTTGTTGTTGTTGTGTTTTTTTTTTTTTAAGCGGAAGGTGATGCATGAATACTTGAGATGAGAAAGTCCTCCAGTGATGTCTTTTAATGTTGGTGTATGAGCAGTACTGCTGACTCTGCTCAGAATACTTGATATTCACCTCAAAATTCATATGTGCGAAACAGAAATCACTTCCAGATCCCTGCCATGGTGTGCTATTGTGAAGTTGTTTCATCACTTTTTTTTTTTTTTTTATTGTTTTATGATTAAATTATAGAAATATAAAAATCTTGTCCCTTGTCTCTCCTAAATTTACTTTTTAAAACTGAGCTCTGCAAGCTCATAGAAATGGGTGTAGATTTTATTTTATATAATTTAATTATTTCCCTTTTGCTGCAATAACAAAAGTTGAATAGTACAATATTATACTTTTTTTTTTTCTCCCCCTCCTTCCCCCCTGCTGTCATCTCAAAATCTGCCTCAGTCCTAGAACCAGTGACTGAAGCAAGCAGAAGGACTTTTTTTAGTTTGTACAAGAATGGCATTACCAAGGCAGGTTATCAGTCGAAACAAAAGCTCAATTCTTTGAATTGATGAAGGTATGGCCAATGAGGTCTTAGATTTCAGTTTCATAAAAGTGAAGTCACTTGTTGACTGGAAAATCTGTGAGTTGCAGCTCAGACCTTAATAGATTTGTGTTTACTATTTATTCTGTTTTTAGTTTTGATGGGATTTGATTTGTTACTTGGCTATGAGTGCAGCTCTTAGAACCCAGCTGGGAGACCTCTCGTTTTAATCTCACGGATCCCCTACAAATTTCCTTGAACAATTTTCTGTCTTCCATTGTGTAAGAATTCTGTCTGTTGATGTGTTTTCAAAGTGCAAAGACACAGTTCTGTGATGGTGATACTTGGACATATGTCCACAGCTACTAAATTAGAGTAGGATACTATGCACCAGTAAAGAAAGCAATAATGAAGTAAGATCCAGTAATTACAACTGTACTCTGTTTTTTGTTTTATATATTTCCATGCTTCTTAAAAGTATATAACCTAGTAGAATTTTGGCTGGATTTTCCACTGTATGTCTGTTTGACAGACAGGTGCCCATCCACTCAACTCAAAACACTATCACCATCTTGTTAAGTGAGCCAGGGGTAGGCCACACATTACCAAGACAGACACAGTGTCTACAGGGCAGCCATTAGGCCCAACAACAAACCCCTGCTGGGCTCCTGGCAGGGGGAGCTTGTTAAATGTGTGGCCTCATTGTTCTCCCAAATTGGTCTGTGACTCTAATTGCCCAGTTAGTCCCCTCTTATGGACTCTACTCGTCTGACTGGAACCAGCCACCACTCAACAGATCTGGCTGTAAAAATTGGCTTAGCAGCGGCTGATGGTGGCCTCTGGCTGGCTACGACTGTAGTCCTTGCTCCAGACAGGGGTGGTATAAACTCCCAGAAATGGAAGTGGGGGCCAATCAGAATAGACTTTACTGTGGCATGTCTGAAGCCACAATGGCTGTGACAGGCTGAGTGGAAAAGAGACCTCTGATTCATGGGGGTAAGCTCTCAAAAGGCCCACAGGCATCAATCCCAGATACACATCTAAATCTGGAGACAGACGACATCCAAACAAATCCGATGATGCTGTAATGTAGTCCTGTTGTTTGAGTGAGAGGCCAAAACACAGACTGAGAGAAATGAGACAAATCAGCACTTATGTCTGTGCCCCTGGTTTGCAAATCTGGATGGGATCTCTGGTCTGTTGAACGGTGTGTTGGCATGTTGGTATTGAGAAAGCAGATGTACAGATATACTGTAATTAACAATTTTGATTGTCTAGTAAAGAAGTAAAGATTTGATGAATACGGAACCTCAACATTTGTAGGGAAATGTCAGCAGCGTTTTTACATGTCATATGAGTACAATGTCCAGGAAGTAGCTGATGCTGAAATGTCTTTATTTGCTGCATTAAATAGATGAACAGAAAGTGATGTGGCTATTGTATTTTGCATCTGGGTCTGCGTTTGTGCTATTGTGAGATCAAAGAGTAGAAGAGACACTGCTTTGCTAATGGGAACTCTCAGGCTTTGGGGATGAAACCCTTAAGTTAGCACCCAGGAATACATGAAAGAGACTAACAATATGAAGGAGGTTATCTGTCTACAAGCACCTCAGCTAATTTTCAGAAATTCATTTGGTTGTTTTTAAATGGCGTACAAGTGATGTTTTGAACAAAATTGGTCATTGACCTTTGAGGTTAAGTGAAGGTCACTGTTGCAGATTGCGCAAATGGCGGATATCCTGCAGTGTTTGTGGTCACGTATACTTTACTAAAAGTTTAAATTTTAAACTTGCTTTCCGTGAGGCTTTCATATTATTCTTCTTACTGTATGGACTGTAATAGCCAATGATAAAGATTCAATCCTCTATGCCTGGGCTTCATAAAGGAAAGCTGGTCTGTGATCGCCATTGTACCCCCCCACCTCCCTCCCCCCTCCACACCCACACCCACCCTCCAACTGCTTGCTGCCCCCTCACTGTCTGGAGTCATCACAAAACAAGCCGTTGTCTCCAAACACATCGTCTCTGAGTCTTTGATAGGTAGTTGATAACAGACTTACAGACTGATGGGGCTGGCTTACCTTGCTGTATATAAAGCCAGCCGCAGCAGTTATAAAGCCATTCGATGACTGCGTGGTCTACTGACAACAAGCAGCCTCAGCAAAAGCTTTGGCATTGTCCCTGTGGATTTCTCTGGATTTTCTCTGTGAACTTGTCAGCATGGTCATTTTCTTCACTGTGGCTCTCCTGGCTGTGGCCTCCTCTGTAATGGCATTTGACATGGGTCAGTCCACTCGTTGTGTGGCCATCCCCAACCAGATGAAAGTCTGCAAAGATGTGGGATACTCTGAGATGCGACTGCCCAATTTCCTGGGCCACAGCAACCTGGAAGGCGAGGTGGTGCCACGCTCAGAGGACTGGAGGCCATTGCTGCAGACGGGCTGCCACCCTCAAGCTCAGGCCTTCCTCTGCTCCCTCATTGCCCCTGTCTGTCTTGACACGTAAGGACATTTTCCAAATCCTGTTGTGATGCTCATTTTATTTTCTGAAAAATGTACCCCCTTACAAATATGTGTTAGGGGGAATCTTTTAAATGACATGTCCATTGTTCTTGTATGAATGATGTATTCATTGTTTGACATCTTGTCTCTGGTTCCCTCAGTTTTATCCAGCCCTGCCGTAGCCTCTGTGTGGCAGTTAGGGACAGCTGTGCCCCGGTTCTCGCCTGCCAGGGTCACCCATGGCCTGAGGCTCTTGACTGTGACCGCTTCCCTGCTGAGGAAGACATGTGCCTTCCTCCCCATGCAAAATTTAGTCACTTTGCAAAAGGTAAGGAACACAAGCGGACCATTAAATGCTATATTACTGTGTCCCTCTGTCCTCAGTTCACTCAACTCCAATTTGGAAGTCCTCAATTCAATGGAATACATTGTAATGTGGAATTATATTTTTATCACAGACTTACCTAAACCTGCTTGCCAAAACTGTCCGTCTGTGGAAGATGCTCCTGCAATGAAAACTGTCTTGGATGCTTTTTGCCAGCATGATTTTGGTAAGCTCAGAATATCTTCAGAATGCTTTGTTTGTTAATTCACTTGATTGTGTTGAATTTTCCAACCCAGAGGATCATCATATCTTTTTTTCTATTCTTCTTTGCAGCTGTAACTGCCAAATTTCATCGTCGTCGCCTCCCAATCGGAGAGCCAGAATTTGAGGTGGATGGCCGGGTTGAGTTTATCCGTCAGGGACCCCTGCTGCCCTACGATACTCAGCACCTAATCCAACAGTGGCTCCTCATCAACCTTAGATGTGCAAATGTTCTTGTGCGCCCTGGAAGGTCACAACTTTACGTGCTGACCGGTTCTGTGCAGCCTGACGGCACTCTTGCTCTCATTCGTCTCTTTCCTTGGCACAAAAAAGATACAAACATTGCGGTGGCTACTCGCAAATGGAAGCACCACAGATGTTGAATGGACTAATAATTGAGAGCTCTGAATCAAAGTGTAGAGTAACTTTAAAGCTTGTATGATTCCACACCTAACATACATGATTTTACACAAAATTAAGGAGCATTTTTGAGATGGAAAGTTTGTTGTTGTTGCGTTGGGAGTTTTAAAAGTAAGATAAATGGATATAGGAACAAAAGCTGAACTCAGCTGCACATCTACACTCTTTGCTTCCTACTGTAGCTCACCATCTCATCTTTACTCTTACAGCACAGTAATAGAATGCACTCAAACCTGTAAATAGTATTAATAAATGTAAATAGATTCTATTTTCTATAAGCATATTGCTGTATTTATGACATCTTTTTATGTGACTCTTATGTGGAAAAAGATGACAATAAAACATTTGCTCTGTGAAATATTTTTTTTTCATTTCTTTCCAGTTTTTTGGCAAATTATTGAAATGGCAAAGAGCAAGAGTCGTGAGCAGATCCTTTATATCCATTGCCTTCTTTGCTGATGACTCATTTCACTACGAGATGGCACTAAAAGAGAACTAGTGTGCTATTCTGTTTGCATTGCATTTACTAACTGGTCTTTCCATTAGTGGAAAGTGGCGCCTCATACACGGCCAGGCTCTATAGAATGACTGGCATTGATCAGACTATGTAGCACTAATGAGAAGATCACTCACTTTACATTTGAATAGCCTTGCTTTCACTGCCAGGCTTAATAGTTCCAGTTAGGCTTTTTCAACCATAGACCTATTCAATACTGCTATCACAGTACTGCTCATTTTAATGTTGTACCAGACATAGATAATGAGCTGTCTTGTAGTTTAAAATAAATGTTAAATGCTTTTAGTTTTCCCTCTTGGGTGTTAATTATCTCTGATTGATTTTCTTTCATGGGACAGGCCTTCCCTCTGGGGACAGATGACTCATCATTCACATTTTCTACATGTTATACTTCTGATTGCACTGCTAAAGCAATAAGAAAAAAAAAAAAAGATTTACTCTGATTTAAAAAAGGTTTCATAGTTTTGATCTATGTTTTTCTGCAGACAGTCTCAATTTGTTGTGTTCTCATTCTTTCTCACAGTTGACAGAAACACAAAGTTTTTACTGTCATGTTTATTTTAATTGACATTCTACAGCATGCAGGACCTTATCCGCCTGGATTAGTTTTATCTACTATCGGCTGAGCAGATGAGCAGGCGAAGCGTATCACATGAGGAAAATGGTGTTTTTCTTTTCTTTTTTTTTGGTCCTCTTTAAAGCAATTTGTTACATCAGTAGCGTCATCACTGTATGAGTTAGCCTCCGCAAGAGTAACTCTGGCGGCAGAAGAGCTCTTCTCATCATCTGGAGTACCACTGCCCAAGAAAAAAAAAACATGAAAACAGGTAGGAAGGCAAAAGGTAACATCAAATAATCAACTTTTAATTTAAGGCAATGTTATACTTGCTCACCTAACATATTCTTTTTTCCACAGTTTGGTTAGCTGCCTATACACTGGTGTACCTGGAGGTTTCAATGAGGGTTGGCGCTGCCCCACTCTGTGCATATGGACAGGCTGGATGCCAGGTTCCCACCCTGGCAGAAATCTTTGACAGGGTCATTCAACAGTCTTCAAGAATGCATGGAATCTCCAGCGATCTGCACTCTGAGTTTGTGAGTCTTTTTTTTTTTTTTTTTTTTTTTAAATCACAGATATTGACAAGACATTGTGATTCCTTCAATCCCCATCAATCATTTTTGCTTCAGTTTTATATCTGATATTACTGTGTGTGATACCTGTTTCTCTCTTTGCAGGAGCAATATTTCTTTCCCAGCAAGAACCTGATAGGGACGGAACGGAAATGCCACACATATGCCATACTAACGCCAGGCGACAAAGAAAATGCCCAAAGAGTGGGAGTGAGTGTTAACATTGTTAATATACAACTCATCAGAGGTGTTATCAATGCAATTTTTGCACCGTGCCTGGTACCAATCAAGTTATTTTAACAGTTCTCTCATTTGCAGCGGGAACAACTGACAGGGGTGATCCTGAAGCTTCTGGAGGCCTGGGGCGACCCCCTGTCACAATTCTACCAGAGCATGTCCCAGGGTCAGAATCAAGACTTCAACTACTACAGCTCTGAAAAGGCACTTGAGATCAGCGATATGGTGCATGAGCTGAGGGATGGAGTGGAAAAAATGGCTGACAAAGTAAGGAGGACATTTAAAATAGAGATGTGAAATACAATTTGAACCAATTCTGTGTTTGCTTCTGTGACATAATATATATGTTTTTTCATAGATTCCTTTAAATAATAAATTACACAGCTTTAGTTTTGTTTGTCTCCCTCAGATGAAGCTATTGGGAGTGCTCGGGAACACAGTGGGTTACATCTCTCCGGAGACTTTGGTCCCGTCTTCTGCTTTTTCCTACTACAAACGAGGATATCTCAACTCAGTGGACCATCATGACCTGCTCTACTGCTTCCGCAGAGACTCCAACAAAGTCAGAAATTATCTCCGTATCCTGAAATGCACCACCCTTCCTGGGTTGGATTGTTAATAGTGATAGCAGAAAAGCAGAGTGTAGTATTATCAATCATTATGACTAAATAACAATCCATTGCTAGAACTATTCACCCTTCTCTAAGTTTCTGTGCTTTCATTCATTGCAATGGATTTAATTTCATGTGTGAATATTAAAATGTACAAAAAAAATAAAATAAAATAATACTAATAAAAGTTAATCTTCATTATTGTTTTTGTTTTTAACTTCTTACAGCAAGGAAAAACTCAATGTTTACCTTAAGTGTATGTCAGTATCACAGCAGGAATAAGTAAAGTGGAAATCTGGGTTCATTTAAACACTTTATTTACAGTTGATCTATGCATTCAAGATTGTGAAAAAAGGTATTTACAATTTGACCTCAAAGGGGATTTGGAGTCTGAGAAGAACAGTATTAATATAAAGCTTGCCAAAACACGAAATGTGGGATAAAAAGTGTAATTTGTAAATGCAGTAAATGAAATGACTAAGACTTGCCTTTAACTAATTGCAATTCCAATTGGAGAGGGGGAATCTTTCCTGGAAAGATGTTTCAGTGAAATAACCATGAAATTGCTTACTGGCGCCAGTGAAATGCAATAAGATGACTGACCAAGCAGTTGAAACTAATTACATTTATGATGCAACTGCACAGTGACATACACTGAGAGATGAGTTAATATTATCAGTGTTAGTTTTCACAGACGGCATATTCCATTTAGACATTTTTGAACACAGCCCCGTACTGTAGCTTTTTATGACACTTCTGTGGAAGTGAGAAAGTCTCTGGATTACTTTCTACTCATTACAGTCCCTCATGTGTCCCTGACACTCCTATGTGATGGTGATCTCTCTGTTTTTGCTTCGGTATAATTCTGTGATGGTTCTTCCTCTTCCTGAGCAAGGCCTCTGGCCATGAGCTCATCCATTGGCGAGCGAGTATTATGGACCTCCTTCTCTTTACAGTTTCTCCACTTCATTCGACGGTTCTGGAACCAAATCTTCACCTAAAGCATATGGAGAGTGGAGGAGACATATTAGGCATTTTCTGGTCTACATGAATTACTAGCTAGCTCTAGGAAGGGCTGTTATTTTTGCACTTAAATATCTTCTAATTTTGATTGAATTGCCAAAGATTTGGCACATACATTCATGGTTGCTAGACACAGAATCCTACAGACTTGAATCACCCCCTGACTTTTTCCAGAGCTAATGTGAAAATCCCATTTGTGTTTCTGGGTTAAATATCTGAAGTACATGAAGGTTATAAGGTGCCATCATAAGTCGAACATTAAAGTAAACATTAAAATCTGTTGAATTGGGGAGAGGTTTAGGTAATTCACACTGGATTACCTGTGACTCCTTCAGACTGAGATCCGCCGCCAGCTTGTTGCGATCTGTCTTGCTGATGTACTTCTGTCTCCGGAAGGTTCTCTCCAGCTCCTTCCGTTGTTCTTCAGAGAACACAGCCCTCCTAAGGATCCCTCTGCGAGATTTAGGGCTTATATCAGCAGCCCACATTCGAATATTTGCTCCCTCTGAAAGATAGATAGAAAGAGAAAACAAAGACGTGTTGACCCATACTGTTATGCTAACATCTTGACTTTTGTATGGGTCATTGATTTTTACTGTCAGTGGTGAATTGTGTGGCTCTGGGCCATGTGCAGGTTGTCACTATCCTAAAGTAAAGTGTAGCTTCATATGCAAATGTTTAGAAAGGGTGCAAGTAGCAGTCTGGTGAATGGAAAGAGCTAAATTAAAGATTAAGCTGTCACATAATTTATAGGTAAATTATTCATGATTTTAATAGTTTTCAGTTACTAAATCTGATTCTATCCAAATCATGTTGTATATTTTACCAGCTATTACCACATTGCCTACCTTTTCAAACCAAACTGATGGTTGTTTTTTGTCACACTCGCTTTATCATACAGCCGTCTTTCTATTTGCCAAATTTAACAAACTGAGGGTGACTAAAGAGAATAGAAATCCATTTTAGCTGAGAAAAAAGGGATTTGGTGACCTGTGAGGAGCAATCCCACGCTGCTTCACTCACAGGTGCACACACAACAAAAGTCAAGTGAAACAATTTATCCAATCCATTCAAAGTTGCCTTTTTAATCTGTACGACAAATCTGCACATAGACCACCTCGAGGGAGCATATAAGGGGTTTGGACATGCTTCTCACTTCTCTATTGGGACTCAATGGCTTTCACTTAAATAGCTGATTACCAGGTCATTCCTGGGCAACGTGTGTGTCTACCCTAGTGGGCCAGCTATAGAGCCCTGTGGGACACCAACAATAGAGCTGTTCAATGGAAATACCATTACTCGATGGCTCAGTGGCCCAACACTAAATCTTTTCACTTGCAGGTATGAAGCCAGTTTGTATGTGAAGATGAGCTCGAATAAGTCTATAAAAGTCACTTTCATTGAATGCTTTATGTCCTAGTCAAGAGGTCTCCAATGGGCAGGAATGAGCGTTGAAGGACAGGAGAAAGGAGGGGGGTCAGCGAACCAAGCTCTTTAGCCACACAATGGTCGGGGGATGTTCCTGGTCCAACCCTCTTCTGCAGAGAAATGGGCAAGTTTTTTGTGCTTGGCAGGGTTCATTGCTGCAGTGAAAAATTGCAGTGAGGTCGCGTGTGGATGGTGGAGTGAATGTGCCAATTGGTCACGGCCAGACTTGGCATTGTTGTGTTGCTGGGCACTGTGGGAAAGTGTCAACCTACTAAGAGGACTCCAGGGACCTGTGGGATGAAGGCGCTCTGATTTGTGCTCTCTTCCACAATTCTTGACAAGCGTCATAGGATGCTGAAATTAATAACTTCCAGTGCAAAATAATAAACATGACAGCTGCTAGGCTTAATCATATTTATAGTACAATTAGTCTGCTGAACAGAAGTCCTAAATAACAGGCAGCAAAACAGTTTAAGCACAATTCAGTGAAATAAAACTCAGGTGCAATTGCAACAATTTCAGTCTGAAAATTAAACATGAAACTGCTGGGATTCACTACCGAGCATATTAATGTGTTGAAAAAAATACTTGATGTCAAAACAGCCTGCCTAAGTCAGCAGTAACAATTCGCACCTGGTAATTGTAATCGTAATATGACAGAAGACAAGATGTTTATTAGCTCTGCATATTTGCGCTGGTAAAAGTCTGTATTTGCAAGTACAAAATAGGGGGCCCCTGGGACTCTTAAAAGCCTTGCAACCCACCCCTCTTCCCCATCCCGAACAGCCGTGAATGGTTATGAATAGAGCTCTGCAGAGTTGAGCGGAGAATTAGCTCTTTGGCATTGCATCAGTAATTAGCTGTGGAGAGCATGAGAGACCCTGCTGCTAATGCTTAGAGAGTAGCTGAGGCATTGCTGATGAGGCATAAAACACTCACTGGAGAAGACATGAGGGGGGCTGGACCCACCGCAGCATGCCAGCAGATACTGCGGGCTCCGCAAGAAAATGCTGCTCAGCACACCTGCAAAGTTAGATAGGGACAGTCAGCTATGTGCCATGAATAATCTTCAGTAGATTCTACCTGCAGTGCTGCATTCCTTAAAAAAATGTTAGATTCCTACCTCATACCAGCTGTTTTCTTCTTCCCTACAATTTAAATCAATGCTAAGCTTTAGTTTATATGTTGCTTATATGATGCTTTTATTAATTAGCTTTCAATAGCAACATTTTAATTCTAGAGATGGGAAAAGGGATTAATTGTTAGACTAGTGCTGAAGTCTTAATACTGAACAGGCTGACATATTTCTTAAGTTTGAATGTAGATGTTTTGTTGAAATATTGACTTTACTGTTGCTCAAGATACAAAACATTTGCAGTTTCATTTTTTATTGTTTAATTATATTTCTAATGAAATGTTATGGGTATTTTTTAGTTTTATTTCACTTCACCAAATAGTGAAGGAGAAATCACAATTTTATTTTTATGAATAGTAAATATTTAGTTCAAAGGTTATGTTGACGAAATTATTTACTTTAATTTGGTCTTAAGTAATATGTGACTGAAAATTCTGTGCTCTAAAATGCCAAGCTCTTAAATAACTTTATATATATATAATGTAATAACCTACATTACCAACTTCATCAGTGGCATTGTCAGCTCATATAATCCTTTTAACAGAAATTTTGATTTCTGAATCATTTCCATTCTGAAATGGAAAAAGTTAACTTAACTTAAACACCATTTATTATTTTACTGGCTTGAATGTTACAGTTTAAAGCAAGAAATAAAATATTTTGGAACAAAACTAATAGTCATTGTGTGAAGGTTGTAGCCTCACACTTCAAAATCCTTGATATAATCCAGACATTTTGGATTTTGCAACCACATAACGAAAATCTAGTTACCTGAGTGGGGCAGGAGCGGTCCTCCCAAGTCTTTCACCTGTTGAGGACTCTGGGCTTGATTTTGAGAGAGTCTGTTCTCGAGGCCCCAGCTTCTCGTCGGGTGCTCATAAGCTGCTTGTCTCAGGTGTCCACCTGTCGTTCCCTCTGAGTCGGGTGAAGATGTCTGCAGCAGATTGTCAATGAGGAAACTTTTTCCAGAGCTGCCGAAGCCTGGTAAAGCTGGAGGAGAACCGGCCATATTCCTCCTGCTGCAGCTCTGAACTAAGACCATCCTGTTCACACAGTGACCTGAACACTTGAATTCCCTCTTCAGCAGTCACAGCTCAATGACACTAAAATCTCCTTTAATCCCTTCTTGAGTGACCAGGCCAACTTCATTAAACCCTGAAGAAAACAAAAGTTCTCTGCTCTTCCTCTTTCGGGCCTGCACTTTGCTATAGGGCTGTGCCGTGATTGGCTGAGAGGCTGTAATGTGCTTCTCAATTCAGATAAGGCTGGGGTCCTTTCTGGAGTGGCAGAAGGTGGGTCTGGCTCATTCATTATGTCAACTAGCCTATTAAATGATAGACATCAGAGACAATGAACTGCTGGCCAACGTTTAACATGCACCAAACAGTCTTCTCTCGTAGTAAATAGTTTTCTCTTTTCTCCAGACTCCCTCTCAGTCCCATTGTGCCTCATACAAACCCCACAGCAGTTTATTTGCAACGTGGCTTTTTTTCTCAGAAACATTGCTCTAGAAGGGGTGTTATGAACCAGACCGCATGAGCGCTATTAAACATGGTTTTACCAAATGGCATAATAAAATTATTCTGACATATTCTCAAAAATCTGAGTTAATAAAAAGGAAACATATGGGAAAAAAAACACCACTCTAATGTTGCCTTACATTTATTTATGTAATTGCACAGTAAGCTAAATAACACTCTATTTTTGACTGTGAAACTACTAATATGTAAATAAAAATGAGAACATTAAAATGTAATCAAACTTAAAAAAAAATTAAGTTTTTTCAGATAAAAATTCTCTACACAATAATCAGACAGCTGTGTCTTTAAAAAAAGAAGCAATTACTAAATAGCTTTATCATATGTTGTAAATCGTTCATGTTATAAACAAAACTGTACTATGAATAACCTTCTTAACAATTGCTCAGTTTTGCCACCTTTTGCAATAGTTTTATGTGACCTTCACAGCGGTATTTGAGACCTGGTTGTTTTCAGTTCTCGGTTCTTGGATCCAGCTGGCTCACCAGGTAGCAGACTAATTATTTATTTAGTGCCAGTCTTCGGTGCATATGCTGCATATTTGAAGCTTGTAACTGTAAAGTGAAAGGGGTCACACACACAAACACACACACATATGCATGTAGTGATGTTTTGGTACAAACAAATCCAATAAGAGGCTTGTGTAACCTTTCACACTGCAACTAATGATCCTCAACATTATAAAAGGAAATCCAACAAGAGGGGCGACAGACCCGGAGTTTAGGCACAGTAAACAGGCATATCCACACCGAGGGGGGGTCGAGGGTGATGGTGGCAGGGAGTTGCAGTCTGCGCGTGTAGATACCTCATGCTGAGCATGGAAATTGGCCCAGACAGCTCAGCCTATTGTGTGATGGCCAGGGAGCCAAAGGTTGCTTGTAATCAAATTTGAGGTTTTATTCCTCAGACTGGTGGAGAAGGCATAGCGCTCTGTCACATGATGAGTGTCAGCAAGTCTGTGTGCACTATCTACTTTTGTGTGGTGAGTGTGTGTTAACATGCTCCTCATAGACCAGTGGCTGTTGGTTGTCCCCCAAGGCTTTTTGTATGGTGGAGTCATTTGTTTATATGACACACATAGAAGACAGGAGGGAGCCCCTGATAGCCCTCCAGAGCTACTATTAACTGTATTTGTTTATACTTTGAGAGAATCCTGTTTGTGCTGAAAGTCTGTGATAACACAGAGGATATTTGCACAGTTAATTCATGCAGTCACTGTCTCTCTCCCCTTCAATTAGCCTCTGAGCAACAAATGAGAGTCTGCAGCTATCTGTGGTTTAAAAAGTAGTTCCATGCACATCCCAGCTAATGACCCTTCCCAGTACATTTTGTGTTCCTGTTAAAATCATATTTCATTGACATTTCATGGAGAACCAATCTCACACAACTTTTCACATTTTAAAAGGCATTGCTAAGAGCGTATCATCATTAAGATTCACCACTTCGTAATTAGCCGGATTCCAATAGAGCTCTCCAGGAGAGGGAGGTATAATTAAGCTATTCTTAAACGGTGGGTCTTGGAAACACCCTGAAGCAAGTTCATGTGAATTTATTTGATGTCCATCTCTTTTTAGAAATGGAGGGAAAAAACAGGGGTCCCTTCATTCAGGATCCTCACAATGCCCCTGTTGAAAGCTAGTACTCTGCAGACTGGCTGAGATCCCTTTTCTCTCTTTTTTAACCCCACTAAAGCCCTTAAAAAGATACCGGCCCATTGCACACGCAATTGATATTCCACCACTCGAACTTAATATCGTGAATGGAGGGCCAGGCACTATGAATCAGGAAGACAATGAGCTTAGCTTAGCAGCAAACTGGCACTTTGTGTGCAGTGTCTCTGCCCCAGAGGAGGAAGTTTCTAATGTGAGCCTCACAATTGTGTGTCTATAGAGTTCTAATGAGCTTCTGTATGCTGAGTGAATGGTTGCAGGCCATTCACCATGAGGGCCCAATGAGCCAGCTCACTGCACACATTCACAATAAGATCCAGGGGGAGTGGGAGTGGCTCTGTGGAGCTGCTGCACAGCATGGACAGTCTATAAAAGTGCAGCATACGTACAACCGTGTTTAAGAGAACTTCCACATTAAGATGTTCACATTTAAAAAATACATTTTAAAAAGCTTTGGTTAAGCCCTCCGCTGGTGTGTTTTTCTCACCCAAGGTTTTCCTATAATCTTCTTTAAAGTGGCTAAATGTTAAATGCCTGCTTGTTCTTTTAACTATGTGCTAGGAAAATGGAGCTTTTGCAAATCAATGACGTAAGCCTGCCCAGTTCTAGTTGGGGGGTTGTTCAGTCGCTGAGAGAGAAAAAGGCACCTCAGAGTGCGCCGAGCTAAAATTCTTCAGTACATTATAGGAATACCAGGAAATTAAGAAAGAGATTCAAGGTTTTGCTTCTGAGGTGTTAGTGCTCTCAATCTAAAAAATTTGAAAATAAATCACCTTGGTAATAATTTTCACAAGAAACAATATCAAAGAGTGTGCAGAGATAATTTGATAAAATGTTTCTATTTTATAAGTCATGGGTGGGACATGATCTTAATTTGAGTAAAAACAACACACCTTGCGCTTCCTATTACTGCGCAGCTGTTTGGAAATAACCAGGGACACATAACCTCACGAAAGCCAATAAAACCCAGCAATTTTATGTCACCCATGTTTCACTCTTTTCTCTGATTCCCTACCACAAATTTGAAGTATTATCGTTATTGATTCTCTCCCTTCATGGTCTCTGGCAATATGTGGCAGATACGTATATCTCAAAAGAGTTATTGACAAGCAGCTTTTCTCAGCTGCAGTGTTCTTGCAAACCAAACAGACAATGTGACTGCATTATTGAACATATCAAAAACAGGTTTCATTCGGAGACAAAGCCCATAATATTATCAGGTCTTAACAGCTTTTGACCTTTGAAGTTCCTGGAATGCACTTTTTTCTGGACTTTTTTTTTTTTTTTTACTTTACCACGTCCTTGCAGGAATTTTGCGTTATCTCAGTATTCAGTCCTGGGGTGGTTGAAGGGTGACACTGTCTGTCTGACCTCAGTAGTGCTACGTTCCAATACAGTAACTGTAATTCACTCCTGTGAACACAAGATGGCACCGAGAGAATGGGAACTGTTTGAATATCAGCTGCTAATGAGTTAGAAGAGAACTTTTTTTCTTTTTAAATGTAGGCTTTGTTGGGAACGTTTAAAAACGCTATTACATTTGCTATCAATAATATATGCTACCAGTCAAAAGGTTTGGACACACTTTCCTATTCATTTGAATGAGAAAGCGTGTCCAAACTTTTGACTGGTCCAAATAAGAATTTAAGCTTTTTTGCGTGGTTGGCCCCATTGTCAGAGTAGGGCCATTAAATGCCTGAAATTGTAAATAATATAGATTTTGTGCCGTTGGATTGAGGTTCATTCACAATTAAAAATGTGTCAAAATGGAGTCAGTTGTATGAGTCAAATTAATCATATCATGCTGAAGTGGTGTTAATAAATATAAAACTCTATATAATCTCACAGATCATTAAAGAATGCAGTTTTTATTATGACGAATGAATGCCAGACTGAAAAGACAGACAAGGTCAATCTAACATGGAAAATGCAACAAATGAATGCCTACCCTCGTGGGAACAATAGGTTTTCTTTTTTTTTTTTTCTGCATTTCATTCAGATGTTGGCAGAGCTGTTGGAAGCTGTTTCCATTTTGTATGTGGTATTAGTATGGCTGATGGTGCAGTTATGGCCCTGAGTGAATAAGGTCCTTAGTGATCTGTAAGGCATCAACCATTTGGATCTTTTTTTGAGACTGAACCAAAGGACTTCCACTGTCCCTCTGTCCTTGCCCTGAGTGTGTGTGTGTGTGTGTGTGTGCATGCATATTCATGGAAAGTGTTCCTTGGAACTGTCAGCGTTTATTGCTTTTCATTCTTGGCTGGGCGCATGTTTTAATGACTCTTATTTTCCTGATGGCACTTTAGGAAATGACAACTTGTGGGCAATACAAAGTAATTACATTTCCTGTGCCTGAACCCCCGCCCAAAAAAAAAAGAAAAATCTAGCATTATTATTAATGAATGGAGGGTTGGAGGTCCTCTCACACAGCAGCTGTGACTGCATGGAGAGCCATTGCCTCCCTTTGTTTTACTAACAATAGCTACCTATCAGTTGCACACTGTGGACCTATGAGCAAGCTATTTGAATTGGACATGGATAAAAACCTATTTGCCAAAGTGTGTCTGCTTTGTATGAATCATGATTAAATCAAAACATGTTCTTGCATTTGGAAAAACTGTATTGAAGGGGATTCATGTTGATATGACAAATTTGTTGGTGTTAGGCTGGTTGTCTGGAACAGTCCTTAAAACCATATCTGCTGTCCCTGACTTGTCAGCCTACTTCACCACACAAGCACAGCCAACAAAAGACTTTCCCCCCGAGGATTCTGAATCGCCTCTCTGAACAAGCCTCTATGAAAAGGCTTCCATACGTGTGCATCTGCTAGGACATTTATCAGGACTCAGGGAAAATGTAACTGTATGTCATCCATATATAAATCGTCACCGGCACGACATGGCGGCTAATAAAACAGTTGTCTTTCAAAATCTGTAATTGCTTACACAGGTGAAGATGATGCAAGAGGAATAAACAAATATTCAAAGCACAAAGCATCTGCGCTCAATAATAAGGAATTAACAAGGCTGAGTCACACATGCAGCCAAGCACGTCATTTCAATTCATTTTCATGCCACCTGCTGAAAAGCAAAACTTCAACTTTACTGAATGACTTAACTAACTGAAAGAATAAAACTGGATATTTACTGGAGGTCATAACTCTGATCTAAGAACAATCAAGGCATTTATGACACTCTGGCAAACATAATCCTTTGAGACAGTTGGTGTTTTCTCTATCGACCTCTATTCACAAGAGGACAGAGTAGACAGATGGTGTGAAAGCGGAGTTATCTATTCCAAACCGGAACAACCATTCCTGAACAGAGGAGAGGGGATTACTTATCGCTGATCATAACACCATCCAGACACCCCCTCCCCAGGTAGTCTCACCCAAATTTACCCTTTTAATTAATGAGACTCTACTTCCAACTCTGCCGTATGACTTCTACAACTTCTGTGACCTGATGTAAAATCAGCTTAGACCTGCCACAGAGATTTAAATGCTTAGGGACTCTCCACCTGTCATTAGAGCAGATGGGGCCTCTCAGATGAGTGTTGGAACCTCCTCAGGACTACAACAAATCCAGATGCATTTGTCTTAGTGCTTCTAGACCACTTTATGTCTGCTGACTCTTTACAGCAGCCAACCACATAGTATCACACGAATAAATGTGATGAAAAAATAAATAAATAATGGAAACTATTGTACCCAAACCCAAACCCACAAAACGTCAAATTGTAACTTATAGCAAAAATGTGTAACTTTATAAACATAAAAAGTCTTAGGTAGCAAAACAACAGTAAGATGTAAAACTTTTTCTCCCCATTTAACTGACATTTGGATGATTGGACCAGCACTTCTTAATGTTGATATATGAATGAGTGAGCACATTTGTTGCACTGTTTACTTCTTATTTTGACTTAAGATCACATGGGCATTTTGCCTTTCATGTTCAGCGATATATATATATATTTCAATTCCTTTAAAAAAAAATCTTCCCTCACTTAATAAAGCTACCTTTCCTCTTTGCCACCCTACTTTTTTTTTACCCTAATTCTCTGCCTGCAAATTTCAATGAATTTAATTGTGGGAAAACAAAAATGCTTCAGGTCAGAAATTAATTTAATACATTTAATTGAGATTAAAACGCTGCGGGTAAAAAGTTTATTAAAAACTGCCTCCCATTGCCATAAATCTTGAGGAACACATCATTCAAGGTAAAATGAACCGGCTATCTTATGAAATCGCTCCCGACAGATTACACATGACACCCTGTCCTCTGCCTTTTTGGGTCCTCCCCCATTGGTTTGTTTGTCTTTTCACTAATACCTAAAGGATGAATCTCACTACCACTGAACCCTAGTTTTGTATTCTGTGGTGCTGCAGGTTTCAAGTTCACAAACAGGGCCAGGAAGAGAAATCTCAGATGCTTAGGTCTATCATGTGTAGAGCCAATGCTCCAGGCTCCAGTAATGCTTTAAGATTTTGAGGAACACCCTGTCAGCTTGCCTCTCATGAGGGTCAGAGACTCAGCATTTAGGACTTGCTAGTTGTGTCCACCAAGCACACGTGGTTGCGGGCCTTCTTTGAGCAGGTGAACTCTTAGCTGCTTTCCCCAGTACAGAGGAGTGTTGGTTTGGTTTGGTCTCAGCCCAGAGCCTTTTCCTTTTAAATATACTTTCCTGCTACATTGAAACATGGTAGCAGTGTTGTTCTTCCTCCCCTCTCATTTTTAAAGGAGGGTAGGTCAGCCTCAGCCTGAAATCTTTTAGACAGGCATTTCATCAGCATTGCAAATGTTGCCGGGATGGCTCCTCTTTAGAAGTAATTAAAACCACGAGTGACCATGCATTTTCTTCATTTTTATTTTTATTTACTTTTTGCATACTGATCAGCAAGAAGTGGCTCTGCTAGCTGGGCTTCAACTTATTAGGAAAAGCAGGCTTCATTCCCAACAGGGCACCAGATTCTCCATGCAACTTTCTTCTCTCACCACTGCGGGGGTTGATTTTAGCACATTCCAGGCCAGCAGAGATAACATGGGTTCGTCTTCTCATCTCCAATCACCCCCTCCATTCTGTCCTTACGCCACTCGTCCAAATGTCTTACTGATACCATTCCACTTTGTACTATATAAATCAGTATTAGTGAGGGTTGGCTTTAGAGGACGTACTGTGTTGGATTTGGCTTGATCAGTAACATTCACTTGTTTTGTTTTGTTTTTTTTTTTTTTATCCAAACCTTCACCCTTTAAGATGTGACCATCTGACTTTGAATTTGAATGCAAGTAAATATTCATTAACCGTGAATAAATTATTGGAACCTGTATTCTGTCTAATTGTATTTATTTATTTATTTATTTATTTCATTCTGGACCTTAGAGCAGACTGCCCCTCTTCATTACAGTCTGCTGTGCTTGGGTGAAATTTTTCTTACCCCCAAATAAAACAATAGTCTTCGGGGTAAGTCTGGAGGATCCATTTGAAAATGAAAAATGTCCCATCATGGATTCACGCGCACTGTACAGTTGCTTTTCTTGGCAATAGGCGTGGTTGCAAATCAATACCAGCAGCTTGGTTCCAATCCATGTAGGCTTCTTTTTTTTTTTTTACTCGGGCCACAAGGGGGCTTCCTCGTCCCTCTTTCCGCCTGTTTCCCGTCTCGCTCCTGGACAGATTTTCCTGCTGTCCCCTCCTCTCAGCTCTCATTCACGCTGCTGTCGGAGCGTCTGTGGAGCTGCCAGCTCGCTTTGTGCATCCTCCGGTACCCACCTGTGCGGCGGATGGTGCTGATGGAGCAGACTTTGCGTTACATGGAATAATTTGTCCACTGTCACGTTTTTTTTTTCCACGACCTCTATCCGGATTTGCCCTTTTTTTTCTTTTCTTTTTTCTTTTCCTTTTTTCTTCTTCTTTTTTTTTTTTTTTTTTTAGCATCATTGGGCATCTAAAGTTGTGATGATGCCTCCGCTCAACATTTGGGATTGGTAATATCCATCTGCGCCAGGCTGATAACATCATTCGCATGTGATTGAACAATACTGTACCTCGGAAGTGGACAAAAGATGGACTAATTGTATTTATTTTTTTATACATTCACCATGCGATTATTACAGCTATTTCTGGTTCTCGGCATATTTTGCGCCTCCTCAGGTAGGACACAGGGCTGTCACCGATTATAACACTAACCATCTTCTGCAATATCCAGCTTGAGAGATGACATAAACAGCATAGTGATGTTTTGCTTGGGATCATTTGCCTTGAATGGTCCTCAAAGACAATCACACCTACGTGATTGCTTGCACATTGTACTCAGTGGAGTAACCTCCTATCTCTTCCCCTGACACCAGTGTTCATTTGTTTAAAGCATCACAGGTAACCTTGCCTGCTGCTCCTAACATTGACAGTAATGTTTTTGTGTTTTGCAAATTAGTTGTAGGTTTTGGGGTTGACCCTGCCCTTCGCGTCAGCGTGTTTGATGAACTAACACTTGGAGAGGGCTTTGATGGAGTTACTCAGGTCCAGGGCTTCCACAGCGAATCTAGAGCTTTCCACTTCCAAGGTACAGTAACACACAGTCTTAATATAATTTGCTTATGAAGGGAACGTAAAATGTGTGCAGATTTGGTGTTCCGCACAACTGAAAACTGACTGCATTTTGTTTGACAACTTGCAAGACCAACAGAATGCAGTCTTGTAGTCTTTTTTTTTTTTTTTTCTGTTGAAGAGGTCCGACACAGAAATTATGCTAAAAATGTCAGATAATCTGATAATGATGTGGTATGCCTGTTTGTAGTTCTTACTGTCCACAGCATATCTGTGTGACAGACTTTTTGGGGCAACCCAAGCTTGGGGGCCCTCAGACTGCCACCTGCCTGAACAATAGGCAGTGTCAGGTCCTCTTGAAAAAGTGGGGTGAGCAGGGCGAGCAGAGGGGGAGAGACAGCCGAATCTCGAAAAGAATCAGAAATACTGAGCATAATCGGATTAGGCAGGGTCAGAACCCTACGTTCCAGAAGATGTATGATATGGGGTCTGGGGGTGGGGTGTTGAATGCCCCCCCCACCCTCACTCGAGTATAGTGTGTTGGACCTTTTTCTTTTTTTTTTTTTTACCCAAAATATGAATGGGTGGAAAAGTGAGTCAGATATGCTTGTTGCCAGTTCTAAGGCAAGGTTTAGGCTAAATATGTTATCTATGGCATTTAGCAAATGGCGCTGTGCAAAAAAGAGTCGTTCAAGCAGCTGTGCTTGACTTCTGTAGGCTCTGTTTTGCCAGTGTAACATCTTTGTCATTTGATGTCAGGCACTTATTACAGTCCACATGAGTTAACAGTTCCATCACAGGGATGGAGATGTTTATCATAACCCAGCCAAAAGTAGCAACAGAGGAAATTGCTTTTCGTTTGACGTTCAGTGGCAACGTTAAAGACACAGCATCACTCAGATCTTCAGAAGGCGGATCTCAACAAGGATCACTTAATGTACCAAAGTGACAATATTGTTTTGGAACAGACGGAGGCCGCAATAATTTGTCAACATTTCTTGGTTTTCCCTCCTCCTTGCCCATATCTTCTAATCTCCCTGCACAGCCGCTGAGACAGCAGCACTTCTGCATGGAGCAGCAACTACAGCATCTCTGTGGATGCAGGCCATTTGATGTCCTCTGTGCAGACGACACTCAGAAGTGCTTTATCTAGGCAGGTAGTGGGAGGGAAGCTAGAGAGACCACAAGAAAGAGTTGGAGGAAGACAGTTATAGAAAGAAGCTCCCACAGCTTTTGTTGTGAAATGAAAAACATGATGGTTCTGCGACTGGCACCTCTCCGTCATTACTCTCTGTTATTTCTCTGCATTACCTTTGCTAAGTACATTCAGTTACCCAGGCGGAGATGGCGGCATGTTATTTATGGCAGTGTTTGCCTCCATCCTTCATCTAGGATGTCTATGTTAAGTCAATGATGTTGGGTGAGGGGGAGGCAGGGAGAGGTGTACTGGCAAAGCAGACCTGGGCCTCTGCTTGTTTGTGATCAGAAATAGGCACATACAATACTGTGGAGATGCACCGAGAGCGAAGGAAAAAAGCGGCGATGGGAAGAAAATGAGAAAGGTAAAGGGACAGAGAAATAAGGAGCAGAGCTGTCTGCCAGCTGTTTGATAGACTGCGCTGATTCCACATGTGTGGACGCGAGGCTGGCTGGGACCGGCAGAAAGGCCCACGGTGACATTGCGTCGCTCATTAGATAGCAGGCAGAACATATCCATGGCTGTCCCCTCCACTGCCTGTCTGCCTGCCTGCCCACCCCAAGGGATGGTTGTTATCACTGGGTGCTGGGTGGAGGCAGGAGGAGGGGTTGCAGCTGAGAGCTCAAAGAGAAGGAGCAGGAGGAGAGTGTAATTCACATTATAGGAATGTGTACATGTGTATGTGCGTGGATAAGCAATTGTGGCGTGCACATTGCTATTCTCTGTATCTGCCAAAACATGTTGTTTTTGTGCCTAAAAAAGAGGAGAGCACAGAGGAAGGGGAGGGATGGCTGTTTAGCACACTCCTGCTGATGCTTTTGAGGGTAGCTGTCAATGCTACATTGCATGGCATTAAGAGAGGTGGACCTCAGGGACAGGCATAATAGAGAGAGAGAAAAGCCCCGAGGCTATGCTCCTCTTATGGCAGGTGATGCACAGCCACTCTGCAAAATCATCACATCATTAGCACTTCCCCCACACTTTTTAATATCAAGACATTTAGATATCTGTCTCTGCTGTATGAACAAGCACAGGGGCCACACCCAGAATCACTCCCTTCCCCCAACGCACATGCACCCACACTCTTCTCCCTCTCTGCCTACAAGCGTAAGGACCAAACTCATTTGAAGTGCAAACAACACAATTGATAGAAGCATCCTTTCAACTGCAGCGCAAAAGGCTCCCCTGTAATTGTATCTCTCTGTGTGAGTGTGTGTGTGTGAATCCTGCCTGTCTCAGAGGCATGTTCTTGCTCAGACTGTTTGAACACTGCCAGTGAGGTGTTTCTCTGTATGTTGTGGTGATTACGTCCCAGACTGCAGCAACACTGAAGTGTAACAGGATGGAAGAGATTCATTTATAATACAGCAAAGCTTTGTGTGTGTTTTCTCGTGCATGTGTGCGAGGGAGACAGGAAGGCAGAGGATGTGAGTTATATTCTGTATCCTGCATTAACGTGTGTGTTTGAATAGGAATGGCAGTCGCGTGTTTCCATCTCCTTGTAACTATAATACACAGGAGTACTGCGCTATACTGTACAAGGATGTAATGCAATTGGTGTCAGGACAGCTTAGTCTTTCAACAGTAGAGCCAAGATTCAAGTTGCTCTATCGACGGACAGCTTCTGTGCTCTCTGCTGAATTATATTGAGCAGGTTCAGAAGGTGCCATTCTGTAGCCAACTCCACACTTAAAGGAAGGACAAGGAAGCACAATGGGAATTTATCAGGGGTCAAGAAAGTAATTAACACTGGCAAAAAAGGTTACTTTAACACTCATGCCCATCTCTTTTCGGTATAATAACCACGAAGAAAAATATTATTTTGCATTTCGTTTCATTCCAGTTCCTCTTACATGATGCACTGCAGATCTCCAATAACAGAAAAAAGTATTTTTTTTTTACAGAAGTAGAGAGGTGCTAGCGTTATGCAAATAAGCTTAGCTACCATGTACGGTAGATTTTTTTCGTGTACAGCTGCTTGTACAGCTGGGTCACCAAAGAAAGTCATCTCTGTTGTGATTGATTTGGCCACAGTTTTTACATTGGATGCCCTCATCCCGTCGCTCAGCACCAGCTTGCCACTGGTTTGCCTTGTGGCTGGGGTCCGAGCCCGGGGCCTCTGCATGGAAAGCATGCGCTCTACTACTGAGCTACATCACCAGACAAATTTAGCCTCAGTCATTAACTATCAAAAATATAATGGTAACGATCACTTTAATAATGAATTCACCCAGATAGTGAAGCGCTCTAAGAAAAGGCTTACAGTCTAGAATTTGAGAACAGTACTGACATACTGAGGGCAGCATGGCGGCATAGTGGCGCCCTGTTCCCGCAGAGTGTGGGAACAGTGTGTGGAGTTTGCATGTTCTCCCCGTGCCTGCATGGGTTTCGTCCGGGTACTCCGGTTTCCTCCCACCATCCAAAGATATCATGTTTGGGTTACCGTGAGTCTGAGTGTGAGTGGTTGTTGTTCTCTGTGTGTTGGCCCTGCAATGGACTGGCGACCTGTCCAGGATGTACCCCACTGTTGCCCAATGTGAGCTGGGATTGGCTCCAGCTCCCCAGCAACCCAGACACGGATAAGTGGTAGAAGATGAATGAATGAATGAATACTGGCATACTGGAATGTATGTTGAAAGCTTTATTGGTCAGCTCTTTTCATACTGACTACGCAGCCCATCATTCCTAAAGGGATCCGAAGTAACAGACAGGAAATAAAATCCACAGGCCTTAGTGTGCGTAAAAATGCACTCAGATGTTTAGTTGAAACTAATATGACGCTTTTGAAGTCAAATCATTTGGGCTTTCTTCCAAATTGAGACTTTTTGTATTTTGTGTGTCTACATAGAATTTCGTCACAGAGTAGTTTTGCACCATTGAGAATACCCAACCAATTTGTCCAAAGACTCCAGAAGTCTCACATTAGTCCAAACTGAACAGTAGTATTGTTGCACAGAAAAAGGAGTGATTTTATTCTCCAACACTCACATTAAATTTGCTTTATTACACTGACCAATAAGTGCTTTAAAACCTAAAGGCGTGAAGTTGTAGTGTGTGTAATTTCTACAAAAGGAAATTTTTCTTGACAAGATATTTGGACGCTCCATCTCATTTTGTCTTGTTCCTAAAAACCTGACACCTATCTTGGAAAATAATCATACAATGTGTCAGATATTTTCCGTTGTTAGATTTCTGTGCCAGAGACAGCAGGGGCCCGAGGCATTATGTTTTCAGCTTGTCTGTGCCATCCAAATATCTCAGTAACGCCTTGAGGGAATTACTTCACATGGGCCACAAAAAAAATTTTAAATTTAAGGGTGAACTAATTCGATTTTGGTGGTCAATGGTCAAGGCTTAACGTCACTCTGAACTAAAAAAAATAGATCTTATAGCCTTGGCCGCAGTTTGTTACATTTGTTACATGCGTTCACCTGGATTCAAAGTTGATTAGATTTTGGTGGCTCCAGGTCAAAGTGACTTCACTCTCTCGGGAAGGGGATATATTAGAAATGCCCAGAGGTAGTTTCATTACAGGCAGAACAAATATTCCCTTGGACTCCAAGATGCATCAATCAGATTTGGCTATAACTCACAAACACAAACAGGATTAAATGACAAAGTGATGACATTTTCTATCCAAGTGGTCAAAGGTCAAGTTCATTTTGACATCAAAATGTTCTGAATAAATAAAATAAATAAATCAAATTCTCACCTCAATTTTCTGCGTGGTCTGTGATGGATCTTTGAATGGCATCACCTCTATGTGTTTCAGCAACCTAAACAAAGATTAAATGTCATATCAAAAGTAGAGCCTAAGTGAGATTATCCCACTCCCTTCGATATTTACTATAGTCTTTGCTGTGCTCTGATGCATTACCCAAAAAGTCTCCCTACATTTTTCCAAACTGTTGACTGACATTATCTCTAGCCCCGTGTGGTTAAGGTATGTTTTGCTTGCTGCTTTCTGAGGCGAAGCTGATCCTACCTTCCACACAGGAGCACTGGTGACCATGGAGAAAGGGAGATATTTCTATCCCCCCAGGGCAGTTATACAGTTGGGCGGCTGGAAGGCTGTCATTAGCTCCATGTATGTGTGAATGTCAGACAGTTGGTCACTGAGGAGTAGATCTGAGAATTGGGGAGAATTTGCTGGCCAAAGCAATCCTGGAGGTGCCCTTGGCTCAGTTTAGTATTTGTTCCAGGAGAGTGGAGACACAGTGGGGGGAGATGGGGCGCCGAATGCAGATTGACTGACTGCAGTGGAATATTCAGGAGCTGTAAAGACCAGCTTTTAGGGGTTTTTGTGTGTGTCAGTGTGAGAGTATTTTATCAGTTCCCACATCCATGCATATCTCTGTGGCTGGCTCTCTCTTTTGTATTGACCCAGTGTTTGTATGGAGTTGTAGACTTGCCAAGCGGCTCTGTGTCTATGTCATGTACAACTCTTTGTTCATGCTTTCACAAACTCACATGTGTGAGGATTGGCAGTAATGAAAGGTTCTGATTTTGCTGTAAGAGGAGAGTTTATCTTCACTCTAATCCCCGTGGATAGATATTCTTTTGCCTATCCCTCCCACACCTGTTCCTCTCAGCTTGGGCCAGCAGACAAAATGTGTTGTTTGAAATATGCTCTGTCATTTTAAACAGAAAATATTGTACAATAAGAAAATGCTTCATGCATTCATTCATCTTCTGCAGCTTATCCGTTTACGGGGCTGGGGTACACCCTGGGCAGGTCACCAGTCCATCGCAGGGCCAACACACAGAGACAGAGACGAACAACCACTCACACTCACACTCAGACCTACGGACAATTTAGAGTCACCAGTTAACCACAACATGATGCCTTTGGATGGTGGGAAGACACCGGAATACCTGGTGAAAGTGCAAACAGCCATGGGAAGAACATGCAAACTCCCCACAGAAAGGCCCCAGGCCAGGAACTGAACCCACATCTTATTGTGGGGCAACAGCACTAACCACTATGTTGCCATAAGAAAATACTATATTATTGTGTCCCTTTCTCTGCTGATTGCATCGCAGCGTTTATCCTGACCCCTCTTGGCTCTTTGCTCTCATGGCACGCTCACGCTTCACTGGTGGACAGATATCTTTGCTCATTTGCAAAACGTTGTCGAAGAGTTGTTGCAAAGATGTAGGAGGTGTCATTTTGTTCTGGCAATGCACTAGAGACCAAAGAATGAAAGTCCTGATTATTCATATCCAGAAGTAGCTGTGATCCTCCTCTCTAATACCAGTAATACTGTTTTTAGTCACAGTTTCCTCTGGGAATTAATTAGATTAGAAGCCAAATATGTAATGAACAGAAAAATATACCTCACTATGTTCCTTTTGGTCCAAAGAAAAAAAGGTGGGAATTATCTCTTTCCAGTACAAAAAGGCCTATTCTGTAACTACTGGGAGAAGTGAACGCAGTGTGTGAGAAAAGGATTGTGTCAAAGCTGGGTGTCTCTGGACTCCCAAGCTTTGCTGCAGGGCACCTGCTCTAAATGCTGAATGTGTGAGCAAGTGCCTCTGCCAATGTACTTCCCTGAGAATGTAAGGGTGGTGGTGGTGGTGTTACAGTTGTGTTTCTACTAATTGTCAAACAAAATAAGACCATATTAGACGCTTAAAGATTAGGGGTGAAGCTAAGGGATGGAAATCGTGGCCTGAGCGGAACCATTAAAGCACAATGCATCCAGAAGACAAGATTAGGCTGAAGCCCAAAGCCGCGCTTCTAAGGGATGCTGTCGAGCCCGAGGCTTTTGAAGGGCTTTAGTCAGCTGGTAAAACTTTATATGTCTCAAAAAATACACTTTTCTCACAATCACTCGGTCCTCATGTCCTGTAAACAACTTCGAGAAACTACGAAGAGCTGTGTCATCTCGCTGAAAGAGCCAGCATGCTGATTAGAATTTTATGCTGGGTCATCATTTTCACGCTATTTTGTGTCAGTATCTCACATCAGAGTGGTCATTAGGAGCAGGTGGCTGCCCCATCCAGGTGGCTGCCAATACATAATCGACCAAAGGCCCCCTCAACATGGCCACATCGATTTGGCAGGGAGAAAAGCTGGCCCTCTCCTCACAGCGCAAACTAATCTGCTGCTTTTTCATGTATGTTTCAGGAAGGCAGTGATGTTACGGCTATTGCTGTCTTAATCTTGGCTTGAGTGGCTGTCAAAAGTGTTGAGATCATTGCCCTTCTCATACAGGCCGTGCCACAGAGCAATCTCACTCCTCCATCCAAACGACAAGATGCCTCCTCCCTCCAATCCCCCACAGTCCCATTTGAAGGAGCCCCTTCCCCTCAGAGCATAAAGACTGGCAATGAGAGTCATCCACTCATAGATCAAAGGCTCATGGCTACCAAGCTGTGGAGCAGCCCACTGGTAAAGGCTCTCTGTCCTCACCCCCCCCCCCCCCCCACACACACACACACACACACACACACACACACAAACACCAAACACACCCTCATCTCCGCCTCATCAACTTTCTCTCGGCGTGGACCCCGCCCTGACACCTGCTCCCACTGCGCTCATTTTGCCCATGATTGAAATGTCTGTGTACTCTCTGTTCAACATAGCACAGCAATAGCGTGACCACCACATTGTGATATCGAAATCAGAAATCCTATTTAGGCTTGAGCTCATTCATGCACTTAAAAATATGTATAAAGACATCTCAATCTTAGTCCAATAAAATACACAGTCATGGCTTTATTGCTAACTGAGTAATTTGGATCAGAACACAATTAATTTCCATTAGCTTCTCGGTTTATTGTCAGCAGTGGTCATTTGGATTTGGTTATTAAGTGGAATCTGTTGATGACAGCAGATTACTGCAAGGCAGAACTCCTGTTGCAGTCATTGGGCCATCTGTCCCACCTCCAATGACACTGACTTGATACTGCAATGGCAATATAAAATGCATGAGGCTTTGCACTGTGCATCGCTCCTGGTGTGCAACAAATCCAGCAAGCAATTTTGTTTGGACAGAAATTACTGAAAATATGACTCTGATGGGCTTAAAAGCCTACATCGGACGGAGGCTAATGCTAGCCAGTAAGTGCTCACTGAAACTTTAAGGGGAAGAAAAAAAAGTTTCTGTTTTATCAGCATGCTCTCGCTGTATCGCATATAAATGGCGAGTCCACGAGTCTGCGTCATGATGCTGCTTGCTGTTTCATGTTTCATCGTGTTAATTGGCTGCTCCCACCAGCTGGAAGTAATGTTAATACACTGAGGAAAAGCCACCACGCCAGCTTCCTGGAGTGCTTAAATGTGCCAGGACATCTTGCATGCGTCCCATAGCTGGAAGTGAACTCTTTGATGTGATTGCTTCTGAGAAACGTCATCATTTATTGATGCTTCCATTAAAGTAGCATAGACGTCTGTGTAGAGTTGGACAGGAGGAAGGGGGCAGACTTGTGGAAGCAGGAGTGTATCAGCTAATGACACAGAAAATCTTCCTCTCATCCAAAACAAGCACAATCAGACTTTCACTTCTTCTTCAGGTTCACAGCTCCAGTTCCACACTGAGCCAAGAAATTCATAGTCTTGAAAGAAGTCTTGTTTTTGGATGGATGACCTGAACTCACTTTGAAAGCAATAAATCTTCTATCTGAAGACTCTAAATCTGAATTGCTGCTGGGTAGTTTCCTGATGCCTTAATCTGACATCATCATCATGACTTTGAGAAATGTTGTCAAAACACATTTCACATCCAAATTATCAACTGATTTCTGAAATCGATTCGAATAAAATTAATTTTCGACTTAAATGAGGCATGAAGGATTTCACGGGAAACATGTTTTTTTTTTTTTCATAGGCAAAAGGGTATTTAGTGGGTTTAGCGTTGATTCTTCATTCATGAATTCAAATTTGTCCAGATAGTAAACGCACATCAAATATTATGTGCATACATAATATTGGACATGCAATTTTGTCCATCAAATTCTCCTGTTTAATGATTCGTATCCCCAAAATGTCGGCTGTGCATTTCACTTCAGCTACAGCATATTTTAACACCACTCAGTTTAGTTGTTGTACATATTTGAGCCTTGGTCTCATCAGTGTTTTTATTTCTCATTGATGTTTCTGATAGAAAACAACATTCATCAAAACAAGGAAACTATTACATTTGATAAAACGGTTGATTTGCTTAAATAGTGTCATAGTGGTTGGTGATGTCGCCCTACAATAAGAAGGTCACAAGTTCGTCTACCGGCCTGAGTCCTTTATGTGTGGAGTTTCCATGTTCTCCCCATGTCTGCATGGGTTTCCTCCCACCATCCAAAGATATCATGTTTGGGTTAACTGTGACTCTAAATTGTCCGTAGGTCTGAGTGTGAGTGTGAGTGGTTGTTGGTCTCTGTCTGTCTCTGTGTGTTGGCCCTGTGATGGACTGGTGATCTGTCCAGGGTGACCCCGCCCTCACCCAGTGTGAGCTGAGATTGGCTCCAGCTCTCCCCACGAATGAGTGGTTGAAGATGAATGAATGAATGAATTGCTCACAGATGAACTAAAACTCTTGCTTTTCAGCTGCATCGTTCCATAATCAGTATATTCAGCAAATGATCAAGAACATGTAAATATTAAACACACATCTTTGGTCTTGTCTTTTGCTGATCCACTGCCAGTTGATTGTGTTCCCACACAGAGCTGCCCCTGAAAAAAAGGGACAGTCTGGTGATTCCTTTCCACTGATGTCTTTTTTAGATAATTACCCCACTGAGGGACAAATGAAAAAAATTGAACTTTTTTTCAATCATGTTGTCACAGTTTTTCCAAGTCACATGCTGATCTGATATTTACGTCTTCATTCAGGGTCCTCCAGGGAAGTGAAGGCTCCCGCTGAGGTTTGTGAGCAAATGGTGCAGAAGCTGAGGGGCAAGAATGAATTCACTGTGCTGGTGACACTCAAACAGGATCGCCTGAACTCCGGAGTCATCCTCTCCATCCATCATTCAGAGCATAGGTATGATTAGTTTATGCTAAATCATGTTTTTTATAAAACAAATAACATATATGTTATGTATCATAAAATGCAATTTTATATTTTAATAAGCGATTTGCAGCGAGATGCATGTTGTAGCTGAGTGAGATGGGGCTAAAGTGTCACGTTAAACTGTAATTAAAGTCATTTTATTTTCAATTTAGCCCTGCTGCCTCTTTTGTCATATCAGCAGTCTGTAATATGTTGATTGAGACCTGAATATTTGTATTTGATGAGCATTTAGATGCTTCACACGCGAGCAAACAAAGCAAATCACCCTCTATGCCGATGTATTATTCACAGTCCATCAACGATGCAAACATTGAGTCTGTAATCGTGGATCGAAAACTAACGACACACTCCCTGCTGTTAGCATGCTAATGTACCCCATTAGTTTGTGGTAGCTGAGCCGTTGGATGATCAGATCAGCAATCTGAATTCCACATAATACATTGATTAGACAGTTTGTACATTAAAGTCAGTCCTGAGAAGAGAGCTTGCAAGGTTGTTAATGACTTTCCCCCCGCTGCTGATTAGCTTTCCCAGCCATTCATATGCAACTAAGCAGTGTTGCATGGTTTTATTTGGAGACATAGAGAGGACTAATTCAGCATCAGATGCGTTCGGAGCTGCATTTACGGGGCCGGGATGAATGTGCATGCATGGCTGAGGGAAAGTAAATCTATTAGATGTGGTTTGCCGATAAATCAACTCCATTGCTTCATTTGCACGAGTGTGTATTTTTTCTTTTGAATTTTTTTTTTTTTTCCCAGCAATTGACTCCAGTTTAAATAAGTGTGTCTTTAAAGGCAGAGGTGATGAGTGTGTATCATCGGCTCTTTCCATTAGTGTCACTATGCTGGGTGAGTCTCAGTGGTGTGGAGAAGAGGATTTTCCTAGAATACTAATACTCCAATGTAAAGAACTGAACCTCTACATGTGGGCCTTGGCTGTGTGGTGCTGATGTTGCACTTCCCAGCCCTTTGGTACCATTATGTTTGACTACTGATGTGATTAAATTCTAAATGGTGTTACAAACCTAGGGAGATATGAGTGCACTGCTTGGGAATGATTGATGCTTTTACCTCTCCGTGCTGTGCCAAGCGGAGCTCTGAGTTCATACGCTTTCGTGATGCATGCATGTTTTTGTGTGAACGGGAATAAAGATTTGCTCCCAGTAATGAGACTTTAATGCTGCAAGATGCACCGTACAATGCAGGTATTGCAAATTTCCAGCGAGGCTCTCACCGTGTGGCTGTTGGTTCAAGCAAGTTTTGCTGCTACTTCTAATCTGCAGGTTCCTGGAGCTGGAGAGCAGCGGCCAGCGCAGCGAGGTGCGCCTTCACTACCGTACCAAAGGCCAACAGGCCCACACTGAGGTGTTCCCCTACAGCCTGGCCGATGACCAGTGGCATAAGGTCTCTGTGGCCATCAGTGCTTCCCATGTCATACTGCACGTCGACTGCAACAGGTAAGACGCTGGGAGTTTGTATGTCGCAGGAGCAAAAAGGAAATTAGACAGGAACTCGCCACTTTTACACATCAAAGCCTGTTTTTAGATGTCTTGGGGAGAAATGCTGTGTATGTGAATAGAGTTGAATAAAACCTCCTCTGGCTCTGAGGGGAGCTGTGTGAGTTCTGATAATTTGCCTCAAGTGATGTCACTTGAGTCAGCAACTTGAGTCTGTGGCTGAAGACTGAAAGTTGGACAGAGAAACACAAGTGGGAGCGTGGCGAACGGGAGGAATGAGGCTCCCAGACTTCTGCAGCTGCTCTTTATCTCAGCTTGAGGGTAACTGCTTGAGGCTACATTAGTTACTACTAGCATAACACCTGAATCTGAAACCAAACTCTTGGCACCCAACAAGCCTTGTGGGAAATGTGAGGGCCACATTTTGATACAGAAGTGTGGAATAAAAGAAAGTACATATAGTTCTGTTGTATCGATTTTTTCTGATTGTTTGTTTTTTTACTTCTTTGTTTGTATGCTGTCTATGGCAGTCAGTGTTATACAAGATGGGTGATGAATACTGGAGACACTCCACTTGCACATCTGATTCACTGAAAAAGAGACATAATTTGCTCCTGCGTTTGCAAACTATAATCATGGCCCCATCATGACATGAGTGGTCCACATTAAATCGAGTTTCTTTGTCCATGTTCTTATAAAATCCACAGTTTCCACTGTCTGTTACATTAATTTAACTGTGGCTTCCCACTAACTCCTTTTCTGTGCCACAAATATACCAATCATCCAGTTGAAATACATAGAAATGAGCTGGTAGCACTGAGTCATGCAGACAGATGAATTTAGGACAGCCCACACTTATCAGATCTGGGCTCTTTATGGGCGCATTCACTAAGTTTAGGTATTGAAATCATTCTTAGAAGTTGGATTTGTGTGCGCCCTGTTAAATTTATCAAAGTAGCCTCTCTTCTCACAAAGCTGTCAACAGACTTGAACGGCTGGGAAAGAAAAACGACAGCTGTAGATGGGCACTTGAATGCACCAGTGCTGTTCTATCACTGTGGTAGACAAATCAGTCCTTATACAAGTAAATGAGAGGTGTTTTTTTGAATTGTGAGACACTGGGGGCATAGCCCTGTGTGCGAGGGAGGGAGGTAGCTGTGATTAATCACAATCATTATCCTTTATGTCCTCCTATATAAAGTGTTCCAGCTATATTCATTAATATGATATGATGTACAAATTAAGATATTATTGTTATTTTTAATTGCTTATTGTGCTCACACACAAAATAGTCTCTGACACCTCCCTGTAAGTCATTATTAGGTTTATAAAACGATAAAGGAACATAGCATGGACTTTTAGTCTTTATGTGTAGTTTATTTCAGAATCAGAATTCAAGGCATTAGACGTAACACTGGATGAGTAGATGTATTTTCTCCTGTAGGATAATAAGGGGAGAAAAATGAATTATAGTAAAGTATTTATCAGAGGCCGAGTGATATCAGTGCCTCCGCTCAGTTCATTTTCCACACTGATATCACAGGAAGCAAAATAGACCAGTGGCGTCACACACACACATTTTTTACTTCAGCTGGTACCTATTTGTTCAGGTTTTGATTCCCTTTCGATACTTTGACTCTTACGCCGAGGTGTTCAGGATAGCACGCACATAACTTAGGGGCACACACAGAGCGCAGAGTCCATGCGAGGTAGAACAACGATCTGGCTACCACGGAAGGAACCCGACGAATATAAGTAGTGTGCGTGTTTACAGAAATGATATTCAGCTGTGCTGCCTGCTGCCACCAACAGCTGCCGAGCCACACCTGCACCTGAGAGAGACAGAGAGAGCAAGACAACCAGGCTCCACAAAAAGCGCTAACAATGACCAAAAAAGAACTCTAGAACCTCCACACTCTTAAGGGGTGCAAGTCTGAGATCCTGACCCCTCCACTCCTACAGCTGCAGGTGACTTGACATAGTGTGCATATGCCAAGTAGATCTGCTGCTTGAATGACACGGATTAACCTGAATGTGTTTCTGTTTGGGATAAACGATGTCATGTTATTTTCAAGGCCTTTAAAGCATGATTGCAATAAATAATTTTTAGGGCCTTTTTTTTTTTTTTTTTTTTTTGCTCCTTGTTAATAGACAACTGAATTTAAGAGTTTATTCCTAAACCCCAGGCATATCCACACAGCAGTTAAAAACAACCAATAGAGGGGTGAAGTATTTTTAATTTTTTTTGCCAGTGTGTTCTGGTTGGGAGTTGTTTTCATCCTTGTCTTTTTCCACCCTGTTCCCACTTCAGCGTAGGTCAACAACACATGTCAGCCGACCCTCCTTCGCCGCCCCCTCTCTCTCTGTCAAGGTCTATTGAGTGTGGCCTGCAGCAATGGTGAAAATAATTGCAAGGTATCATAGCTCCGACATTGCCCATCTCCCCAAATTGACGTCAAGCAAAAAACAGCAGGCGAGAAAGCATTAGTGTGGCTTGAAAAGCAAAACCTAACTTGGTAATTACTCGCTGTAATTTAGTGTATTGCTGTTGTTTAGGAATGACACTGCAGGCTGCGGTCTATGCTGAAGGCACAGCAGGTCAGCACACCCACGTTCTACACGCATCTGCTGTGTGACAGGGGTGTTACTGCTTATGTGTTGGGATCCTCCTTGGCACAATCAGAGAAGCAGACGGTGACACCATGTGTATGGCAGAGAGCATGTGGTCACCTATATCCTCCACAGAGAAAGAGTTAACAGGAGGATTTAACAGGGCAAAGACCTTTAACTGCTGTTTGTGTTTTGCAGGATCTATGAGCGGGTAGTGGAAGCCCCTTACATGGACATACCTGAGGATGCTTCCTTCTGGCTGGGACAGAGAAATGCTGCTCATGGCTTCTTCAAGGTTAGTGCTGCCGCGCTATCTGAGATCTGCATTATTAGCAAACAGCAAATGATTCACAATGGCAAGAGCAATTAATTCATCTCTGCTGTTGTGCCAGCTTTTTGTTCTACACTCTATCTTGGTCTAAACTGTATCCTCACCCTCTTTGTTTGTCATGTTTGGTTTTATTTATTACAGCTGCTTGATTTAATTGTGTGCATTTCTCAAGGCTTACCATTTTAATTTGAGGGTCGCTCCTCCTTTCCTAGGAATTTACTTGTTTTGTTTTTTTTTTTTGGTCATTGTTGCTTCCTTTCCCTTCGTCTGCAGCTAAGCCTAGTGCAATTATCTCAGAAAACCCCACAACACTGATTTGGGAGAAATCATTAAATAGCCTCCGGACTATGCTCATTAAGCATAGTCTATAGCTTTGTCTATCAGACAGGAAGATGTTTATTGTCTCTCCCAGACCGAACCCGAATCCCAAAAAAGTCTTACCTAGGCTGACACATTGGGGCAAAATGTCAACCTACTAGCAGCTATAACTATTTTAACAAATCTGGATCTGTGCTTTATGGTGTGGGGAAGTTTCTGTATGTATGTACTGACATATGTGTGTGGGTGAATATATGTGCGGGGGAGGCTGTTAATGCTTTACACATTGTGTCCTCGCTGTAGAATTACCTCTGTGTTAATTGGTAGCTGAAAGAAGACTTGGAGGTCACTAACTAATCTTATCACGTAGCAGCATCTCTCCCCATCACTCTGTGAAACCTTGATAAGTGGTTAGGAAAGGACATCTCTTCAAACCCATTTCTTCATTCGTGTACTTGACGTCACACAGACATACACCGAAACAGCCACTGTAAGTGCGAACATGGATCTCAGCTAAACATCTTGGCATCCGCAGAAATAGTAAAAACTTTAATCAGAGTAAAATATCTGCACCTGATCTTCAATTCTCAATAATTTCTGTAGTCTGCATACATGATTTCATTGCGGATATGTTATTTGCAGTTGGTTTGTATGGTAATGTAGCAATTGTCGTGCATCATAACTTAAAAGGCTGGCAACAATTAACTGTTACTGCAGGCAATCCCAAATACAACAAGAAGAAACAGCAGCTGTTGAAACATGCAAATCAAATTTAGTTTCACAGTTAGTCCGGATTCTCATCTTAGTTTTTTGTTTTTTTTTCCAAAACCCAGCAGGATGTTTCTTCTCATGGCTGTTTGCATCTTGTAACGAATGAAAATATAGCTCCATCTGAAGCGATCCAGACCCAACTCTACCACTCGCTGTTTTTTTCACAAATTCATGTTTTCTGTACGGATGTGGCAAACGTCGCCGTCCCACGTTTGCAAGGTGCAGTAAACAGAGTCCCCAGAAAATTGTGTGTTTGTGTGTGTGTGTGTTTAGATTTTTCTTTTTCTGTACCAGAAGGTGCAAAGCAAAGTCTGGCAACTGGTTGTTTAGATAGTGCTGCATTGGATCACCAGCTCTGCTTAAAGGCAAAGAAATGAAAAATACATTTTCCTCTTTTTAATCCTGTAATGTTGTTGATTGATCAGTTCAATTACTTAAAATTCTTCCTGTCACAGTTTTTTTCGATTACTCCTCTTAAACTCAGAGGCGTATCTTTGTACACATGTCCAATAAAATGTGATTTGAGTCAACAAAAAAATCCTACCTATCAAATACACCTACACCATTAGCTAATGGATTGGAGGATTTCATAGGAGGTGGGTTTGGATGTCAGTTGGTGCGTACATCACTGGGCTGGAGTCTAATTTTCAAATGAGATAACGGACAACTCTATTTCTTTTACTTCCATGGCCCTTAGGCCATGGCCAATTGTAAATCAAATCAAATCTATTTAGAAACCGCCAAATCTTAACAAAGTTATATGAAGGCGCTTTACACATAGAGCAGGTCAAGACCAAACTCTTTACAGAGTTGTTGAAGAGAAGCTACCTCTGGGTTGGGGGAGGGGGGGCAGAGAGAGAAAGAGAGAAGCAGAGGCAGTGAGAGAGACGCAATTGGCAGCAGTAGATACTGAGCAGGAACATGGAGCAGAGATGATTCAGCACCTGTAGGATGGGGACAGGAAGAGAGAGGACAGGAGGGACAAAACACAGACAACAGGAAGAAACAAAGTTAGAGACATGCAAGGTTGTAATATACATGCATGGGGGAGGGAGAGAGGGAGCGAGAGAGGTGCTTAAGACAACCCCCAGCAGTCTCGGCCTATAACAGCACAGCCAAAAGAAAAAGAATAATTAAACCTCACATTTTTAACTGTGGGCTCTGTCTCATGGTTTACTCTTGGAAAATATAGGAATAACAAGTAAACCTCCATCCAGAGAGTGGTCTCCTGGGACAATAGGGAGCTCTCTGAGGTATGATGGAACTTGGTCATTAAGAGATTTGTATGTTAGAAGAAGGATTTTAAATTCTATTAATTTTACTGGGAGCCCATCAAGAGAAGCTATCACAGGAGAAATGTGATCTCTTTCTCTAGTTCCTGCTATTATTCGTGCAGCAGCATTCTGAATCAGCTGAAGGCTTTTCAGAGAATTGTTGGGACATCTTGATAGTAATGAATTACACTAGTCTAGAGGTGTAGAGATGCATGGACTAGTTTTTCTGCATCTTCTTGAGGCAGGATGTTACTGATCATTGTAATATTGCGTAGATGAAAGAAAGGCTGTGGCACCAAAATTAAGGACAACTACTTAAAATTTTATCAGGCAACTGAAAACTCACCCGGATCAGTAACTTACTGTTAAGTCACATTAGCTCATATGGACATTGTGTAAACATGTTAAGCTTAGCATCAGCTATGTAACATTAACTTAGTTTGCTACCACCTTTGTAACTGAATATTTGATTAGGTGAGTGTTAGTTTGCTTGTCACACTTTGTTTGCATTGAGTGGCTTTGACATGACGTAAAAAATGGACGGGTAGCGTTATGTTCCGCTGCTGTTGTTATTGAGCATGTGACATTAATGTTACAGGTTTATCAGGTTAGTACAAGAGACTTTTATTTTTTAGAGACTTGGGACTTGACGTGGACTTCCAGAAAGACGTGTGAACATCTCTGATTGATGCTGTGCTTCTGGATAATATTGCCTAACGGAAGCATATGTAGGGTGGAAAGGACTGGTCCGAGGACAGAACCCAGTGCAACTTTTACCGGTGCTGTTTCTGTGCTATGATTTACTCTAAAACCTGACTGAAACCCGTCAAACAAGCCATTCCTATGAAAATGTTCGCATAATTATCTTGCAATTTGAAGAATTTTGGAAATAAAAGGGAGGTTAGATATGGGTCAATAATTAGCATCTGGATCAAGATTAGGTCTTTTGAGGAGAGGTTTAATAACAGCAATCTTGGAAGGCTGTGGTACGTAAACCAAGAGATATACTCACATCGATCAGATCAAGAATATACATTATTAGTGAAAAAACATCTTTAAATAGTCTGGTAGCTATCGGGTCTAAAAGACGAGTTGATGGTTTAGATGATGGGGCTATGCAAAACTAGCTTGGAGAGATTCCAAATACAAAGCAAGTGTTGCCGTTTATTGAGAAGCTGCTGCCTTTGATAGTGCACTACTGCCTGTTGTATGTAAGAGCTGTTGAATTTTGGCCCTGATTTTTAGGATTTTATTAGTAAAGAAGCCCATAAAATCATTGCTGCTAAGAGCCAAAGGAATCAGTGGTTCCGCTGAGATCTGACTCTCTGTCAGCCCGGCTACAGTATTTAAGAGTATTTAAAACCTGGGATTGTTGTTGTTTTCTTCCATCAACACTGAATCGTAGGAACTTCTGGCATCACAAAGAGCTTTTTTAAATGTTTTTAAGCTTTCTTTCCAGGCCATAGTGAGGCCATAGTGCTTTTCACAAGGCCAGCCATTGCAAGGGAAAGAAGATCTCTGAGCCGCTATTGGTCGGCCCGCACCGACTACAGCGGACCGGCTTGCTACACTAAGTTGGACTTGCTGCTCATTAAGTCTCTCCTCCATATCTATAAACAAACTACAAATGACATGTACTGTTTTCATTAAAGGAGGCAGAGGAATGACTAAATATAAACACACAGAGCAGGACAGAGTGAGAGAAGGAGAAAAAAGACAGAGATGGCGAGTGAGAGGCCATTGCTAATTGCTAAGTTAAGTTAGCAGGGCTAAGGATTTGCCTGAGTGATTTAGAAATAAGTGAAAAGGAAATATTTAACTAACTGCGAGTTGAGTGAAAATGAACTGTCAACAAGTTTGAGGGAGTGTCTGATTTAATACACAGAAACTCACAAAGATAAACACAGTCTAAGTGATCCATTCCCACCTAGAAGGTTTCATTTCAGTCCCTCATGTTGCAGAACATCACCCATATTTTCCATCTGAAATATGGGACTTTAAGTTTCACTGACTTTAAAAACTTTTGTGTAAAGGAAGGCTACAGAGTGATAGTTACCGTGCAGATGAAGTTTACTGCAGATGCAAGGTGGGAAGAGAGTGCGCGTTTGGTTTTATAGTTTGGTTGCAGGTTTGATCGACAAAACTCTATCTGCTTCCATTTCAGCATCTTGCCATGAAAAATCAGCGCATCATTACTGCAGGATTTTAAATTTAAGGCCAGTAAATTGAAGTGGCAGGACAATTTAAAAAACAATTTCTCCTAAGTTGCACTGCTCCATTTCTGTTCGGCCAATAATGCACCCAAGGAATGAAATGGATTAGGTTACCATGGCTACCGAGCATCCGTGCATATGTGTATATGTGCATGTGTCTGTGTGTTTGGGGTTTGGATGAAAGGTGACCAACTGGGTCTTATGAATCAAATTGAATCTGTATCTCCTGTTTATGTTCATCAGAGGAGATTGGAGGAGGGGAAAAAAAATCCATCTACCGACTAAATCCCCACATCACTAGTTCACTTAACTTCTTGCTGGTGCCCTGTTATGAGATGATTGATGTGAGCAACATCCGCTGAGATGTATTAACTCTAAACAAACTTCTCCGTCTACTGCTCCCTATTTTAAAAAGTACATTTGCACGCACTCCCAGGCGAACAGCTGTTTCTCTCTTATGATTGCAGCAGTTATGGAACCTCTCATGAACAGGTTTGTTGGTTTTTTGTTCGCATGCCCCACGTATGCTCGGGTTCCATGCCATCTCATGTGGAAAATGTACTAGGAGACAGCGGCGTCCCTCAGGGCCCTCACTCACTTTCAGCTTCACCTCGTTCTTTTTGCCTGTCTGTGCTGTGTAAGGTGTGATTCTGCCCCATCTAAAAGTTTGCTGTGTGTCTGTGTTTTCAGGGAGTGATGCAGGATGTGGAGATTGTGGTGATGCCGCAAGGTTACATATCGCAATGTCCGGACCTGAACAGAAGTGAGTGCAGGCTCAATTAACACTGCATACACACACACACTGTAGAAGCCTTTCACTGAGTGTTTCGAGAAATACAAATGTGTTGTGGCATTTCATTGGACTTATTTAGTTTTTTATTCAAATTCTTCAAATGCTCTATTTGTGGTGGAGAAAAACAACCTCCCCGCAGCTTAGCTGCTGGAACTATTTTTGCAATTCAGTTTCCACGACTGTGATTTGTATTTAACTTTGATCATAAGTAATAAGTAATTGTGGTGATTCTATTTTATATGTTCTTTAAATTATGTTTAAAAAAAGTTGCGCTATGTTTAGTGCACATACTCACAACACAAATGCACAAAATGGAATGCAAAGATTTGCTTCACAATGGAATTCTTTCTGGCTGACAAAGTAAAGTGATAATGGTTGCTGCACTGGTGCGATGAGTTTCCTATTTCCTTTGAAATAAATGACCTAAGAACACACTTGTAAGCATGCAACATAATGTATAACTGTTGTTACTTACATCAAGTGTAAATCAGCCAAGATCATCACTTTCTAGTTTCCTCTGGGAACACTTCCATTGTGTTGTGAGTATTTGCAGTGCACATGTTGTCAAACAGATCAAGATGTTTAATTAATTTGGTGGTGTGTTGTCTGTTTGCATGTGTTGCCGTAAGCTGCAGTGCATTGAGCTGTCCGGACCGCCATATGCGTGTATATATTACATATTAAAGTACAGTTTGTTGTGTCCTGTACCTCAGCATGCCCGACTTGCAATGATTTCCACGGACTTGTGCAAAAAATCATGGAGCTGCAGGACATACTCGCTAAAACATCCAGCAAGGTAATGTAGTGTCACCCAATCTGTGCAAATTTTGGTTCCACAATTTTGTTATGTTGTAGAAAAGAAAACAAGAAGATTACCATCTGAATTTGGTGCTGAAAATACAATTATGTAGCGTACTTGTCAATGGGCTTAACAGCAACAAGCGATCAGAGGAGTGTTATTATACATCAGATATTGATGTGAAAGGTGTTAATGGTGTCTTAACTTTTCTGATACCACTGGTTTACTAACATGTCAATGCAGGAGCGCAACAAGGCTCACTCTTAATCTTCTCCCCTTCTTGCCTTTTGTGTTTCTTTTTTTTTGGTGGGGGGGTTGTGAGCAGCTGTCCAGGGCAGAGGAGAAGATGAATGGGTTGGATGGCTGCTATTGTGAGAGAACCTGCAGCGTCAAGGGGGTCGTCTACAGGGAGGACGAAGGCTGGACAGATGGCTGCAGGAACTGCACATGCACGGTGAGGCTCCACACATGAGCGTGCAACATTGTGTGTGTGTGTGTGTGTGTGCGCATGTTAGAGTAATAACGACCAAGGGAGGGCTTCTGAGTTTTAATTGAATTTGTCTGTGTGTGTTCATGTGTGTGTCTTCTTAATCTGGAACCACATTCTTGTCATAATGTAAGTGTTTGTTTACGTGTTTGTTTTACTCCAAGCAGGTGAATCTGTTGTAAAATAAATAGATATACACTGTGTGCACAATTATTAGGCAAGTGATTATTTTGACCATATCATCATTTTATCCATAATTTCCAAATCCAAGCTGTAGAAACTTGAATGCTTATTGGATTTAATGCATCTCAGGTGATATCTATTTATGTAACGAGGAAGAGTGTGGCCTAAGGAGATCAACCCCCTATATCAAGGTGTGCGTACTTATTAGGCAGGTTCTTCTCCTCAGGAAAAATGGGCCAAAAAAGAGATTTAACTGACTCTGAAATGTCAAGAATTGTAAAAAATCTTTCAGAGGGATGCAGCACTCTTGAAATATCTAAGATATTGGGGCGTGATCACAGAACCATCAAACGTTTTGTTGCAAAGAGTCAACAGGGTCGCAAGAAACATGTTGAGAAGAAAAGACGCAAATTAACCAAAGATTTGAGAAGAATCAAACATGAAGCTACCAGGAACCCATTATCCTCCAGTGATGCCATATTCCACAACTGCAACCTACCTGGAGTGTCAAGAAGTACGAGGTGCTCAGTTCTTAGAGACATGGCCAAGGTAAGAAAGGCTGAAACCCGACCACCTCTGAACAAGACACATAAGTTGAAACGTCAAGCATGGGCCAAGAACTATCTGAAGAAGGATTTTTCAAAGGTCGAAAATGGACTCAAAATCAACTCTCAGACCTACTGCCAATTTTAGAAGGCACTTTCTTCAAGCAGTGGTCCAGGAAAAAGTCAGCATTTTTCAAGAGGACTATGATTTTTATGCAAGACAACGCTCCATCACATGCATCAAAGTACTCCGCTGCGTGGCTGGCCAGTAAAGGCCTTAAAGATGAAAAGCTAATGACATTGCCCCCTTCTTCACCTGATTCAAACCCGGTTGAGAACTTCTGCGGCCTTCTTAAGCAGGAAATTTACAGTGAAGGTGAACAGTACACCTCTCTTAACAGTGTCTGGGAGGCTGTGGCTGCACAAAAAGTTGATTCTGACCAGATCAAGAAACTGACTTTGTGACTGTGCACTTCACTTTTACTACTTAAAATGTTCAGGTTTGAGGGTTTAACATTTTGGATTGACCAAGAGCACTGTAGTTGTACAATAACAAAATTAATCCTCAAAAATACAATTTGCCTGATAATTGTGCACGCAGTGTAGATAGTGTGTGTGGGTGTTTATGTTAGAGAGAGGGAAGGGACATTACCCATTTTTCATCATGTTTCCATCAGTTTATTTGCATGTGTCTGCATGCCCCGCGTGCGTGCATTTCAGCGTGTATCTGACTGTCTGCATTTACACCCACGTTCATTGGTCCCATTGTAAGTCTTGGCTTTTGTGTTCATCAAGTGTGTGAAGGGGTGGGGGTGGATGGGTTCATGTGTTTGGGTGGGGTGAAGGTGCAGAGTGGAGGGGCTCCATTGTTGAAAGCTTGTATTCTCATTATTTCCCTGCATTAGAGGAGGGTTGCCCCAGTTACCAGCGAACAGATACTGTATTGAAAACCTCCACAATGCTCGGGATTAAAGACATCAGCAACAGTGCTTAGTGATGCTCAATTCTCCCAAGGATCTACTTTGTGGTGCATAATCTCTGAATAATTGCCAAAAGAGAATTAGAAGCAATTGGTGATCCGGGGCTTGTACCACATCAGTAAACAGATTTCACCCGCTGTCAGTCTACTCAGATTTGGAACATAAAACTCCATTGGCTGCCACCAAAGCTCTGCAAACATCCAATCAGATGCCATCGCCAAAAAAAAAAAACAAAAACAAAAAGTGGAAATCACATCTTTCAATACACCGCACCTAATTGCTCTTGACAGATGATAATTATCATCAGGGATTTGTTCTGCCCACTCATCCCATGACAACGCTCCATTCCCCAGGAACAGTGTGTTGCCATTCCTGGGATGCAATTAAGAAATTAGATGGGACATGTTTCTTACCGTATGTGTGGCAATTATCTTTGACCTTTTAAATTTAAAGGTCATGCATTAAGATGTTATCAATTATGTGAATCAGGTTCAAAAGATGTTGCTGTAACAGAGCTTTCATCCGTAGAACCTACGTTAATTACAGACACAGCCAGAGAGACAGAGATAGCATTTTAAATATATTACATGCAGCAATTGCTGCTGCAGGTGATGACTAGATTGGCTCCTGTCATTTAAAAAAAAAAAAAAAAAGATTTCATTTATTTCTGCCTGAATCTTCTTTCCCACTATATACATATAACAAAAACAAAAACACAACAGGGTGGATGGGAAGGGGAGTATTCATTTGCATCAGGGAAGCCTTGCCATTTATCGTGCAAATTTTCATGACTCATCTCTTTTTAATTCCACTTTAATTTTGGGTGGAGTAACTCTCTTTCTGAGAATACCTGCTCCCTGGATGAGATGTAGCATAATTTGCAATCTAAGACAGAAGCGTTGAAAAATATGAATGGGTAAATTGCTTGACTGTAATTTAGTAACTGAGAGGTGATCACTTAAAGGTCAGTGCACTGCCACCTACGCACGTTAAGTATTTACTAAGGACAACAAAACATAGCAGCAAGGACAAAAAGCCACAAAATTGTGGCTAAATGCCACAAGTTGCTAAAACACACACACTCAAACACATTCTTCCCAAATCACTGGCCAGGTCTTTACGACTCAGCTTTTTCACCCGGAGTCTCACTTGTATTTTCAGCTTTGGAGTCTACATTCAAGCTACATTGGGCCATTATGTATATATTTTTCCCACATTTATTATGGGTGGTGTGTGTGTGTGTGTGTGTGTGTGTGTGTGCGTGTAAGTAAGATGTTACTGGCAACGTTTTCACACGACTTTATGACAAAGTGGCCTTACATATTGTGCAGAAACATCTGTCCTGGACTGAAAGTCTGAAAGTGGTAATTAAAAATGACAAGGATAAGATCCTGAGGGACTTACAGACTGACAAACTGTTAAGGCACAAACAGCAGAAGAAGGCGGTAGTGATGGATGTAGAAATCCCAAGCAATAGTGACATCGGGAAGAAGGAACACGTAAGAAGATGCGTAAATTGAAGATAACATTTGTCCCAGTGGTGATGGGAACAGTCACGTCTGTGACCCCCAAACTGGGAGTGGTTTCAGCAGAATCCAGAGTCCAGGAACACCATGCAAGATCTCTGTCCAGAAGAGTGCAGTGCCATTTTCTGGGTCTTTTAACAGCATCTTGTGGTCTTCCTTTGGATTGTTTACATTCTGACAGTCGACATGAAATGCATTGAAAGTGTTTAATCCCATTTGGAAGAGTAAATAACAAATAAGGGTTTTACGGCTAAATTAATTTGCTGGCTGATGTCGTGGCTGTAAATTATATATAAATAAGAAGACATTAAAGTGCAGAAATAGCAATGAAATGCAGTTAATTTTTAACCATGAAATGTCATATTGCACATTATTATCACAATGTGGTATAATTATGTACCGTTGTGACATTCATCTACAGAAATATTGTAAGGTATTGCTATTTATCAGAGCTAGCCTGAGAAATCCAGTATCGGTTGGCCTGCGGTGCTTTCTTTTGAAACAACTTGTGTTTCTCTCTCTCCACAAGAACGGCACGGTGCAATGTGAGGCCATCTCCTGCACTCCCCTCCAGTGCCCGGTGGGCACGGTGCCTGCCTACGTAAAGGGTGCCTGCTGCAAGGAGTGCCAGCGTGAGTGGATAGCCCTTAACCTCATTACGCTCCCACACTCATACAATCCCTTACACAATTGTACACAAACATGTACAGGCAGCAGAAAACAACCTCCACCGCCACCCCCAGATTCAAAGCACACATCACGCCTCCATAAGGGCTGTCTAACAATTGACCAAGGCTCTGCTGTGTTGCTAAGCTACCACCTAACATGCCTCTCGAGATGGGTCTGTCCTTTTGCATATACATGGACTAATCAATTATTCACTAGCCGGCTTCAAAACACAGATGGCCACCAATCACATAGACAGGAGCCGGTTAATATGCGAGGGCTGCCTGTGATGTAAAGTGGCCCCTGTTTATGACGAACATGGCTGTGGGCAAATTAAAGGAGAAGAAAAAAGATGTTAAAGAGCCGAGCCAGTGCACACACTCACTGAATAGTGTCTTCTTAAATAACTATTTAAGACCTTTGACTACTAACATGTTCTGGCTGGATAAACAATGCTGTTTCATCATAGATTGACATAGAGGGTCCATTATTTTTTTCCTTTTGTTTTCAAAAAGATCTGAGTTCAGCAATAAGTTCTTATTAGCCCCTTTACTCCGGCACTCTGCATCTCATATTCTCTCAATTTCCCTCTCAATAAAAATGGATTTTAGAGGACATTAACTTTTCTCACCCCAACATTCCTCTGATATTAACCCTGATGAGATGTGATGCATGCTTTTAAAATGCAGAAAGTTGCGTTTAAATGCTTTGAACAGAATGTAGGATGTGCATTAAGCAGAATGATTTATTATCTTAGTTCTGCGTTTTTGATAGCTGGTGTTCTCAGTCTCACAGAGGCTTACACACTGTATGAATGATAAAAAAAAAAAAAGTAACAGACTTTACGTTTGTGTAGTATTTCTTTGCAGATTTAACTCCACATCTTGTGCAAGCTGACTCTACTGAGAAGTTTCTCACCACACACTCCCACACTACTGCCGTTGCTGTTGCTGCCTCCTGTGTGAAGCAAATAATAGACGAGATTTAACGCTTTATCGTTAAGAAACCATTAGTACTGGATTGTAATCTAATGTGTCAGCATCATTTCCACTGACCCAAGGGTCAGGGATGCAGTACAGGGGCTTTGGCATGTGCTGCCGTCTTACACAAATATAAATACATAGCAGGTAATCCCCTTAAACTCAACACCCCGCCCTCACTCACTTATCTCAACAAAGTAGACAAACACACAGCTAATTATGTATGCTCCCGCACTGGAGAGAAGAGTGCCGCAAGTTTCCACGCTACAAAGACATGATTCGCTCTCCAAATTAAAACCTTATCTTACAGCACAGGGCCTTGCAGGGAGGAGTTTTGAGTCTCTTATTTTTATTCCTTTATTTCTTTATTTTTTGATGGTCTGTCAAGTAAAACAACCAATGTCCGTGTCAGAAGGCTTTCGCCTTCATGATGCGTTGCTTTGTGATAGGGCTCGAGCCACGGTGTCAATCATCTCTCCTTCTCGCATCAATCTGAACCTGACCCGGACTGCTCATCAAGCACACATACTTTGTGCTCGTGATTATTTTTGCTCCCACCCCTCCTCCTACAGATACATTAAACGGTGTCTCTGCCTGCTCCCTTTACATGTTAATTATTTCATCACTTACTCAGAAGCATTGCTTAATTGGAGTTTATATAGTTGATTTGGTTTGACTCAATTTACCTGAGGAGTTTTGAAATAAGCCGATAATAATGACAGATTGTATTGTATGAGTAAAACAGTATCTAACTATTCCATTATGATGACGTTGACTTAGAGATATTTCAGTAATGTAGTGATGGAATGACTCAGAAATTAAATTATTTACTTCCCTCGCTTCATTTCTCATGTTTGTTTGTTTGCTAATTGGATACTTTGGGATTCAAGACATCACAAGTAAAAATTAGCTGTTACTTTTTGACGTGATTTGGATTTAACAGTTGAGTTGATCATTTATTGAAAATGCTATCTCCATCTTCATCTTCAACCCCTTATATGTTTCTGGGATGCTCTCGCCAATCTCAGCTCACAATGGGCGAGAGCAGGGTACACCCTGGATAGGTCACCAGTCCATCACAGGGCCTCGAAAATACTCATGAAATAATATTTTCCATAACGCAATATAGTGAAACACATTCCCATTAAATAGAAGTTTAATACATCGGGATATTGTTTAGCAATAGATTGAGCATTTTGCAAATCTGAAAGATTTGTTGGATTGAACATCTTACAAACCTGAAAAGTCTGAAAGCCAACACATATTTATAGACATGATCATAATCAATCAGCTAATTTGTGTGCTTTCGTGTGTATATATATATATGTGTGTGTGTGTGTGTGTGTCCTTGTGTATAATGTTCCTGTGTTTACTACCAGCTGTCTGTCTGTTTGGTGGAAGAGAGCTGGTGGAGGGGGATCAGAAGGCTGTGCGGGACTCCTCTGGCAGGTGCCTGCTGTTTGAATGCAGGGTAAGTCAAGGCTATACACGCGCGCACACAGAAACAGATTTCAAACACACTTTTTTATTATTATTTTAGCACACACAGAGAGTCCAGAAAGAGACACCACTATAATTAATGTATCCAAACACTTCAGCACCATTAATATCCATGTTGTTGCACGACGGCTCACTGAATACTCCTTCCACTGCTACCTCACCCACCCTAAAAGGATAAATCAAGCCCCATTGATGCAGAATGTGAGATTGTCCACTTCAGTTGAATTTCATTGATCTGTCATTGTGTTGTTTGTAATCTAAATGAATAGGCTAAATCCTCCTAATTAAGTTTACATTTGGAGGCCAGAGCAGCACACCAGTCAATCACAGGATGCCCCAGCCATTTTTCAGAACCAATCATCAGAAAGCACACTGGCTCCAAATCAGATTAATTTCCTTATTATTCAGAGTATTTGCTTTTGTCCGCCTGGTGCAGCAGATGGGTGGGTTGCACACTTTTTGGAGCAATTCACTTGATGACATTATGCCAGGCAGGTCCAATCAATCACAGAAAAGTGATTTGAAGTTTTAATCTCCCGACTCTATCATATCAACCGGCTCGTCCATGAATTCTGCAAAGCTCTATTAGAATCTGCAGTTTCAGACAGCTGTCTGGCTTGCTTGCCCACACCTGGCCCATCTGTAGTCCCAGTTTACTGACTGGCAGTCTCAGGCAGATCAAAGAAATGGGGACGTCGAGTTCTGTCAGTTAGCCCACTGCTGTACGCTCATGCAGGCTTCCCCAGACAGCTGCTTGTCACACCTCTGATCTTCTGGCGGCCTGCTGGTTGCAGAGATGGGGGGGGGGGGCGGAGGGGAGGGGCATACTTTGGATTTGCGGGTAGGTGGTAAGAAGTCGATGGTGAGGCCTGTTTGGAAAGTTGTTCGGAGAGTTTTAGGAAGTTAGTGTCATCATTTCACACAAACACACCCAGCAGATTAAAAGCAGAGATCACATGCTCAGGAGAAAAAGGTAAAAGACAAATAAATTATCTGCACACGACATATAGGGGAAGAAGGTCTGTTGTGTTGTTTTTTGGCCAACTGTTTCTGGTGTTAATGACTCTAAATTAGCATCCATCAGAAGGACTCCAATGAGATCATTAGAGAGACCTGTCAAAACATGCTGGGGAAGGAATCCCCTAATCAGGTTTTATACTCTGACTAAACACACATGCAGGGATAATCCAGATGATAGATTCACTGTTTGTATAATAAAGCGTCATGAATCACAATACAAATGACTGCAGAGAAAAGGAGAAAAGAAGATACAAACAGTTCAGCAAAAAAAAAAAAAGAAAAAAAAAAAGGGCTATTGACCAAATGAGTAATTGGTTTGTAATGAACACACCGGGTGGAGGGAAAGTGTGGAAGTGAGAGAGGAAACACAATAGATGAATAATTTCCTTCATAATTACATCCAAACCTTAAGCAGGTGTGAGGAAGCAGGGGACTGGTGGACTTGCTCATGAGCATTTTGTCTGTACTCATGACAGGATAGGACGATGCATCGAGTGGTCCCCAGTGAGCCTTGTCCTGAGCTCAACTGTCCAGAATCGGAGCAGATCACCTTGAGTGACAGATGCTGCAAAATCTGCAGAGGTATAAAGGAAACACTGCCCCTTTTTTTATATCCCCACGCTCATGTTGTGATGTTTGTAATGGTGGAACCCGTTATTTCAAAATTCATTTGAACATACATGTAGACAGACTAACAGTTGGAGGAGTAATATTTGTAAGGCAAAATAAAAAGGAAGAAGTAGCCATTGGTAAAAGTAATGAGAGAGCTCATTAGTGATAATAGTTTTTCACAATCATCAGCTCTCATAGTGACTTCATACCCTCCAGGCTGCCACGACGAAAAATATCTCATGAGTTGTGATGCAGCGATTGCTTTCCAACTTCCATCTTTCATTGGAGTTTCCGAAAGAGTGGATCCAGGAATCCTTCTCCAGTGAGAAACTAACAAAATTTATACGATCATATCCATGAGATGTATAGAGTTTAAACTATACATGAGATATATAGTTTAATTGCTACATTGTTTGCTCTCAAGATTTTATGCTTCAGTGGCACAAAAGCATTTCAAGCAGCAAGACAAAGCAGCGTGGTGTTCACTTTGATTGATTAACATCGCACTGAAATGTTTCACTCTGCAAGTTAATTCTACTGGTTTTTGTTATTGTGCCTCCTGTGAAGTAGAGAATCAATCCAAAATAATACAATATCGTAGAATTTGCAAGAAATGTTTTGAACTTATTTATTATTTCTTATTAATTTTGCGTACTGATTTACAATTGTGTCAGCAGGTGCTTGTTTATCGACAGATCTGACAGTGAGAAATCAGAGTAAATAAGTTTTGTAGTTCCCCAATAAACAATAGAAAAGCTGCTGTGAAAGGACGGTGTCAGCGAAGGTCGAGGTGCTATGACACAACCTTTCCTCCACTCCCTGCTCTTCGCTCCTTCGGGACTCAACCTTTCCCTCCCTGTGCCTCCTGCAGGTCATGACTTTTGCTCGGAGGGCCACGGCTGCGTGGAGCACTCAGACTGTGTGAACCTGGAGGCAGGAGACTGCTGTGTTTGTAAGGATGGCTTCCGCCCACTTCGAGATGATAATGCCTACTGTGAAGGTGAGGCATGGCTCTGAATAACAAACCCTGACTTTAACCTAAAGTTTATTTGCCCTCCAAGAGTGGATGTGTTGTTTCTTGTGAATGTGCCTGGGATGCATCGACCGGGTGAGGGGAAGGAACTTGTTGGGCTTTTTTCTCTACTGAGAGGAGGGATTGCTCTGATTGTCAATGTGATTCAATTTTGTTTAGAAAAATTGACTAAAAAGGCTTGACATGACAATGTGGAGGTGAGGGAAGCGAATGCCCTCCTACAATGATCTTGCTTTGGGCATTAAATGAGTATTATAGGTGATTTCTTGAGCTCTTCTTATGTTTTTTCTCTTTATTGCCTATCTTGCTGTCAGCATAATTGGAAACATTGTTGATTCTTTTCCACTTTTCAAAATACACCATTTACTTATTTTTGTTCCAGAACAACATAGAAATAACCACTAAATATTGGCTGCATGAAACACAAAACATTAGATAAGCGTTTCAAAATTCAAGCTGTATGTCTTTGTTCCTACATTTCCTTTTAATGTTTGATGAAGGCACCATGTTGCTCTCCGCTCACCTGACATGAGGAATTTCCTTCAAAATTTTGGCTTGTTTGTCACAGTGGTGTTGTTTTTAAAAAATACATATTTGGAGTGATTTTGTCCGTTTGACTGAATTTTTTAAATAAATGGACCACGCAAAATAATGTCGACATTTTTCTGAATAACCTTGACAACACTTTGTTGGATTCCTCCTTTTATCACATAATCCTTTTGTGATGGTAGACTGTAATCCTCTCATGATTTTGGCCCACGATATATAACTGAATTTATGAATGTATTTTCAGAGAATAATGTTTCTCTTAGTCAGATGATCTCTTTGTGACATAAAAACATGCTTAGGGTCTTTATGGTTGCATGTATTCAGTGTCACTTTGCTACAGCAGTGATTAAATCCATGCCATCTATCCATCGATGAGGTCATTCCTTACTGATTGCATTCAAAAGCTCAGATGCATCCAGCGATGATACACTCACAAGCAAACCTGCAGTTTATAACATCAACACTGCTGTCCTATAAAACCAGACAATGCTTTACTTGATTGCCCTCTGAATGGCTCACATTGCATGCTCAAAAAGAAGAAAAAAAGAAGAAGCTCCGTATCCCACTGAGTGGGTCACTGAAAAGCAATCTCAGAGTTCAAACTCACTTAACTGATGATTCTTCAGCTGCATTTTTCATCTCACATCTTGACTGAATTCTACCAGATGCATCATTAAAAAGTAATGACTTTATCATCTCCAATGCTACCCAGTAGTAAAATATGTAGTAAACATCATGTTGCAACTGCCACGCCCGTGCAGACCTGGTATTAATAAGCAAACATGGCATCAAAGTTATTCAGATTCTTCTGTATATGACCTTGACAGCTGCTCTGTCAATATGCGGCCTTCTTGATCTTCCCCGTTTCATTGTGTGTGTGCACTTGCAATTTGTGAGCAAATGCCTTGGCTGATATATATATATATATATATATATATATCCACAGTTCATACACTGCATGTAATAAAATTCCTCTCACCTTCATCGAGATGAAGCTAAAGGGTCAGTGCAGCCACAAAGCTTTTTGTCACAGTAACCACTTTGCTAAACTAAAGAGTGATACAGTAGTTCACAACTTCTCACATCTGACATTAATTTACACGTCAGCAGTTGCCCAAGTAATTAGTCCGAGGGAATCTGTATAATTAAAGATGTAATCTGTCTTAAATTAATGGGCTGGGATGAGATGGGTTGTAGGTGGACTAGTGGACAAATAACAGTGTGTAACTGTGGTCTCTTTAAAAACATAATTCAGGCTCTACTGGAAAGTGATTAACATTTACTCAAGCAGTGCTGAAGTACAGTTCAGCAGCACTAAAGTGTTTTTGTCTGATGCGGCTTTCTTTTCATACACCACAACCCTCACTCAACTTGGCATTTTGAAATCTCACATTCAAGCAAAATGTGTAATATAAAACTATATTCTATGCAGTTGATAGCACAAACCTGCTCTTATATTAATAATTACGTGTCTGTAATAGTAAATGGAATATCTTTTGGTTTTGGACAGTTTCATTAATGTATGCTTTTTTAATTAATAATTTTCTTAGGTCGGGCAGCATGACGGGATATTGGTTCGAGCTGTTGCCTCACAGCAAAAAGGTTGTGGGATCTTTTTGTGTGGACTTTGCATGTTCTCAGGTTTTCAGTATATTAGAAATAATTTGGTCGATTTCATTTCAGATTTGTAGATATATATTAAAATTCTGAAAAATGTCTTTAATCTCATAGCTAAAGAGATAGATAACATGAATTGGAGGAAAACAAAAAGAGATGAAAGGAGTCTCCTGCCTGTGTTTTCTAAGTAGTAACAAGTCAGTGTTTGTATAGATCACGTTGCACCTCCTAAATGTCCAAATAAAAAAATCAATAATGCCTCTCTTGGCAGCCCTCTGTGACGTCACCCATTGGTTTGTGAGCTTTCATTTTGAAGGCTCAGGATAGTAATTTGGTTGTCACCATCTTTTTGATTTTGAATCATTTTTTTTAATATATATAGATATAGATGTGTTAGAGCATCCACTGGAGTTCCCCCCTGATGGTTGTTAGACAAAATGCAGGTTAAAGGCACAGACTTCAGCAGAGTCTACATCTGCTTTTACAGGCTGAGGTCTAAACAGGAGGTTTGGGAGGTTTTATGCCCCAGTTTCATGAAGGTGGAAGCTAAATGTACTTCTTTGAAAATAGTTTTTAAACACCTATTTAATACTACTGCCAAAGAGGAGGGTAAAAAATTATGGAGAATGTTTGACCCCTAATTGGTCTGGAGTCAAACCTAAATTTGTTCCACACACATTAACCTTTTTTTCATGCCTGACAGAGAAACTTTTTTTTTTTTTTTACAGTTTGATGGTTTTTTTTTTGTCATCACTATGTGCAACATGTGCAACACCAGAGCTGCTGAAACACTATCAGCATTATATTATGAAGAACAGGATAGAGCAGCCCACCCCATGACTACTGTGTGAAAGTAAGCACAAGCAGACAGACTTGAACCTCCAACACTAACACTTCAGACCCAGACTATTCCACTCAAAAGTGGCCTTGCTCTCACTATGAAATTGAATGGCAGTGTTTGTGGTGAGTGTTTGCATCAGAGACACCAGAGAAACCTGAAATTGACTCCATTTGGTGATGGACTTCTCTCAAAAGAAATTGATTTTCTGTGTGACTCTGTAACTCATTTACTACACATGAATGTGTGTGTCCTGTGTGGAAAATAGGTCCGTTTTGCCAAATCATTTGAGATCCTGTGGATGGATGAGATTGCTTGTGTTCATTTAATGGATATGCCTTTTTGTGGCTGGGAGGAGATGTACAGAAAAATCTGTGAAGTCGCCTGCTTTCACTTCTAGATGAGTTTCAACGCATGCCTGCAAGATGAGATGTGAAGTCGAAGTTGGAGGAAATTTTGTTTATTGAACACAGCGGGGAGATCATGAAACGGAAAGACACAAAAACACGCAGACAAACAAACCCCCCCCCCACCCCACACACACACACACACATTGGTTTTTATGTAGACACTTGCACATGCACAACATTTTTTGGGTGTTGTCAAACGTAAAGGCATCCATTACAGAAAGCAGAGACAGGTACCAGCTCTTTAAAACATTCCTAGGTCAGAGATGGGCTGAAAATAGCCGATGAGATCACTCCTGTGTAAATTTTTCATAGAAGCAGCAGTAGGGAAAACTCAGGGGGATACTAGCCCTGTCTTTGTGTAAGTCTCAGTGTGTGTGTGTGCGTGTCTGCGTGTGCACGTGCATATCTGTGTATGTGTGGTGTTTGAACGCTGAGTTCTCCAACAGAAAAAGAGCCCAGTTTTTTTTTTTTCTCCATCCTCAGAGCTCACTCAGGCTAAAGGCCTATTTTGCTACATGTGTGCATGTGTTTAGGAAAGAATTAGACAGAGGGGCGAACAGTGGAGAAGTGACAGACTGTGTGATTGTCTCTAAATTGAACAATCAGTATAGTTCAACGTGTAGAGATAATACCATTATTCATCTCACCAATATGGGGGACTGCAGGCAGAAAGACATTTCCCATTGTTGTCTGGTTTTTGAAATGCCCTACTTCAGAAATTCTGTCAGGATTGCTCAGAGAGCTTGGGTGTTTTTTGTTTTTTGTTGTTTTTTTCTTTTTTTTTGTGGCATCCATATAGGAGATGTGAAATACCAAATGATATTCTGTAAAATAGAGAAAATAGAAAGAGACAAAGTGTGAAACAGGATTCTATTTTTATGTCAGGCCAATCCAAGATATTGCTATAATACAAACTTGCTTTATTTATCAGGGGCAGTGCATATTGTCGACTGTGTGCAACACTCTTACATATTATATTGCAGTTACATTGGTTGGCATGTAGTTAGAAAAAGCTGTGAGCATGGGATCTCCCCACAGCCGATCCCTAAAAAGACAACAACTTCCAAAATCTGTCTCCCTTTACTCGCTGAATTCCTGACCTATTGGTGGCAGTCTGAATTTTTTTTTTTTTTTAAATTGGTCAGAAATATATTAACCTCCCAGCACAACTGGACACTGTAGCTTTTAACAAACAATAAGTGGAGCAAATTGTGCTTTTGCTGGAATTGTTTCTCGACTGTGTTGCTGCAATGCTGGTTTTGGGCTGTATTATCTTATAAATATTAAATATATTAAATGCATTAAAAAATAAGAAAATAAAGTTGCATGAATAAAAGGCTTTATTAAGGGATTAAAGAGAAAACTCACTGGACAAACCAGCACACAGATTTACCAGAAATATTGTTAAGGGCTCTCCAGACCCACAGAGGTGTTTTCAATGATACAAACGGAGGAGACCTTTTATCAGGAAGAAGAAAGTCAAACCTATGCTGGAAATGATGTCATCAAACTCTATGAACCATTAAGAGCAGGGATGGCTGATGTACAAGGGTGAACAGGGCTCCATCTTAACTTATCTTTTTCAAATAGATGAGAAAATTAATTTCAAAAAAACATATTTTTGTACTATTTTGGTTGAAACTAGATCAGCAACAGCATCAAACAGTAACAAGTAAAACACTGGGTGTATTTCATCAGGTTTATTTTTTACATCCCAAACAGAGTGACATCAAACTCAATTCGCTGTCATAGTGTCTGAGTGTCCCCTGGATTTACCAATCATTCTGGCTAAACTCATGGAGCCCACAGGGCACCAACTTTTGACCAATGATGGATGGTACAAAGCGTCTCTAGCTCCTGCAAGAGAATAGAGAGAGAGCGAGTGCAGTGATGGCCGCTGTTAGCATGAAACGAGTGGATTATTTACTTTGTTTCCCATTTTCTTTGATGTGTTTGGAGGAAAAAGGATGTGCAGTGAAGAGACTGGGGACACATCATCCAACCAAATAATACAAAAGAACACGCAGCATTCAGATTTCTGTTTCCCGTGCTTCCTTTTTGGAGGAAGCATGGCTTGAACCAAACAAGGAACTTGTGGACTTGCAATATCTATCCAGAGAGAAATTGGGAAATGCCAATGTAGCACAAATAGTGATGGAAATTGCATAAAGCTTTCAATGTTGCATTAATATTTTGTTTTGAAATAGTGTTGATGTCTATAAAGCTCAGTTTGTGCACGTAAGTGAAAATGACTGAATGGGTGGGCTAAATATCATGATGGCATGATGATAGTTTCTGCAATAGTCAGGTTTAATGTATGTAGTATAAATGATTAAAAAGGTCAGTGCCGTTTGAGCGCAGAAAGGGATTTCATCACCTTTAAGCCACGACAGAGTATGTGTGTGTTTGCATATAAGAAAATCTCGTGTGAACGTGAACTGATACCCGCTGCTATTTTTTGAATGTCATAAGGTAGCAGCAGGCTAATTGGCACTGACTGAAGAGCATGGCCTGCTCCAAAACACAATCACTGACGGGATGAGACCCGGGCCTCTGAGCTCCCCACCTGTTAGGGTCCTGACCCCCCTCCACTCCCCCATCCCCTCTCACGTACACACACAGATGAATCAAATGCACACATGGAAACACATGCATATAATGACCGGCTGTGTTTGTTAACACACATCTCACCTCTGTGACCCCACGGAAATGTCACCCAAAGCAGACAGTGCCGCCATCATCCAGACACTCTCTCTTCAGTGTAAATAACAGTATCTCAGTAATGCTCAACCACTATCCTTCAAATGCCACATGGGAAACGTTTCCTTTCTTTGCATTTTTAGATCAGATCTCTCCTAAATCATTCACTGCTTTATGCTCAGGTGAAGTGTTTCCATTTATGGCTTGTTACGTTTGTTACATTGTTACGTTTCAGAGAGATTTTGTGATTCTGCATTACTGTTTTACATACATGTGATCTCAAAAAGTGTCAGTCCCAATTTAAAATTGCCCAACTATTGGCTCCAGGTTCAAATGGTATCTACTGGTAATGTACTGGTTGCAATAATCAGTGTAATTAAATATTGATATCGCATATGATTTATAATGCTCAATTAAAGATCATTTTGGATATTGATTGCTATAAGATATTTCATCTCAGTTCAATCCCCCAGGAATATGCACATTTACTTCTTTGATTCACTTCATTCAGGGGTTCAAAATTATTCCCTCACAAGAACTTTGTTGTTTTGGTTACTGTGCAGCTTTTAATATTATTAGCATCTCATTAATTTACATCCAAAATACAGATAGATTTCAAGCTCCTTAATGGACCTCTAAGCTCCATTAGCATGCATCCTTCCATTAAAAACTGTAGTAAGTGTGTCCTTTACAGCTAACATACACAAGAATTAAATTAAATTATTACAGAACATGTGTTTGATTTGTTGTCAGCCTTTCTTTGAGCTCTGATTGCTGTTCCTGCTCCTTGTTACTCATTGTTCAGACCTCTGGCCCTACATGCTGCACTTGGTCACAGAGTGAAGAGTGATGAATGATGATGCTCCATCGATTTACACGTGGTGGAAAATCGTATCCCAGATTAATGAGGGCCACAGCATAGAGCAGAACCCCAATCGCGCTCACGCCACGTAAACAAGGCTGTTTGGTTGAAAAAACGCGCTGCCCTTCATTAAATTCTTGCTAAATCGAAGCATGCTAAGTGCGTGTCTAATGTGAGACAGAGACACACACACGCTTGATGCCACAATCGAAGGCCTGGTGGATGTTTGTGTGAAAGGATCCTTGAGTGTTGTTAAATTGGATGGAATTTCATTCCCATGTGGAAATAGTAAGGCTGTGATTTGTTGAATATGCAGGGATCATGTGCAAACAGCGAGAATCAGACACAGCGACTTGTCACACACACCTACGCACACCTCCTCCCCCATCTTTTTATCATTTGACGTTCATTGTTCTAAGTCAGGTAGTTTTTACAGTGATTGATCACAGTGTGAGCGTCTGGTATTTATACAAAGACTGTGCTCTCAGAATACAGATTTTCACTCTTGTTGTGTCCTAATGGGTTTCTTTCCACTCACTCATTTTAATTGGCTCCTGCTCTTGCCCAAATTGGCAGTGACGTTTTGCATATTTGTTTTGGGTTTTTTAGAGCCAGTTTATTTAGGACTGTTCATCTTGGATGGATGAAAAGAGTTTTCTCTTAATAAAGTGTATCCGTGCTTCCTGTTCAGGTAATGACCCAAAAAAGAAACCGATAGCTGCTTGCTTTCACTTCAAGGAAATTCATTTTCCAGAGGTTTTTTTTGTTGTTGTTTTTTTTTTTTTTGTTCACTGTTATTTCCTTTAAAGTAGTAATTTGGTTTGTTGAAGCCCTACTATCCGGCAGTACGACATAGTGACAAGTAAAGGGACAGTTATTGTGAGGTGTGAGGATGTTGATTCCGTCATGATGTTTCTTGCTGTCCACTGTTTCTTGCTGTACCGGTTTGCTTTCATTGATCCGGTGCCATTAAAGCCCCAATGTGCACCGTCAGCTTTCGTTCCCTGCAGCTGTCGCATTAAAATATGATCCTGCTCCCACCACATGGACTGCAAGATTGTTTTATTTTTCAGAAAATGAAAACTTAATTTCAAAAACTTGATGATCGCATAAAAATGTATCACATACAGCTTTTAAACTGATTCAAATTTTTCACAATCAAAGAATTATTTTTCACACAGGCTGAACCCACTGATGGAAATTCGATATTTGACCTAATCACAGCTGCCATAAAGCAAAAGAGGCATCATGTAACATTCTCTGACACCTTTCTCCAGCCATGAGGAACCAAGGCCAGCTGTGGAGATAATTTGCTGAGTGAGACACTGTTGGGCCGACAGGGACAGCTCTGCCTCTCTGCTCTTCGCTCAGGCTGCTATATATCTGGCCGCAGGGGAACTTGCTACTGAGTAATATCAGACAATATTTTGGCGTGCCTCATCCCTCTGCCATTTATTGAAAACCATCTGCTTGAGTGAGTGAACTGGTTGGGGAAAGGGATGGACAGATGAGAAACAGACAGAAAGAAGGAGAGATAAAGAGCAAGTCCGCTGGTGGAATGGCACAGATTTGCGCGTCTTTGTGGGATATCCAAAGGCAATGGCAGTGTTATCGCTCTACTCACAGACCTTTGTGTACTGCGGTATGAAACACAGATAGCGGGAATGCTCCCTATTAGAAACTGCCTGCTGTATGGGCACAGAGGAATAAACTGTCAGTCCACATGTGTATAGTTGTGGTAAAAGCAATATTTGGAATATGAAAAATCCCAGAACAAATATGCACATCCAAAATTATACGAACACTTATGCATTGCATCTGTAGTAACGTTAAAGGTTTCCATGTATAGATATCACTACTACGCATTACTTACTAGATCAGGGTACACAAACAGTTTTGGCTTCACAGTAAACAGCAGTAGCAGATGGAACCTCAGTAAAAGCTGCTGTAACTTTTTTTAGAGGTTTCTTCTACAAGCTTGTCTAAACAAGACTATGGGTCAAGATGGGTCCAAGCCTGGTACATAGGTGGACCATATATGGTTAAATCCTGGTTTTCTACCAGCTGTGCGATCTGGAAAAGTCATCAAACACATAAATTAAAGAGAAAGTCATCTCAATGTCCAGTGTCCTGTGGTTTCAGCTAGGCTTACATTTAGCTGTCACTCAGAGAGAAAGTTAGAAGAGCGTCAGAAGAGAGTTAAATATCTAAACTAGTTTTTGGTTTACTTTGTGCATGCTACAGTAGCATATTTAAAGATAAAAGGTGTTAAGGTGTGGAACTAATATTCAAGGATACCCACCCTCCTCCTGTACAACTATGATGGATTTACCATGCAGGAATGCATAAAGGTGGCAAAAAAAAAAAGAACGCAGTCGTTTTGTAGCCATCCGTCATGGTGTGGCAACAGCTTGACCCACAGTCACTCCATTCAGCGATAAGAGCCACCACTTACTTCAGGCCAGCCATCTTTACTTGCTGCATCACGTGTATTCATGTGACAGGCCAATCAAGAAAATGGAGTGCGTTAATGGAGATGGAGATGGTCACTCCCTCCCCACACGTGCATGTGTAGCCCCTCATCATCTCACTTCCTAACATATTGTTTTAGCGAACGTAACTGCTGTCACTGAGGGTGCGATGGATGGTGTCTTACAGTTAATGGGCTCTAAATCAAAGCAGCCCACGAGTAGCCAATCACAGAGCAGGGAGGCAGTCACCTAAGACCTCTGCTCAAGGTTACCATTATGGCAGCAGAGATTGAATTTTCTCTCGTACTTTCTTTGTCTTCGTGATATTTAATGCCTTTTGCTTTCTTCTCACTTATATTCCTCTGCCATATAAAATCTGTTTTTCTTTCTAAACTCCATCCGTTCATTATTTATAAAACGTATCTGTTAAGGTGGTTAGGGGGGATCTGTGGCCAGTCCCAGTTGGCATTGGACAAAGGCGGCCTGTCAAAATCAGAATAATCTTTTTTTGGCTGGAATCTCTCTGAAAAGATAAAATGTCTTTAAAACAAACATTAAGTTAAATTTAAAATTTAAACAGTATTATCTGCAGAGCAGCAGAATATCCGCTTAGCAGCAAAATAGCACAGAATATGATAGCAGCCATGTTGCATGTGCAATGTTCACATATGCATGTACTCACATACATACACGTATATATACATACATTCATATGCACATGCATGTACATAGATTTGTATATTTCATACACACATCTAGGCATATGTGTGTATATATGTATATGTATATACATATGTATTGATATACACACACTGGATACTACTACTTACTACTGCTTAAACTACTTCACTATCTCAGTCATTCACTGCAGCTGTCACATGACTTCTTTCTGGCTAGCTACAGTACTTTTTGTCTTGACTCTGTCATTGTCTCTAATGTTCTTCTTCCCTTTACCTGTGTGGCTATCTGTCCTTTCCTTAAGTTCCCATTTTCCTTCCAGCCGCTCTAAATGTCGGCTTTATTTTCTCTTTGTCTCAAAGCCAGTCAGTTTAATTAGCCTCTATTCATTTAGTGAAGGACACATGTACTTTCAGAGATGGTGGGGCGATTGTCTGCCCGCTTCACTTATCTGTGCAGCTTTTGAATAGCTGGAGGCAGTAGGTATTGATGAAACTGTGAAAGGAAGAAGGCCAAGGAAATGCGAATGCCACAGTTGTAGGTAGGTGCTCTTAGTTTGCACGGTGGTGGGCGGTGCTCTACCCAAGGAAATGCTAGCAGAGTGAATGCCAATGCAAATCTAGTGAAATTCAATTTCAAGTGCTCTTCGCAAAGGCATCTGGCATAGAACATATTCAGGGTGAATGTCTTGTTGTGCACCCACAGACACTGAATACAGTGAATGAATAATAAACTGATAATGTCAAGGACTACGTTTCGTGTCTTTCAAAAAGTGCCTACATTTCACCCGTACTATCAACAGGAACGAGGCCCTGAAGCACATAACACAGCCGGGTTTGTTTGGGACAACTTGGATTTGCATCGAATTGCGTTTGGTTGCATCACATTATCAAGATTATTTTGTTTACCCTGGCAGTGTTGTGCATCTTCTGTCTGATGGGTTGGCATCCAGTTAGACCCCAGGAATAGCTGTTGCTAAGGCAACAGCTAATATGGATCCAAATATGGAATCACGAGAGTGAGAAGGAAAAACAAAGGACAATCTAATAAATGATATTCTTAAAGCTGCACTAACTCAGTTTTAATTGCGAGGGACCAGAAGTGCTCCAAATCAGAGTCATATGAACACAGGCCTGACATACTGTTTGGTTATCAAGTTATTGTGCTGACATGTTAGCAAAAAGCCCATGTACTTACAGTGGAGCAGGGCAACATGGATGTTAACCCCCTTCCAGACGGCTGCCTCACAACATCTTCCCACCATGCCAGCCATCTAATTTGCTACAATTATGAAAAATAAAAGCTGAAAAGCAGTCACGCTGGCCATAGTCTGCTTATAGAAATAGCAACTCCAACCTCAACATATTTCCTTGACCATTGTAAAAAATTTCTATTTCTTAGAAACTGCTGCTGCAGCTTCCATGGCAACGGGAGATGACATGGGTGGGATAAATATGCCAGTTTTATCAACTGATTAGTTCGAGCAAAGCAGGTTATCACCTGGTATGAACAAAGTGTCTGAATGAGGCCAGCAAAACAGCAGTTCTTTCTAAATGTCCCCCTAGAATCAAAGTTTTAGGCATTCGATAATGTGCTTGCCCCAGAGAACTGCGGCGTTTCATCACCCTTTTACCTCTCTGGTGTTTAATGTTAGGCAGTTAGGGTTCACTCTCCTTGTCCAAGCTCGTTTGCTGGAAACGGCCGCCTGAAGTTTTATATGGGAATGGTAAGATTCATCCTTTTACAGTACGTGCTGGAAAAATAAGCACAACAGGAAGCTTAAAGTGGCTAAGTGGACATAAAGCTGAAGAGCTGATGCCACTAATGGCTCTTGTGCATACGTTTGGCAACCAATGTGCAATGTGGCTCTGCAAACCTACACAGGTATTATCAGTCTTTTATTATACCCGTAAAGGACTGTATATATGTCACACAGCCAGAGTGACTGTAAAATATTCCTCTTTATCCCCATTTAATCAGGCAGTCTCACTGACATCCAAAGATCTGAGAACAACACGAATTCAATAAAGACAAGATGAATGCACAATCCTGAAAACTGAGAAACAAAGAATAGAAATATTGAAATACAGTGAATAATAACACTTTAAAATTTTCCAGCAAAGTAATACTGATATAGTCTGAGGGGTGTTTCCTGCTCATTGCATTTAAATTATGCATAGTACCTGAAACCATTTGTGTCAATATTAGGTTGGACAACAGAGATATTGAGGTTTAAGCAGTTATTGGATTGTGTAAGGCAGATACCAAAATTAAATGACAGCAGGGGACTGAGGCATTTAGGAAGCTTTATAAATGAATGACATGAGAGACCCATTTCCTGATGACTGCAAAGGAAGGTCCAGCACACAGTGCGATACAGAGAGCAAAGAGAATGTATGGTGGTGTGATGAAAGAAAGGTCACTATGATACAGAGGCTTTTCAATATCTCCATTGCCAAGGACAGACATAAAAGTCACCCTTACAACAGTTTTACAGCTGGAAAGACAACCTTTAATTCTCTACAAATCTAGTTTGACTTTTAACTTTTGAATCAAGTGTTGCATATGAATATTTAATTATACTCTTTTGCTAAGCAGTGGGAGTACTATGGCTGCCATTTGAAATTTTAATGGCAGGAATGGTCAAAGTCACTGCTGGAGGCGGAGAAAACCATCTACTAGATTTCTACTGCATCCAGGACTATTGTGTTATTAATAGGAGACGGAAGAGTCTGGGCCTGGGCTGGGAGATGACACAAAAGCATCATTAGCAGACAAGCTGACATTGAAGTATTGATTGGCAAAAGTTCTAATACGCTGTATTACAAACCAGGTTATCAGTCAACCAAAGGTTTTCCTGTCAGGTTATGGCCATGTTTACATGAAAAAGGCTTGCTGAGTTATCAATTACAAGAAACATCATCAGATGTTATGTGTATCCATAGGTATATTTTTTCTAATAAAAGACATCAGAGGGTTTGGTTTATTTCTAGCTGTTACACATCTCCTCATGTTATTCTGAGCTACAGTGATCGAAGAAGAGCAAAAGCATCAACACTTTCGGGAATCCTGTGTGAAATCAAAGAAGAGATACAGTCGATATGTGAAAGTTCCAAACAGCAAAAACTGCTTGACAGAAGACAGAAATCTGATTGGTCAGCAATCAGTTGGGCTTTTGACAGGTGTTGATATGATCTGCTGAAGTTAACCTGCTTTGGAGGGTGTTAGGATGTTAGCACAAGTTACCATGGGGATATAGCCCTGTAAGAAGTGGACCGCCATTGTAGTAACCTTGAACACGTAGGGTTAAACCTGAAGTTACCTGTGAAACGCCCAAATCCTGCTTTGTAGCACAGGTACCTGAGCACAGTAGAGGGGAAAAACACAGCTAGACAGTATAACAGTGGCACTTCAGAGAGAGTGATATAAAAACAAGAGAAATAGATTTTAAATAGCTTTAAAGATAGCTTTAAAGTGAAAAAGTTATCCATTAGAATGAGACAGCCATATATTGAAATCTTCTGCTTTTCTCCACTTTTTAAAAGTGCATTTGAAGCCGGTCTTTCTGACTTCAGTCTCCCCTTGAAGGGAAGGTAGAGTTAAACAGGACTGAGATCTGGTCCAGTGAGCAGAGGTTTTAAGTTTGAGGCGAGAAGTGATATACTGTGGCAGCCTTTGCAGGAGATTGTGAATAGAAATGAAGGGATGCTTGTTTTTTTCCCAGAGACGAACATCAAACTTTCAGCCTTTTCCACAGAGATAAGAAAGTGTGTTTATAGCAAAGCACGCAGCATGAGAATAAAAGAAGTCCCCATGCTCAAGCTGCAATTTTTTTTTAACCCTAACCCTAACACAGAAAGAAGCTTCCATCAAGTATCAGAAACCATACATGAAAAGGCTGTTAGTGCACTAAATACTGTATATGTGCCCTTCACAAAGTCAGTACACACAAATCATATTGGATGGATACTCACACAGGTTCCTGATCACACGTCCTGTGTCCGGACTGTGTGGATATGTGCAGGCTGTGTCTTCACTACCCTGTTGCAGAATGATTAAAAACACACTTGGTTGTGCTCAAAGGCTTTTAAATAAACTCTCCTCCTGACATAATTCTCAACCTTCGCTATCTGTTCCTAGCATTCAACATTCAAAGTAAGTACAGAGATTAACTGAATGGCCAGTTGAAGTCTGGAGAAAAGCAGCTAAGCTCCACTATGTGGAGTGCTTTACTCTAAATAGATTGAAAATCGAGTGGTGTAGCCTTAAGTGCTTCAGTGCCCACCTCTCATGGACCTCCTGCATTTCAACCTCTGTCTTTCACTGATGAAGACAAATGGTCCTCTCCCTCTGGCTGCGCTGGAACCTCAAGGAACCTTCTGTAGCTGTATGAGGTGCTTCCTCTAACAGGGCAGATACCCCAAATAGGCCGCAGTATAATATTAGATATGTCACTATAACAGTGTTGGGAAAGTGCATTCTCCTTAATTTAGGTTGAACCTGTTCACCCAATGCCAATTATTTTTGCATCTAAACCTTAAATACAGTCCGTTGGGTCATAAAATTGAGTCGTTAGATAAAACAACAACAACAACAAAAAAAAGCTCCTGTGTGTCATTTTAGACGCCACAGGCAAACAACATAAACAATATCTTTCGGCTCAGCTGAAATCTGTCAAACAAAACTGGATAATTTTCTATTTCAGCAGAGATCAGCAGAGCAGTTACTGCATCCAGTATTTATGTTGTCTTATCCATAATTAGAAATTAATGAAAGCCAAAGTCAATTACGGCTCTGACATCTCTGAAGTGCTGCACCAACTTTATAGAACGAGACCAGATGACGAGACGGTGCAGTCAGGACATTTATTTGTATAATAAAAAGCTGAGATGATGCAACACTGATTATGTGCATGAACAAATGTGATAAATCACTTTAATATTTGCGAATACACTCAACAAGCATAAACAAATTATAGCTCTTTTGGCACATATAATTAACTTCAATTTTCCTGTCTGTTGCACCTTTTCTCTTTGTTCCTGAAATCCAGACTCTTCTGCCACTGCGTCTCTGCTCACACTCACTCTATGGAACTAGGAAGCACCATACAGTATTTCATGGGACAAACTTTCCTATTCAAAAGTTATTCAAGTTGAGTTATTCAAAAAAATACCCTCAGAAACAAATAACACAGATTTTAAGGAGGAAACTGATGCAGCCATTGAACTTCAATTGGCAACATTGGCCACGGAAATCAAATAGTAAATCAAAATTGATCATTTGGCTCGAACTTGAGGTCTGATGCTTGAGCTACCCATGCAGAAAATAGATGTAAAAAAATCACGATTATGTTTGATCAGCGCCACAAGAGGGTGTCAATAGTCTCTCAACAAATGTTTTTGTAATTTTTCTGTGAAGCCCTATTAATCTCAGGGACAAATTGAGCTTTTTAATGAGAGGGACTTAAATAAATCAGCAAAACTGTTAATTTACAGATTTATTTGCAGATAAGTTGATGCCACTTGACAAAAAACTGCGTGACAGCAACTCACATGTACAGTAACAATGCTTTGCCTCCCCCACCGCCCCCTCTCTCTCCCCCTCTCCCTCCTTCCTCCTCAGATATTGATGAGTGCGCTGAAGGGAAGCACTACTGCAGGGAGAACACCATGTGCGTTAACACCCCCGGCTCCTTCATGTGCATCTGCCATACTGGTTACATCAGGATCGATGACTATTCCTGCACAGGTGAGCTCTGGCTCTGCTCTGCCTTTTGAAAGCCTGGAGTCAAGTAGAGAAGGCTCTGTGAGCTTCGTCTTCCACAGCAGCCATTTTGTGGTCGAGTTTGATAACTGACTCCAAGTGGTCCAAATTAGACAACATTATTTATTGCAGTTGTTTGAGTGGAGAGCCCTATGGGATGGGGGGATATGTCTTCACTGTAGGCATCAACTGCCAGGGCTTTGTAAGAGAAGCATCTTATATAACAGCAACAAGTTATTGGCAGTTAGAAAGGATTTAATTTGTATCTTTAGTCATACGCTGGAGGATGATATTTGATTTCATGATGATAAATTCTACTGCCAGGAGACGTTCAGACTCCCAGAGATGGAGACAAGAGGCAGCCAGACATTCAGATATAAATATTGAGAGTTATCAGTGTCAGAGTTGAGTGTGAGACAGAATACGGAAGCAGTGTTGCAGAAAACTGTGGCATTAGAGGGAGACATATAGAGGGGTGTGATGAAGCATGATCCTCAAACCTTTACACCACTAAAACGTTTCCCCTGTTGTAAAAAGTGAGTCCTGACTTTTTTCTCAGAAATCTGACTTTCAACTCAAAGTCTACTAAAGTCTAAATTCAGAACTCACTTTTTTTTCCACAGCGGCCTTAGTCCTCTTCGGTACAGTCCCCTGTGTTTGTTTTTCATGTTTTTTTCCAGACAGCACTTGCACACAGTAAACATGCTTACCTTTGAGTTTTTCACCCTACAATTACTTGGTCTATTCATTTAATATGCATGGAGAGGAATGAGTTTGATTCACTGTCATTGGTTTTTCTCTGATTAGGAGCAACAAATTAAAATATAACACACACACACAAATCAATATCTGTCTTGTGAATCAGTTAAGCTAGCAGTTAGCTGTCCAATCAATTTTGGATTGGGGTTGCCTTATGTAGATGACGAAGCATATCTGCCTGCGTTTTGTTAAAGCACAAACTCCTAACTGCCCACATTTAATGAATAAACGTCCCTGAACTCTATTATATTGGTAGAAGACAAGTCAGTTGTTTGTTACGTGGCACATGTGAAACCTCAGAGCTGTTTTTTAAAGAGATTCCCATAGATCATGTGAAGACTTTTATCCTTTGAAAATGTCACTTTGAACAAAAAGAGGAACATAGATTAACTTACGGCCTCTTTGGAAGTGTCAGAATGTCTGTGGACTCTGCTTTTTTTTTTTGTGCGTGAGTGTGTATGTGTGTGTGTGATAAGGAGGAAGAAAGTGGCTGAGAACTTGAGAAACAGAGAGAATGTGAGTGGAGGCAGCAGATCCATTTGTTCCTGATCAAAGTTGAAACCAAAGTCAATTTCAAAAGCAAACCAAATCAATCTGAGAGAAAGAGATTGCGTGGGTGATTCACTCTCTTTCTTCTCTGTCTGTTTTTTAGGTGATTGTGGCTGTAGCCTTAGAGGTTCTTAACGGATTCTTCCACAATAGTTTGTCAGTAGATAAGACAAACATTCACATGCAGGAGAGAAATAGAGCTCTGCTATATCATCAGGACTGAGCAGACCACATGCAAACACACATGTTGTAAAAGCACCATTTATCTTGTATGGTAAAAAGACAAACATAGCTGTTTCTAACTAATCAGATAGCAGACTTTTAGAAACAGACAGCCATCCAACAAAATGTTGTTGTTTGATGTAAAACTGGATGGATGAACGCTGCTTCAGAGCCACCTTAACCTGGAAATGATGAAGCCATAGACTCAACATGAAACTGAACGCAGACACTGGAACTGCGAAGTGAAGAAAAACACACTTTCTATTGAATGGCCATCGGGGGGTAGCTGGTAGCAAAAAGTAGTCAGATTGTATTGAAGTCTATGTGAAATTGGTCCTTTTTCACTTCATTTATTACCTCAGTGAACATTTTCCAATGGGTTTATGGTCTTGAACATTGCTTCAAGTTTCAATACAACTTGATGGTTTCATTAAGAGGAAAATAGTCCACAAATCTTGAAATGTGCAGTGCAGAGGAGGTCAGAGTCACCCTTCACAGCCAAAGTGCAGACTTTAACACAGCATTTCACAATGACACAATGGGTGATGTCCCAGCAGGCTGTCACCAAGATGAAACCAACAGCTACAATCAACATCAATAGAGAATAACACGAGGAGTTTACAAGTCTGCAATCCACCAGCCCGGAGGAGCTGAGGCTGCTTAAAGTCAACCAGATAATAACATGTTAAACTTACTTACTGGAGCAGCCCTAATGTTTTAGTTCTTAGAATCAAAAGTAAATGTATGTTTCACAATCTGAATGTTGTGCTTAGGAATTTTATTACTTGAAGGAATCAGGTTCTACGTGATAAGATAAGTTAGGATATGATAAATCTTTGTCATACAATGTACAACAGTGCAGCGAAATCGGGGCACTGTCCCCCATCTGTGCAGAAAAAGAAAAAAAAAAAAGCCATTGATCACCACGAGCCCTATTAAAAGGCACCTGTGATCTAAAACTGATTTGTGCTCACTTTATTTATGTATCAGTCTTCAGACCTTTATCTGAATGTTTACAGTATGTTGGATTTCTTGGTTTACTCAGCCAAAGCTGGGCCCACCCTTGAAGCTCAACAGAAATACAAACTGATCAGATTTTTTTTCACACCGTCCAGGCTCAATCTATCTGTCTGAACAAAAATAAACGTTTGCACAGAAATTTTAAGCATTTCATTTCAAGCAGAAATCTCTCTGACAATCTGATTTATGTGTCAAAAGGAGAAACTAAAATCAATGTCAGGAGTAAGGATATTGCAGAGACACAGATGGACTGTTGTGAGCCCAACTGTGTGTCTATTTAAAATTCTCGCTCTCTGCCAAAAGCAGAACTATACGTACAGTAAAACATAAGTAAAAGCTGAGTCAGACTTTCTCCATAATAAAAAAAACTCTGCCCTTTGTCAAAAATAACACAATGTCACTCAGCAGTGATGAAGAACAGATCGTTCCTCACAAGTTGTTTGCAGTTTGTGAAACATGATGTTGAGTAGCTCCCTGTGTGCATCATCTCCGAAGAGGCAACAACGTGCTGCATTTCCTCCATGTCTGTAATTAAAAAAGCAATTTGCACCAATGCAAACTAACTCAGTGGCAGCGGAGTGAAGGAGCTGGCTGCTTGCTGCGCAGAACGCCAGATGATTGAGGCTCGCAGCCTTCCTGCAGTGCCATCGGAACTCAAATTAAAGCTGTCAGGCTCAACAATACATGGAGCACCTGCTGAAAACTCCCATTTCCTGCTCCAGCTGGGCCCCCCAGTGGAGTTTCTCTTTACATTTGTCAAAGGAAATCATGAAATAATGGCTCAAAGTTGAGATTTCATGATTTTATGACTTTCTCATAAACACGCTGCTGAAATGCATAACTTGATAGAATAGTGATGTTTGGTGTTTCAAGGAGTAACAAATGCAGATTCCTCTGTTTCTCTGGGTTCCTCTGATTTATGTAGAGAAAGAGATCTCACTACTTACACAGTCCTTTTCTATATTGTCTTTAGACTGCCACTGCAACTTATGTGATTTTAGTCAGTGTGTTTTCTCTAATCTTCTGAGCTGAGGGGCGAGTTTCATTGTTTTACTCATTTGTCTTTCTTTCACTGTGAGCTCATTCCCCAGATCCACAATGAAGATTAATACACAGAAAAAACCCAGTGGATTAAATTGTGTCACTATATTTTATGTGGCTTCTCATTAAAATGCCTCCAAGTCACTGTAGTGAAATACACAGCTATGTGTCTTGTTATAAAAGTCAATTTGTGTGATTAAACCAAGGCTTATGCAGAGGCTCAATGTAATGGCTCTTCCCCCTGCTCCAGTCAAATTACTGCCATAATCTCCCTGCAGAGTTACTGGACTATCAGCTCTGAGACAGTCACCATCACAAAGAACTCGGCACAGAACACAACAACAACTAAAGGCAGGTGGCACCTCCTACAGCAGGCGATCCGAGAAAGCGGAATTATTGCTAGATTACATGTTGATGATAAAAGTCAAAGTCTTAGTGTGAAAAATATAATAAGCACCCGAGTGCAAACAGGGTGTTTCTCCTTATACATGCTGACATTATGAGTTGGCTGTCGCCTTTGTAGTCCTGGAATTGGCAGTAATTGAGGATGCTCCCCAACCTACCAGCTGCAGGAATCTATTTCTTATTAATAGCAATTGAACATCTGCTTGTGTTTAAAAAGAGTCCATGGGGAGCGCTGAGTCTTCTAGGTTGCCCACAGAAGAAATATTACACCAGTGGAAGGAAACATTAAACAGCCACCCCCTTCCCCTCCCCTTCCCCACCCCCCTTCAGTACCCATTGACGTTCTACATTTGCATGATATACGAGTGTTTTTATCATCCTCAATGGCTTTCACCAATTAGCAAATTGCAAACTCAGCAGAAGCACTGTCCTGGTATTGATGACTGCCATATTTCCACATGTATTACTGTGTTGTATGTGAATCGGTCTGCCCGGTAAAGAGGATTAAGTTGACTGTAGTTCATTTCATGGCTCAGTGTTTATGTGAAGGATAGTGGATTAAAGGACTGATCTGCAGATTTAAGTCAGGGTAGAACAGCATGACGCTCTGGTTGTATGTCTACACAGCTTGTCTCAGGGTCAGCAAGCTCAAACAGAAGTCCATATTTTACATCGAGCCCACCCACAAAGATGGAGGTCTGCAGGTTCAGATCGCAGCTGGTGGTAGACTGGACCATGTGGACTTTGTGTACTTTTTTAAAGGAAATATATGCGGCCAAATGTCTCGACTCAACCCTGTCTCCCTGTCCAGCAGAGCCTTCGGCAAAAGAAATCCACAACTTTCTTTTGCCCCTTCCTTTGACGCAGATTTTTTTCCATGATCTTGACGGTCAAGATTCCTGCTCTTTTATTCCCTTCTACTCTTCCTCTGTTCGTCTTTTCCCCAAAGTGCCTGAGGTGCTCCTCGCTCTTTGAGATTAGCAGCTAATCCATGAAAGGTAGCGGATTGGTTGCGCTCTCCCTTTGAATGTTATTAAAGAAGGTTGTCCTGAGGTGTGTGTGTGTGTGTGTGTGCCAGATGTACATGTGCATGCCTGCGCCTGTGCTTGAGGTGCATGTGCTGGGTGTGTGTCCTGGTTCTAATCCTGTGATAACCAGACTTGGACCCCTGAGGCAGAGGAATGAAGGAGGGCTGGGCAGAGCAGGCAAAGCTGCGATGGACAGGGACCAGAGGTGGAGCATGGGGCTTCGTCAGCAACTGAGATCAGAAAAGATGACTTTCACTGTGACAGCTCAAAGGGTCTGATAACTTGAAGGAGTGAAGGCAACTTTTTCCTGTTTTTCCGGCCATATTATTGTAAGTCTGATGGAAAGTCTGAGGGGAAAACAACGAAACACTTTTCAAAGATTATTTTAAAAAAATTTGGAAAATCTAATATTATTTCTGTTGATTAAGAAAAAGACTGTTCTTAAATATGATAAGATATTAATCTGTACAAGTACAGCTTGTTTGTTACATAAATTGAATAAAGCCAAATTAGTTCACCACATGCGTTTAAATCTATTTAAAGTTCAAATCAGATTATAAAATATAATTAAACTAGTTGTGACATAATGCGCTCCTATTTAGCTTGCTTTTCAGTGTTTTTTTTTTTTTTATTATTATTCTTTCCTGAACAAGTCTAAAAACCAACAGGCAAAAGAGTGATTTATTTCCCCCTGACATTCATGTTATAAAAAAATCACGTCCTCTTAAAGGAAAGAAGTCAGACCTGCATGAGGCTGCTGTTTTTGAAGATGGGGGTCGAGCAAGAGGAGAAACAGACAACCAGAGACAGATAGAGAGAGAGAGAGATCCCAGTGACAGGCTGTACATAATTGATTGCTTATCTGTCTGCAGCCTGAGTAGCAGCAGTCAGCAAGGAAGCACCTCTCTTTTTCTCTCTCTCTCCCTCTTTCGCACACACTTGGTTATTTACTTGGTTATTAAATTTCGAGTTGCTTACACTCAGTGCAGGAGTGTAATCTGTCTTGATTCCTAAATAACCAAAATGACAAGTAGCCAATGCTGAACTCAGGGGTCTTAATCATAATACACACACACACACACGCAGGCACAGCACCTGGTGGCTTAGCTGTCTTGTCTGTTCAGACTGACGGCTGACTGTTTCCTGCTCTGTCAGATGTGATCTTTGGGGGGGGACTCTTTACGCCTCTCTCCTGTGTTTCTTCTACTGGTTTTATATGTCTATGAAAAGACTTTAATACTGCCCAACAGCAGGCATGTGTGTGTGTGATGCAGCAATAAGAACACAGCAGCAGGCACTCCTAAATGCCCTTCAACCTGTCTCTCACACACACATGTGCCTGAGTACATCGTACTCTCGATGGAGGAGCTCATCACAATGTCACTTTCAATTTGGATGAGCCCACGGTCTGTTCAGCAGATATAATGGATTGGATGATAGTAGGGAAATGGATGATACAACTCAGGTCTCTTGCAACAAGCATTCAGATTTCTCATCCTCTGAGTCTTCAGGTGCTGCCATTCAGTCCTCACATCTCACTGTCTTTCTCAACTGCAGTCATTTAAAAAGCTCATGGGAAAAGTACAGATGAGGTAATATGCAAAAATATTCTGTCTCTGGTTTTGAGGGAGACTCCGGAGAGCTGCTTAGCATCTCAACAGCGGAGAGAAATAAATGTATTTCTATTCCCCACCAGGAGCAGTGTGGCCCAGAAATTCACAAAAAATGTGATAGAAAGTCCAAACTGTTGCCCTCAGAGTCACACAAAAATCTTTATCACTGTTTTGAACCTAGATTAAGCTGTCCCAAAAAGTTTTCCCTACACTTTAAATATATGACAATATAAAGTAATTAGGAAACAAAAAAAGTTGCCTGGCTAAATTTTTCTTAAAATACTGCAGTTGCAGGAAGATCAGTCTGGCCATAAGTAACTTGCAACATTTATGGATGCAGATCTTTCACACAGAGAGATTAACATTTCAGAAAGTTCAAACTAGTCCAAAAGGTTTTTCACTCTGCAGCTCTTGTTGTGCCCAGCAAGCAAGCGCTTATTAGAAAGCAATACTATTTATGTGGTTCGCTAAAGTAACCGAGGAAGAGTTTCAGACTATAAACACAGGTAACACACACCTTCACGAGAGCTAAAAAATAATGCTATTTTCGGTGAGTAAAGTGAGATGCAGTGGCCCCCAGACAGATCTGAGCTTATAGCATCCAGAGAATAAAATATGAAGTAGCGACACAGGATGTGATTTCAATATGAAGATGAGGAAACTTCTCTGCAACTCCAAATTGGCTAATGATGCATAAAATTTCTCATCAGGTTAAATTATATTTATATTTTATATCTTTATGTTTATTACAGGAGTTAGCTCATTGTATGATAAATAAACAGTTTAAAATAGATTTTTATTTAGCTATAATTGTAGTAGCTGCAATCTAATATACATTATTTGTCCTGCAACGTTTCAGTAATTAAATAAAGACAATAATAATACCTAGAGGGGTTTGTAGTTCATAGGAGCTGATATAGTAACTTATCAGTGACATCAATTATATTTCTATAGGTATGCCACAAACATAATATTTTCAATTTTCCTTATAGTGACAGTTTCTCTGTTCCTAATTGTGGATTTTACTGTATGTGTGAAAAATCTATCTCACTTTTCGTCTAATTATATATAATGGCGCTGTGGTATTTCTGATTTCTTTCTTTATTTTAAAAGTAAACATTCTTTCAGCGTTTGTTACTTGCACTGCTTGATTTGTGTAGTGCCGTGTCCTCCAGCCTTTCATGGCATTGCATTGTGCCGCTTCAGTCTAAGTTTCCCATTCTGGGGTGTCTCCACACAGAGGGGAAGAGGTTTGTTTGCCAGTTGGACACGGTGCGTCATCAGGGGCTGCAGCCATTAGTCAGGCTTGTCGTGATTCATAACACACCGTATCACTAACTCCAAAGTGCCAGCAATGAGAGTTTGGGAGTCCATGTTCTAAAGAAACATTTTGTTCATGTTTGTATGAAAACGTGCAGCGGAAATTAGTGAAATGTGCCATTTTACAACATTCAAACTAAAGGCCAGTGTTTCATAATTGCAATGTTCCTTCAGTACTGTAAAAATACAAATGAAAAATCATTTCCAGTTGATATGAAGCTGCCCTCGCCCTCATTTTATGCCAACCAAATTAGAGCAGTGTCATGATAGGCGATTACAAAATGTCACTTATGTCATATGACTTGATTCCCTGGAGCTTAACTACCAACTATCTGAGTGTGGAATCTTATTTCAGCAGTGTACAGTAAACCAGGTTACCGGCTGGCAGCCATCGTGTTTTATAATTAAAAGAAAAATAAGCATTCAGTCTCCAGTCGTGTCAGTTTCTTGATAACTGTAGTGATTTGCAAATGTGAGGATGCTGTGTGAAATGTTGCTGCCGCTTATTTTATTTATTTATTTTTTTACAATCTCGCAGAAAGACGTTAAATTCAAATGAATATAGGACCAAAGAGCTGGTCTGAGCAACTTCAGTTTTGTTGCTGCGTGTGCAGATTTTGACAGTAGTAGCTCTTCAGCTCCATTCAGTTGTGGTGTGCCCCAGGGTTTAGTCCTCTGTCCTGATCCCCTTCTTCCTGCTTGGTTCCTGAGTTGGTAGATTAAGTGTATTTCTCGTATTGTCTGGTTTTTGCAGATGATACTCAGCTAAATTCAAACATGAACGGCTATCAAGGCCTCAATGCCAGATAACTCTTTCCAGCTTGACGTGTAAACACTGTGCACAGGTGGTGAGATCAATGAGAACAATGAGGTCAGTCAGAGCTTCTGGGCAAATGTTTCCCTCACACTAATCCAAAACGGTCCCACTCTCTGGGACCGTTTTGCTTTAGCCAGTCTATGGAAGGAACTTTTATAATGTTTTGTAATATGTTTGCCTTGTTTTACCCTGCAATATTCCCGTTTTAAATCCAGTTTTCTCCTCTGTTGTTATTGTAGAGCAGTTTGCCACTCTTGTCTCGAAATGCCCGTTATAAATAAATGTACCATCTCATCCTCAGAGCATGATGAGTGTCTCAGTGGGCTCCACAACTGCGACGAAAATGCCCTGTGCTTCAACATGGTTGGCGGACATAGCTGCTCCTGTAAGCCCGGCTACACTGGCAATGGAACAGTGTGCAAAGGTAAGTGACGACGTGACAGCGCTGCTGTTTATTCAAAGGGCTCAGTGCACAGGGACTCAAGACACCAGATGTACCGGAGCAGTGGTGAAACACTTGTCGGACATAAACCTACAATACATTCTGTTAGAAACAAAGACCTTTGTTTCCTGTGTCAAGTTCTACAAATAAAATCTGACAAAAATTAAGGTTCCTTTCCCCAAAAGACGTTCCTTTTGTACAAAACATGAACAAACCACCCTCTCTTATAGATGGGGAGAAGTTTGCATTGAGCATCGGCTTGCAATCTGTTTTGAAAAATTAAACACATATATATATATTTTATGTATATCTCCCAAATAGAGAATAGATCATGAATGCAAGCATGAAAATTTTTCTCGCAGGCAAGTTCACAGATAGTCTTCTTTTCTTTTTCATATTTACATTTTTACCGTTGGCCCGTGGCATCAGGTGTCATCCAAAATCATTTCTCAACAAATGACTGTATTTGACTTGAATTTCTTTTTGATTTGCCCTGAAGCATGTATCATGTGGTGTGGTTTCGTTTATTGTTGCCTGTTCTTGGTGGTGTACAAATTGATACATTTGTTGAAGCATACGTGCATGGCAGTGACTAATGAATTAATAGCTTAATGTTTAAATTAAATGCAATTTTTGGCTTTAGCAATTCTTCTCTTGGGTTGGCTTTCTACTTGTAATTAATCCCTTGATTAGAAATCTATTTGAAGGGGGATGGCACTGGTTGTATGCATAAAGATAAGTTTACTTATTACAGGGACTACAACAAATCCTGGAAGCAGTTTTACAATGTCTCCTGTGGCTCTGGAGGAGCTTTCTAAAATTAAATCAACTAGGGTTGAGCTCAGTAATATTTCCATTATCAATTCATCTTCTAATTCTTAAAATAGCTCAAAATCCCCATGATAATTTCATAAAGCTTAACATGATGTCACCAAATTTCGTTTTTTCCCTAATCACTGGGCTAAAACCTGAAATTAATCACTTTTTAATCGAAGATAAAGAAAAATTTCAATTGTAAACAAATATGCCCTTAAATTATTTATTGAGCACCAAAATTGCTGCTAATTACTGTCCTGTCAGCTGATTAATGATTTCAGAATCATAAATAGTTTTATTGCCAACTATGTGTAAACTATGTGGCTCAGGTGTTTCTATCTTGGCCAAAGAGAAGACAGAAGAAATAAAAAATAAAAAGGGAAATACATATATAATTTATATATAAATTGAAATGAGAAATATTCGTTAACTGGCTAGCCAGCTGTAAAGTCAAATTAGTCGACTTAAATTAGTCAGTAAAAGTCGGGTATCTTTTTTTTTTTTTTTCACTTACATTTTTACTCTTTTAAATCTGACGCCATCATTGCGGACACGCTTCTTTAACAAAATGTATACCAGTGTGCGATTCTCCATTTAGTGGGCTGTCATTTTGTTTTTTCACAATACTTGGCCTCTGCTCAATTACATTTATTTCCATTTCATTCTGTCAACGTCAGTGGCGTCTGTGTGTTTCGGGGACACATTAACTAACAGTCTGCCTATGGATAATGAACATTTTTGAATTAACCTTGGTGAGGTACATTAATCACGCATAATAATTTTGTGTGAGCCTGTAATGAATCACATCACAAAATTAGCTCTTATTCTGTATGCAAATACATATGCTGCTGCTGGTCTAATTACATAGTTAATGTTCATTAATCTTAGTGAGAAATGGCTCTTCTCTTCTGGTCTCCCTCTAGCTATGTGTGACGGATTGTGCCAGAATGGGGGGACCTGCGTCTCACCTAACAACTGTGTTTGCCAGCAGGGATTTACTGGGAAGAGATGTGAGACAGGTAAGAGTTAATTTTAGTTCCCCTCCTACGTTTCTCTCCTCAGAAATAGCTCAAGGAGCACTTTGGACTGAATGTTTAAGAAGGGGACGAGAAGCAGGCAGAAGGGTTGAGGTCTAGCGAGGGGGTGTTTTATGTTCGTCAGATTCAACAGGATGCAAGGGAAAGAGGGGGAGAGATCATAGTTGTCTTTAGTTATCTTGACTGGTGTTTTAAAAAGGCAGTGCTTATTCTTACTCTGCAGGGAGGTATTTGCCCTGACCTCAACAAAACAGCTGATCACTGAGATGCTTTCGTTGCTCACACTGCAATATTTGGTGTGTGTCCGTGAGTGTGTGAGACTGCGTAGTCCTTAGCTTTGTGGTGAATAATGAGTTTGTACCTCTTCCAATGGCCCGATGGAGGACTTGAACTGCAGTTGCAGCAGAATGGGAATTACACCGTACCACAGCCCAAATTAATCAGCGTGCCATTGCTGCTCATAGGCTCCGTGCCATATCCGAATTATGACTGTGCAAACTCTTGATGCACAACATCCGATATGGCATGGGAGCTTATCCAACGATTAAACCGGCTTGTGTTTATAGCAAAGACTGTATTACTGCTTACACTCATGCATGGAAATATATCAAACACAACATTATGATAAGACTCAGTGTGTTTACCCCTACAGTGCTGATGATTTAAGGTATCCAAGAGAGCCTATATTGCTAATCTAATCTATTACAACAACACATTCCCTATAACCCCTTTCAACCCTCCGCAGTGTGTCCTTCAGGAGACGAGCGGCCAAGCTAATAGAAAGTCAAGTCATCACAGTTCTCTCAGTATGTGTGCTTGTGTTTGAGTGAAGCGAACTGAGCCCTCTCTGCTGCTGCTGTATTGATTGCACATAAAGGGTCTTTTTTTTTTTTTTTTTTTTTTACAAGGCGTCCTTTTTACTGCCTGTCTTAAAGTAAATGAATTTCCTCATGGCACTGCTCTGAGATGCTGAAGGAAAAGAGAAAGATTGTGTGTGTATGTGAGGAAGAGAGCAAGAGAGAGAGCTACAGACACGCGTTAACACACCTAAACCGTAATGACATCTCCTCCTCCCCATTTTGCAGGAGAAAGGGTTCTGAGGACCTTGTCCTTTATTGATGCCACGTTCGAGGCAATCACACATTTCATTACCCTCTGTAGTGTTTTAGATCCTTACCTTCTTCTTGCTGTCTCCCGATCTCACAATACTTTCTTTTGTGGATGTTCCCTCGCGTAAAAACCAGTTTTAGTCCAGGATATTACTATCATCACCCAGTGCCTCAAAAGCAAAGATCAAACACAAATACATTTGTTTTGTTCACATATTGGGGTTTTTCCCCCAAGACATTATGCTTACATTTGAGGGAGATGGTTGATATCAAAGCTCACTCAAAAAAATCCATATAAAAAAAAAGCACGTGTGTAGGAACTAGTGGCATCTATTGGTGAGGTAGCAGATTGCAAAAACGCTCCCTCTGTTTACAAGTGTGCAGCACACAGTCAGGCATTGCTCAGATTTTAACATCGCTGCTACTTTGAATGATATGACTTTTATTCTACTCTATAGTCTGCTCTGTTCTTAAAAGGTTCTCTTATTGGTGTCTTTTATTATTATGTAAGCAAAAAAAAAAAAAAAAAATGAAGAACAGGACGAACATTGTTTCATGCACTTTCATGCACATTGTTATAGGCTGATTTAGTAACGATATTAATGTAAGATATGTGATTTACTTCAAGGCTTTTTATTTGACAGTATTTTTACTGCACAGTAGTTTACCAGCAGCCCCCATATCCCTAAACCAAGCCCGAGTGACCCGAAACTGAAACTCCATTTCTTTATGCCCGTACGATGCTGCAGTTCAGATTTAGTTTGAGAACACACCCATAACAACCAGTTGGGAAATGTTTACTTTTCATCAGTGGCCTATGTTTAGTGTAGTTCAGTTAAGACCACATATGCGCATGTGTGTGAGTGTCTGTGTGTAGCAAGTGTATGCGAGTCTTGTGTCTACGTGTGCATGTTTGCTCCAGAGTGTGACATACACAAGTCACACTACAATGAATGAACTTGCTCAAAAGCTGCAGCTCTCTCTTTCTGTATGTGATGGACGTTCACTACATGTTTTCCGAGGTCAGTATAGATCTGTCCTCAAAGAGCAGGGTCAGTATGTGCGCGCACGTGTGTGTGTGTAGACTGTGTGAGGGCTACAGCCCAGTGCAACACACACACACACACTCATACGTGCACGCACACATAGATAAGCTCAGAGAGTCAGATCTCTTATGCTTTGGGAAGAGTGAAAACACATCATAGACGAATTTCTTAATCAGAAAGGGAGTGTGAGAGTGATAAAATTTGTTAAAAAAAAATTCTTAATTTCTACAGTAGTGATAACACCAGAGTTTATAGGTTTTTATCAAGATGTAAAAAACTCAAAACAAAAAGAAACAACTATTCTGACTTTCATGTAATTATAAACTAATGAGAATATAATAAATAAAAAATTTGATTTCTGTGAACAGCTGCCTGTAAAGGCTTTTAAAAGCTTTAGTTATATTGGGGCCAGGATTAAAACGTGAGTATGAGTGACACAGAGTTTGAAAAGTGAATTTAGTACAAGCCTCAATTGCACACATAAGGATGTTCACAGCCGCACGCAGACTCTCATTCACCTGATCTCAAAACTAACATATAACCACAAATAACAACTTCATCTGATAAAGAGAGACAGATTTACTTCAATCTGCATATAATCTATAAATCGGTGAATGTATCCCAAGAATGTTTCTCCTTGCTTTTATTTGTCCAGACGTTTCTTTGTTTGAGGTTTTTGCTTTCAGCACAATTTAATGGAGCTTATTCAAAAGTATGAAAGCTTTTATATGTTGTCTCTTCATAACTGGCTCAAACACAGAGGATACAGTTATTTATTGATAAGGTGTAGCAGTGCTAATAGACGGATTTTTAAAAGATCTGCTCGATTTTCCCCCGATTCATTTGTCTGTAAAATGTCTCCCAGCTGTAATTGCATTTTTAACAGACATATGAGAGCGGCTTCAAAAAGGAATTTAACCACAGTATTCATTCAAGTGTTACCATTGTTGTGAGGACCAAAAAAGGAAATGTGATCTATCTCCATTTTAGTGGGATGGAGGCAAATGAACTGAAACTATTTACATGGGTAGGAAACCTGTTTTGTTATATTTTGGATCAAGTGAAACTTTAAGATGTGACTGACAACCAGTAGCATATATACAGAGCACAATAGTCTGGGATCCATCTGCTTTTTTAAGCCCTCTCCATTCTTTGTTCAGTCTGATTAGAATCCGAGGGACGCAAACCATGAGCAGGCGCTCGCATCCACGACAACAAACCTTGCACGCTATTCATGCCTCAGGCGACACGATGCTTGTCACCGCAACTCCTTCCTCCTACAATCCCTCCCAATCTGATCCTAGTCAGCTCTGTGACAGCAAGCATCCTCTTGTTTTTTTTTTTTTTTTTGCGTCCTTGTGGTTTTTTTCCAGAACGACTGTCAGGGTTCCTTGCTACGGGGCTAAGGCCTCTGGCTGTTTAGAGACTTCAGTAACCATTCAGTCCCTTCTTACTGTTTCCTTAGTGGGAGAGGAGCTCCTATCTCCTGAAGAAGCTCACAAAGATGTAAGGAGGTTAATGTTCTGTTGGATATGGTGCTCTGGCATGGAGGAGTTCGGGGACAATGGTTTGTGGAGAAAAGATGGAGATGTATTGGGTGACTGACAGATCCAAGATTCAAAGAGAGAGGAAAGAGCGATAAAGACTGGGAAGGACGGGGTGAGGGGAGGTGAAGTGGAAAGGAAGATACAGAGATGTTGGGAACAACTGACAGATGCAGCGATGGAATGGGAAATGGAAGGTGAGAGTGACGAGTGGTTACAGGGTTGGGGTTGGCGAGTTTTTTCTGCATTTGGATGCGGAATGAGGTTGGTGGAGTCGCTGCTGCAGAGGGAGGAGAAACAGAGCTGGCTGGATGAACATGGAAAAGCTTTCACTAAGTCTGGGCTCTCCACCCCCAGAACCCTGTGAGCTTTTAGAGGCCCCCCCGGGGACTCCACCACTTCTGCTGCTGCAGCGGCAGACTGACGGCCTGTCATAAGACACCAAACAGGAGCTCTTCAAGGCAGTGTGAATACAGTACACACACACACACACACACTGACAAACACATTGGCGTAAGGGAAAATGTGGATTTTCAGCCTGACTCCAAGTTTCAAGTAGTTGTTTTGCAGGGTGTCGCGGCATACCTGCATATTATATTTTGTGTACATTTGCCTCTGACCATCTGTAATTGGACAAGCATGTGGCTGTGTGTTAATGTGATGTGCACTCTTGTGCATCTGTGACTGTTTGTTTTATGATCTTTTTGTGGCTGCGTGTGCGCTTGCTTACTTGTCATTACCATTCAGGGGGAATGGATGGGGAGGGACAGGGGACATGCAGCGCTGACAGACAGACACCAGCTAGAAGAGAACTCTGACACATCATGAATTATGCAGGATACAGCTGCGGCAGGGCGCATACACTTCAGTCATGGGTATAAATGTACGTAGGGCCAGCCGTGTAAGTGTGCCCTGAACATGCAGCACAGTCAGTGTCGTAGCCCCAGGCGCACACTATTCTGTAAATGGCCCAGGTGAAAGATGAGCAACTGTTGGAATATTACGTTTATTATCCAGTTTCTCACTCACGGAAACTGAGAGGAAAAATGTGCATACATAGCCTTGAGGATGTTTCACAACTGAAACTAAAGTCCTGTTGAAGCATCTGATGTTTTGACGTGCAGCGCTTAAATACCGGACAGAGGAGGTCTGATGCAGAAATTGAGCTCACTTTAAAGAACAGGGAGGTCACTATCATGTGATTGATCACCGTACTGTAGCTGATTTCTGATGTGGTAAAACTGACACATGGTACATCGTGTCCTGTTGAGGTCCATGAAACATAACTCAGCTACAGCACTTTTTGGCTCTGACTCCATTTAGCTTTACTCTTCGTTCATTTTATGTTGCAGAGTATTTGATTTCTCATCACATCTGTGAAATGCAGAGAAACACAACCTGACCCTCAGACCAAAGTGAATCCTGGATTCCAATTCAAATTGATCTGAATTGCGTTTAAGGCTGTTTCCTATAGACATCGGATACATTTTTACAAGTGCCTGTAAAAGCATGACTTAAGGACAAACACACTTTACCTTTGACTACCTTTCAGAGATGCCTATTCCAATACCTGACTTAGTGTATCAGCCAATACCATTGACCAATCTGATCTCATTACATTAAGAAACATTATAGCAGCCATATACATGTAATCCTGTTTGGATCTGATATGATTGCTATTATTGACATATGACTTGGCTCTGACTACACTCTTTCATTTAAACACTGCACATGCTCTATCTCATAGATTTGTTTGTTTTTGTTTTTTTTTTCATTATTTAATGTGAATGTGAATGCCAGTCACAAAAAATAAATAATGCCTGACTAAATAAAACTGTCCTAACTGCCACCATTTCACTTAGATCCTTGCATGCTTTTCACGACTTTCCACAGAAATCTGCTGACATTTTGCTAACAGCTAACGTTGCACTGCCTACCAGAAATCAATTTTTCTAAGTTGCTCTAAATCAGATGTTGCCAGTGGCTGCACAACGCAACTTCCTCTATCAGCAAATAAAAAGAGATTTCTAAGATGTGAAAGTGTAAAGTTTTATCGTTATTTACACGTTATCAAATTGATAACAAGACTCACACACTTTCCAGTGGTAATAATGGCCTTGGTATTTGTATCTAAACGTTCCCGTCTTCACTTCGACAATAACAGACACTAAAGATTCATTTAACACAAACCAAAAGGAGAAACAAGGAGAAAAGGAGCAATAAAAGATACATGAGACAACAATCATTCAGTAAATAATATAAAAATTGCAAGTTTAATGTTGGCAGTCAGCTCCAAGCATTTTATATGAGAAATGTTATTTACTACAAATGTTATGGTTAATTAAAAAATGAGGGGATGAAAGGAATCGTTTTAAAAAAGAAAAACAAACTAGGTTATTTCTGTAAAATGGGATTAATACCATACTGAAAAAATTGTTTAGGCATATGTGAGCTAAAAAGCCCTTTATTTCAAGATTGTGCTGAAACATAAGGAGAGAATCATAGCAGTTATAATATGTGAAGTTAAAGCCCCAATCCAGCAGCTTTCAATATGCCTCTATCCATCAACGTCCAGTCCTAATTGTTAAGGTTAAATTTGATTTCTCTGGACAACTTTGCATAGCTGATGAGTAAGAGAAGGGCAGTGGAAATTAACAGATGAGGTCACGCACGCCTCACACCCATTTAATGCAAATCAATGTTTTTATGCATATTGACCTGAAGAGGAGGTTCAAGGGATTCATCTTACCCACAGTATTTACCATTTAAACTGTCGTAGCCTATAGGACTGCATACTATTTTATTGTTCTTACTTAAAATGCTTCTCCTACTGTTGTGTGTAATATCAGAGTAGTCCTGATAAAATGCTGCCTCATTTAGTAAAATAAACAAATACGTACATTTGAATTAACAACGCTGACAAAAGCTTACTGATGATTCCTTTTGTAAATATCCAAGAAGATTCATAACAAGGGTATTATGCTTCTCTTAACTCTGAGAAGCTTTGAGGAAACGCAGCCTGGGACAGTAAAGATTTTTTTACCAGCGTAAAATAATTGGACATAGCCTCTGTGAACAGACTCTTCAACGTTGGGTCTCAGATGAATGTTTATTGACTGAATGGCCAAACTGATCTTTTGAGATGAATGGGGATGTAGCCTTTGTATTTTAGCCTTTATTTCCAGCTCATTATCTTCTCCTTTCAAGCCTCTATAAGCTTATTAGGATGCCTGGGCACTAGTTACAATCTTCTGTCACTATGCTGTCAGTTCTGTAACTAATGGCCATCACTGCTGTCCTTGGCTGGCTTCTTGCTAGCTTCTCAAAGGCTGCCGTGGGCTGCTGGAGGGTGAGGTGCATTTGATCATATGTTGTGGATGGACACCTCACCCTTTCATCTTTTATTTCATCTGCAGGGTTAAGTCCTGTCCAGCCCTTTTAATCAGCAGGCCAAGAACCAAACTGAGGATAGTTTAGTATCAACGATGTTCTTTAAGGACAAGGAGAATGAGATAAAAGATTTTTATGTTTGGTTTTAATGATGCAATTCAGATTTGTGACTCCTACACACTCCTGGAGGGTTATGTTCAAGAGCGCCATCAGGGAGTCCTTGTGCATTACACCTACACAGCAAATTGATGTTTTATCAGTAGGCAAAAGTCTCGTTTTTTCAAGTGATAATCATTTACCGGCACACTTCGTCTTCTGAATTGATACTCTCATAAAGAGATGTGATCTAAAGAGGAGAATTTTATGTTTATGTGAGTGAAGTTATGCCTTCAACTCTTCTTAGTTTTTTTACTGGAAGGAAGAAAAGTACATACAGCTTATGGAAAAGCGAGTTCAGAAATAAAGAAATTATGGGTTTTTTAAATATTTGGTAGACGCAGATGAAAAGAAATAAAAGGATGGAAAGTAGGAAACTAAAAGGTGATGATTTATAAACCAGTGTAAAAATGAACAGGGAAAAACTGAAAATGAAGAAGAGGAGGAGGATTGGAGGACACAAGTGGATGGCCTGGGAGTTCACAAGGAAACTTTGAAGGCAACGAGAGGAGGAGTTTTAAGCCCTGAGGTCACGCTGGCATATTGACTAGGACAGAAAGCAGAAGAATATTTGTTGCCGTCAGACCTTATTTACATTGATGTCAGGCTCCAGGAAAATTGGCAGTTTTAGACAGAATGACACACTAGTCAGAAAAAAACTCACAAGACAGAAAAACAGACAAAACCACCGATAGACCAATAAACAGATAGACAGAGTCACACAGGCCAGAAGATGGATGGCAATTAGAGAAATGTTAACAGATCCAAAAGGTGCCGTAAAGACAGGCTTGTCCAGGTTAAACTGGGGCCACTAGTATTTCTTACTTTGCACTTCTGTCATTTTAGACTGTGACTTTTATAATAGTTGGCAAGGAAAGAAAAAAAAAAAAAAAACATCCCAACCTCCGCACAGTTGAAATCTCCCCAGGGCGCCTCCCACCGACACTCAGGCACAGGTAGTGAATATTTAAAACCATATTAATTTTTTCACCTCTTGACAGCTCCCATGATGCATCAGTACAGCGCTCCCACTCTCCCTGCTTTGCTCCATGAGTTACCCACAAGGCCTGGAGGGCTGTGACTGTTTAAGCTCAAGCGGCTTGTTTAAGCACAATGATTATGTATTCATTATTTATTTAGAGACGGCCTTACAAAGCACTCACTCCATCACCCATAATTAGTGTGTCTTAATTAGGCCCTGCTAATGGCTGGAGCTCAACTTGCTGCTTCAACTCAAATGACACATCTCCCAGGGATGGCTCTCTGCTGGTCAGCTATATCGCTTTAGACACCAGCAGAAATTAAACTGCGTATTTCTCCTCTGCTGCAGCACAAGTCACAGCACATGTCCTCTGCCGTATGTGGGGGAAACTTCAGGTGAGAAATGGTGGTTTCACGATGGGACCATCTACTCTAACTGTATTACACACAACATCAAAAAAAAAAAAAAAAGTGACATGAACTGTCGGGCTAATGTCTCGGATACATAACTTGAATCACAACCTCGGCTTGGTGAATGAGCAGCCATTACCAACAATCAAAAATAGCTTATTAGCTTCTCAGTGGTAGCACATTAAAGACAATATAAAATTAACAGCAATCTTCAATTGAAGTCCAACGTTGGGCAGTACCAGCATCCGTGTTTCTGGTGATTGCAATTTCAGATATTACTCTGTTTTTAACACTGTTTTGGTTTCTTGCACCCCATCAGAAATACATCTCAGCTTTGCTGCATCTGCTCTGGCTGGAAAAGAGGTTGATAAGAGGGATAGTTAATCAAATCAGTAAAATTGTCTGCTGGAAAAGCAAGAAGCTGCTGATGGACGATGACTTATTTTGTGGAGCTGTGAAAAAACTGTGATTTCCTGTAGGTTTGTCCAACTGAGCAACTTCTCTCACATCATCTGTCATAATCGCTAAAAAAATCTATATATAGTGACCAGCACAGCTTCAAATGCAAAGGCATTTGAAGAAAAATGTATGTTGGTGTCAGGACTGGAGCCAAAGATAAGTGCCTTAAAGTGCATCCTTGTAATAATAAATGAGTTTATAATGAAATCTATGGGAAAATGACCCTACCTCTTGGTTGATTTATCAGCTCAGCTCTTCCTAATGACTTTATGACATTATCGTCATTTGGCTCAGCTCTTCTTCAGTATATTTTTTTAAATTACGGTTCCATTTAGAGGAACATTGAGCATAACAAAGGATAAGCAAAAAGCCGCGACAACGGTGTGATTGACGGATTGTACCACACAAGGTGACCTGATGGGAGAAAGCGCAGAGCAGGTTAGGGTTAGGGACAGAGCAGGTCACACCCCTCTCCTCCCCAGCTCCACCTTCTTCAAAATATGGTTTCGAAAAGACCAACATGCCAGCAGCTAGTTTATAAACTCAAGGCTTCAAAATGGCAGCTCACAGACCAATGGGTGGCATCACGGTGAGCTGACACCTGCTGCACAACACAACTCTTGCAACATTTAAGCTACAGGGTAGCAGATACCAGCACGAGACTGATTGTATTGCATTCTGGTCCCTCGTGGCCATCTGTCCTCTCACTCTGAAGCCAGAGCCACATTCTCAGGCTTTTTCACTTACTACAAAATCATTCACTGAAATTCACTTCTATAGGTGTTTTGATCATAAGGTAGCGAAGACAGACCTCTGTTTCACTTGTGCCCTGAGGGGAAGATGGATTTTATATAGGGAAATGATGCAAAGTGATTGCATTTTGTATGCATTCGCAGCAACCGATTGTTCACAAGGCTTGTTTCCAATTTTCCATGATTACTCATCCACTCTCTCACTCAAGTGCTCACAGTTATGGATTTGCGTTTCAGTGTCTGATTCACCGTCAGGAACCCAGGATGTAACTCGATTTGCCTCGGGTTCCATGATGATTGATTGATTTTCGGAGTTAGCTCTTTTTCTTAATGAAGACTGAGGACCTCTGACAATCGCTCAATTACATTTCACTGTCCATAAAAGATCAGGCATCCTACAATTCATTTCTTGCCTTATCGTGTGTAGTGTGCATAGCAATAGAAGCTCAGTATACACATCAACCCAAAGTTTGTGTAGTTATTTCTGAGACGTCATTGTAAATGTGATCTGACATGGCACATTCAGTTCGTTTTAAGATTCACTTATACAGTTCAGCATCTGACTTGTGAGCGGGAGGAGGAATGGTTCAGTTGGGATCCAGAGATGTTTCTGAATAATTTCTCCCACAGCCTACTGGGATTACCAGGTCGATCTCTGTGGAAATGGAAACTGGTCTGAAGGAGATAAATGTGTGAATGTACATGTGGCAGCAACGGTTAATTCTGCACTGCCCGATGCAACGCTGCAGAACTGTATCCCAGCCCCTGGGGCTATCTGTCAGTCAAAGGAGAGAATAGGAATGGGAAAGGATGTGAAGGAAGGAGGGAAGGGAAGAGAGGAGGAACGGGTCAGAGGCTGCAGCAATGTGAAGAGGAAGGAGAAAGCAAGAACAATGAATAGGAGGGCTGAAATCAGAGGAGACTAAACTCTAAATTCAGCCTTTTTTTTTTTTTTAGCTAGAAGGAGAGCAAGGAGCAGGGCAACTCTCTTTTTGCCTCAGCTTTGAGGTACAGATAGACAGGTGAAGTGAATGAGGAATACACGTAAAGGTGAAGACAGAGGATCAAGGAAAGAGGGGAGGGAGAGTTCATGGCAGAGTGCTGTAATAAGCCAGAGAGGTTGCGGAGGAAAGACTGTCTGCTTGCTCTTTACTTTGTCGCCTTAGTAGAAGTCTTGTTTCCAGGCTGCCCCTCAGGGTGTGAGCACATTGTCCATCTCTCTGTCTCTCTCTCCTCGTTTCTTTTCTCTTTCCTCCTTTGCCCATTTCTTGCCCCATGTCAGCTCCCTCTTTTTACACCTCTTTTCAAATGCTGTTCTTACCCCGAGCTGTCCTCCTCGAGCCTATCCCCATCTTCTTCTCCTTGCGTAGGCACTTCTCTCTGTTTCATTCACAGAGGTAACTCCAAGATAACTGTTATCCTGTGGCCTTGACCTCTCCAAGAGATGAGCACACAAAGACGTGTTTATTTTGTGGGCAGAGGAAGGAAAAAACACGAAGAACCAAGAGAAAATACTGCACTATCCACATCTCTGATTCAACAACAACAACAACAAAAAAAAAAGCATGATTCAGTTGAGACAGAGCTTTCAAGCAGAGCCATTGTCTGATAATTTAATCACAATGATCTTCCATTATCATTTAAGCACAGTGATAAAAGAAGAGGTGGGACTTGTGAACGTGTCGTAGCTTTTCTGTACTTCACACATTCAATCTCGTCCAGTCCGAGTTGTGACATCAGTGACTTTCACCGTCCCGAAACACAGCAGCACTTTAATAGTTAATTTGACAGTGGGCTGAGAAGCGTCGTGCCATAATCGCAGCTGACAGTTTTGGCTCAGATAAAAGAAGAGGATGACAGATCTTTTGTTGAGGGTGTAACCCACCGTTATTATAGGGAGACAGTTGAGCTTTTAAAAAGCCTGAATGGAACTGGCTGAAAATAACCCATTTGCATATTTTTAGACTCACTTCTCCATCAGTGTCTGTTATTAATAGTATCTAACCACTCAGTTGTACTTTGAACAATTTCATACAGCTTTATTGGGAGAAATTGATGATTCAAACTAATTCAGTCAATTTTTTTCTCCCATGTATTAGAAAGGCACCTCATGCAGCTTTCCCCCCTAAAAGCCTCCTTTTTATCACCCTGAAATTCACAGGCAACAAAGAGCATTGGATATTTCTCTTCAGCAGTGGGGAGAATGTATATTAATTTTCAAAGATGTGCTGGCTACAGCGTTTGCTGTCGACTCAGCTTTGCTGTCCTGAGGGGGTAAAATGAGGTGCTCTGCTTTTACCAAACTAATGCAATTAGTGAAACGAGATCTTTAAAGTCTGCTACAGCAAAAGAAAATGCGCTTGGCTCAAACGGATCATTGTGGAAAACAGACAAAAAGTATATTCTGTAGATTTGTTGTTTTTTTGTTTGTTTTTAACAAACCTGCAGCTGACTCAGATAAATGCCGATCATTTTTAAATAGATAAGGCCTTAATCTGCGGGACATTTGATCAACGGTTAATCTGCTGCAGAAATTCTATTAAAAGGCTGAGGGCTCATTAGCCAATAGATCTTAATCCCATTACTGCCTGGGTGGTGGTAGGAGGGAAGGCATGAGCCCGTCTGTCTGTTGCTCTGTGGGGGATACTGTTGCAGGCAGTCATAGAGAAGGTCAGACACGGCACACTGCCATTTTCATAATGAGAGCGGAGCATCACGCATCATGCGCAATCATAAAAAAAGCCATCAATAGCTATGCAGACGCATTTAATCATGGTGCATGTCTGGACCTAACATATTTAGCCCTACTGTGTAATAACAGGCTTTATTTCCTCTCTGGTGTGGGCTTGGCCCTTAGTTTAATTAAATATAATCTGAAACATCACAGTGATCTGTTTCTCTGTGTGTATTAGGCTCATTGTTGAAATTTATATTGAATTACTTTTGGTTGGACTTTGCAGGAAAGTTGCAAGGTTGAACGTTGGCCTGTTGTGAACTGAAAGCTAACGCACAAAAAAAGTTAAATAGGGAAGAATGGCGGGTTTAACAAAAGAAAAAAAATATGTCTTTTATTAAACACAAGAGCTTAAGAAGGGGGCAGAAGCAGGAATATTTCGAATTTGATCTCTGTGAAAACAAACATCAGCTATGCTAGCAGTCTATTGATAAACCACCCACACTCTGTGAAGACGTGTCAGAACCTTTCGCTGAGCTTCTTCGTGACACCTCATAGAAATTCTTTATGGCCAGGCAAAGTTCAAAGAAGCGTCAGCTCGCCTCTGTCATTTCAATGTCCCGGGCATCTCAGAATAAGTTATCTTTTAATATTAGATTCCTCCATTCCTGCTGTGTTTTATTGATGCAGATGTCCTTCTCTGGCTGTGGAACAGTGCTCGATCAATAAATCCCATGGACATGATTTACTAAAATGCTGGACACGTTGTTTTATCAATTATGAATCAGTCAGTGTTGAACATGCCCACAAGGCGAAGAATGGAGTTCAATAGCCCATTCACCGTAAGGAGCATATTTGGAAATCAACATGGTGCTTACTACTGCGCATGACTTTTCTTTTTCTTTCTCTTCTCTTTTTTTCCCTTCAGATATCGATGAGTGCGCTGATGGCTTTGTTGAGTGTGATAGTAAATCCAGTTGTGTCAACTTGCCCGGCTGGTACCACTGTGAGTGCCGCGATGGCTACCATGACAACGGCTTGTTTTCTGCCAATGGGGAATCGTGTGTAGGTGAGTGGATCACCTTTGCTCTCTACACATAAAACATGAGGAAGAATAGTCTGAATTTTCCTCCAGTTTTACAAATTGCAGCTTTGAGGAGAAGCTTTTTTTTTTTGACATTTAACAAAATCCTGAAAAGAAAAAAACAAAACACAGATATAAAATGATAAAGCACATTTCGAAAATGGAGGTTATGCAGAATGTGAAGTGAACGCATCCATCCCTCCATTATCCATACTGCTTAGGGTCAAGGGTTAGGGCTGACACTGGGTGAGGGAGGACTACAAACACACAGGCAGGTAATTTTTGCTATTGTCAAGATACCACATTCACACCTTTGGGTAGTTTATAGTCACCATTTCTCCTAATGTGCAGTTCTTTGGACTGACGGAGGAAGTCCCTGTTGCGTCCCTCCTAAAAATGATCCCTGTGTAATCAACACAGACGCAGGAGGAACAGGCAACACGTCTGGGGTTCAAACCCGGAACCATCTTCCTCTGAGGCGACGTGTTCTCGCCTCAAAAATATTTTACCCATGAAACAACTTATTACATTTCGAAACTGAAACTCTGGTTCATACCTTTGAAGGTATTTTTTTATTATTATTATTATTTCATTTAAATTTTTAATTGCATCTTATAGCTCAATCATTCATGAAAAACGCCCAGCTAATTTTCTATTGAATGACTTTTAACTGCACATGTTCTCTGCCCTTTGATTTCTGGCTTCAGAGTTGCGAAATGAAAGTTACAAAAACAAACAGAGAAAAAATTGGCTTTTAATTAATCACAGGTTTGTTGGAATACGTGAGTCAGGCACCACGAAAAACAATCGAAACCTCAGTTTTCTGGGGTGTTTTGTTTCTCATGTGTAAGGGATTGTATGATGGGATAGGTATGTCATTACCGGTGTGTTTTTCTGCAAAAACATCAGTTTTATTTTTTGCAGCCTGCTCATTTTCCGGAACAGTCTCACTGATGCAGTCTGTCAGGAGAAGTGTCAGCTGTCAAAATGGAAACCCTCAATCTACTGTAACACCAAAGACTTACCTCAACAATAGTGCTAGCGCTGCTCCACTTGTTGACCCCATCGAGGCTGTCAGTTTGAGTTGGAAGAAGCAGGAAGGAAAAAAACCACATTAAAGGCACTTAAAAAAAAAACAAAAAAAAAAAAACAGCCTGTCTGCGACTAACGAAGAAAGGTTTGAGTTTGTTATAACATATACGTGTGTTTCTGGGTTATAAAACATTTATCCAGAAAACGGTCTGTTGCTGCATTTAACAGTTTCATTAGAGGCTCTGAAACTGTCGTGTTAGGCAGCTGACAGATGCAAAGAGCAGGTCAGTGGTTTTGTCAAGACGGAAAGCTGCATGTCTGTTCACTGACGGGCGTATTGTGGCAGGACAGGTTCTTTTACCTTGTCTTCATGTTACCAAAGACAACATAACCAGGCTTGTAATAAAATAGAAAAAAGGTCATGCAGGAAACTGTGTTATCAGAGCATATGTGTGATGTCATCTTTCTTGTGCTCTGCGTAGACATTAATGAATGCAAGACGGGGAGGAACACCTGTGCCAACGACACGGTGTGCTTCAACCTGGAGGGAGGCTATGACTGCCGGTGCCCCCACGGGCACAACTGCACCGGCGACTGTATCCATGACAACAAGGTCAAGCACAGCGGGCAGATCTGGGTGCTGGACAGTGATAGGTGCTCGGTGTGCTCCTGTCAGGTAAGGAACAGAGAGGAGGATGGACATGGAGAATATTGAGACAAAGAGCGAGAGAGGAAAATGCTAATATTGACAAAGGGTAACAAAGCGCAAGTACATGGGCTCATTCCAAGAGACAGTGACAGACAAATGGAACAAAGAAACCGTACACCTTTTCTTCCCCATGAGTGATCTCCCACGGGGCCAATCAGCAACAAATGTCACCTTGTCCTGTGAACACAATGCCACACTTCAACCAACCACTGACGTTTTGGAGAAAACTGAAGCATAGTGCTGCAGTAGGTGATTCTGTAAAGTAACAACCACCAATTGTTGGTCAAATTTGGCCATTTTGACATTAAGAAATGTGGAGTCCAAAATCCAAACTTCCTTCAGTGATTGTTGTTTCATTCACTACTTCTCTGTGAAAATTGCGTCGTGCACTCACACACATGACACATGACTAAGTTGAATGGTGTTTTTAAAACTGCGCAAATCACTGGTCCGAGGTCTGAAATGAGCGACAGGCAGTGAAAATCCTAAAGAAAATCCACCTATTATCTCCACCATTCATCCATGCAGGTTTATGGGCGCCAATCCCAGCTGACTCTGGGCAAGGGTGGGAGTGCACCCAGGAAATGGGTGCTATCAATTCTATCAATTTAAATTTTCTTTATTATTATCAAGTTTACAGCTGCAACCTACACCCAGCAGATAGACAAAGCATGCCCTATATAAAGAACATACTGGAGCATTGGTATAAGGAATGAATAAGTGGCTATTCAACATCTCTAAATGAAAACTAACATTGTTGCATATTAACCGTGTCTGCAAATAGTAAAGTGTTGTCAGGTTCTTCATATAAACTTGTGTAGGTCATAATATGTTCAGTTAAACACTATTATGTTATGTCGTGTTACAATTTATTAGACTCATCTGCATTTCTAATTACTGGCTTTCTCATTGCTTTTTTCAAACTATATACCCAGCTCCTGCTGCTGCATATATATCCAATAATGTCAGTCATGTATCTAATTTGGGCCCTAAAAATCAACACTGACCCTGTGACCCTGATGGATAAGCAGTATAGATAATGAGATGAGAAATGAGAGAATCTACTGTAACGCAGAATGTCACCGGCGAATATACAAAAGAAAACAGAAGGGGGGTGTAGCTACCACATATGTGGTCCATTTCTACTCAAAATAAAACCTGTGGCAGTTTTCACCCCTGATCATTCCTAAGTAAATGAGACCTGCAGGATAATTATGATTTTCAATTCAAGCTGAATGTGATAGTGCTGTTGACAATGACAGTGATGCCACGGTGATGAGCAATTTAATTAAAGTGCAGGAGCTATACATGGTGATTCTTAAAGGTCTAACAGTGACTCTGGCTTTTCGTCTTGTTGCTCTGATTGATTTCTGACAGCAAAGTGACAAGGTACCTGGGAGCTCATTCCATCATACAAAAAACATTTTTCCTGCAAGATCATCAGGTCATACTTTGCATTTCAGCTTTTCATTCAACCTAATGCCAATCGTCTGGCAGTAGTGGAAGGTGATTACAGTGGATTAGTGTCGGTGTTGAATGATCAAGCAGCAAATTATTCATTTGATTACAAAGGACTACGGCAGAAATGGCTCCCAAATTAAATGAATCATATTAATTGATTTGAGTGATGGAAGAGCTGCCTGTCAATATTAGTCATATTTGAGCGGATGAAGGAGCAGAGGGGTAAACATGTTATTGTTTTGGAGATAGGCGGACACAGCTGGATATTAGATGGAGAGCCGAAACTTGGAGACAGAGGGGAGTGGGAGGGGGTAAACCAAGGTCAAACGCCTCCGAAGAGACAAAGACTGCATGATGTCCAGACTGAGGTCGCGCAATATGCAAATTCTTAATTGTTTGATTCTCCTTAGAGCAGCAGACCGGTGGGGTTGATCGCATCAGTGCCTTTGCCAGTGGGGTCGCTAATTTCTAAAACGTTTCCAAAATTAAAATACTTTTAATTAGTTGGCATGAAAGAAAAAAAGATCTATTTGCAGGATCTTTAGGTATTGTTGCTGTACATGAGAAAAATGGTCTAGAATCCCAAATGACAAGGCAATAAATTAACTCTGCACATTGAGCAACCTGCAGATTTAAATCGATTCACATTCTGTAAATATTTTTTGCTGTTGAACACTTATTTTGATGTGTGCTGCTCGATAACCTTGAAATTATTCAAAACCTCATTCAGATTAAAAGTCTCTTTTTCAAATGCGCCTTTGCTAAAATCGGCAGTAAAAAATGTTGACAACAGTGAGAGAAGAGATGACACTCGGAAAGCCAGAGGTGAACAGTGATGAGAGCAACATCAAAATGAATATTACCATTAAAAAAACATAAAACCTCGAGGACACCTTGGCTTCTGGTTTAAGGTACCAAACACATTGTAACTAACATATACCAATTGGTCTCCAGCGGAAGAATTTGTAACTTGCCATCTCACATCCCTCTACTTGAAATAATTGGATCCCAAACAACCTAAAGTAAAAACTAAAGAAGATCTTTAAACTACTGAGACATTTTTGTTGCTTCATTAACTGCAACCTGCATGGCAAAGAAATAGCAAACTCCCCAACTTTCCAATCCCTCTCACTGCCAGTATAATTAAAAAAGTGAATTGTTATGAATAAAACATATACTTGCTCAGCGTTTCTGCCTGCTATATGCATATATATATATATATATATATAGGATCCAGAGTCTTTGGGCTTGAAACTGATTATCTTAATTACTAACTAATTCTTTATTCATATTGAAAATATCTGATGATGGCTCCAAAATCCAAAGAGATTTCGGTCAAAAATCCATTAATGTTTATTTGAGTGTCATGCCTTCTGACATAATTGAAAAGTATGCTTATCCCACAAAACGTTACAAGACTTTAATGATATACAAAGATACAAATATATATAAATGATCATATAAGTAACTATTCACAAGTGAAAAATGTTGGGTATAGTTTCTTTTAATGAATGACTTCAATCAACTATCAATGCACGGTCTTATTGTTATTATGTGTCTCAGCATTGTGCCTGAAATGAACTTTTCTGCAGTTATTTCCTTGATGGCTCACAGAGTTACTCATAGAAGTAGAAAACTGCAGTGAGCAGGAGAGATATATGTGACAAAAACTGAATTCAGACACAGAGCAGCTCTCATTTGGGGAAAGCACTTTAAATCATTGAGACAACAAGGCAGCAAAATTTCACTTCTTCAAACACCACGCTGATAAACAGGAACCCCCAAGGAACCGCCGTTGTTCAAGATTCACAAAATGCATCTCAGTTTTGCTGTTGTGTCTATAGCGAGAGCCAAGAGAGATCAGCCATGAAGCACATCCTCCAGACAGTTGGTAGGGCTGAGCTGTAGAGCCTTTAGTACAATATTTACGATCAACATACATGTTTAATGGCCCCATTAAACAAATGGCCTTGTCTAAGCATGCTGGTACATAACTGTCTGCTCATGCCCCGTGTTCAATGTTTAACTGTGCTCATGTGCGTTGTGTGCTCTGCGCTACAGGCTGGCCAAGTCATGTGCCGCAGGATGGTGTGCGACTGCGACAACCCCAACGCCGACCTGTTCTGCTGCCCAGAGTGCGACCCCCGCTTGAGCAGCCAGTGTCTCCACCAGAACGGCCTGCTCACCTACGGCAGTGGGGACACTTGGGTAGAGAACTGCCAGCAGTGCCAGTGCCTGGTGAGTAAGGACACATGCATACATTAAGCAGCCCCCTCGGTCCCATCTCCCACCTCCCCCTGTCTCCCACATCCTCAGGTTTGTGAAATTTACATGACAGGAATTTATTTAGCACTTTAATCCGGAGCCATTTAGTGTGAGAGCGAAAACACAAGTGTTCACTTCTTTTCCACACAGTGGAAATTAGCAAACTTTTCTGTGGAAATACTCATCAGTGAGAGATGTGCTGTGTCAAGAAAGTCAAGGAGTGAAGTTTCGTGGCCAGAGACATGGAGTGATTAAGAGGTGAAGGGGGGGGGGGCTGCAGAGAGGAGAAAATGAAGATTGATTTTTCTTCAAGAAGCAGAAAAGTAGAATGAGTGATTAATGATATTTTTAAAAATTCAAAAGGACTCTGTACACTATGATGGAATTAAGTGTTTCTTTCTTCTTTTTTTTTTTTCTTTTCCTTTTTGAAGGATACTTCCAAGGTTAGGAGAACAGGAGAAAATGATGGTTGCCTGTCTGACGAGTGGGAGGGTGTGACAGCGTGTGTGCCATCTGTGTGTGCTTTGAAAAGCTTGTCCAAATTGTGTGCTTTTTCTTGATTGATGAGTTATTTGCTGTTTCCACGGCTTGGAGTGTCTTCTTCATGTAATCCTATTTCTCATGCTAAAACAAAATAACATTGCGTTTCCCACATGAATATTTCACAGTGAGACATATGTACCATTTCTTTCGTGTTGACATCTTTTTTTCCAAGGTTTGCACTGTGCTGCTCTGCAAGCCTTTCACAAGTGTTTCGCAATCAGCTCAACGAAAACAGTGCATCCCATCTTTCCTTACTATATGCACATCAAATGCAAATATCATGCTTTACATTCTACCGTCTTTTCTCGCTCGCAACTCAGCTGCAACACACACCCACGCCAGTGTCACCCCTTCTGTTCAAGTGACTCACAAATCATCCTGACTGTGGATCTCAGACAAGCACTTTACAACTCCTGTTTCTTTTTCTTTTTTTTTTTTCTTTTCTTTTTTTACCCCTTTTGCTTTTTGTTGCATTTAAAGATCACTCATACTTGTAGCCAATATAAGTTAACTCTGGTTTGGCAGATTTACGGTCTGAGCAGGAACAGCAATGCCATTTCCTTCCTGCCCTCCTGCCACTGTAATGCCATCCCTATGCTTGGACCTGAGGTCTGGTCTTTTGGATTGCTTTCAGCGAGCCATTATAGGAGAGCTTGAAAATCACTGCTCGGTCGTGAGACAGTGGGGACGAACGGTCAAGTGAAAATGGGTTTGCTCTGTTTCACTCTCCCTGAGACTCCACATTACTATAGGCACTTCCATATGTTGACAAACAGTAGACACAAACACAAGCAATAGGCAATAGGCAAATGCATACATACACGGTGTACAAACATGGGTATGGACATAGCATACATATGTACACATGCATGTCCTCACGTTTTAAAAATGTTGGCACACCTGTCACTGTGGCAACATCCTTTCATACATCTATGCATTCGCACAAACAGACATGAAATAGTTTTGATTAAAGATGCATAGAGACGAGAAGACACGCCAAGCAAAGCGCCACCAGCGTGTAAAGAACGAGCACTTGAAATGGTAAGGGAGGGGGCTGCTGCGCAATACCACACAGGGACTCCAGTGGCGTGACAGGGACGTGAAATGAACCTTGAATGTGTCTGCACTTAACAGAGCCTTGGCTGTCCAGGCTCAGTGGGTGCCTTAAAATACACAGTGACAGCAGGCAGATGGGCAAAACATTCTCTCAAGACCAAGATGTGAATCTTTTTCTGCCGGCCGTGCAGTCATTTGAAATCAAGACTATGGCCCTTGTGGACCTGCGCGCACACAGGCAGCATGTGATTTTCTATGTTTTTCAATCAAAGATCAAAAAGAAGCAGAAGAAAAAAATCCCCACAATAAGTTCCTTAGGTTGCACTCTAGGTTGAGGCACATAAAAAAGGAGCGTGATTGGCCCTGACTAATTCCTGGGTAAAGATAAATGTCACCACTTTTTAGTATCCTGGAGGCATTTAGTTACAACCAATCCTTACATCTGTCTGTGTAAAGGCAAAGAGATTAAAAGGCAAAGCGATACCATGAACACCCAGTGAGAATTCAGATTGAAATAGTAACCTTCTGAAATATCACAAAGAAATGAAAGAGCCACACTGTTAGGGTGAAAGGCAAATAAAAGCTGATTGTGTTAGTGCTGTTGCCCCACAATAAGAAGGTTGCGGGTGCAGTTCCTGGGCCTGGGGCCTTTCTGTATGGAGTTTGCATGTCGTGCCTGTGTGTACTTTGCAACATTTCTGAACTGCTGAAGCACACAATTTTCAGTATTATTAAATATCAACAAGCCCCCTGTGTGTGTGTGTGTGTGTGTGTGTGTGTGCGGAGCCATGTGTACTTCCGCGTGTGTTTAAACGTATAAAATCTGAGCTCATATTTCATTTCCCAGTAAAGCGTGAAGTGCTCAGGGATGACGATGTCAGGAGAAGCAGGTCAGGCCAGAAATTTGCAACATACAATGGGCAGGACGCATCAAGTGGGCCAAAATATATACGACTGTTTTCTCACAAGAAGACGGCAGCGGGAGAAATCCAATAAGGCTTTCTATGCTGAAAGTTTGCTGAGATTAATATTGGAGCAACAATAAGAGCGAGAGAGACTAGAACAAGTCAATTAAAAAGCTGGAGCATTTACCTCCACAGTGTGAAAAAAAAATGCTGACAGTGTCGGAAGACTGCACGAGCTCATCTATATTTTCTTGGTAACTTTTTTCTTTTTTTTTCTTTTTTTTTTTTTTATCAAGCGGGGATGCTCCCTCCAGCATGAAAATGCAAAGTGTCAGGAGAAATATGTGTATTTACATGTGTAATTTGTCGTGGCATGGAAAATGCAAGCTCATTCTTAACTTTCTGCTCTCTGTCGCTGTCTCTCCCTCTGTCCATCACCATCCCTGTCTTCCTCTTCGCCTTCAAACCTTTGCAGCAGGGGCAGGTGGACTGTTGGCCCCTGCCATGCCCGCCCGTGGACTGTGAGTTTACCATGGTGCCTGAGGGCGAGTGCTGTCCCCGCTGTGTCACTGACCCCTGCCAGGCGGACACCATCCGCAATGATATCACCAAGACGTGCATGGACGAACACAGCATCTCACGCTTCAGCGGCTCCTCCTGGATTAAACATGGCACCGAGTGCACCCTGTGCCAGTGCAAGGTAAGGCGCCAGCCCCCGTGAGCTGCCTTCAGCCAGCCAATTATAGTTCAACCTATTGAGAACCCCCCCCAAAAAAAAAACCTGTACATTGTGGTCCAGACTTTGCAATGTAGAGGCTATTTGTGCATCTTTTAACACCTCATGGCTGTATTTATTACACATGGTGATGAATATGTCTGGAGGTGGCTATGCAGCTGTTTGTTTGCTGCTACTGCTCTGCACACAAACCTTATGCTCACAGTAATGACACGTTCCATCAAATCTAAAGGAACAGAGATAGAAAGTAACCCCGGATATCTTTACCAAAGTAAAACAAAGAGCCCCACATGATAGTGATTGCCCTGAAAAAGAGATGGTGGTTCGGCGGTGCTCAGGCCATCAGCAGTGGTCCACAGAGATGTACACAAAAGTGATGTTGTGATGTGAGTATTATAGATTTACTTCAAGTTGAAGTGCGCCAACCAGTTCAAGCCTGGCTTTTTGGTTTGGCTCCACCTATCCCCCGTTGGGGATGGGGTCTATCTCAATCAGTACGAAGATGTGTGGAGAGTTTCCCTGTTTCATTCATTTCATCAGATGAGCCATTTCTCTTCAAAAGGAAGGGGTGTCCAACCACAGAGCACGAGGGGAACTGAACTGATCTTTGCCCAACTGAGCACCAATTGGACATTTTGGACCATTGTCCAAATGAGGGAATATCTTCTGGACAAATGGAGGTCTTGCCACCAGCAGACTTGTAGAATCTATATCAGGAAGGACTGAAGCTGTTCTGCCATGTCGGATTGCCGACTACATACTAAAGGCACTTCATTTTGACAAACGCTACCGATTAGCTCAGTGTAAAGACCAGAGACATCGAGCCTGACTGCATTCAAAGGCAACAATGGAACCTCTAAATCTCATGGTGTAGCTCATTATGTCTCTCATTTTATCCATACAAAGTCCTAAGTGTAACAACTATGTCAGATGTATGAGTTCTCCCATTGTTGCCAGGCAACCACACACTTACTGTTGTGTGTTTCTAAGTGCTACACTAGGCTGTGTTGGCTGGCTGCCGGCTGTAACTTCCTATTTGATGGATATAAATGATATATAAGCGTCACACCTTATTCTTAAATAAGCAGTTTCGACAGAATGCTGAATTATTCCTTAAAATGAAAAAAGAAATGAAACCTTGGACTGAGAGTAACCTGCACTGAGAAAACATCTGTCAGCCCCTCGTCTCTTGGCTTCTGGTTCAGGTACAGCAGGGAGTCACAGTCTGCTCTTTCCTCTACACTGTGTTATACAAGCAGACATGTTTGCACACACAGTACTTACAAGGATAGAGTTATATAGATAATCGAGCCAGACAACTGAGGTGAACAGGTAGAATTGGTTCTGGTAAATCAGGAGAGAAATACAGCCCCTGCACATTGCAGAGTTGTGGAGCTGTGGCACAGTCATGGAGAGAGGAACGATGCAGATGAATATCCCCTTCATTACCAGCTGTGAGTGTAAATTGTTTGCTCCAGCTTTAGGACTAATCCACCAACCAAGGCTGAGTGGCTTTGCAGAGTTTTTAGGATAACACATTCTGGAGCCTGCCCCCCTGCCTGCCTGGCAGTGATGTCCACATCTTAGACTGTTGCCATTCTCAAGAAGCAAACTGATAAATTCAAAAATGTCAAAAATGTACACTGAACTTAAATGCACAAATACAGACTTAGTGTTTTGGAACACTGCTTTTTCCACTGTGGTCTGTTTTCATAGCATTCTCATTAGGTCTGTGTGGTGATTTAGTTTACACAGAGATTTTCCTGCAAATCTTTAGGGTTCCAGACAGTTTATCACACACCTAAATTTAAAGCAGAATAGCTTTAAATTCACATTTGTATTCTCAGTAGAAAAAGCTCAGTAGGTGTCAATTCCCAGAGTAATCCTAAATTCCAAACTCTGTATTCTGCAGCAACACCTTCACCTGAAAATATGATCTGCCCCAGCTTCACAAAGGTTTCACCTGGGGTTAAACTGTGGCAATAATGCACTCACATCTGGTCTTTGCTTTCTCTTTCCTCTCTTTTCCAGAATGGACACATCTGTTGCTCAGTGGACCCCATGTGCCTTTAGTCCTGGCAGATCTGAAGGCACCTGTACAATATTCTCCATGTAAAAAAAAAAAAAAAAAAAAAAAAAAAAAAAAAAAAGCAACACCAACCTAACCTATGTCTATTCACCTTCCTCCTCACAGGTGTGGGTCAAATAGTGTTTGCATTATGGCGATGTGACTTTTGTCTGCTCAACCAGATGGGTGGGGCTTACTGATATTTTACATTGTCAGATTAAGACAATTGTATAAATTCAACCTTCAGGTACTTCCTACTGATTCCTCGCCCTTATGCTGTATTCTACCTGGTGAACTCCACCCATTTGGTACCTCATCAAAAGTGTTTTTTGCAAATACTCTGTGACCTCCGTCTGCCTCCTCGACTCCTGTTTATACCAAATGCAAGCCTACGTCATACCAAACAGAAGATGGACTACAGTTTCCTCAAACCCACTCTCTTTGTTCTCTCACCACTAATTGTGAACCTTTAAGGATCACCATTCCCCACTCTGAGTCATCGCTACATGAATCTGTAAGATATTGCTATTACTGGCATGACTGTGCTTGATGTCCAAACATTTTTGCTGATTTCTAAATTCTCAATGATGATGATGATGAAGATAACTTAGATAGAGTTCAGGCAGTTAGCATAAGGTTTCGTTGCCACATTTATGAGTCGTCTATATTATGTGGTGCTTTGTAGCATTTGTTCCATTTCTCTCTTTTGTAATTTTTCTTTCCAAGCTTGTTATTGTGTAATAGTGAAATAAAGTATTTCCATTTACATTTAATTATTGTCTTTGGCTCAGTAATTTATTTTTATTCATTGTGTTTGCAGCCTAAGGGAGGATTTAAGCATTGAGCTTAGAAGCTGATGACGCTGCAAACATGAAACTACTCAATGAACCTTGGCCAGGGAATATTTCATCAACCACAGTTTCCTGGGACAAGAATGAACCAAGCAACATAACAGAAACACAGTTTAACAAATCAAACTGAGCCAACTCATTCAGCTGTTGAGGTTAAAATGTGATAAAATCTTCAGAACAGCCTCTAACTGGACACTGAAGCGAATTTCTTTTTTCATCATGTTATTCATTTTGAGTATTTCGGAAAATCAATATCTCTGTCTGGAAAGTCTAATTCATTTGTATAGTGGCAAATTGTAGTTACAAAATTGCATCAAGGCATTTTACATATAGAATGAGTCTAGACCAAACTCTTTATGTAATTGTTAAAGAGACCCAACAAAAACAAGAAAACATCAAACATAAAAGGATGTGGAAAACAGGATGTGCAAGTTTTGCATATCCTGTTTATACAGTATATTAACTTAACGTAAAGCAGAAAATACATTTATTCAAATGTACTTTTAGATACAAATTTCTGGTCCTTGAATTTTATCTGAGCAAGCAGCAAATCAAACTGTAATATATAATAGTTCAACATTCACATGTGCCGTTTTGCTGCATGGAATACTTATGGTACATTCTGGTAATACTTTCTGCTTACTTATTCTTTGGTGATGTTTGCAATTCTTTTACTTACTTAAGGATCTGAAGATTTCTTCCCAGATAGCAGACAATCTGGCATACAGAGGGGCCACAACGCCTGTTCTCTTCTGGGCAAGTGTACTCCCAGTTCCACCACCTGAATCTGGCCCATATACAGCATGATTGTGAATCGGTACTTCCATATTTTTGCACAATTCATGCACACACACAGAGACACTTCATGACAATAGCAGAGGCCATGCCAGCATGTGGAGATCTATGGGCCGTCCACTGTCTGAGTAGGCTAATACTGTAAATCATGAAATCCAATTTTTGGGTTTCTTTTATCTAATACTAGTTGCGCTGTACCACAATAAAGACTCCAAATGTGTCCCCTTGTGTTGGAAACTAAAACATCCACATGTTGGAATACAGAGCAAAGACTCTCCTGGTTACAGCACAGGAGAGTCCTCTCCTCCCCACTTTGTCCTGTGCCTCTAGAGATTGTAGTAATACTTGTATCGTAGAAGAGCACTTAAAGCTGCTAATATAATTATCTATCAGTTCACAGCTACAGCCAAATGAGTTCAACTTGGAGATGGCTTTATTTCCCGTAGGAGCAGTCCCTCTCCTACCAACTGATTCCCTGACTCTTACCTCGCAGCTGCTAACATTGACAAACACAACATAATGGGGTTCTATTTATATTCCAACACGCTCTCCGCTTGCTTGACTCCCCCCCCCCCCTCCAGCACCCTCTCCCTTCCGGAAAACTTTTTACCTCAGGTTATCATGACTCCAAACTCATTCCTGAGTTGAATGATAGGACAGGGGACAATGGACAGTGGACAGTTCACAGTGGCTGCTCCTAGGTTGGCAAGGGCACCATCTGGCCTGCTTTGGTCCAGTGGCTTCTAGCTGGTTGTGGCACAAAGCCAGTGGGCACCTGAGTAGTGGTGGCACAGCAGGGCGGACTGGTCCTCCAGCTGGCTCCTAAATGTCCAATTTTCCATGGCAGTGCTGAACCCTCTGCAACAGATGCTTGGACCCACAGGGAGTCCACTGCCTGTCCTATCTTCCCAGTTAATGACCACACATATCATTGTGATTGTGGCTGGTGCAGCAAGGCGACAAAGAAAAGTCAGTTTTACTTTAGCGTGGAGTTTAAATTGATAAAATGCATCAGCAAGGAGAATTTCACGCGGTAGGCCATTTTTCCCCCATTATTATTTCGGTCAAAGAGGGGAACAGGAAAACACAGTTATTCCAAAGGATTCTTGTCTCCAAAATCTTTGCAGTTAAACACAGCAAGATTACATGGACACAAGGTTCAAAGCATTAAGGTGTAGCGTATTTACATTTCATCTCGTAAACTCTGTGCTTTCTGGGTTTTTGTCAGTAACGTGCGTGGGATTGGCTACATACAGATGTCGAGCCTCTCATCTAAGGAGAAGCCAATTTGAGACAGCATAACTGACTGCATGAAAATAATAATAATAATAATTGAGACAAGTTTAAATACTCTGCAGTGTGCAGTTTGTAGATTTAATTGTTTCAGTGATGGATGTCAAAATCGTGGCAGCAAAAAAATGTTTTACAATTTTTGTTTCCATTTAAACTGTGACTTAACTACATCTGGGAGCCAGATGTTTGTTGGAGCTGATGACCAAGATATGCTTTGCCAATTAGGCTAATTATCCAAAGTTAAAATGTGTGCTCTTTTTTCCATTCTCATGATTTTATGTTATTTAAAACTGATGAAATTACCATTTTTGTTGGAGGACTTTGGACTTTGCCAACATTAGGACAATGCAGAGAAACTAGAAAAATGTTTCAGAAATAAAAGTGTAGTTTATAGAAAGCAAGGCTGAATTACTGGATCACTTTTCCACAGTATCTTGAGGTAGTTCAGTTATTGTGGAGAGCTCAATGCTAACTCCATCTGCTGTGAGAGAGAGAGAAAAAAAAAGAGGAAAATGTAGCTAAAAGCTGAGATAGACAAGTCAGCTTTGAGTTATGTTCTGCGATGTTCTTCACAAACCAAAATTTGGGTGCTTTTTGGGAGCACAAAGTTTCACACTCAAGAAAAATGATTTTTTACATGTAATGGTGAATAGTGAGGCAGACATCATTACCAGGAACCCACGTCTCGGGACTGAATTGTTGGAAATGTTGAGAGATTTAACTGACCCAAATGTTCCTCTGTAAGTATCAGAAACCTTCAGAAGGAACCGATGATGAATTCTGTTTCCTGAGTGGCCACTGGGGACAGAAAGCATCTTGGGATTGGTGCAGAGACTAGGAGGGGTGGGGGTCAGCATTGCTTGGCTGGGACTGACTGAACAGATAAATTTTAATGGGGTCTCCCAGAGTCACGGAGCTGTCAGCATGGAGTGATGGGCCATGCCAGGACATGATGCACTGATCTAATACGAGGATAGCTCAAAGACAGCAGAGGAGATTCCAGTTGATATGTAGCTGTGCGTTTCTTCCTCCTGGGGACTTTTCTGGTTTATATTTAGCTGTAGATACTGCTAAATATAAAGATTTTGATCTAAATATTCTATCTAAGATCTAAATATTTATTAATACATTTTTTTGTCTTTGTGTCTTTCCCACGTCTGTGGGAGAAGAAATTCAAGAATGGAGAGAAGTAAATAAAGGGACAAAAATGCCTCAGGAAATTTTGATATAAAAAGTGTCGTAAACGTTTAATTATGAATTGGGCAAAATCGATGGTGAATGCTACCAAGTTGAATCCAACCCGTGCATTCAGGAAGCAGTCAATACTGCGGTAACAACATGGATGTCGGATTCTAAGACTCCACAAACATTGTTGAAAGTCTAGTTTTTGATGTGTTCTCTCAATTACTGCATGGCCCTCCAAAAAAAAATCAATATCTCATTTCTCAGCTCTGTGGCAGACTTGGAAGAGGACTCAGCCAAACAACTAATATTCTGTGGCGATGTGAGATTTTCCAAACAAACAACAGGCTACTTGGTTCTCATACAGTAGTTGTTGTTGTTGTTGTTTTTTTTAAATAAGGATTACAATAACAGTCCATTATCTAATGACATTGTTACATTGTTACTATCTGGCCTCTAGCCTCTCCATAAGGAATATGGCAGTCATCTATGGCCATGATAGTCCTTTTCCTACCACGTAAACAAACTTTCGGGACTGCCTGTTTTTAACTGCATAACATTATATAAACCAGGAATATACTGTTTTACAGTATTTGTTGCTTCTCGGCTGGATTATAGCAATTCCTCACTATGAGGCTGGCCCAACAAATCCCTAAAGACTCTGCAGCTGAAATAAAATTCTGCCATGCGAGTTCTGACAAGAGATTACATTCCTCCCATATTAGCTTCGCTGTACAGGCTCCACAAGAAATACTGAGGAGAATTTAAAATCCTCCTCCTTACCTATGAAGTCCCTCATGGGCAGGCGGCATCTCATCTCAAGGAACACATACTGTAGGAGGCTATTACCCCACTCTGCTCTGCGCTCCCAGAGTCTAGGCTGCCTCGTGGAGTCTTCACAGGTAGAGAAGGAGGCAGAGCTGCCAGGCTCCTCTCCTGTGGAAACCATCTCCCAGTTTTTATCCAGGACACAGGAACCCTCAGCATATATAAGAGAAGCTTTAAAACTTCAATTTTTAATCATGCTTATAGCTAGGGCTGGCTGAGGCTTGCCTTGAGCCATCCCCTAGTTATGCTGGGATCGGCCAAGACCACCAGAGGACGTCCCACAAGGCGGCGAGCTCCTCTTGCCTCCGCTCTCGCTCTCTCTCCATCTGTACATATCCATCCTCTCACCTCATTTCGCTTTCTGCAAGGATCACTACTGCTGGAGCTGTAGGGTCTGAATGCTCGATCACAAGCAACCCTGTGCCCCCACAACCCGACCCAACCCCCACTGCAACGATCATTCTGTACTAAGAAAGGTACTATAGTTATCTCTACATGGAAATCAGACGACGCTATGATCTAGTACTAAAACTCTCTTTTGTGCTCTCTTTCTAAATTCAATTCAGAAAGCTTTATTGACATGAAAGTCCGGTGAGTGTAACTGCAAAAGCATAAAAGACAACACAATTCAGTAATGAGATTTGGGGGGAGTGGGGGGGTTCAATTCATTTTGTGGAGTAGATGAATCAAAAGAATAATGTTTTTGTTTGGTCCATAACTATAACAGGCAGGACAATAATTTATCATTGAATTCAGTGATATTGTTTGTACCTAGGTCTCTACATGCATTCACATATTGTGTAGCTGAATATGTTGTGTGTCCCTCTCCCTATTTTCATTGTCACTGAGCCCTGTGAAGATCTAATGAATTTCTTAAAGTATTCCACTATGATTATAGTATATTATAATATGTTAGTCACATATTAAGATATGCATCTCCATCCCTGCTACACCCTTTGTCTCATCCTTTCTCTGTGGTCTGTATGTGGTCAGGGTCTGTCTCCGCTTTCTGCCTCTAACAGTAAAGAAATCCAAGTGCGAAAGATATTTGTGGTTCAGAGCCAGATGCAGCACTTAAAATTAGACTGGGTGTTGGTTTGAGTTGTCCAATGTTCCAGACAGCCGTCTTTTGTTAATTGAATCATTTGGTTAAGAGTGGTTGGAAAGCAGGTTCTAGTGTGAGGCTGAGCGTTATTTGATCAGTGCCAGCCGACAGACAGCTCTATCTTCAGGGGGTGAAATGTCTGCAACTTGAAAGTTGTCAATAATGCTGTACAGTATTGCTTCATATGAAATGTGCCCTGATGTATTGCGTTTGCCTTCGAGCTGTAGCATGTCGTGTGTTTAAAGAGTATGCTCACTGTATTCGCCGTCTTATTTTAGATCTTAATTAGCAATAAACTGAATTCAGCTGAGCCTTGTGTGTGGCAATTGGTCATCCTGAGCTGTCCAATTTTGTGTTGTCTGTTTGAAAAACTGATGAATTAACAAAATATATGAGTGAAAGAAGGTCTTAGCTCACAGGGCTGTTAGAGGAAAACTGACGGTGATTAAAGCAGGAAATTTGGGAACACAAACTCATCATTTATATCTGCCAAGGCAATCTCCTGAGTGAGTAATTTCATTCAGGACCACAAATGTCGATCTCATAGCAGATCACGACGTCTTTAGGGTTCAACCTCTGTGAAACATAAACATCGGTACAAAATTTAATGGCAAGCCATTTAATGATCAAGATATTTCGGTCTGGGGCTCCTGCCTCACAGAAAGCACTTCTAGTTTTGAACCTGCTGGCCACTCAGCTCTGTGATGAAGTAGCAAATTGTCAGGATCCACTACCTCGCCCTGGCCTATTGTTGGCTGGAATTGGCTTCAGTCCCTCCATGACTCTGTATGGGTTGGTGCCATTGATAATGGATAGGTGGTTATTTCAATCTGGACTCAGTGGTGGACTGACTGACCGACACTGATAACACTACAGGTATTACTTCAGCTAAAAGTTAAAAAACTAGATTAGAAGAAGTTGCCAATATTTTTCTGTAGCAGAGAACATTTTTCCTTTCCTATCCCATTAATAATCATACAACTGCCTGCTAGATTTGCGACGGAGTCCCAACCCCGGACTGGGAGCCATTGTCTACAACTAATTTCGCCTGTAATGACTCCAGTTTTTCTTCCTTGGATCTTTTTGATTTTCAATCTATAACTCATTTTCACGTATATCTATTCGGTAAACAAATCCCATCAGTGATCACTACGCATCACAAATTCAGATTGTCTCCCACTGGCATAAATCAAACAGCGGGTCGGCCCGTGAACAGGAGTCATACTAATCTGAGCTGGCCTGCATGTGTATGCGGGCCACGTAGTCAAGTGTCCTTGTGAAGATAGCATCATTATTTCTCATATCGCCCATATTAATTGGGTCAGCAGCTGCAAGAAGCTTGACCTTAGCTGTTGCCTGGCAACAATTTCCCAAGCATATAGAAATTTGTTAAATAGAACTGTGCTCAATGGGAATTACATAATGAAATCTGCAACCAATTAGAGTTTATGACAAATGTATTAATTTATTGGTAAAACAAAGTTCAACACTTTCAGTACACTCAGCAAAGACTAAAAGGAAGTTTAGTCTGCAGTAAAAAAGAAAATAAAAAAAGCGCAAACACAGAGAGAAGGAAGCGTAGGCTTTGCGACACAAAGCATGAACAACAATGCCTCGCTTTTAACTTAAACACAATATATCACAAACATAGTGAACCCACTTCAGACCCAAAGAGGTTCTGCCCTTTGGTGAAACACTAATAGCTAATGTCCTTGCAGAGCTGTAATGAAGAAAAGGATCATTACAGAACCCAGAGCAAGAAACCAATTATACTAAATAAATTGACCTCTTCACCGAGCGGCCTTTGTCAAAAGCAAGTGTAGTAAACACTTCACAAGCTTCCAGTGCACACATGCACACACACACACACACACACACAGACACACAACTGATGAGGATAAAACATTCTGAACATACATGGGCACCGCTTCCCCAACGATGCACTACAACGAACTCACACAGCCAAATGCACACATTGAGCATTACAACATGGGATGTGAAGTCTGCCACCGGAACAATTCAGGTTTTCAGCTATAATCCATTTACAGATTCATACATTTAAGAGCGATTTAAATAAGCAATAGCCATCTCTGTAAGATTTACAGCTTCCATTTTGTTTTTGTTTCCATGTTTCATTACATGACATCTGGGATGTGTTTCAGGAAAAAAATGTGGAATAAAATGAAATCCAAAGAGCAGCATTAGCAGCCTCAGTGGCCTGCCTGAGGAGGTATCAGCAGGCTTATCAGAGCTGTATGTGCTGCTACCTCGGCTTAGGTGGCCTGATGTTTAGACATTTTTTAATTAGGAATGCATCTTGAAATTAAAGTGATTACAAAACAAAAACAACAGCAGATGAACACATGAGGAAACTGAAGACCATAAAGTCTCTTTTGAATTTGTGTTGCACTCCCATTCAAATTTATCACTTACAGATTGAATAAGGAAAGTGAACAATTAACAGACAAATTAAATTATCCTTTTATTCACCACAGTTTGTTTATGATTATTAGAGTATATAAATGCCTACATGAAAATAATATTTGCAAATAATAATTAAGAGCCAAAAAGGTCTGCATTAGTATTGCAATATTATTGTTAGTTTTACAGTGGCACACTCCAGACTTCCTGCGGCTGTCTTTTTTGTGGCGGAGCCAGAGTTACAAAGCAGGCTATTATTGAAGCAAATAACACTGCATTAGAATTTGGGGAGCAGAGGATGTGATTATTTTTGGTAGTTTCTTCTTTTCAGATAAAACATTTTCCAGGACATTACGATACATTACTGTATTTTAATGTAGTGATGCAAGAGCGCATAGTAAAATTTCACTCTGACCATCATGAATATATTCATTTTAAATGAGACATTTTTCTTAGGCAGCATAATTAGAGAAAAATACTGAATTATTTGGCGTCTTTGGTTTTCAAGATATGCAAGAAAAAATATATATGCATATGATAAAATAGCAAGAAAAAAAGATATATGTAATGTCATGATAAAGTAGTTGTTACTTTCACACACAGGGACAAACACACACACACACACAAAAAGGTAAAACCAGTGGTTTTGGCCCATAAGATTTCTATTTTAAAGAAACCGCACAGAAAAGGAAAATCCGTGACAAGACAGTTAACACTTTCAAAGCCACTGTAAGATAAATGCTGCAGGTTTCAGTTGTGTTAGATTTTTTTTTTCCTTTTTTTTTTTTTTTTAAACAGTAGGATATTTCAAATCTGTATTTTTCATGCAATTGCCATGACTCCAAAACTGCTTCTAAAACTTTCAAGGCTTATCTAGACATAAAGAAGCCCTGAGCTTTGGAGCGGGAGCCTCCGCTGCACTTCAATGCTGTTTTTATGCCAAGGGCAAAACCACTTTTTCCGACTCTGTTGGTATTCAGCGGAGGTGCAGCAGCCACACAAGTAATTGTGAGGTGGCTTGCTGGTTTGCTGTTTAAACTCTGTTGATTGCATTTTTATCTCTGTAACTAATATCAAGTGGAGGAAAATGTGCAAGTCATCAACATATATTGACATTGATGATCATGATCATTTCAACAACAATGACACTTAAAATAAGGCGACGCAACGTGGGAATAAATAAAAACGATAAAGTATGACGATCGAGTGAGGTAACAATTGTCCAAACAGTATGATAACATTAATATAGCAGACTGTAGCTGGGACAGCTTCCATTGTGTTGCCTCCAGTAGCATAGGCTATCCCAACATGTTTCAGTCTGTATCTCAACATATGAAATATCAAGGCACTACTTTAGCTGTGACGCTGTTGTGATACTGCAGTGTCACGACTGTGGAAGTACTCCTCTGACGTAGGCACCAAAATAGTTTACCATGGCAAAATTGAATTATGAAAATGCAAAAAACTGGAGCGAGCACCATTAAGTGTTTGCATTCTGTTGCACATTGGAATCAGTGCCTCTTTTGTTGAGGGGGGGCTTTTACAAAGGTTGCATTAGAAAAATATATTTCAACTGCAACAGGCATCGCGTCAGCTTGGTGACTTTTGTCCTTCTCATCAGTCTGCTTTCTGATTGTGATTCATCTTATCAGAAGAAAAGCAACTATTCGGCACCGCGACGAACTACGAAAGCCGCAGTTATATAGTTCAAAGTCACGGCGAGAGTTTGTGGACATCAAAAGAGACTGCTGGCTCTTCCTGCGTTGTACTGTCGATCACAATGCTCGGATGCGTCTCTTGGGTTTCTGTGGAAATGGTCGAGTTTGTGGAGGGTGTCGCCCCAAAATGTGGCCCGTCCACCGAGAGCAGCATGGGCATTCCCGTTTGCTTCAAAGTATCGCTCATGGACACGTGCATTTCTTCTGGCGTCACCCCCATGTCCTTGCTGTACTCGGATGGTGATTTCCTCTTTATCCTCTCGTACGTTTTGTCTTTATTTTCCGTGAAGGTCTCGCTGTCCTGAAATCGCCCGAACAGCCAAATGAAGAACCCAAAGAGAACAAACGCCGCCAGACTTGGGATGAAGGCCAGGCACTTGACATCTAGACTGGCTCCAATGTAGCGGCTGTGGAGGAACATATCCCGCTCCACGTAGCTGAGGTTGGTGCTGGGGTTGATGTTGGTGGAGCGCCACTCGTAAGTGAGCGTGCTGTGGTTGAAGTCCCTGAGCGTTTCTGGCTCCTCCACTGTGTAGATCTTCTCCCCGGGACCAACATATTGACCATATTCGTAGGGCTTGTAAAAAATCTGGTTCTTCCACATGTTAAGGTCCAAAATCAGCACAAGGAAGATGATTCCGTAGTTGAACCACTTACCTGGAACAAGACAGGAGACTTCTATTAGATTAGACAGGCAATCTTTTACAGATAAGCAAGGAATAAACATGCACACACTGTACAGATAATTTAACAGACAGGCAAAATGATGCACAATACAAGCCCACTCCAAACAAGATTGAGAGGGCAGAGTGGGGCAGACAGATATGCTGTCACATTCATTTATCAGGAGTCCTTCTCTCTTTGCATATAGCTCACGCACCGAGACAGATAGATCCATTTACAGGTGCTACTTCCTCTACAGTATCTTCTAACGAGATCGCTACATTACCATGAGACAGCCATCTCCCCGGGTTGACTGATGGCAGGCAGATGTCTCCGCGGGTAGACGTGACACCTCTCCCTTCCTCTGCCTGAGATATGCTGTTAATAAGCTTTTAGTTAAACCAATCACGTTGCGCTCGAGCCATTTCCATAATGCCAAATGGATATGCAATGCATTACAGCTAACGACCTTTCGCGAATCACTGAGCGTTTGAACAGCTTAACATTTAGCACAGGAACATTGGCTTTGCCTTCTCTTGATGGTTCTGAGTCGCCGTGTGCATGCGGCGGAACAAAATGGAGAACCTGGGAGAATGGATTCAAATGGGAAAGACAGTCTCTCGCTGAGAGCATTAAGACACAGAGTTTTGAAGATGATGAAGGGCACGTCTCGCGCAATGAACAGGAACAGCTTTGAGCAGGGAGGGAAAGGGAGGGAAAAAAAGTTGCACCTGTGCGCAACACCAGCTGCACATCTATTATAAATTCCTGGTGTCGTCTTTTCCACCAGAGAAAACTAAAGAACAAGAACCCGTTCGGCATTCACCATTTCAATTCAGAAATAGGCCAAAGTTACCGTCTCCTCGTTCTGCTACTAAATCAGTTCACGAGTACAGGGGTTCATCGCAACTCGTTTTGAACAATGAGACGATCCAGCTCTCTGCCTGCAGCATGCTGCTGTACCTGTGATATGAATGTGATATTCCTCTTTAAAGATACGCTTGCAGACAGGAAGCTTGACCTTAACATGCGTTGTAGACATTCCTGGCAGATTCATATCCAGGTCACCCATGAAATGGGGGAACTCCCAGTCCTGGAAAACAAGAAATATATATTTAAAAAGGAAAATAAAATTTTGTTTCAGCTGAAGAAAACTGGAGACATTTCAATAAAGGTGCTGACATTGCCCTGTCAGCCATGCGTTATTTTTTATTGGATATTGAACACACACGCTCTCATATTAGCCGGTATTAAGTCTCCGTGGATCCTCTTCATACTCTGACTGGAGGTCAAACATGGTGGTGGTTGCTGTAGACTGCAGACTACAGTGTGTTTTTACAAGCTTGTGCAGTGTACTAATGCTCCCTGGGATTTCAACATGTCAAAACACATCAACAGGCAGCCAGAACTGACATTTAGAAGCTGCCTGTGCCCTGTGGTGGCACTTGGATCTTTCTGCGACTACGTGCTCATATTTGGCGGCCGGTGGCTTTAAGCTTTGCTACTTTCCACGAGGTAGTGTTTAGATGGCAATACCATAAGAGAGGGCGTGGAAGCATATACCTTCAAAACACCAGCTTTTTATGGGCTTTAGTAACCTGCTTAAGAGGTGCAGTGGTTCCTTTGGTTTAACTTACATCTTTGTTTTAATCATGATACAGGAAATCAAATAAATAAAATGTTCTGTAAGCTTTCATATATCACAGGCTCTAATTTAAAGTAAAAAAAAAAAAATGCATGTATGGCTCTAATTTTTCTTTCCAAAAATACTGATTTACAGATTGTTTTGGCTCTTGAATTTGTATTTGATTTAGAATATGAATGCACAACTTTCCTGACACGGTACATAAAAACAACGCAATTTTATAGTAAAATATATAGAGTGTACATTTCTGAAGCCATCATTCATATATGTATGTGGTAGAAATGTCCTTGAACTTTGCATTATAAAAGCCAGTAAATAAAATGGTAACCATGAAAGAAACTAATGAACATCTTTCCCAGACTGACGGAGAGAGGAAACATTTTTTTAACTTTTTCTTCCCACTAAGGTAATTTAGTCAGATCACAAATTAGCTCCTGTTATCTATATTACTGAAAGAAAAAAAGAAGACATGCATAATTTGAGTGTTTTCAGATTACCCTTCCCCCTGGTTCCTGTTATTTGCAGAGTGTCTTGCTGCATGAGATTACCCCGTCTGCTTTCACTATATCCTCATGTGATCCAGAGTCTCCCATGCCAATATCTATGAAGAAAATAACAGCTTGGTGATGGCCCCCTGGATATTAATTAAGTCCTCCTCTCCTCTTCTTTAGCTCCAGAATGTGTTGCTATAGCACTAACTGGCATGGCATTTACGCCAGGCCTCCCTCGCACAAAATAATGAGTCTCTATAACATATATAGGAAGGGTAAACAGGCCGAGTGTGTCAGTATATCACCTACATTTGTAAAATGTGAATATGCATATTAACAAAGGACAGAGGTAGGGCAATTATTGGCATAATTATTAAAAAAAGAAAAAGGAAATAAGAAAGTAAGACCCAGCTTGGAGGCAAATCCAGACAGGTCATTAACTGGGGAATTAGTTAATTAGTTTGAGAACAACAACGCCCATCTTTTCTCAAGGAGGTAAGAGATTAAGTATGGCACCCTGTCCTCGAAGATAGAGGTGAATGAAGCTGTTGGGAGGGCTGAGGTGGTTGAATTTTTATTGAGTGGTGGAACATAGTGATGGCTACCAGTAGATGGGCCCTTTCACGGCACGAGCCAACTCCGCTCATAAATAACTGTAGTAAATGTGCTTGCTTTACACTGTGCAGAAAATGAGAAAGGCCCATCATAAACAAATCTATGTGAGTTGGGAATGACATACCGCCCAGTAAAAGAGAGGGGAAGCTGCATGTCCGGAACGGCTCAGGGAGTCAAACGGAGATGTCAAAATAAGCACTTCATGTTATATCAGGCCTGCAGGAACAGGAGCTGATGCAGGCCAGAAGCTGGGAAAACTGGTCTCAGCAATATACCAGCATCTCTGGTGAGTTTAAAGCTTGTATTCTGTGGACTCTTTTTCTCTATTTCTCTATATTTCTGCATAATCTCAATAATTGCTTCAATGAATGAGAGGAACAGCATGTTGAAAAGTTACTATGACCAAGAGCATCCAGAAACCCGCTTTAAAATAGTCCAGCAATCACTTTTAGTGATACAGTTACATGCTATCAGGAATAACAAGGAATAACAATGATGTTCTTTCCAGGTTTTTGTGGAGTGGTCTATTTGTAACACTAGAAGCATGCAATTGTGGTTGCTGAGTAATTAGCATAATCAAGAGACAAGAAACATATATTTGGAATATACCAAATATTAGCCTTGCTGCGAGTCCTGTAATACCCACCATCAGGGCCCAGTGAAATATGTTCATTAAGCATTTGGAGGAGGGGAGTTGAGTTGAATTAGGCTTGGAGTCAACCCACACGCATGATTGGCCTCTAGTTCTGGCTCCTAATTCATCAGATTTTCTCACCCTTTTTCTCCTCAATCCACAGTTATGTGCAATTCTTTTTTTTTTGCCCAGACAAACAAATTTACATATTCATGAGACACTGACACAGGCTTTATTGATGTACTCCTGTGGGAGGGAGAACATTTGGTGGGAAAAAAAAGAGAGAGGGGTGAGAAAGTAAGAAAAACTCCAATCTTGTGAGTCATCATTAAAGAAAATAAACTTGGCTCACAGGGGAGCGCGGGAGGAAAGGGTGAGTTCATGCTTGAGGTGTGGGAAAGAGGGATGGGGGACTGAAAGTGAGGAGATGTAAAGGAGTAAGAACAGTCTGTATATCTTTATACATGTTGGTGAATGTGTGTGTGCGTTTGTGCGTTTGTATCTGTGCCAGCTGAGAGTGATCAAACATCTCTCTTGCTGCTCTGTGCCGCAGTGGCCCATTGATGAATTGGGGGAGCGGGAGAAGGAGGGGGACCTGGCAAGATGGGTAGGAGAGTAAGCCAAGAGATGTCCCTGCTCCCCCACCACTTTTTTTTAATTGGCCACAGGGGAGCAGTATACCTGCATGACAATGAGAAGGTCGAAGACCAAGATGAAGGAAGCCAGGAAAGCTCTGGAGACCTCGTCGCTGGGCAGGAAGCCGCGGTTTAGGTTATCCCAGCTGATCCAGTCGGTGCTGATGACCAGAACCACCACTGATGTCAAAGAGATGAGCACTGTCCTGCAAAAGGAGAGGAGAAGAGAGGACCAAGAAAAGGCAGCGAAGGAGAGAATAAAGGAATGCCACAAGAGGAAGGGCGTGCACAGGAGAGGCCAGGTTGAAGAAAAAAAGGAAATGAAATAAGAAAGGAGAGCACAGAGAGCAGGTGAGGAGACAAGAAGAAGAAAACAGAAAGGACATAATAGAAAGTGAGAAGCAAGGAGGAAAGGAGAGAGAAGGAGGGGAAGGAAGCAGTAGGAGTGACAGCAGAGGACAGAGGGGGGAAATATCTATGAAAGATGTACATTAAATAAGTTTGACCTTGAAAAAAAAAAAATCACATTAACAATTGCAAAACTTTCAGTTGAGATAAGATACACAGTTGTTATTGTTCATTTTGGAAGACAAACAACCCCGATCATCAATTAATAAGAAAAGATAAATCAAGCACCGTTCAGTTTCTCTTCTCATGGACTCAACAATGTATTGAACAATTTTACCTGGATTTGAAAAATAGCCAAAGATAAAGCTTCCAGGAAGACAAATGTGCAGAGAGAAGAACTGCATCTGTGTGTTTGTCCGCGTTTGACAATGCAATTCAAAACCTCCGCTGCGTGCATATTTACATGTATTTACATATTTAACTTGAGGCAGAAAATATTTCATTCACCTGCACAGGGAGTTTGCTGTGTTTTTATTTTTTTAGTCTGCATTTACTAGGAATGATTTCTCAGCCTTCTTAATGGAGGCACAGTGGTGAAGGCTGGCATTATTCACTACTGTGTGTTTTGTCTCAATGTCACCCAGTCATTACCGTGGTGGTTCTGTGCACTCTCATGCCACACATCGGCTGGCTGCATTGCAGATGCAAACCAGCTCTTATCCCACATCAGCCGTTATGGAGCGACAATTTTGTGTGATTTCTTTTCTGTAGCATCGGCCGACTTTTAGGGCTGTCCTTTATTAACTGCCACAAATCCTTCAACGCATATTGACAAGTTATATCCAGTGACACATTTGCCGATAACATTTCAAGATCTGAATTCCAAATCATAGCTCGTCAAATCTTGGATTGATCCTGACAGCGCGAGTCAGGGCGACCATCGATAAAATGAAGGGCTGCAGAAAAAGTCACAGAGCAGTTTGCCTGTACGCATTCTAATCACAGGTGAATCAATTCTGCCAAAGGAAATGTTAAACACGTCCAGATTTGAAGTGTTCAGAGATCTGTTCTGTGTACATATCAAACAGAGGCCCATCCGTGTCAGCTGCATCCTCTTCCCTACGTGTCCTTTACACCTCGCAGTGACCCTAAAATCAACCACTGGAGGAAGGCGTCTGCATGTCGGGTTTGACTGACAGAACCGAGCTGCTGGTGAAAGAACACCGCTGGGGCCGTGTAGCGCAGGTGTAATACATCTGAACAGGGAAGGATTCTGCTTGGCTTTCTAATAATCGCCATATGAGAAATGGTTTTCAGTGTTTGTTTAGCAGTTATTTAAGGGTCACAGCTTGCAGTGCGGAAAAGGAAAATGCAGGGCTTGGTTCCCCCCGCAACCTTGCTGTGTCCATTGATTTTCACCCTGTTCTTCTAATTAAAGGTGCTGACACTGAGTGAGGGAAGATTAACATGGATATTGACCGCGTGTAACCCTGCCACGGTGCTGGTGAGAATACGTAACACACATGTATACACGTGCACACAGCCCTGTGAGTAAATATAATGGATTTGGTGAGCTGGTAAGTAGTAAAAATCTAGTCATGGGTATATATAGTCTCGCAGACATTTTATCTCATGACAGGAAGACTATGTACCAGAAGAGAACAATCCGATTGTTGCCTTGTTTCCAGAATCTCCTGGCTGCTTTGCCCCAGTCTGGGTAGTGTTGATCCTGGAGCATCATATCTGTCACCTGCAGAAATGAATGTACATTCAATTAGTCAAAATACCAGTTGTAGAGGCGAAAAATGAAGCAATACGAAAAACTATTTCAGCTCATCATAAAGACTGGAATCAGAGAAAACTGCTTCTCTACCTTGGTTCAAAAGTAACCCTAGCGACCTTTCAAACACATTTAGGATGAACTGCCATCATCCCATCATCAATGCCTGACCTCTCTAACAGTGAGGGAATGGGAGTTCATCCCTGCAGGTTGGTCCCAAATAACCTTGTGAAAAGCTTTCCCAAGCCAAAGGGAAGCTGTGAGAGGAACATATTATTAGCCAAAATGTCGAGGACTGAGATATTGAACAACTACAAACAGTACCAAGTTTCTGTCGGCATACTTTTGGCCATACAGTTAAGGCAGGCCAACCACCAAAAAACAACAAATCATTCCCACTTGCTAGATATACAGTAACTTTGGCACTGTTCTACTGCCCCACATTCTGGCTCCCCAACACATTTTAATTCTACGCATAATCATGAGCAAACACTGCTAAATGATGCACACTGTTAACGTTATTAAATGGAGGAATTCAGAAATAAATCAATGGGCTTTTTTCAGTCTAAAAATGTTCTCTCTATCCTTGGTGTGGGACGACTGCTGAGGCAAGGTCAATCTGCCAATAAATCACCTCACTGCAGACACTGTAGCTCGCCAATGTTGGAGGAAGAATGTGAATCAGACAAACTATCTGACGTTTCTGGTTTTTGCGGCACTGCAATAAGAGACACATCTTGTCCACTCATCTCATGAAGACACACTGGAAAACAGCTATGCACAGGAGACACGGAGGTCATCTTCGATAGAGCATTGTTGAATTAATCGAACGTAGAAAAAAGAAAAAAAAAAAAAACAACTGGCGGGTAATTCCTGGAATCAGCACTTTGCCACGGTCTAACTTTCTCTGTGAAGAAAAAAGAGAAACTCGGGGCCAGACACACTACTCTTCTCTCTCCCTGTTTCACCTTCTCACTGGCTGCTTTTCCACACCGTCTACCTTGCACACTGACTTGCCCATTTCCTTTTTTCGCCTTCACCTCTGTTTCTCACTCCTCCTGTCTCTCCTTCCAGCCTCTCTCTTTCTCTGCAGTATGTGCCGTAGAATACTAATGTGACCGTTGAGGGAGCTTGTCAGGTTGTCTCAGCTGTGTGCATGCCGATGTCAGCGCCCCACTCCTCCCACCACAGGTAGTCCACTCCCGCAGGAGCTCTCCTCCTCGCTTTATGTTGACAAATGAACAGAGGTAGGTTTCTCCTCCAATATACTCTATCCCTCCCTGTGCATCCATTGTTTCCTCTGACCCTCCTTAGATCACAGCCGCATGTTTCTCTAAGGATTTGGTAGCAGATTGAACTGGATGTAGATGGCTCTAACTGCGTCTTTTGTAACAGGCTGAGGAGATACATCTGACCTAGAAATTATATGGGCGCTTGAAGAATGGCTTCACCTTGATTTTATATGATCATAAATATCATATTTAATATACTTATTAAAATATAATGCAGCCACTCCCTCAGCACAGCTTATTCCAAAAAGGAAAAAAGCTATGGGTGTATAAATTCTATACACTTTCTTTTTTAATCACTATTGGGTAAAGATTTTGAGTTTGGCCTTACTGACATTGTTAGTGACCAGAAAATTCAAAATGGGCTGTAAATGGATATTTCCTATTTGGCCTCTTGGCTCTGGACTGTGAGACTTAGCTTTACTTTCATCAGCCTAATGCCCAGTCAGCTCAAGATGATTGATTTAGTCAAATGCAAGTAAATTCTGCGTTGGGGAAGAAATTATATTTGGCTTTCATTATGTAGTAAGGCTCCCATATTTATTTCCTCCATTTTATTAAAGACCAAGTCAGCCATATTAAAGCATATAAGAAAAATGTCTTCTGGATTTGGATGGTTATACCAATTCTACAGCAAAGTCAGACATCTGTTGCGATGGTAAATAAAACATGACACACATTACACAGTCATCACATCTGTGATTTGAGCTAAATGCTAATGTAATTTTGACTTTATAGCATTTCGCTGGATCTGCAGCAAGCACTAAATATGAATGCTGACATGCTGATGTCAAGCATTAAATATTTAGTAAGTTGCCATGCAAAAGTCGGGAAAGTTAACATGCTAACTAGAGCAGGGTTTGAATGCACACCAAATTTTTTGCACCAAATGAAACATGGCGACACAAGCATCAAAAATGTTTGCTTATTTAAAGTTTTTGTTTACTTATGTTTAAGTACTGAACAGCTCTTTGTGTTAAGATGAAATGTAGCATTTAAGAACTTGGCAGTTGAAGGTACTCACCAAAATTCATTTAGCATATTGGTATGTCATTCAGCCAGTGGAATCATTATAAGAGATATTTTGGAATTGATTAATAACATTGACGGTAATAATATCATTCATCCTCTCGTACATAATGTGCAGCTTACCAAAACCTGCTCCCAATATGGCTATAAATAACATTACTTTATGTTAAAAGGTTTTGAATAATGCAGAAGGACATTTCAAATATCATATCAAATGAAACCTCTCCCTTCGTAAATGCAAACTTCTCCATTCTTGAGCTGTAATCTCACCATCCAAGCAGTGACAAAGTCTCCCATCCACGTCCCCACAGCAGCAATCTTCATAAAACTCTCATTCCTGATGCCCATGTACTCTGTCACCATGTGATGCCTGAAAGGGAAGAAGAGTGAGAGTGAGGAGGGCATAAAAAATGTAGCGGATGTTATGAGGGAAGTAAAAGGCAAATGAAAAGAGCCAAAAGGAGAGGCAGTGGAGGTTGAGAAAGAAAATGGCCACTGCCACTAAGTATCATGATGGCAACTGTCAGATTGAATCTATGTCAATCCTGTGAAAACAATGAGCGATGACTCTACCCTCCCTACAGCCCAGAGGACTGTAAACTGTTTATGCTTGTGCAACGGAATTTATGCAGTATCATCGCTTTCATCTGGTCGTGCTGCGTTTGGAAATGTATTCATTTGTTTGGCATATTTGTCTCATGTCTAGTTGATTTCAAATCAACACTGCCAGCCCAATGAGATCCCTCCTGTTAATGCAGTGGATCTGAGTGAGCTCACTTAACATCAGCGGCAGCAACACAGAAGGGAAACACAGACTGGGTCAAGACACACCATTAGGGAAACAATCTCGCATGCAATAGTACCTGATAAGAAATGACATGATTTCTTTGGAGTCCCAGTTACGCTTTCATCTCTGTACAGTAAGAGAAGATGAGAGGCTTTTGTTCAGCCCCACAAAACCCGCCCACCCAACACACTCGCACACCATATCACTCCATTTTCTCCAGGTAATAGCACAGGGAGGGAGGAAAAGTGGGTCAGTCGCCTCCTATATGGGACTTGTGCCGGAGAGAGGGAGAGAAGGAGGCCTGTTTGATCTGCTGGCAGCAAGTGTCTTACAGGCTGAGTGGAGCAGGTGGGCGCCTATCACCTCCCCTTCCAGCCCTCTTCTCACCCCCTGCAGGTCACATTCATGAATATAATAGATGGCCATGGACCCAGCTCTGGCTGTGCTTTCAAGAGGTCGTATTTGAAGTCAATGGCTCCATTTGTCTTTGTTTTTCCCAGCCCCTCTCTGGCCGCCAGCAAACACAAATAAAACTATTTTCTATTGCAATGAGGGTTCTGGAAAATCTTGTCTGCAGCCATGCTCATGCCCAGTTCACTGAATACATTAGCAGATTGCTTTAATGGTCTCATTCAGGGCGCCGCTCACTTTGTAAATGAATCGTTGTCATACAATTTTAAACAATCTATTGAGAAGCACTGCAGGGTAATCCTTTTAAGCTATTAATTAATGACACAGCTTTGATAGGTCTTCATTTTTACTTAATGCTAATTGCTTGTGCCTTTTCTCATTGAAAGTCCAGCTCGGAAAAGTATAACAAATGCTTACAGGCGATATGAAACCAACCGTGATTAACTGCGGCAGTGACCTAAAATGCCAAAAGCTTTGAACTCCCTGATTACAGTGATTGTGTAACAAATACTCTTCCCTGGAAGGAAACATTATAAATCATATGTCATCAATGCAGCATGTGTTTAGCAGATTTGACAGGATTTTATTGACCAAAATGTGCAGTACCGCGAGTGACGTATTGCCCCATTCAGGCCCGCAAATAAAACAGCCTTGATTGCAATGGCGATTTATATATTCATTAAGTCGGTTAGACACTCAGTGGTTTGGCACTGCTCCAGTTACCAAGGAGATCCCATTGGGAGTCATTTGCCCGCAGCGAAATTCTAATCGATACTTCTGGAAATGCTGTCTGGCACCACATGCTAGGCTTTAAATCTAAAAAAAACTACCCTGCTGCCAACCCCTGCCCTTCTCACATATTTAATTGAGCAAATGTTACCCCTGTGCTCCTTCTCTTTTTTTCCCCTTTCTTTTTAATATATCTTTTTTTTTTTTTTTTAATGCAGAGTACCTATGATGAGTTTGGGGACTCTTTGCACTGTATGATCTGAGGCAGAACTCCCTGACTTATTCATGCTGACTGAAAATTTTATGGCCTTTAGAGCTGGGTGACCTAATGAAAGAATTCAGTGTAGTGGAACATCAGTACAGTAGCACCATGAATAATCAGCCCCAAAATGGCTCCCTTGGCTTAATCGCAGAGCCAGTGGTCGTGTCGATGCCAGCCAGCCGGCTCAGACAGCTTTGACCCTCTGTGGAATGTTATCGGGTTTCCCACACTTGTTCAGACATAATATTCAAGGACGTCTCGATGCCTTTCAAAGTCCAGTTCCATCACGAGCAAGAAATCACAATTTTGCGCCGCAGAGGGTACAGAGTTACAGAGTTGTAAGTTCGGACGTTACCGGTTTGACTTTAACAAGTGAAAAAAGGTCATTTTAACTGTTACATTAAATTGGTCCTCTACAAGATCGTGGCTTTGATCATTGGCGCCATGATCGAGCCCACTTGGACATTCTAGCCGAGAACAACGATATCTCATGTCACTGTATTCTACTTCAATGAAACTTGAGTTTTTGATGATGCTCCTCTTTTTCTTTGTCTGTTCAGCTATTACTGCTGACACTCATAACTCTTCCGTCTATATTCCCTCCAGTCAAACTGGTGTTTTCACCTACTTCGACAAAAAATGAATCATCTACCTTGCACCATGAGTTTTTCTTTGCAACAATATAGGTGGAGTACTGTTTTATGTCAAGTTGTCATAGTCTTAGAGCTGGGCAACAATTCATTATTAATGTTCATGACTTGCGGCTGGAATCATTGTGATGATACGTAGGACTGAAAAATCTGGAGTGATGAGGTTTAGTGCACAGAGAATAATACTGCTCACTGCATAGTCTGAGTTTTTCATAAGCCAAAGCAATGTAAGGATAAGTGAATACTGATGTGCTATTTCCCAGCGATAATGTCTTTGGAGGTGTGCTAAAATTCCTTGTTTTATCTAACAAATTATTTAAAACCTAAACATATTCAGTTCATGAATCAAAAGATAAAGGAGACTCGCGTTTAAGAAGTTGGAAAGATGAATGTTTGATATTAGTCGACTATCAAGCTGTCACTCACTGACAACTGACTCTTGACTAACTGATTAGTCACTCCAGCAATAATTTAAATATTCATTCAATAATTTCAAAGTCTAAAATCATCTACAATCCTCATATCTGACACGCTTATTAAAATTTTACGTAATAAGAAGCTTAAACCATTAACAGGAAATTTGCTAGCAATTACTTTTGTGTTGATTGATCTGTCCATCATTTAAACTGACTGCATCAGCAGGTAGGACACAGACACGCACTGTTCGGATTTTACAAAGGAGCCAAATCGTGATCAATGACCAATGCGGTTAGTTGACTTTTAACCACTGCTTTTTCACAAGACTGAGGAGTTTAATGTGATACAATTACATTAAAACAGTGACACAGATCTATTTGCTGAACATCAATTAGATAGATCTTTCCATATAAGTTACTCAATGTACATCATAGTGATTTTTCATATGAAGATAATTAATATCCAACAAAGATTACAGCAGGTATGCCATTTATTTCACCCGTATGACTCAACCCTCATGTATTCATGTAAAACATATAGCTGATTGCTCCTTTAAACATCCAGCTACAGCGGCCTAATGGAAGAGGGCTGTTAGTTGTGGAGTGGCCTTGGAAAGAATTTTCAACTATCCATCGCACCCTATAAAGATGTTTTCTATTTGGCTCGTTTCATTTACATTTCACACTTCTTCATGGTGCCAAAAGCATTTCTGCAATGTCATACCAAACACTTCTACAACTCCACATATTCAGCATTTTAAGGACAATGTTTTACAGTTCAACTTAGTTTTTTCTAATGAAAGACCCACTTCAAGTATTTTCAAGCCCCATGGGAGGTCTGATAATTAAGGTTATAACGCAGCATGCTAAAAAAGTTGCCGCAATTCTGAGCCATCAAATACTCTGATCTATATAAATTTTTTTCACTATTCACTTTGGCCTATATGCTTTCATGCTGGGTTTAATAAACTTGCTTCCTCTGTCAGGCAGCCAGTTATTTAATGACTATGGCAATTGTGTGACCTCTCCTGCCCCGTAAAAGTCTAGATGTATTCTGAACATCAAATTTTGATCGTGGTTGGCTCCACATTGAAATGCATTGTCCATCTCTCTGTGTGCTACAATAGCTAAGGCCATGTTTACAGTGAACAATGCCGAGCCGCAGCAGTTCCCAGGGAGCATAAAGCCATGAATACACACACTATCGCTATCCCATCTCCCAACACAATTTAAACCCTCAATCTCTATTCATCACTCAACACAGAATCAGACCACATGTTGCATTAAACTGGAGATGGAGTCCTTCATTCCTTATCTTTACCTCAGCTCAGGAATGGGAGCAAATATTGCCTGGCAATATCACGGAGAGCACTGTATCCGGTTTGGAAGGGTTTAAGCGCAGAAGTGAGTTGGTTGGGTTTAGCATAATATCACGGTTTGGCTAAACGTTACGACTGACTAACTGAGCTGGTGCAGTAACTATGAGCAATTGTCAAATTTACTCGATGTGGTAAAGTCAAATACTCGGGTGCACCTACACACATACTCAAAGCAATGATGCATGGTATTAGAAAGAAAATGAATATTGTATTATAAAATAAAAGAAAAAGATAAATGAATTAACAGGTTTCTGTATGTTCCAGCGGATTGTGCAAATATACTTGTTTAGCAGTGCCTTCAGTGTCCTTGTCTCTGTGCTTATTGTCGCTGCAACATCCTTCGAGTTGGCTATGTAACTAAAGTTATGTACCAATGTATTTTTTAATAAATGGTCTTTCGAGTTTGAGGATTGGAAACAGACATGGTCTTCACTCGACAGTCTATAGTACACACAAACCCCAGTCAGCTGCAAACACACACATTCACAACATTGTTGTTGGCTTTCAAACGACTTGTCCTTCAATGTGTGTGGTATTTAGAAATGTCAGGAGACTCTTCATGAATAGTTTTTTGAAAAATAATAATCTTTCTGTCCTACTAGAGCACATCGACACATCTGTATTTAACTAAACAAACTCATATTGTATATTCCCAGTGGACACAAACTGTTGTCAAGACTATGACGTTTATTGTTTTCAGCCGTGGTTTCTCCTCTTGAAGCAACGGTGATGTATCCCGAGGGCTTTGGCCCCTCCCCTTTGTCCCAGAAAATGGCAGGATAATATAAGCAGAGAGGAAACGACTGACCTCACTGCTTCATAGATAGGCAGTTATACTAAGAGCAGAGAAAATTACCTTAGCAGCAAAAATTTTAAGCTACCTGAACAGTCTCTAAAAATGTAATGAGTCATTTTTGAGGTGCCAGCGTAACAGGAGCGTGAAAGACAGCAGGAGATATGATTGGAAACTAGTTGTGGGTGAGGGTAAATATGAGAGAGGCAGAGCGAGGAAGGCAAAGATAGAACAATTAATCTAACCTGCAAGACATTTACTGCAATTTACAAGCAGCAGCAGGTATATCAAGGTCTGGTAGTAAAACTGTCTCTGACGTCTTCAGAGAGGTATTCTGGCTTTGGCTGTTATTGTTCTGAGTCAACAGAACCAAACTAGAAACAAAGTTGGTATGGTCATGTCAAGAATCCTTAATAATTATACAAATCAGGGCTACAGTTAATGATTTTTACTGTAGATATATCTCATATAAGTATTTTAAATATTTGGTCAACAATAACCACTGATGCTTGGCCCATATGCCAATTGTCCGTTTTTCTGTCACATACTATAAGACAAGGATAAAACACAACAGAGAAAGTGGAAACAAAGAATACTCTGTATTTGTGCATGAAATGATTCATAATTTACGGAAATAGTTGTTGATTAATTGTCTGCTGATCAACAAATCACATTAGCTCTAATCTTATAAAACTACATGCCTGAAAAAAAGAAAATAATACTGTATATTCAGTAGTGGAGTTGGGGGGGTGATTTTATTTTGATTGTGTTATGATAATGGAGTTATCACACACAATATATGAGGATGCATCACATAAGGATATGTGTGCGCGTAAATGGACAATGTCAGGAAAATGGGTTGAAGGCTGACACTGGAGAGTTTTTCCACCAAACCGCATAACCTCAACAGTTTAGCAGAAGGTTCTTAAAGAACCTCCACCAACTCAAAGTTTTATTTATATTTTACTGCACGATATATCAAAATGAAAGAGTTCAATACAATGTTCTTCAGCACCATCCTCTGAGTAAAAACACAGAGGTCTTGGGCCAACCTGATATTGAAGGTAGGTGTACCTAGGTCATTTAAGATAATACTTCTGAATGTCCAGGATTTAAGTAAGACAAAGTAGAGGCTTTATTTTTATGGCATTATTCAGACACAAAGCAAATTCAAAGTTCTTAACTGAGGCATGGAAATACTTTTTTTTTTTAATTTAACATTAAAAAAGAATTTTGACCCATTAACTTTTACAAGTCTGGATCAATAAAGATAAATATATTTATTATGAGATTGCTAGTTAACACTGCATGTGCCCATTGGAAATAAATTAGCTTGTTGCTGGAAATTGGACTGACTGCTGCTAGTTAATTTGTTCCCTCCTTTTTTTTTTTTTTTTTTTTTTGAATTGAGCTGCTGCAGTTTAATCACAGTTATAATTAGCAACCTATATGTGAAACTGTCTATACAGTACGAATATCTCCATCTAAACCTAACAGACAAACACACTGATAGTCACACATTTTAGTGTTAAGCAAAGATCATTGAACCGGTTGCTAAAATACTGCCATACTGTTGGCAGCAGCCAGTCCCATGTGTGCTTGCATGCAACAGGAGCCATCTACATACCCCAACATACTATTTATTCAGCCATTTAAATCCACTTGTCCATGGTATTACCCAAGCTTAGTGCCAGACAAGCAAACAGACAGACAGGGGGGACTAGAATGCACGCAGCATAAAGGATAATGGCAAACAAAGACAAATACCCTTACACGCTGGGGTCTAATCCCACTCAGGGTATCACTGTAGTCAAATGCCAAATCCACCACTCTCTGCTCCTCATCAAAGATATCAACCCACTGAACCCCACCCTTTCACTCTCTGCTTCATGCCTCCATAGCTCAGTTGTCCCCTCCCCACCATCATCTTGACATCCATCAATTTTTTCCTCTACTGAGTAACATACGGATGAAGTACAGACATCATTTCCCATCTTTACAGTCTCTGTACCCCTACAGCTCCTCACACATTCCCTTCCTTCTCACCGCCTTCACATACTTTACCAGCCCCACTCTCTAAATTAGTCATGATTAATGTGTACGCCACGCATTGGGCCGTCTTAATTAAATAACACCACCTAATTAGGGGCTGATTTCGTTTGGTAATGGCGCCGTAAGATGGTGGAATGGGATTGTTCGGCGTGACAGAACATTCATGAAGCCCGTCAAACTCCCTGGGCGGTCACACTCTCCTGGCTTCGCACAAACAGCCCCCTCTTAATCTGACAGTTACATTAAAATGCAAATGGCCCAGATGTGAAGGTTTGGTAACAAGTGTGGATTACAGCTCCCAGGGTGCCATGATGGACAGGGCTTTTTTGCCTGATCTGACATAAGCCAGGTAACAGGTTGATAGCTGTTGACCTAGAAGTGGCTGTTTAAATATTGGCTGGCACACTGTTCGACATGTGTAAAGTTAAACAGTATGGAAATCTGTTTAAGCTGCGAGATCATAGCTCTGATCGGTTGATTTTACATGACTAATCATGAATTACTCTTTCTCATCCAAAAATAAATGTACGCATTTATCAGTGATTGTTTACTGTCCCGATGCCGCTATTTGTCTCCTTTTCTTGTCAATGTGTCACTAGTTTGGATTATATCAAGCTCAAGACTGACTGAAAGGTCAGAGAAAATTAAAGCATATTAATGAGCGAAGGGCAGCGGCAGCATACAGCACCGGGTCATGGAGACAGCAGGGAGACAGACGCCAGACCCCCCCCCCCCCCCCCCCCATCCTACCACGGCACACACAAACTCATATACATACAAGCACTCTCTTCTACATACACACACATGCCCTGAAAGCTAAGTTACGCAAAGTGTGAGACGTGAACAGTATGTGTTTGGCGGGCGTGTGTGTGTGTTAGAGAGAGACACCCTGTGTAGCCTCCAGAAGAGCATCCCCTGCAGTGCACCATCATGGCTGGATGTCAAACCCAGCCAACCCATGCCAAAATACCTACCCTTTAAAAACCTTTGGCAACAATAATACCTCACAGTGGCTTGTTCTTTCATTACAAATGAAAAGGAAAAACACTATTCATGGGTGGTGCCCCCTTTTCCTTTTCCTTTCTTTATTATCGTTATTATTTCTTTTTATTATTGTTTAGTTGTTACAGTCAAATTTGTACTGTCTCTATTGTCCATTAATGAGTTATGTTTTTTGGTTGTAACCTGTATTCTTTTTCAAATAAAAACATTTGATCACACACACACACACACACACACACACACACACACACATACACACACACACACACACACACACACACAAAAAAACACTATTCATTCCCACAGAGGTCCAGCTGCAGCTACAAAGGGATATTATAGTTTTCCTTTGTGCAGTGGCTAAAGAGGAGAGTATAACAGCCTTGCCGTGGGGTGAGGGAATAGTTGAAGGGGAAGGGGAAGTTCATGCAAATAGAGTTTGGTCATAGACCAAAAGACTTAAGTTTCACTGCCTCATCAGGCTTGGAGCCCTTCTCCAGCTCCCACCAGACTCCCACCCTTCCCAGCCTCCATCACCTCCGCTGGATTCATGCTACTGCAGCCCAGAGTCTTCTGTGGGGCATCCTGGCAGAGTGTGAACACTGCTCTTACATGTCGGTCTTGAACAGAGATGTGAACGCTAATGGCTTTTGGCAGGGCCCGGGTACTTGGTGGACACACTGCTCGAGCAGAAAGAAAACAAGTGGGAAAGAGGGACAGGGAGGGGTGGATACAGGTTTGGGGGCTCTTTGAGTCCAGAAAAAGAAAAGGTGTCTTAGCGGGGTTAGGTTCACTCGCTTTACAACAGCACCATCTGTCTTTGTGACGAGAGCTTTGCAGATGCCGGTGTACGACGACACATCCGGAGCAAATCATTATGGATGGATGTGAGTGTTTTATCAGGTGCAATTGTTTAATGAGCTGTTGAAGTTTCTCCTTTTTATATCTGGACAAGTGATGCAGCTAAGACCACACTACTTGTACATGTTGGGATGGATATAAATTATATGCTGTGTCCCTAAAGGCACCTGAGTTACTCATTATTATTTATTATTTTAAGTACCGACAACTAGAGAAACACTTCTGGCATTTACTGTCAGACAAAGCAAGCCCCTTTTCTTGAGATTCAAGAGCTGAAATGAGAAGAAGTTTGGGGGGGGGGGGGGGGTCCTCTTTGTGACAGATGCGCTCCATGCCTTAGCAAGTGTAACTTTTCCCTGAGCAAGCAACATTTATTGTCTCGGTGGACCTGCCCCCATGCTCAGCCCCTCGCTTCCTTTTCCTTGGCCAACCAGAGCGAGGGGACAAGATGGATGCCGGTGTCACCGCGCTGGCCAGAGTGACAGATGGGCTGATTATACAAACTCATCCCTCTGGCCATAGAAAAGCACAAAATACTTTTCCTGCTAACTAATAGCCTTCATGTGCCTGCACTTTCTGTAATGCTGGTTGTTAATATGGGAGCGCATCACTGTATGGACAGATTCCATTATGACCCTGGCCTCCCTCTTGACAGCTTGCACCTGAATAGACACCTGCCACACATTTTCTTCTTTTACTTTTTTTTTTTTTACAGCTCAAACAAACAAAATGGTAAATCACCTCACAGCGACCTCGTATCTGGCTGGCTGGCTTCAAGGGCATGTTTTCCTTCCTCTAGACGGACACATTGCAAATGCATAAACGGATTCCTGTCAGTGGATTGATGTGTGGTTGTCGCCGCTGTGCACAGTGGTTTTTCAGCAGGTAAGTCGGGAGCAACAGAAGCACAAACTCAGGCACAAACTGAGGGGGAAAACATGGCAAAGACATTTTTTTGGGTTTCAGCCAGAGGTGTCACGAAATAAGTCAAGATCATGAGAGAATAAGTACAGGTGCTGAAGGTGATCTTTCAGGATTAACCACCCTCCCCTGGACTGCCCCTCCACCTGTGATTTAACGTCCAGGCTGATTAATCAGACTGGTATCGGGTCTCTGTTCAGGCGAGACGTTTAAATCAATCACACCAGCCAAAGGGGAGCATACAGTGTCTAACAAATGGGAAGCAGAGAATGAGGGAAACAGGGGCAGAGAAAGAGAGAGATTGAATGGCTTACTCCATGCTCCCAGCCATCAGCAGGAAAAGGTTGTAGATGTGTGAGAAGATGAAGAGGAAGAGGATGGTGCTGAAGAACATGGTCATCCAGGAGCCATGATCCTCACGGAACATTTTCAGGCGCAGGTATCGACCTAAAAGGAGCATGACAAGGTCATGTCAGTGGCGGTTCAAACAGCACGTCAAACTGTGCGTCCACGAAAATGAAGATGAAAGTAAATAAATTAGTCACATAGATCAATATTGTCGTAGTCTGTCAGACATGTGCCCTTTAGGCACTGAAATGAAGATTAAAGACCACTTGGAGGCGTCACTCCCACAACCCTGGAGGAATTGTCTTTTCCTGACCAATTCCAGCAGTTACTATTGTCATAATCAATCCCGGCAGAAAATGTTCTGCATGCACATCATCTCATGCATCTGGTGGACATGTTGTCATGATTAGACATGATTAGAGAAATTATTCAAACATTTGTGACCTGTAGTGTTTTTTTTTTGTTTGTTTGTTTGTTTGTTTTTTTTTTTTACACAGTTGAGATTTGGAATCAAATTATGAAGAAATATCTCTCTGGCAGAACATGAGACTGATTTGAATATGCCACCTTCTGCACGGAGTACATAATCACACAAGCATGTTGTCTGGTGGTAGCGCCCAGCAGAACTCATGAAGTCAGTGGGGTTTATTATACCACTATTAGCTTCTTCTTGTTGTTATTGTTGTTGTTGTTGCACCTTTTAAAGACTATAGTTGGTGCCTTTCGTCCCTCTGGGGATCCTTCTACATAAAATGACAGGCCAATTTTCATTTGAGTAAAACGTAAAAATATTAGAATTTTTAATATAATGATTCCCATTTTTTTCCAATGACAGTGGGATGAAACATGCTTTTGGTATGAAAGATCTGAAAAATAGCATGTGTGATAAAATTGGTTGGTCCTCGATCTATCCACCAACAGCAAAGAAGAAGAATTCAATATAAAGAGTATCTGAGAGACTTAGACTTGCATCTTAATGAAGTAAACAAAAATCGATTTATTTATTTTTTAAAGAGAGAGAGGAAACAAAGTGAAAAAAAAAATAAATAAAATAAAAATCAGCCAACCAATATACTCAAATTTTTGAGATTATTCCCATTATAGGCATGGAAACATCATTTTTAACATCAGTTAATCTGATTTTGAAAACCACATGGAGGCGCCCCTTTAAAATGATTACTGGGGCATCACAGAACCTTTTGCTGATCTATTGCTCAGCCGGCTAAGGGCACACTGTCCAGAGAAAATACCAGAGAACAAAGAGGACACACTCCAATGCCTTTCTATCGCTAACGCAGGCCTTCCACTCCAAATGTTTAGTCTCCAGGCCTAAACCTCTCCTTCTGAAATAGCCCTGATGAAGTTATAGTGCCTTTTGTTGCTCCACTGTATTTTAAGGGTGCACTCAGAATATGGGCACTCAAATGACAGATGGATGCATTTAGTGCCATACGTCGTAAGCAAAAGAATGAGATCGAACATTGCATCAGACCTGACAAAGCTCCCTGTCGAGCCACAGAGGACATTATGCAACCTTCTCCTCATGTTGAGTAGAACTCCACAATGAGGTCCTCATGCAGTGAAACCTAACCATCAAACGCTTCAAACGTACACTCAGTTAACCGTTATTGACTTAAGATGACTAAGCTTGGCTATACAGCCCTATTTCCACCGCTTTACATATTGTTCTTTCACGCACACACACACACACACACACACACAGTGACACTCTCCCTCTGCTTTGTGTCTGCAAGCTGTGATCTGGTGCCAGAAGCAGCCATCTTCTCAGGAACAACTCTTTTTGTTTTTCTCTCCTCCAGCTCAGTTAGCATCCCTTTGAGTTACTGCTCCTTAGAGAGCTGATTGTGTTTGTGCCCATGTGAACACACACACACACACACACACATGCAGAGTCAGAAAGATGGGAAGCAAAATGCTCCATTTATTTTCCTATTACAGCCTGGCTGGTTTACCCTACAATAGTTTTACATGCTGTTCAATCTCAGCTTGCTCACTTTACAGTTTAGTTTTTTTGTTTTGTGTTTTTTTTTTTTTTTTTTTTTTGCTGAGCACATAAAAACAAAGCTGTTGAGATTCCCGTGGAGATGGAAATATTCGTTGTGTTATAGCGCAGTTGATAATGAATGCACCTCCTGCTGTAGGTTCAAACATATTTGAGAGAAAAGGCATCTTAGCAAACAATAAATCTGCGCCATTAGTCTATTTGTTTATTATTAGCTCCATAAAAGAAATGAACTTTATTATTCCCTAGATGACAATATTCAACCCCTAAAGTTTTGGGAGCTTGAAGCAAAGCTGAAGGGGTCTAGTGCGAGGCCACACCATACGTCTTCCTCTGTGGTATTTCAGGGCTCATCACAGATGCATAATTGAATTGACTTGCATGGGTGAACTTAATTGCCTCCAGTGCCAATGAGCCCTGGCTTAGATGTAGGTGCACAGTGTGTATCGGCAGATCTGACTTTTAAAGCAGGATGCTGCGCCAGCAAGCACGACCGGCCTCTCTCAGCCTATAAGGTCTGGATTTAACAAGGGGGTGATTCAGGACTATTCAGCCAAGCTGTTTGAGTCACTGCCCCCCCCCCACACCTTACCCCACCCACTTCCAATCCCCTGACAGTCAAGGACCCCCGATAGGGAGTGATGTATGAACACTGTCTGCTGCATGGCTCAGCCCAGCAGGGAATGACAACAATAACAACACACAAGCAGGGCAGGCACTCGCACAAACCTTCATGCACAGGCTACCACACAAACGTACCCCCCCCCCCCCGAAAAAGAAAAAAAGAAAAACACAAGAGAAGGAGGGGTATAGTCCTTATTTCTCTTTCTCACTCAAACTGCAAACATACATGTACTGAGTTCGTGTGATGACACAAAAGAGTGCGATTACATTCTGAGCGCGAATATACAGTTTTTACAGTAAGTCCTCCAATGCTATTTATAGCATTTCTGTTTGGGATGAGATCATACCCAGCTCCTCTCAAGCTGTTGCCAAATGAAAATCAAGCATGTAGCTGTGTCCCCATCTAGTGGCGATACATGGACACGCTGACAGAAGAGGGCACTGCGATAAAACATGCAGATGGGCAGCAGAGCCTCACAGGCGACACACAGTGCTGTTTTTATATTGCGTTGGAAAAAATGTTTCATGTTTTTAGTCACTTCTATTTTCTCTGCTCTTTGAGAACATCACCTTAAACCATTTTGAGCCTCACCCTGCATTAACGGCATAGCTCTGTTTCCTCTTTTTATCTTTCCACTGAATTATCTTAAAATGCCAAGTCAGTCTGAATTTGGTTCACGTTGTGATGATTCGTCTAATTTGTGAAATCGTGATTTTTGAAGCACTCCCAACACAGCAGTGGTAGCCACAGAGCCCACTTCATATTTTTTTTTTCTTTTTACATTTCCTTAAGCCTGACTATGTATTTTTCACACCAAGTAAAGCACTGTTTCAGGATAAATCAAATTCCACAATACCTTCATAACAGTCACAATTTAATTAAGCTTGCAGTGAACAGTACAGCTCAAACTGTCACGCAATGAACTGCCATTCAGTATGTTGTCAGACTAAATCCATTTCTTAGGTAGTCAGATTTTGGCATAAGCTACACTTAAGTCTTGCAAAAAATTATTCACCAGGTTGGGCTTTTTGCTGCTAATCAACTATTAATCCTGTAAACTGTGCTAAATGCATTTAGAGCAAGCTGTCAACGAGAGACGGCAGCATGCCACAGAACAGGAAACATTGCAAACAGGCATCTCAGCTGAAGAAACCAGGGGATTAGAGAGCAGTGGAGCAAAAAGAGAGTTTTATATCCCATATTGTCTCAAACAAACAAAGGATTCAATCACTGACATTGGTTATCAGTCCATTTCTATCTGACGACGATATCAGATGCACTGATTCTGGTAAGTGCTCAGGTTATAAAGTTAGATTTACAATAGTAATCCACTTACAGGACAGTAAAAACCAGCAGAGACCCTCAGCTGGACACGTGCACTGGCGCACGTAGAAAAGCAAATATGCATATCAGATGTTGTAGTTCCTTCAACCTTCTGTTTACCGTATCAGACACGCAGTCTCACAGGGAAAGCAGTGCGCATACAGCTTGTAGCAGATGAGAAGCGCACAGCTGGTGGAGGAGTGAGTGCGACCTGAGATGATCAGTCTTCCCTCGTCATGAGCCCACAATTCAATGAGTCTGACACAAGTAAAAGTGGTGAGTAAAATCTAAGCCCAAAATCATTTGCAGCATATAGGACATGAAGAATATTTCTATATTTAGAATACTTAATATATTCTACTTAAAGTGTCTAAACCTTTCAAATAATTTGTATTAATAATTAACTTTTTGTTTGATTCAATTATCTGAATTGTTTGAAATTATTGTTGTAAGAAATTAAATTATCATTTGCATCACGTAGTATCCTCCCTCATACTTCACAATGTTTTTCATTGAATGTAGCTGTAGTATGAAAAAAGTTTGAATCCTAAACTCACTTTGAACTTGACTGTTTCATAAAAAGCAGACTTTAGTAGGTACTGACACACTGACAGGGAGAAATTGGGTTGAAGTAAATCGTTAAGATCCGCTCACCTTAGCAAAATGAATGTATTATCTCTGATTAAGTGCAAACATGGTGGAGGCAATAGATCAACAGTCCCCTAGGTTTCATTGTTCGCAGCAGACAGTCAAGCACTCGCTTCCTGGACACGCTGGTGACGCTCAGAGACTATGGAGACAGCTACAGTAAATATAGGGGCCCCTGAGAGAGCAGATGAAGACATCTCTCTTTACTGTCTGAGAGCAGGACTTACTGGAAGAGTCATTTACTCAAACTACAGCCAGCATCAGTCTGGAAGTTGTTCAACAGTTAAAAATAAGAACTAGTCAATATAAATATGCCATATGGTCCATAGAGCTTCAAAACTGATATAAGATTGTTATGCCTTACAGCATGTATGCTGTTATATCATGGTGTTACACAAAAAACCTATTGTGTTTTGAAAAAACCTATTCTTTATGTGCACAATGAATTATACTTTATCTGGATGTTTGCACTGCATTGCACTGTGGTAAATAGTAATAAAACGTAAATAATATGATTTGCCAAACTGACAACTTCCTTTTATTCAATTTCCAGAGGTGTTTCTGGAGTTTCTGAACCGGTCGTCAGTATTCTGCAGCCAGTTTGAGAACGGCCAGTGGTATTGCTATATTCTACTGGTACTCTTCATTTTTGCCATTCCCGTGGGGATTTTGGGAAACATAGTGGCTGCAATCAACTACAGCTGCTTCAGGAAGACCTTGAGCACCAGCAATGTCTTCCTGTTGAACTTGGCGCTATGTGACTTGGCCTGGATCCTGACCCTGCCTTTCACCCTCTATTTCGCCATCCAGAGGCCGTACCAGAAAGACATACAGATCTTCTGCCAGTTTAAGAAGATCTCCTTCAACATCAACATATACGGCAGCATCCTCTTCCTCACGCTGATCAGTTTCGACCGCTATCTTGGGACGGTGCACCCTATCAGCTCTCTGCGGTGGTGGGACGTTGGTAAAGCCAAGCTCTGCTCTGTCTGCACATGGTTCGTGCTGGTCGTGTGCTCAATTCCTGAGTTAATTTTAACTTTCGCGATTCAGCGGCCAGAAAACGCTACTGTGTGCATGGACCACATCCAAGGACCTTTCATCTATGTCAAGACAATAACCATTATGAGAACAACAGTAGGTTTCCTGCTACCACTTGGCATCATGCTGACGTTTTACATCTTGACAGTGCGTGTTCTGAAGCGTCTCCCGAGGGCTCGAAGGCCCCGAGGGGCCTCATTGGTAGGATGGAAGCCTCTGTGGCTAATCACTGCAGCCGTGCTCGTCTTCGTGGTCTCCTTCATGCCCTACCACATCATGGTCATGACTCTGATGTTTATGAGGATTCATGACCAGGTCACACCGTCTAACACCAGCGTCCTCTATGCTTCATATGAGTTCTTTGAGGCCATGTGCTGTGTAAGCAGCTGCCTGGACCCGGTGCTGTATATCATGGCTAGCGAGCAGTTCCAGAGGAAGCTGCTGGCCTTGAGAAGAGGCCAGTACAGGAGGCTGTGCTGCAGAGCCAGCAGGAGGGTCGGGGTAATTCAATGACTGAGTGGAGCCAGTCAATGACTGTTTTTTGGCTGGTTAAGCTACCATAAATTATGAAGACTGGACACACATGCCAGTGACAGATGTTAAAGGTACTATCATCTTGGCCGAAAGTATGGGACATAAATTGCACAACTGTGGAAGTGGAATCGGGTATGAAACCACAGCATGGTTTGTTTTGCCAAAACCGTTTCATTAATACAAATTTGACTCACTGCTATAAAACTTTATTTTGCTGAACAGTGATGAAAATCTGCGGTGATCTCATCCTCAATGATTTTACTAACCGCGGCAGTCCGTGATATAGTGAGTCTGTTGGATAGTCTCATAGATGGTCACCTAGGGCAGCCAACAGTGATGTCATGATAATCTCAGGAATTTTGAAAAATTCCAATTGTAATTTTCCCCAGTCAAGGTCCCAAAACCCAGTCCGTCTTCAAACATTTTCATCCTTCTGTGTTGATGAAATACGAGGGTCGTAAGACTACAGGACGATCAAAATATCTATTAATTAGTAATCCATGACTACACAGCCCATTTGTCTGACAAAACATGTTACTACATGTACGGATTTCCCCTATCAGGTACAAAATGGTGAAAGAGAAGAACCAAGTAAAAAATCTGTTCCCTGTATGTTTAGTTTAGGTTTAACTTTGAAGGTGCAGATTTCCTCTGCACCTGTATCAAGACAGGTGAGTGAAAACAGCATGGGGTGGTGGGACCAACTCCTGCTGTAGTCTTATTTAAACAAACCAACTGAAAGCGCCCAGTTCAACTCCTGTTTAAATATTTTGACTGGAGTGCAGTGAAGTGGACATCATACGTGGAAGATGTGATAAAAATGAACAATGGGTGAAGTAGACACCCGGCCTTGAAAAACAAAAACATGTCTTAGGTTTGGCCACACAGAGAGTGATACCATCGTATTCATATTGATTCTGAGACTGTAGACAGCAGCTTTCAAGTCCCAATCACTGCTCTTTGTGCTCAAAGGCCAGACCTATTCTTTTTTTATGCATATTTCCATTGTGCAGAGAGTCTCTACTTCAGCTCTCAGCACGTACACACAACAGCATCCCCATTCATCACATATTTGTGTGTGCTGCAGCCGTATTAGTGAGTTTGGGAATAGCCATGACTACAACCACTAGTGTCCCCAGAGTTGGACTCTTCGGTAACTAAGTGTCTGGATAATAAATCAGAAGCGGGAGGTGACAACTCAACTCCCTCCACAGGGCGACTGCAGCAAGCAGAGCAACAAAACAGAGAAAGAGCAGGCTACTGAGCCACAGTACCGCTACCTGTTCCCCTAAGCAGCCTGATAGATGATTTCATTCTGTTATTTATGGCCTGACTCCAGACCAAAGGAGTCATGCATTTCAGGTAAATAAGCAATTTCCTTTTGGCTGGTTTCCTTTGTTTGCTAGCCCTCGTTATTATTGCTCCACGTCTTTGTTTCCGTCTGCTGTGCAAACACCTCTGTGTTTTATTCTGTGCTGCAAAAACATAAACATGAGGCAAACCCCATTAATGATGTCTGTGTGACAATGAGTAATTACCTGTTGTTTTATAAAATGCTGCAGTGTATTGTTGTCATTGGGAATATTGATGACTTTCATTTAGCAATTTTGTTGAATTGTGGGACTTTCAAGATAACAACCAAACCAATTTATTATTGAGGACATTGGTGGGCAGCACAACAAGCTGTGGACAGACATGTTATCACTTCAGGAAGCTGACATGGTTAATATTTTTACGCTTAGTTTTGGTCTCCACCACATCTGGAGGAAATAATCAGTGCATTTAGCCACCTCTAAAACTCTGTTCATCGTTGCTAACTTTGTGTCTACTGTTTGTTGCTGGGTAAACGGAAGCAGAGCGAGTTTTCCAGAGTTTGTCTGCTGCGAACAGCTGCCTGCCACTGCACGTAAGTTTGGTGTAAAGGGCGATCTGGCTGTAAAACAAGAAACAGTGACCTGGCAGTTGTTAAAGTTCTCTGAAGAACAGTGGTTTTGCATGTGATTTTCATCTTACATGTACAGCTTTTTCACAGTTAATATCCAGTTCTTTATTCTCATAATAATTCTGGTTGAGGGAATCCACAAACATTCTATGAAAGGAGTGTAAGTTCTGATGGCCAGACAACAGTACACTCTCACAAGATCGTATGCGCTGCTAAAATGAATCAGATACATTGTTTTCAAGCAATAACAGCCTAAAACTGTAAGACAGAGGTGCAATAAAGTGCGGGAAAGTGCAGGGGCACAGATATGCCCTGGAATGTGTTATCTACTGATGCAGAGTGTAATGTACAGTTCAGGGAACCACAATCTGTTGAAAGCTGAATATGTATATGAAGGAGATGAGTTGCCAGAACACAGTCAACAGCATTCAGACAAGGTTGTTTTTGGGAAAACAATAAAAAAATGCCTCAGCTGAATGCTGAAACTATTTTCCATTTTCCAACAATTTTAATGATTATATACAGGTATTTCTGTGTGAGATTTATGGAGTAAAGACGCAGAGCATTATCAAAGTGTTCTCTCTCTTTTCTAGAAACAGGTGACAGCCATTTTTCGGGATGTAACATTTCATAAATTGAATAATCAATTAATTACTAAAGAGAGTTATCAAAAAATCAAGTGGCAAAGAAAAGGTTTGCTCGATCGTACAGATTATAACTATTATATCATATTATAGTAGGTTTTACAACTGTAAATATGAGTAATTTATGGAGAAAAATCATCAATGCACTATTGAAATCTGAGTATGATTTTAAGATAATTTTACTCATTTAAATGGCAGTTAGGCAGCACAGCGGCATTGTGGTAAGCGCTGTTGCCACACAACAAAAAGGTTGCAGGTTTGGTTTCCCAGGCCTGGGGCCTTTCTTTGGGTTAACTGATGACTCTAAATTGTCCGTAGGTCTGAGTGTGAGTGTCTGTGTGTTGGCCCTGTGATGGACTGGTGACCTGTCCAGGGTGACCCCGCCCTCGCCTAATGTGAGCTGGGATTGGCTCCAGCACCCCCCGCAACCCGGAAAAAGATAAGCAGCAGAAGATAAATGAATGGCTGAATGAATAAATGGTAGTTTTTGCTTTTTGCTTTTGCCTCCTTTGAGAACTAATTTCTATGCAAAATGTCCTCAATACAAATGAAAAATGATCTCAACCATAGGCATCTTTAGCTATCAATTAAGCATTTAATGTAATGTATGTAATATCAGGAAAAAAAAGTAACTAAATACATCTCCCAGTTTTACAACTTTGAAGTCAAACATTTTATGGTATTTCATTCACATTTTTCTAATTCAAGAGTTCAAATAAAGGGTTGAAATAAAAATAAAGCAGATTTCTGGCAAACACTGTTGGCCGTGCTGGGACAAGCTCAATAATTTAAAAAAAGGACATGGGTGTCTCCCTTACGACAAGATGGGACATTTGGCTTGACCAAGCTGAGGGAACACATCAAACTTTTGTTTTTAATTGTTAAACGATACAAATCCACAATGGTAAATTAAAAGACTAATTGTTTTAAAGAGACTGTAAAGAGAAAGAGACATGAAATCAGTTCACATTCTGTCAAACACACACGGTCAACAAAATATCTGTATCTCTCACACACACACAAACAGCATGGAGAGAGGCTGAATCCTGCCACCCACCTACCCATTCTTACACTTACACACACACTTTGACCCAAAGCTACACAATGCTGTACCATAAGCCATCTCAGCCCTTTGCGTGGCACAGTAACAACTTATGACAGAACCCAGATGGCATCCTGCAGGCTACAAAGATCAAGATCAGCGAAAGAGGACGAGAGACATTCCAACAACAGAGCAGCTAGTGGCACGCCTCTCTCCCTCACACACACAGAGCTCAGCAGAAGGGTGTTAACGGTCTGTGAGACAGGTTTTCACATCATTGTTACCTCTCCTGATGATGTTATAACTATTCTGAATCCTGGAATGACCCAATCAGGTGGTGACAAGTGGTCAGTGTTTGATTGAATGTAAGTGCCAGTAATAATAATAATGCAAAGCAGGGTCTAATTCAGTTAGGACAGGGCTCCACATGACTCAAAATTACCCTTCAATTTTTTCTTTGAGAATCCACCAAGCCTTAGAGAGACATAGGTGAATACATTATGTTAAACCAGGGCGTGAAACAGCATGGGAGAGAAATGAGAAGCAGTTTCACATTATGGAGATGGCCAGTGAGATAGTCAATTGCTGCAAAGGCTGGGCCATCATTTAGTGCTGTGCTGCTGCATTACTGCGGAAAGAATAACTAGTTGTGTCTGAGGCATTTGTTATAATTATTATATAATTCAACACTCCAGACACACACACACACACACACACAGTCAGAGTAATGCCCCATCATCACAGAAATGCACCAAAATAAAATATTTAAAGAAACAGCCCAGCATTTTGCGAGATCAACCTGTATTTACTTTCTTACTTTATTGAGTTTTCTATGAAAGGATCAGCAGCACTCAGTGCTAAAGAGAATAAAATCTGCCTCTTATTCTATCCCGCTAAATCTTAATAATTCATGCACTCCATCTTTGTTTCATCTGTACACAGCTGCAGGTTGTGGTTTTATGCAGGATTTTGAATGAATTTTGATGAGGAGCAGTGATAGTTTCTCCTTCTGAAACTTAATTTTTTTGTTTAAATGCATCACCTGTTTGTGTTAATCAGTGACTCAAATGACAATGGTATTAATTTTTTCATCTAGCCCTTAATTTGTCAAAATGTCCAACGACTATATTCTGCCTAATTTTGTTGGACATTTGACTAGATGCTGTACTGTCAAGGTTTAAGTTGACTCTGCTATCATTTCCTCTTCATTATAGAGCAGAGGAACATCTGGATACTTGAATCAATTTGTGCTCCCATGTGAGACAAAGCTTGTGTTTTAAATGGTAAATTAATTACTTTTCTTGCAGCTTCACTTTCAGACTAATACCTGAGTCGACTAATCTTTATTGTATGAGAAGCCAGAAGCCCTTTACATTTATATGGTGTATGAGGAAAACAAAAGGGACATTTTTCTAAGTGCAACATTCTTACATCTAATAGAGTTCCCAATGCGCTTCCACGAAAAGTGACAGAGTAAACACAGTTTTATTAAAATTCTTGCTTTGTTATTCCTTACGGGCGAAAGAACCACCACCAAGTCCTTCGCCACGATCATCTCGAAGGAGCCTCTGTCGTAAAATTTTAAAAAGGAGGCTTGATCTAATCCATAACTTAACACAAGCAAACTGAAAGTGAAAGTGCTGAAAGTGAAATGGACAGCTCACAAACCCAGTGCGACTTAAGATGTAATACAAATGCATAATGACAGCCAGTCTCCCTCTAAATGACCAGAAGTCATTGGCTACCACCCACCCGATTATAGGGAGCACACATAGCCTTGAGTGTCTGAATGGAAAAGCATAGGTTGTTCCTTAAACCTCAAATGCAGAGTTTATTCTGTTTTTATTCAACAGAGGCAAACAGAGAGTGCTGTGCACCTCTGCCTACTCTAAATAACAACAAAATGGGAAAACTATAAAAGGAATGGCAAAGATTTTGTTACGTAGCAAATGGATTAATATTTGTGTGGGTTTCTGTGGGGGCAAATTGCATATAAAAAAAAAAACAAAACTAATTACTAGAGGGAGGAGATGGAGGTGTAATCAACTGTAAAATGTTTAGATGTTCTAGGTTGTCTTAAATGTTACATGATGCAACGGAAGCGTCAGCATTCAGACGGTGTCTGTTTCCATGCTTGCAACAAACACATTTGAAGTTATGTACAAATGAGCTTGCCCATTACTTTCGGTTGTGCAATTTGTAAAACAGTGCTTCTCCAAATGTTACTCCACAAAACAAAACACAGACCGTGATTCCAAAGTGCTTTTTCAGGGACACAAGCCTTTGCGTAGACTGTGTTCGTACCCAGAAGTGTTCCCACTGTCTGCCTACACGAGAGAGCAGAGGAGAGAGGTGGTAAAGATCTGCAGGGCTTTAGTGGAGACATGATGTGCAGGGAGGGCCATGTGTGACAGATCTATAACAGATGATAAATTTTACCACGTGCCTCGTGCTACACTAAAGGTCTGATGGTCTACCTGGGTTGTGATTACATAAGTGCCTTCATGAAATGTTCGCGTCTTTACTCGACATCAGCCTCTCTTTTCCCCCCTGCATCACACTCCCCTTTCATAAACGCCCAACTCTCTCTCTCTCTCTCTCTCTCTCACTCACACACACACACACATACCCTTATGGCCACAGACACACAAACGCACATTCGCACACACAACACAACCACTCTCTCACTTACTAACACACCCACATACAGAAACACAAACCATCTGTTAGGAGGCCCGTTGAAGTGCATTAGTTGTACTTTGGTACAGGATGAGCTTTGGTCTCCCGCCCTCTGCACCCCCCAAGCCAAAGGGAGAGAATAGACCCAGATCCATGTATACTCGGCCACAACTTTATGATCATGACTCATGTAAAATGAGAAACACACTGAGGTTACTGTGTTCTGTGTGTGTTGCAAGTATAATATTGGATATAAATATCCACCGGGTCTGTTTCCCTGAAAAAAGACCAGTGGAGCATCTCACTTCGTTCCACTGAGCTGTTATCCGGTGCAATAATATGTCTTAGCATTCTAATCATAATATGATGATAATTATGAGAAAAGATGGACTAGAGTTACATTATTTATTTGTAGCAGTTCCTAATATCCATAAAGATCAAAGTTTCCTCCTAAAAAAAAAAAAAAAAACAAGCAGTTTTTCCTACCCAATCTGAAATTGTGTTTATCTTTTTCAGTAACACTTAATTTCTGAATTTGTTTTTTAAAGTAACACAAAAACGTCATTTACCAGCCCAGCAAAAAAAGGTCAACACCCCCACCCCAGCCCACACACACACGCACTTCAAAGAAAACAAGACACTGAATAAATAAAAACAGGATAAGTACACAGGGAGAAATCTGGGGAAAATATTCAATAAAAGTATGATTATTATTACTGATGCTGCAAAAACAGGTGGGTGCTAGGCTCTAACAGAAAATATACCATAGATCTTTGGGACATTGGTGGATCGGACCTCACTCATTGTCTAGTTAAGTGAAGACTGACAGAGGGATCTGAAACACCTCTGACAGTTTTGATGACATCTCTCCATTTGAGAGTCCAGTGGAAAGTCTGGGAAGTCACTGCATTCAACAAAGAAATTGTTACAGCATCTACAGGGTATCAAAAGTTAACATTTTAGATTTCTATTGTAATGTATTATATTGTTCTATTCTACAGATTACACAACTAACACAGGAAAAGTTTAAATAATTTAGATGTAATGATTAAAAAGAAGGAAGAAACCCGGATTTCTTGATGCAAAGCTAAGCTAGCCAACCTCAAATTTTAACTTCATATGCTTCACAAATACAAGGGTGATAACAATCTCATCCCATCTCATCTCGGCAATAAAATGGAGTGTGATGAACCAAATGAAAGCTATACGCATGTTAGATATACTCAACATACGCTACGCTGAGGTGTTTTGTTGATGAAAGTTTGTCAAACCAACCAGTCGAGTTTATGCTTTGACTTAACGCATCAGTATTTCTCAATCTTTTCTTCATGATGTTACCATTTTCAGATCCTCAAATCCACAAGAGACAAGAAACAATTTATGTTGCAAATGACACTCAAGAAAATAGGTGGGAAACTTCGCATGGTGTACGCATACAAAAATGATCAGGAATTATATTTCAGGACTATTTTTATTTGCAGCATGTCAAATGAACTTAACTATCTCTGTCCTAGAAATCTTCAAGGACCCTGCAAGGTATCAACTAGCCCCACATGGGGTCCTGACCCACAGGAAGGGAAACTATGTCACAGATCCTAAGTAAGGAAACACAGATTCAATTAAATGATTGCAATTTGAGTAGATGGAACAGCTGGAAACACCAGATCCACTAAGTGTCCTGAGAAAAACACAGTCCTTCAGCCATTTTCCATTTCCCCACTCAGTGCTGTCTCTACATTCGCACAGAGTATCATGTTACCATGCACTCGACTTTCTATTTATTCTCAGTGAAGATGAACACCCCAGTCTCCAATTATAGTCACTGATGGTTCATCTGAAGAAGAGAAACCGTGGTGGCCAATAATATCCAGGCACTGAGTTGTGTTAGCAGGAAATGACATGCTGCACAGTTCCAGCAAATGAAGAGCCAATTGGATTAGTGTCACGGCCTCATGAGAAGAAAGCAAAAACAGTGACAGGATATAAAGGTTCCATGTTGTGAGATAAAGCGAGAAAGATGGCAGGAGGATGAAAAAGAAGAGGAAATGTACTAAAGAGGTGTGAGAGGTGAAGGAAGTGAGCAGTGCAAGTATTGACTAAAATATAGCAAACAGCCGATGATGTGCTGCAGAGGTTCTCCTCTTCTCATAACATATCGTGACAGGATAAGCAACGGTGGGGTTATATAGCATGACGTAAATGTCCCATATTTTGAATTTTCTGTATTTTATTTCAAGTTTTGATGTCCATAAGAACACATGTTTGTCGTATGCAGTATGTAGCGAGTAGTATTATCTCCTCAAGAACAGGCCTAGCTCTGAGCTTCAGTGGCGGGTAACAAATTGTAGCTGACAGCCAACAACTGAAAGTCACAGGTAAATGCAAATGGCGTTAGTTGGTCAGCCAAACAGATGGTCAAATTTGGACTGAAAGGTTCCAGTTGGATCTCTTCTGGAGCTATACACCGATGCCTTGGGCCTGGTTCCGGTGCTCTTGGGTCATTTGGTGGCATCTGGGATACTCTCCATGGCAGCGATTTCGCTCTCCACTCTGTCCAGATGGAGGGTCTAGCAGTGCCAGTGTGTGTCCATGACAGCCAGGGGAGCATGGGACGTGGGGAATTAGGCAACTGGTGCCAGTTTTGGATATGATTGATTGGGAGTGCAAAGGATGGAACTTTACTGGCATTGGAAAGTGTACCTCAACATGCTTGATAAATGGGAAGCTTGGATGAGTTGGGGGTGGTAGCATGGCTGAAGGTGGTGATTTGTTTTCTGAACACGGCCTGTGTGCATTTCTCTGTGAATTTTGAGTTTTGATACACTCATTTTAATTTGTATAGCAAATCTGCCTGCTTCATCATTAACAAGAGATGGACAGAGGGATTGGTTCCATGTAGGTGTATCAGAGCAGGAACAGCACAGATGAAACTAACACAGTTAATGAGAGCTCTGCTCCATTTAAAGGTCCCCAGACTAATGAGCATTCAAACACACAGACCACTTTAGAGCTCATTCATCTCCAATTTACAGATCTGTAATTGGCTGAGTCTGAGTGTAACTTCACCAGTCTATTTGAACCCAAAGATGAAATCACTTGTGCCATTCACTTAAATATTTTTTAATTAAAATGACAACCATTTGTCCAGTTCCTGCTGTTCTTTTACTGTTGTGATAACATTTTTTAGGTTTCTTACTGTTGGTCCAAAATAATGAGGTAATATCATAAAAAAAACTGTGCTATTTTATCAACCAATAGATTTATCAAGAAAAATGAGAGTAGAGAGTTAGAGAAACAAGAGATTTGCAAACAGTTTGACCCAGATCTGATGATGAGTGCAATGAGAGACAGTTTAACAAAGCTTGAGCGGAGAAGCATAGCTACAAAGATGAGAGTCCATGATGGCGATATAACAATGTCCTTAATGAGAGTATTTGCAAGAAGTATGTATGAGTACAAGTGTGAGAAAGGTGATTTTCACTGATGGACAGCCAAAACAAAAGCAACTCATGAGGAAGGCTCCCTCCCTCAGTAGAGCCATTACTCTGCACATTCCTTGGCAATATTGTGCGCATGACTTACCAAAGAGCTGGCGGTGGAATATAAACTTCCCTGCAAGCAGACCAGTGATAATGGCCAGTATCCACCACACTACTTTCATGATGTTCCATCCGAGGCTGGGGTACTTGTTGAACAAGAAGGAGAAGCAGTTGCCCACCACAATCATATGAGCCTCGGTCTGACTGTGAGACACGGGGTCTTCAGCAAAGATGAGGAAATTAAAGAAGGTGACTAGGTAGGCCACGATGAGGCGCGACCACGGATGCTGGAAATAGTAGCGAAAACGGGCATCTATTTCCATCCTGCTGAGCCCCCCAGCCACGCTACACCTGGGAGTCAGGGAGAAAGAGGGAGAGAGAGAGACAAAGTGCTTCTTTTAGGCAGATTATATTACACTCAAATCAGCGTGGCAGATTAGAGTAAAAACATCTCTCAGAGTCAGATTAGTGTTCGGAAGATCACAGAGGTTTGGTACAGTACTGATTGGGATCATGCTAAACACAGCAACTCAGACAGTTCAGGGAAAGTGCCAATAACAAATCTACAGGTGAAATTTCTAAGAATAAAGACGGCCTTTCACACAAACACTTTAAGATTATCACACAAACATTAAGAAGGATTCTGACATGACCAGTTATTGATACCTACACAGCAGAGAATAAGCAGCATGAAACGAGTCAGTCGGCGAAAAGTTAATGAGTTCCCCAAGACCACATTTAACAAGAAGCTGCTCATTAAAAGGCCCAAGTTTAAGCTTCAAAGTCTTCATCAGTGGGTAAAACAAGCGTGTCATACCTGGATAAAGTAAAATTCGTGAGGCACTGAGCAGTAAAGTGATAGCTTCTTAAAAGGCTTATCCTCTCAGCCTGTCTTCTGTGGCAGCATTAGGAGGACATTTTGCTTGCGAACACCTGCCAAGCAGCTGTTGAGTAACTTCTCGACTGTCCAGCCCTCTGTCTTTTAACACTCAACTTTTTTCTAAACTCCCGCTCTGACCCCCTATGGTTGATCTGACTTTGCTGGACTGAACTTCCCAAACCCGTTCCCTTTTTTGACACAGCTTCCTAAAATACCCCACAGTGGGAGTTTGGTATGATGTAATGGCTTCAGATATAGCTGGCACAGTGCAATAGCCATGCGGATATTAAATTTCCACAGCAGAATGTTTGTCTTCTTGTTATCGGCCATCTCTGATGATGCTAAGCAAGTGATTCCATTTATAGAGGAGGAGCCACTTAGTAAGCCATTTGAGATACAGAATTAGCGTCTTGGGTTTGTCCCATGTCAGCCATTAAGAAAAGTGGGCTGACTCTCTTTGTGTGTCTGTTGGGGGTGGGTACTGCTTCCAGTTAGAGGGTGTTGCCTGTGGCAGGATAGTCCCTCACATGTTGAGTGTGGGACGGGACCTTTGAACATGTAGAACATGTAGACAGAAATTACATCATCATGAACTTCACTTTAACATTGCTGGAAAAGCTATGGTGAGAATTGAGATCCTCGTCATGTTTTTTAACTCTTCAGCTCTCCTCGAAACCAGAAAAAGACATCAGGACTGGGCAATGTAAACAAAAGTCCCCCACAGGTACAGGAAACACACTCAATGACCCCCTTATTCTGGAACTATCTGAATGGGCCACCTTGGTAAAGATCATAAGTCTGCGACCACCCTTCCCCCCTAACGTCCCAACAGTGATGACGCCTGATGTCTCGAGGTAACAAAACAAGCGTGACTGGAATTACTCGATTCCACAACTTGAATCCCCCGTGCACCCCGTGAGACGTGGGACGATCGGCGCACATCTCTTGGACCTGTGCCTCGCCATTATTTGGGCATGTAAATCAAACGCACCTGCTCCACGCCGTTTTCCTGTCAGTCGACAGCCAGGACGACGAGCCCCGCTCCGGCACGGCTCTCCTGCCACATCAAGCCGACAGCGGCGCTCTGGTCATCCCACACACCGGATGATGCGGGAAGGTTGTGGAGGGATTATTCATACGACCTGTTGTTGACACAGGACAGAGGCGCCCACAAATCCTCTGCCATTGTGCTGGCCCGTCCATGCGCCGGGCGGGACGGCTCGGCCGGACGGTGCTTCGTCAGCGGGTTGCCCGCCGGACGCTGCTGTTTTCCTGGCTGGGATGGGACACTGCTGCCGCTGCGGGGAGGAGGATGGAGACGTGTGAGTCCACTCAGCATCGGTGTGGCGAAATGTGCCCAACACGTTGTGTCGCCAGCGCCAAGTTAGCTCCAGTACCAGCATGCAACTTCCGGCCATACCTTTGAAAAATAAAATGGGATGTTTTGCAATACAAAAATGTGTTGGAAACTGAATTTGTAATAATTTACACAAGTGATCTCTTTGTTTGTGCTTTGACATTCAATTTGGATGGTTTTGCAATTTGTATTCATTGTATTTCTTTTTTGCATTCATTTCAGACTGATACTAGGTAGAATAACTCTTGTAAATTACACATATGGTGTTTAAGTCCAGAAATTTCTTTCATAAACAAACAATTACAGATTTACTGTAAATGCCTCATGGGCTGGACTATTGGATGGCCTGTTATATGCAATTACTATCTTATTTTCACGTAAATATAAAAATACGCATTGCCTGCTGAATTTCCCACGCGAACCGGCCTCAGATAAGCGGACCAAGATGGATGTTACATATAGTAACTGTGACAGTAAATAGTAACAGTAAATGTGACTAAGAATACGCAGTCCAAATACAGAGGCTTTCGCGTAAAAATAATGGTTTAGCATTATTTTTTATAGATACAGATTTCGATTAGCATTATTTTTTAATGACTTAATTTTGTATTATCATTTGAACAGTAAATTTTATGAGTGCTAAATGCCAGTTTTAGCTATAGCTATGGGCTTTCGCATTTATATTGAAGTTGGCTTCATATACTTTCCGCTATGACTGTGTTTACTGTGCTTGACACGGAGATATTTTGCTGCTATAACCCATTCATTTATTCATATTTTCTATTTTAGGCAGGAGGGACACAGAGCAAATGGGATTTGCTGCCGTAAAAACAGAAAATAGTCAACAGAAAATAGCTTGATTACACTTAATCCCGATTTAACGGGAAACTCTAGTTAAATATAACAGAGTATAAGTACAGAGAGACTTTGGCACGATTTTATACTATTACGTTTACCAAAAATAAGCGCTTTATATTGTATTATATTTTATTATATTAAAAATGCCTTTTCCCCTGACTGTTTTAATGGGAAATGACAGCTTGCCGATATTCTGACTCCTGTGATCTAATATCCCTTCACTACTTGCTACTACTTTAATTTGAGCCACTTTAATTCAACACAACTTTGTGGAGCTCCATGTCCCGTGCAAGCACAACAGAGAATACATACAAGTCAACTCGTCTCATTGGACTGCTCGCAGAGATTTGGCGATAAAATAAGGTAACCAATTTCAGCACTTGACCAATGACTAGTTCATGGATGTCTGTGCCTTTGCTTCGGTGAAAACGAGGACATTTCTGGTCTTTATTTGGGGTTTTAATCCTTTTTTAAATAAATTGTTTTTCATCCGAAAGAAGCCGTGTCACGTGACGTCGTTGTGGCTGACGACAGATTTGGGGCGGCACTGGCCGATGTAGTCCACTTCCTGCTTTCCCTGCCCTGGTTTCGCCTGATCAGCTGCATCCAACCCTTTATCCGACGAGAGACACAATGTCACATCAAACGGGCATTCAAGGTAGCTGCCTTCGTCTCCGCTTTCAGTCTCCCTGTGTGTTTGTGTGTCGTTGTGCGGCTGTGTGAGTGCCGGACGAGCTTTAAGCAGCTGCAACAATTCATTGCCGCGAGAAGCTAGCGTCAAGTTAGCTAGCCGCTCCTAGCTAGCCGGGAGCTGCCGTGGTGTGTGACCAGCGGTGCCCTGTCAGGGCTGCGAAACGTAATCTCTGGGTCTTTAATCGGGCCAGCGAAACTAAAGCTACTGTGTGTGTTCTGAACAGCTCAAAAGCCCTTTAGGGGCTAAATGGAGCTTCGTTTGTGTGAGGTTAGTTTAGCCTTGTGAATGGACGGGCGACGCCTTCATTTAAACAAAGTGCCGGCCTGGCACTCCGACTGGTCTCTCCGGAAAGATGACAAAAGTGCTGCCTCACCTGCACCGTGTCTTTATTAAATAGGTTTCATTGGGATGTGATGTCCTGTAGTACATGTTTTTTTTCTCTTTTTTTAGTGTGTGTCACATTTTTATTTAGCCCTTGGCAAAGACAGTGGGTTGTTTTGCTGCGTTAAGAATAGACAGGATGATTATAAACACCTTCACTAACCTCAGGCCTCCCATCAACAGTGGACTTTAACGTGTGTTTGAATGTAACTGATTGCATTAAGTCTGTTTGTTTGACTCCCCTGTCAATATAGATTGCTATGAAGGAAGACTTTTAATCCCCTTCAATACTCTAGCATAACTTATTTTTACATGTGTGCAGAATACAGGGCCCATCATGAATGCCATGTAAGTGTCTCTAGTTGGTTACATTCCTGTTAATGTAATTGGCGAAAAAAAATCATTTTGCTTTCGTACATTAATTTTCTGTTGGATTTATTCCCAGGTTTTGCCAGACTTGGAAAACGGCAGAGTCACGGCCGAGTCATTGCAGCTAAAATAGTGTAGTTTCTTGCCTGGCGTGTGAATTGGAGACGTGTTGGTGTCAAGGTGGTCAGCCTTCAGTAACATCTGTACTAGTGTAGTGATCCCATACTAATAATTGCAAAGTAATAGTCTCTTGTTGTTGCTAAGATATAAGGACATCAAATTGTGTTTAAAGCCCAAATGTTATGAGAAATTATGGTAACCGGCTATTTGTCATTAAACTGTCATGACAGATTCATTGTATATACACTAAACAGCTGCTTGTTTTCACAGGTTGTTTACGTTCATGGTGGAACTTTAGTATCTAGGGCTTAAAATGGCCATGCTAGCAAGAGTGTGCTGCCATCAAGCAAGCATTTGTTTAAAACACAAACTGACCCCCCCCCTTATCCCTCTTGTTTTCAGCGGGTAATGATGTGAAGGATATCTTTGCTACTGCCAAGAGCGGAGACCAGTATCGTGTCTTAAAGATCATCATCGAGGATGGTAAGCAGTGTCCCAGAGTCCTCAAGTTTGTTTAGAGCTTCCTCTGCCAAGAAAACTTTTAACTCATACCGCCACCTAAATGTCTGTGTAGGCTGACATTAGAATGTAAGCATGACTAAGTAATACGGCACTGTTGACATTTCTGTTGTTACACATCTGCTTTCCAGAGCAGCTGACTCTGGGTGCCAGCAGGAAAGCATCAAAGAAGTGGGACCAGGAGTATGACTCCTTAGTGCTGCCACTCCTCGAGGATGGTGTGCCCTGCTATGTTCTGTACCGACTGGACTCCACTAACAACCAGGGCTATGAGTGGATTTTCCTGGCCTGGTCACCAGACCATGCTACTGTAAGAAAACCACCAGTTTTAATGAATAGCTGTCTGTGCTACATAGTATTTGGTCTCGTCTGATTGGAGTGTCAGATGGGTGGGGTTCACCACATCAAGGCAGCAGTTATTTTTGTGCTTGTTTAAAAACTCCATAAATGTTGGCAACAGTGCATCCATTATTACACACAAGGCTTCATCAAATCTAAATATAGGTAAAAAATTATGGACTTTTTCCCAAATGATATGGCACTCACCTCGAACTTGTTATCTCTGCCTCAAAATTCACCTATTTGTTCTTTGAGGTGATAGAGCTTTATCACCCCACAACACTTGTTTTGCAAACGTGTCTTTGTGTGTTTTGTGTTTGCTGTGTTCTTGTCTCACCTCAAGTCATTGTCATTTGGTTCAGCTGAAACTTGATGAGCCATTTCTAATGTAGAAACATATTGACTCAAAATAGCTATGACAAATACACATACAGATGTTGATTCTGTGGCAGTGGAAAGAGGAATGTTGCAAGGAGCGGCTGGTGCCAAAAGTGAAATGCCATGCAGAACATTGTAGAACTCCAACTGCATGGAGGATCTGAGCTTAACTGTGATCACTGAATGATATAGCTGAGCTTCACATTCCCATCCTCCAGCTGAAAACATAGTCGTTCAGGTTGAGGCTTGTCTAGAAGTTGCAAAATTGTTTCACAACCACTGCATTTGCTGCTGTCTTTTGTGTTGTTCAAACAAAGTGACGTCTAACGTCTGATTTGGCACGTCAAGTCAACTGTATTTATATAGCTTCAAATTGCAAGATTTGGGTGTATTTAAAGCTACAGTGGAGTTTTGACCACTACTAGCCCAGTGGAACGATGTAGCATGCCATGACTCTGTTCCTTTGTATTTGCTTTCATTCGTGATGTTAATATTAAAATACATAATGTTTTTGACAGCAAATGCACAGAAGCTTAGAAGAAGAACCCTCAGCAGTACATATGATTGATCCTGAAATGACCAAAAAGAAAATGGAATACAGAAATGGATTTGTCATATTTGTCTTACCTCAGTGGTACACCTGATGTGTTTTTTTTTTTTTTAAGGTTGCACTGAATGTAGGCCACCTTTAATCAGGGAAGTATTTGCTAGAGTATAAGCTGCTATGAAGCAGTTGCAGTTATATTCCAGCCAATAACATGAATGGCTCTTTTCATCCTGTATTATTTCTGTTGGAAAATGGCAATAAACATTTTAAAGCTAAAAAAAAGAAGAGGAGATGAATAAATACAATTTCTTTAGAGTGCTAAATAATTAACATTTTCTTTATAATCTTAACAGGTGCGACATAAAATGTTATATGCTGCTACTAGAGCCACACTGAAGAAAGAATTTGGAGGCGGGCACATCAAGGAAGAGATTTTCGGCACCACAAAGGTTGGTCAGGTTGATTGTACTACAACTCTTGAATTTATGTGAACAGTGTAAAAGTTGTGCTTTTACAAGTTAATCTACAGTCTTATACATTTATGGCAACTGAAGTGAGGTATAATGTATTGCTATGTCAACCTGTGATACTGTTTGATGTGTGATTGTGCCTTTTTTTCCCCCCCTCCTCCTCTGGCCCACAGGATGACTTGAATCTTAGTGGATACAAGAAATATCTGACCTCTCAGGCAGCCCCGCTGCCTCTCACTGCAGCAGAGGAGGAACTGAGACAGATTAAACTAAATGAGGTAAAAACACACCGACGTGCAGACTGGTAATTTAGAATTTATTTATTTCATTTCCATTTGACAATCATCTTAGACAAAGTAACATACTCCACAGTGCTTGTTCTTGGACATGCGTTGACAGGCTGTAGGACATTAAGTGCTCATAAGTGGGTGTGGGTTGGGCTTATTCTCTTTCACTTCTGAAAAGCAATGGCACTATGTCATTGTCACACTCTCAGGCTTTGGAGGGTGAAAAAAAAAAGGTTACCTTAACTCACATTTGTGTTCCTCCTTATCACATCTCCTGTGTGTGCGAGCTGTAAATCCCACCAAAAACGGTGCCGAGTATCAATGAAGGCCAGCGATCCTTCATCCTCCCAAACAGCACTAGCTCAGCAAGGTCACAAGATCAGATCAGCACTAGTGCAAGTGTGCATATGCTTGTCTGGCAGTATAACCACAGAGCAAAGTTGCTGATGCGTTGGAACAGCAGGATGTTGGCAAGGATGAAAGTATTGGGCTTCACTGTCATATTCCTCTAAAAAAGGTTTTGTTTCCATGTGTAAATTCTGTTCAGTGGAATGGCTAAAGAGAGGCCTTTTTGTGTTTGTGTGTAATATTTAATGTTTAGTGAGCTACATGCAAATGAGAGGCCTCTGTGGCCTTGAGCACTTGGCAGAGATTGAGAATGGATTGCATATGAGCTGTACCAATGTGCCTTGCCTTTTCCGGTTGCAGTGATAAGATAGAAAAATACCGTAACATAATATCTGTTGTGTGCTTCTAATGACGTTGGCACTATTCACTCCACTGATGTGAAAGACTTTGGGCCAGGGTCAGGCACAGAGTTAAAAAAGCAGCATATGAAGTTTTCCTTTTGAGATTTTAGAGGGCCTTTCTCTTATTTTACTGTTTTTGTCTTTTTTTTTGTCATTGTTTCTCTTTTTTTGAGAAACAACCTGTTCTAATTCCTGCCACATAAACATGAAGTGTCTTTCTTACCATAAATGGAAATGCTTTGAGTGGTGCAAGTACAGTCAATTAAAAGCAGCAGAGTAGAGGGGAAGTGAGGTTTCTGCTTGTCCCACTTGACCAGCTGTTGAAGGAAGATAATATACCATTAATCTGTACAGCCTGGACGAAAAAGAGGCTTTGAAATATTTATCAGTGCCGTGCCTTGGGAGACTTCCTGCCTTTTTACTTAGCAGATGGATAAAAAGAACCACAATCCTTTTTGGTATGCGAGGTAGCTACATTGGAAGCTCAATCATGTTTACACGGAATTTCATTTTGTGGGAACAAGGCTCTAAAAATAGATGCAATCCATCAGTATAATCCCCCAGCATCTACAGTTTTCTGTGATTTTCATGTCACTTCTGATACAAGCACCTCGTCTGTAATTGTCACACTCCGGCATGCAAGGAGCTTCTTGAAACCTTTTTTACTTGTTGGTGATTAGAATAAAGACTTTTTTTTTTTTTTTTTTTTTTTTCGATCAGAAACATCAGTGGGAACCGGATTATACTGGTTAAGAGCATTGCCCCGTCATATTATTGAAATGAGCTGAATCCAAGTAGAACAGTTGTTCGACCTAAATATTAAAATTGTCAGCATGACAACATAACGTCAGCATCATCATCTGGTTGTGTGTGTGTTTGTATATCAACACTGTGGCTCTGATGCATATAATAATGGAAGAAAAAGTTTGAAATAGACCAAGTACTTCATACCACAGGTTTGCTGTGTTGGCACGTTTCTGCATAAATGCACATATCAATAATTAATCACTATTTTCTCAATGCTTATATATTCATTGTGTGTGTGATATGCGTATATGTGTGTTAGTTGAAAGCAAAAGAAATGACCGAATTAATGACCTCATCAACACAGCTGTGTTTGTTTAGGTCAGTATATCATAATAACAGCAGTGGGAGAATAGCACCGAGAATAGTGCCTCGCACTTTTCTGGCATTTACGTGTGCATCTTTGTGGTGTGTTCAGGTGCAGACGGATATCAGTGTGGACACCAAGCAGCAGACTCTGCAGGGAGTGGCTTTCCCCATTCACAAAGACGCTGTTGCAGCACTTGAACGTTTTAGAGACAAGAAAATAAACTACGTACAACTGGTGAGTTCTTGGGAGAATATCAGTATTGAAGAAGTAACCTGAGATGGGTCAGTAATTTGAATAAGCAAATCGGTCTCCTGCCCATTGTTTCATACTGTTTAGAGATGTTTTAGTCAGGAGTTGTTACGGACTGACACAATGCATCATTTAGTCCAAAAAGCCTTTGTGTCAATTCTCCTCATTGAAATTCAAAGTGTCCATGTGACAAGATCAGATCAGTACAAAGTACAAAGGAATAATTGTGCAACTTTTTACCACTGGTCTTGGTTCCGTTTTTGTTTTAGTCAGTTTTTTTTTTTAAGCTGAACACACCTGAGCCAAGAAGGGAAATTATTTGTTATTCACTGTCCATACCCAAATTTCCCTAATTGGTCTGGAATTCAAAGCAAAGACTCACCAGCATGCCACAAATGTTCAGAGTAACTTGTAAAATTGTCTTTAAAAAAACACAGCAAGTAGATGCTGAACAGGAGCTGATCAGGTTGTGCAACACTGAGCCAACAGAGGTGAAAGACCTGCCAATGAGAATCCCGAAAGATTCTGCACGCTACCACTTCTTCCTCTACAAACATTCCCATGAAGGCGACTACTTAGAGTCTACAGGTAAATAGTTATCATTAAAAGCTCTCACAGCTCATATTATCTTTGTACTTTTATTTTTTTTTTTTTAATTGTTCTCAATGGTTCTTTGTGTCCGTTCATCTCTTTTTGTAGTCTTCATTTACTCAATGCCTGGGTACAAGTGTAGCATCCGAGAGAGGATGTTGTATTCCAGCTGCAAAAATCCTTTGGTTGACATGGTGGAGAACAATCTCCACATTGAGATTGAGAAAAAGGTAAGAAACATTTCATCACAGCAAAAGTTTTTGGCAAATGGCATAGGAAACTGGATAATTTTATTTGGAAACTAAATCTGGATTATGTCTCCAAACTTCATAAGTTACTAAAAAAGGAAAAAAAAAAGAAGTTAAATAAAGTAAAAATTAAGTCCATCTTCTGTGCTGCATTTCACGTTCATGACAGTATCATCCAGAGTATTCTCACATTTAGGACTGTTGGTTGACTAAAGCAAGCAATTTAAATCCATTCTTAGAATTTATCAGATTTTCTTTTAGCAACAGCAAGAACATAATCATAATGAAAGTAATTGTTAATAAAAAAAAAAAAAATATCATAGAGTGGACCAGTAGCTTACCTGGTGGAGTGCATATCATAAATGTTTTGTGATATGTGGCTCTTCAGTGCATTTCACAGCCCCTCTCTTTACTGCCACTCTCAATGCAATAGAAGAGTGAGTATGTCTGATTCACCTGTTAACATTTCTTTGTAATTTCCAGTTGGAGATTGATAACGGGGATGACCTGACCAGCGATTTCCTGTACGAGGAGGTGCATCCCAAGCAGCATGCCCACAAGCAGGCCTTTGCCAAGCCCAAAGGCCCTGCAGGGAAGAGGGGTGGCCGCCGCATCACCCGACCACCTGCAGAGGGAGAGGAGGAAGATTAAACGGACCTCACCTTCTGAGCACCACCTCCACCCTGAGCACGTTCCACAGTGGAACATTCCTGTGATGGGGGGGTCATATTTGACACACTTGTTTAAAAAAAAAAAAAAGACCTCAAATTCCCACACGTCACCCAGAGACCCAACTATGCACGCCAAGGACAACTGAGCAATGACACACTTCAGAATTCCATTTGTATCCTGTCAAATGGAAACATATCAATGTATGTTAGTGCATTCACAAAATTGAATTGACAGTGATTTTAAGAGGCCCATACAAGTCACACCTGAGGTTTTTACTTTGTTGCCAGCTGAGAAATGATAGTGCGACTGTGAACTTGCTCCAATATGATGAAACTCCCCCTATTTGAATTCACATGCTCGAATTCTTAACTTGCATTCCTTAAGTCTGTGTCCATTAATGTTTCCATGTTTCATGTGTTCTGCGTTTGTCTCCAACTGTTCGCACAATGAGGTGCTCCAAAGCAGAAAAGATATAATAATCCCACTTGTCTCTCTTGATTCATTTTAACAGTCCATTTTATATTGGAAAATTTACTTCTTTTTTGATATAACTGTCGTTTACATGGAAAAAAAAATCATCTGCTGAGAAACTTATTTTTCTATGCAAGTGCTGTAAATGTACATATTGTAGCTGTGTGATGCTCTATGATTAAGAAAACAGTCTGGTCTGTTCTGGTGATTGTCAGTGTCGGTAAGGATCAAAGTGGAAAGAACAGGGGCTTCCAGAAATATTACATCAATACATCTCAGATTTCACTTAGAGGAAGCTAATCAAACTTAACTGATTCCCAAATAAAAGGGAAAGCCAAGCGTCCGGATAGGAAAGGGAGTTCTGTAAGTACCTTGATCAAAATGTCGCCACATCCACTGGTCTGCTGATTAATATTAGGCAAACTAAACTCACCTCATGTTCAAAGGGGAAAATCCCTTTATATTCATAAAGTGTCATAATAGAAAGAATTCATGTTTGATCTTGTGTTTTCTTACAAACTTTCCTTTTAAAAGAAGAAAAATTAAAAAATATTTAAATCACATTTCCCGTTTGAATCATTTTATTCCATTTACAAAATAAACACATGGCAGAAACACAGTGAGAAACAGCACAATTATAAAATGACCTTTGAGCTTCTAAAATTATTTCTCAGAGAAAAAAAAATTATGCAAGAAATATATTTTGGTCGGTCACAGTCTAAAAGCGACAGTTACAGCTGATAATCCACTGATAGGCTTTTGACAACCCCTTTAAGTTCAGACAGGACCTGTTAAGAAAGATGTTAATGTTAATAACTAAGACACACAGCCTACAATACAAACAAAGATACATAACACCATCAAACAAACAATTCCATAACACCATCATCTAATTTTCATTTGTAATTAAAAGTTTTTACAAGTTTGAATGCTGAGGTTTAGCATTTAGCTCAAAGCAGAGCAAAATCCAGTCACAGATGAACATTCATTAACATGAATGTTAATGAATGTAATTTTATTGACAATTGTGGGGAAAGTGTCATTCCTTGAGCCTTTCTTAAAAAGACCATATATTTGTGCTTCATTTTGACCAATGTTTCACTGATTCACTTTTGTTTTTCCCGTGTATCTTAATACAGACATGAAACGCCACTTCTCCTGCCACGCTTTCCTGACAGCTGAATTGGAAGCAACACCATAAATGCTTTTCAGGAAGGTTGTTGCTGTTACTTAATATTTACACACTTAGTAAATGCTCTTAGCATAGTAACTTAAAATGATGGACAAGACTACCACTTGACTACAGTAGGAGTCCGTGTCACAAATACTAAGTGCAAAGTGATCAGGTAAAAAAGTGTAGACAGTGAATGATATGTGTTAGAGTATTGCTCCTTGACAGAAAGCACACCCCATTGCTATTAAATTAACACATCAGCATTTGAGCATTGCGTCATCAAGAATGAATGGCTTAATGGCATCATGCTCAAGGTGATATGCATAAAGCACTGAAGATGCCAAAGCAACAATAACAACGCATCTTCATATAATGCAGTGTCTTCTCTCACTGTACCTGTTTGATGACCGGCCGTTTGTTTTTCCTGTCATTGAGGCAGTTATGTGCCAAGGAGTAGGTCGTCTCCACCTGGTTCAGCTCCCAGTCGCTCATCTTTTTGTCCATGAAGTCCTTCAGAGTGAGCTCCTCGTCTTCATCATCAATGTCATATATAAACTCCATCTGCAGGAAGGGAAAATCACTCAGCGGGTGACTGGGGTCAGAGGTAAACCTTGAAAGTCATAATGTTGAGAACGTTTTCAAGTTAGGTTTACTGCTTTTGTCGTGTCTTGAATTGCCCAGTTTTCACCATCTGAACAGCAGCATACGATCAGCACAGCTCCTAAATGGGTTCAATCTGTTGGACTTCGTCTTTCATGACGACTTGTTAATTAACTGCAAAGTCTTTAATAAGATGTAACCTCTGATTGTTTCCAGATAGCCGCACAGTGAAGGTTTCTTTTATGCTGCTTACCAAGAACTGTGGCTCCTGGTTTTCACTGGCTGGGGGGAGTCCAGACAATATTTCTAGCAACACCTGTAGGCGACAGAGAGATGGGGTTAATGACATGGCTCGGGACAACAGAAAACCTTTGTTACACCACCATGTGCCTTGTACCTCCAGAGACACTGTAATATTCCCACAGCTGTCCTCACAACACATATAAGCTGTACTGAACACTAAGGCAGTTTTATGATGACAATGAATGTTTGAATTATTCAACCACCGTCAAATACATTTATATGAAATATATTTGTATTTATGTCCATAACTAAAGTACAGCTGTGTACCTAAAAGTTTTTATATAAAATAATGATAAAAGATACAACACACCAACAACACAAATAGAAAAAAATATTTACTATAATGTTTATGTCCTGCAAGTATAGTTTAGCAACAATCCAATACTAGAATTGAGTGCTGAGCTATGTCCTATATTTGATATATGCAGTTTCCTTTCCTGACATAATATCCTAGCCTACCACTCCAAAGCTGAAGACATCAGATTTTGGCGTGATCTCTCCCCTGAGGGCCTCTGGTGCCATGTAGGCACGGGTTCCCACAATCCTCTCTGTCATCATGGTCGTCGATGTTCGTTTGGCTGATGCTCTTGTCAGCCCAAAGTCAGAAATCTTCGCCACAAATTGTTCATTCAACAGGATATTAGCACTAGTAGAAAAAAAAAAAAACGGAGTAAGTACTTTTGACTGAATTGAGCTCTCAGAACAAACAAAAAAAGGAACTATAATCAACAAAATGGCTTTCTGTCCCTATGCTGAGATAGCACAACCAGCTATAGCCTAAATAGCTGTGAAAGGTATATTATTCTTATCATCTTACTTTGTGTAGGAAAGGAAACGAGAGTGTTTACTAAAAGGTCAAACTATTCCTGAAGATCATTTGCAGGGTTTTGACAAAGACTTTGTATACCTTTTAACATCTCTGTGTACATGATGGTTACTGTGCAGGTACTCCAACCCCCGTGCTGCCCCATCAGCTATTAAACATCTCTGTCGCCAGGACAGTGGAGGACTGTTCTCCTACAAAGACAAAAATAATACAACTGAATTATCTGCCTGAAAGCTGCATCTGCGACAAGCTGCAGTCTGCGTTGCAGCTGGTGCTTACCATGCATGCCAGTCGGTCCAGCAGAGATCCATTGGCCATGAAGGCATACACCAAACATGGGTGCTGTCCATCACAGGAAAATCCGACCATGTCGACCAAGTTTTCATGTTTCAACCTGTGAAACAAACAGGTATGCAACAGTCTACTGATTTGCTGTGTGTTGTTTGCAAAGATATAAATATAAAAAGATTAACATTTTGGGAAATGCGCTTCTTGGCTTCCCCTGCTGGCAGTTGAATAAGATGATTGATATTGTGTCTGGATACGACATATGGAACAGCCTGGACACAGTTAGCTTAGTTTAGCACAAGGACCGGAAACAAGGGGAGGGACGCGGCATGGCTGGTCCATTTAAGGTTACAAATACAGCCTACCAACCCATCTGTATCTCACTAAATAATATCATTCATACTGCACGTTTCCTGTTTAGATCCTTTTATTCACAAGCCTTGCTAATTCATTAACTTGTGACCAGTGTTACCCACAAGTGAGGCAGGTTCAGTCAGAATGCTGCAACCTGCCGCAACACTTGCGTTAATGGAAAAGAGTAATTAAAGCGTAATCTAATCAATATCGTCATGTCACTATGAACTATTGGTCATAGTGGCAGTATAAGTGTAGCAGAAAAACCCCTGAATGTGCTGAGTACACAGGAACTACAAGTAATTAAATTGACTTTCTAATTAATTAAAGTAATGAGATTAAATGGCATTAAGTATCCATTATATCTGATACCATTATATTTGATGTCCAACTCACAGCAGGCTTTTCATTCTATTCATCTTTTCACTCTCCTAAATTCCATCATTATGAGGATGGCTTCAGGACCACTTTTCCCGCTGAAGTTAATAAAATGTAAAGTCTAATGTTGTCTGTGAGTCACGTTGAATCAACGTGATTAATAAGGATATAAGACGAAAGACCAAACTTACACTTTCAGAGTCTGGATTTCTTGATAGAACTGAACATGTAGCTCATCTGGTGAAACGTCATCCATCTACATCGGATCATATTTTGCATGTGTTACAAAATCTAAAAAGGTAGATATGTTGAGCTTGATATGAAAATATTTTCACTTACTGGATTGAGTTTTTTAACCGCAACAGGTTTGTCATTCAGGAGTCCTTTGTACACAGTGCCAAAGCCTCCTTCCCCTAATCTGCTGCCGCCATCTGACATGGGACGATCATCAAAATTGCCAGTAATCTCCATCAGGTCACTGTACATGAAACTGGAGAACCCGCTGCCACCACCTGCTGGTAGATTTGTTCAAATTACTATTTTTCAAACAAGTACCAAAAATTATGTTTAAGATTAAGATAATATTTTGAGGAACTTATTACATTTACTATTGTATTAATGTACAAAAATTAAGTGCTTCCATGTGGTATTTCTATTTCCTTTCTACTTTATAACTTTATTTATATACCTGTTTACATGAATTTTGTAACCATGACAAGACTGAGACTGAGCACACAAGACATTTACATATAGATTATTATATATATTATTATATTCATCATCACCAACAAAAATAACATATGGCTCGCATATTGAAACAGTTTCAATAATTATGTGTACCACTGAGGCAAGTTTTTGTGTTTTGTGTCTTTTTACAATATTCTCTGATAATAGTTTTAATACTACTTCCTATTTAGCAAATGCTTCAATCAATGCAATTAATGTATGTACAAGAATAGATATCAACTTTATGACTCCTGCCTAAAAAAAATCATCTTATAATATGAATCAAGATGATTTTTAAGTTACAGTCACCTGTTTGGTGACTGCTCTCCTTTGCAACTGGTCCTTCCTGTAGCATCAGTGGTTCCTGTAGAGTCTGTGGCCCCTCTGGCTTCTGCGGTTCCTGTCGAGCCTGTGGCCCCTGCAGAGTGGAGGTGACAGCCGTTGTATCTGTCTTTCTGTCTGTCAGTAACCTGGTTGGAAGCTCACTTTCTATAACCGGATGGACTGGCTGTGCCTCCGTCACTGAGAGGACCTCTTCCACTGTGTATGGTAATAAAATACATAATTTGTCATTTCATATAAAACATAAATCTAAAGTATCCATTTAAAATGATTGTTATACAAATACATGAACGATAAAAATTAAGTCTGTTTCAAGACATATATATGGAAAGCATTAGTTAGCATCAATCCTGAGAAGTGGTATGAAAAGTAGTAAGTAGCTAAATCTGGTGGTTTAAAGAAAAGAAAGTCTTTTTCTCCAATAATTAATTTACAAAGTCCAAGTGAGTTTACATCCTCGTTAGCTGAACAGTCAGTGGTAAAGATAAATCTGATATCTCTTTCTACCTGTCAGTAACCTGGCAGGAAGCGACACATATGTCAGATATGCAAATATGAATCTGAACAATCGAGTCCTGCTTTGGGTTATAGTATACAGATATCATTACCAGTGATTGTAGAGAAGCGGGATAGGGGCTGATTATATGGTCTTGGATTTTTTTTTTTTTTTTTACATAGAGTGGATTTGCAAATCATACCAGGGAACAGAACACTAGCAGCAGCCAGGAGCTTGTGTTGCCTCAAAATGTCCACAAGTTCCCCCACTGTACTGTTGGTGGTCCCCCAGTCATTCAGCAGCTCCACTGTGGGACTACATCCCTGAGCAAGCAGGCCCTCAAATCTCCTGAAGTAAGGATGGAAGGGTGCAAGGATGGATGGATGGATGGAGAGATAGAAAGATAGACAGATAGATGGTCTTTTATATCTTTCTATGTCTCCTCTGAAACAATAAAAATCATTCCTCATAAAGTTTATTACTTGAATTAATAACAATTCTATCATTATTATGATCACTATGGTGCAGGGGTCGCCAACTCCAGTCCTGGAGGGCTACTGTTCTGCATGTATTAGATGTTTCCTGCTCCAACAGGCCTGATCCAAACGAGTGGCTCCTTGACAGACTTCAGCAGAGCTTGATGACGAGCTGATCCTTTGAATCAGGTGTGTTGGCGCAGGTTAACATCGAAAACACGCAGGACAGCGGCCCTTCAGGACCGGAGCCGGAGACCCCTGCTGTAGTTTGACTAGCTACAAAACCGTACCTCACGTGATGCTGAGAGTACCTCGGCTCCCCGCCGGGATTGCGTATCGACATGATTACATCTCTCCACCTGCCCTGAGGGTCCAAAAAGTCGGACAGCCTGCGACGTAAACTATAGCTGAGGCTGCGAATGTAGGTAGCGGAAGTTACTGGATTGTTCATTCTACGAGAAAATGCTGCTAACAACCGACAGCCGAGTTCATCTGACAGTCACACTGACATGCCTACGCACTTGCAGACCCGTTATAGATGCTTACTGTGTAGCATCAGATAAACTCAACACTGAAACACTTTCTCTCACACAACTTAACTGAAGGGCGTTTTTTCCGAGATTGAGCAATTTCCCTAAACATGACACGGCCGGTCAGGGAGAGACTCCACCCACAATGCGGAAATAACAGACAGGGAGATTACAAAGTACAGAAAGTAAAGTCACAGAGGTGAAAAGCTGTAACAGCACAATCTAAAGTTTATTTATTTATTTATTTATTTATTTATTTATTTATTTATGCATGCCAGACTGGGGAGACACAGAAAGCCTGTGGTGGTTTACATACTACGGCGCTCTCTTGTGGACAATAACGAGACTTCGCTTCTTGAAACCACCTTGAGAGGATGATTCTTGTGTGAGAGGATGTGATGTTTATTTTTAAAGCTAAATACGTAGTTCTAATTGTTATTAGGATAATCCTTGTGTGCAAAGGCTTGACTTTTTGTTTCCTAATCTGCTCTAAGGAGTGACAATTAGCTAGTTGAAATAGCGCTGCTGGTGATTAATATTCATTGTTCCTGTGTGACAGCATAAATAGTTATCGGGTTATCCATTGCTCTGCCTGCAGCGTTTCATGCACAACCATATTATTTGCTATTATTTTTTTTAATCACACTTGTAGACACATAGAGATCCTTATGGTATCTTTATGTGTTCACGTCCTTTATGGATATATCTAGCGATTTATGCATATAAATAAAATTAAATATAAATATTCTGGCCCACATGAAGGCCCCAATGCAAACCTTTATGACTGTACACAACATTGACAAGAAATAAGTGAATATTGCAACCATGGGTGCTCATTTGATTCTAAAATCCTCTGCATCAATATGCTGCTTTAATGGCCTTCTGTATTGACCAGCAACACTTTGCTATCGCTCCTCTACTTAACCGTTTGAATAACCAGAGTTGCATCATTGTATGCGTACAGCTTAAGTTCTTTGAAGTCGTATTGTGCGATTGTTGACAGAAAGCAGTGTAAGTACCATCTGAGCCATTTTCTAAATTGTTACATTCAAAATAAATGGTGGGAATAAGTAACCTCTAACTCATCTTAAATCATCATTGCTGATCAGATAGCATAGGCCTTTTTTTTTTTTTTTTTTAATGCAAAACCACATCCACGTCAATCCACTTTATTTATATACCACAACAGCAAGGTTGCCAAAGGGCTGCACAAAGAAAGAATAAAAAACAATGCAAATGATGAAAACATAATCAATTTAAAGTAAAAGAAAAACACCATGAAATACTTCATACTCATAGACTAAATGAAATCAGTGATTAAGAAACACTAGAAGACAGACAAAGACCAAACAATAGTCATGCTGAATCTAAATGTAAAGCCTGGGAACAAAAATAAGGGTGGGGATGGGTTGTGGATTATACTTTTCCTTTTGTTCCTCGTCATTTCAATCTCTCACTCTCTTTTTGTTCCCAATGCCTGACCTGTTTTTATCCCCATGGATTTGGATTCATAAGTGACACTGCCAACTGCTGAGATGCAGGTAAGACCTGGAGAACACTCACTGTGCAGAACAGCGGGTTCAGCTAAAACCACTTGCCTTGCTGGAGGAATACATCAAACATATCAGAGAAGAAACATCAGCTTTCCACTTGTTCTCCTCTTTCAACCTTTAAAGCTTCATGAAACAAGCAACTTCATCAAGCCAAAACTGTGTCAACCACCACTGGCAAACTGGCTTTAACAAGCTTTGAGTGCCGTTTCTTTTCTCTGTGTACGAGCAATGTTTGAGCTGTTTATGATGTGTTAGTTACTATTTTCACTGTATTTGTTGAATTGAGATTAGTCTGATGTGGGCTGGAGCACTTGGCTCCCTCACTGAATGGGTGGGGTGAAGGTTTGCGAAGATGTGTGCGTCAAGAATATGATACTCTAAAGCGAGGCATGAGAAAACATCTTTTATTTCATGAAAATCACTAGAACCAAACAGACATTAAACAAGACTAGACATCTTCAGGCACGAGCGACTGCACCAAAGCAAAGCTTGGTTAATTCTAACCAGAGTCATTTGAAGCTGTACACACAGTGGGGTGTAGAGTTTCAAAAAATGTAATTAAAAACTGATGAAAGCTCTGAATAATATTCATATGCGTGATTGTTTTTTTGTTATTTATTGTTTTTTTATTTATTTGCTTTCTTTTACACAATGAAAAACACGGAACATGGACCCAAAGCATATGTGCTTTTCTAATGCAGCAGCAACTGACATCACCCCCAACGTACTCAAAAACAATCTTTTAATGTCATGTTTGATTTGATTGAGTTCTGACGATGACATGTACGTTTTACATGATTTTTCACAGCTGAGCATCGTGACCAGTCCACCCTCACGAAAGACAACACACAGCACATGATCTGAGCTGAGAGGGTCCACCGTCACACGCAGAGCAGTTTATTATATTTCAAGACAAACTGAATGAAAAAAGTAATGATACTCTTTATAATGAAAACTCATTTATCATGCCCAGTGAGTCATGAACTAAGGGGCTATTCATCTTTAATAGACATACATATATCTCATGAAAATGCATGCACGTGGTCTCTATGAAAAGGAGACATACCACATGTGTGAAGAAACTGCAATTCAGTTATTTTCAAGGCCACAGCATAATGAGAGCCATTACTGCAATTGCGGTGGCCAAGAGCATGCATTCCCTTTATTCCTGATGTTTCATGTTGTCTTTCACAAACACATGATTCCGAATTTATAAAATTTATAGTTACTTGTCAGTGATTGTGCTGTATTTGTGTGTGTGTGCGCGCGCACGAGTATGGTGGTGTTTCGTTAGAGGCATCTGAAATTATTTGTGTAAATGTAGTCCATTTGTGTGTATTTGTGGGAATTCCTGAGAAAGACAGTGATCATGATCATCATTTTTTTTTTTTTTTTAAACAGAGTCACAAAGTGCATTTCCTTAATTGATTAAGTTCAGGATGAAAAATAAAAACAAAACAGTTAAAATAGTTTTAAGGTTCTGCACGAGATACAATATAAAAAGTGCAACAAATGATGTAACGATTTGTGTGTGTTTGATGGAATGTATCCCCACCACAGTTTTTGACTGTGTGCTGTGTGTTTCTGTGGTTGCTATTTTGCCTGAGGTGATGCACATTTAGGTGTAATATCAGTAAAGTCTGGATCTCACCTGGGGCCTGGGGGAGCTTCAAACCCACTCCACATTTGGTGCCTGCAAATACAAGCTCTCAGATTAATGCAATGTGTGCATGTGTCACTGCAACCGCTGGTGTGTGATGGCCCTCACACCTGTGCACCTTTTGAAGTGCCTCATCATCTGCAGCATGCCTGCTGTAACCTTAGTGGCAGGATCCCGACAGCACGCACACAGACACAGGAGGCAAGGCCAGACTCTGGGCTCTGCTGAGGCAAGCCGGGAGATGGAGAGAGATGATGTGGGAGAGAACAGAAAGAGTGAGGGAGAGCGTGACAGTCAGAAAGATGAATGAGTAAAAGAGAAGAGAGGGCACACAATGACGATGGGAGTGAAGGACGGACGAACGTCTCCAGGGAGCGCAAAAAGGGGAGGTCCCCTACTGTTTGGGAACAAGGGCAGAGGCAGGAGAAGTGCCAGAGTGGCTTAAATCAACAGGGAGAAACTCTGCAGGTGGAGGAAATTATCAGAGGAAGGCGAAAGATGTCCAGGAAACCTTGGTGGTTAACAAGGACAGATGAGATGAGAGCTGGGGGTCGGTGAGACAAAGCAGCTGCTCTCAAAAGTTTATGCCTCTCATTTATCATTACATTTGTGTCAGAGAGCTGAGCCTGTTTTTTCGGCAAGCTTAAGAAGTGATGACTCTTTTGAACTCTGCCAAAAATCATTAAATCGCCTTGCACATTTTATAACACAACTCAAGGAAAAGAAATAAGGTGTTGCTGTGCATGACAATACAGTATAATCAATCGTGTCATAAAATATTTTTAATTCATTATACAATCAAGAGATTGCTACATCCTGTCTTCTTTTAACCAAGATAGCCCCATTGGGATCTTTTTTAGTCCAGTTTAAACTATGCAGTAGAGTGGAGAAAAAGAAAATGCATGAAAATATAGATAGATAATTATAGTGTCTTATCTCAGTGACTTGAATGATGCTGTACAAAAGAGCTAACAAATGGCAAAGTTGAGTTTGTTTATTTTTGCCTCTTCTCTGTGTATCCAGCTTGTCAGCCTGAACACTTTCATAATTAGATGTGCAGCTACAATGAGATGGCAATGGAAAGAAAACCTGTGCAAGTACTGCCATCAGACAGGTGCATCTGATTCATTAGGTTGAAAAAACAAACAAACTATGATTTCCTTCATAAGTCAACACCGCAGAGTCCATGTGTCCAGTCGCTGTGATGAATTAGCAGTCTTGTCGTGTAGTGTAACAGTTCACCCGGCGCATCAGAGGTCTCCCATGTTGGAATTCAAATGAGCCAAATGAATGGGAGGACCCGCTTGGTGAGACAGAGGGGAGCAACGGGGGGTATGGGCACAGCATCAGGGTCGAATAGAGGAGCCTTAATGTATGTCTCCGCTGCCTGTCCATACAAGGCTTTAGCTGTGTGTCCCTGATGGACATTGAGAGTTCCCTGCAGGATGTCTCTTCTCCAACTGGAACACCTTTGAGCATGTTTAATGTAGTTTTTTTTTTTTTTTTTTGAAGTTGTTTTTAGGGAAAACCCCATGGGAGGGTACAGCACTTCATTGGCTTTTGTACGACAATGTGTTTATATGCTTTGATTTCTTAACATTTATTGGTTCACTGAAGAGCCCTGCCACAATGGAGCTTGGTTTAATGATGCTGTTTTGCTTCAATGAGTCCACTAGAGCACTGTAATTACCTGTGTAACACAAAGAGGGCAGTAGTGGCCTGCAACTTTATGACTGAGTAAAGTGGTCAGTCTGAGCAGATGTTTTCATGCGCACAAACCTTGATATGTGCACATGAACATGAAATCACATACAAATGAAATGATGCCAATTCTAGAAAACAAATGAAATTTTGTGGCCTTGCAGATGGCAAGCTTCCACATAACTTGTGGCAATTTGACTCTAGCCAACCAGCAAGTTGAAATTAAAAGCCATATTAGTGTTTAAAAAATTCAAAATGATGAAGAATACGTTTTAATTGCTTCCTTGTTTCTTTGTCCGAGGGTTGTACAACATCCAGGAAAATATTTGTAGCAGCTGTTTTCCTGTTCTGTCTCTTTCCTGGGCCGAGGAGACACACACACACACACACACACACACGTGCACACAGCTCATCAGCACTCTAGTTCTAAGGAATGATCTGGCGGCATCTTGAGTGGCAGCTCACTGTTGCGTTGCACTCGAGTGCTCACCGACACTGCCTGATTGCAGGAGGTTGCCCTCTCATATTTCCTCAAAAATCTCTGGCCGCAGTCCCAAAATGATCTGTCTGGCCGAGTGCACCAGCATGAGGAAAAAAAGCCTCCTCTGTCCCCTGGCATCTCCTCTGCTTGAAGGCTACTTGCTACCCGGGTGAATTATGGGATATCTGGCAAAAAGCCACTAATCTTGCAACGCTAAACCATGCACACAAAGACATGAATTTAACACAGCACAACTGGACACAAGCCTTTTGGTATATCTCTTCGATTTTAATATAATCAAGTTTGATTTCATTCATTTCAAAGTCTTTAGTATGTGAAGGGAGGTTGGAAATTATACATAAGTTCTGAAATTTTAAAGTCATACTTGAGTGAATATTAGTGCTCTGAGAAACTTGATTTGTGTCCTGCTTTTAATCTCTTCTATGTCCCTTTCCACCTTTTTCTCTACACTGTGCTGTGAAATACTAAAGGCAAAAAATGGCAAAGAAGACAGATAAACCATTTCGCAGGCAGATCCACTTGAATGAACATTTAACGTGTTTTTGGCATGTGCCAATTAAACAAAGCTGAAACAAACATGGCAGTGTTCGTATATGCAGCTATTTCCAGTAGGCCTTTAAACTAGGACTATTTACACTTGTTGTTTTTTGTTTTTATTTTTCACTTGTCTGATTTTAGTTTCAACGTTTAAATATGGATTCCAGTTTAGTTTTATCTTGTTTGCATCTTTACTTGTGAAATAGGCAGTGGATCTATAGGATATAAAAAATTTGGCTATTTAGTCTCTCTAAGGTCACGCTATCTTCAGGGGCTCAAGTGGGTGGCCATAGCTTATGGTGAGTCCTTGTTTCGACTTTTTAATGTGGACATGTTGTCTGTATCTTACTCTCCTGGTTTGCCTCCCAGATCAGCCATATAGGAAGTTGTAGTGAATAATAGCGTTGGATGAAATCAAAATTTAGCTATTCCAAACCAAGTTATTACATTACTTCAAATTATTATTCCCATTTTTAGTAGTTTCCTTTATCAATGTTATGTGTTGCTGTTTCAAGGATGTATCTGTTTTCTATTAAGAGCTGCCACTTTGTATTGTATGCACACAATGCCTCACTTCACTCTGGTCACAGCTCTTGAGTGCACAGTGGCTCTCACTGAGCCTATAACCTCCATTGTTTGGACCCAGATTTCTATGGGGGATCCTTTTGTATGAGCTGGCCAAGATATAACTGGGGCGTAATTTGTGGGAATGGGGGGGCTGCTGCAGGTCAATAGTGACCCTGAATGCTGAAAAGGTCTTCTGATCTTCTTGAAGCAAATCATTGATGGTTGGTAACCCCCTGCAACCGATGCTTTGCTCCACTGAGGGCAGAAGTGAAAGGAGCCAGCGAGGCCCTTTGACATCGCAGCGGGGAACCTGTAATCCAACGCTCGTCAGTGCTAATCCATCGCTTCACAGCTGCAAAGAGACGAGCAGCACATGTGCTGCAATTGGCAACATTCCGTTGACATAAAGCAGCAAATTGTTACGTCATAACACAGATGATTGGAGGAAAAACAGCAGGCTGGATAATTAATTTGTCTCTCAATCCTGAGAGGAAAATTACAGGTTTTCTCTTTGACGCTGACAGACACTTATTGGTTGCCCTTGGCCAGGGAAGAGTCAAGGGTCAAGTTGCTGACATCTGAGTTGGTCTCCTTTCATTCTCTCTTGTACCATGCAAGTTTCCATGAGGAATGCCAAAACACTTGGGAGGAACTTTCTTTGAGATGTTTAAAGATGTGAAAAGGGCTTTAACTGCAGGTGGGCTGAACCACTAATCTGCTGTCTTTACATACAAAAGCAGATTTTTTTTTTTAATGGTTTACAAATTCCCAATTTGTTTAAGGTTTTCTGATCTCTCCTTTCTAAGTTTTCCCCTTGTTTTGTCATTCTGTAATTTTCCTGAAAATACCTGTCCTTAGTTGGATAAATAACCCAAGGCGGATTAGAGTGGTTGCTCCTATCACTCACAATAAGCTTCTCAGAAACTTCAAAGCAGGTCTAGACCTCAGCTTTGAGGTCTTGAGAATACGCTCAGCTCAAAAAATGACAAAAGACCGCCACAGGTGGTTTATTCTTTAAACTATAAAACAATTCTCTGCATTATTTGTCCCTTTCTCCTAGAAAACCTGTCGGGACACATTGATGGATGAGGTTAACGACCACACAATGGAGCATACACATGCACTGTAACATTTTGGTATGGTTCACCTATGTGTCCTTTAGTGGCTAAGATAACATGTAATATGAGTAAAGAGTGGAATACATTAGTCTTGTCGGGTTAGGTTTGGGGTTAAAACTTGCTTAACTCACTGCAGTAAATAAAAGGTTTACAAAGGAAAATATAATTTATCAAGTCAGAGCCCATGATCATGTTCTCCTTGTGGTCAAGTCATAAATCTTATAATTGCACCTAAGAAGCTTAATCATTGAGTTTCTATTCAATGCAGCAAAGTTAATGTGAATTCATCTCTCCCTATGTTCAAAACCAAGCCCTTTTTGTCTTGTGCAGTAATCACACTTGGAGTTAACGCCCAGCAAGTACTTATAAAGCACACCAAAGATGCTGAGTCCTCCTAATCCCAAACTTTTATCTTTTACCCCAAGTGAAAACTGTTGGTGGCAATGTTGAGTTCACTCTAAATAAGAAAACCTCTGAATAATGGTGGCAAAGGATGATATGGATGATTGAGCATATCCATCAAACACTGCAACAATGGTAGACACAATGGTTATGTGTGTGAGAGGTATGGAAATAAATGGTCTTCTGTAAATGCTTTTCTCCATCATGACATATGAGGAATCGAATGTTCTTGATATTTTGATCACAACATTAGTAGTATAACTATATGAAAGATGCAAAAGTTGTGTAGACTTGTGTTAAATGATGGCCAGATTTCTCAAAACCTTTTGAAAGAAGGACTTTGGTAGTTTTTGTTTTTTTTTTACACGTCCATGTAATTTGGCCTTCCCCCTCGGGAATAATTTGAATTTGGTTTCCAAACATTTTAACAACCGACCAAACCCCGAAAGTAGAACACATTTTTCTTTGATGTGGCGCATGCAAACCTTTGGCAGGATCACAAATTCTATAATCCTTGTGCACCAACTGCATAGGTGCTAATCCTGTAATGAGTTGTGTGCATGTCTGTAGGTCGAATCTTGTAGTGTTCCATCTAGAAACTGAGTTTTTCAGTAGACTTCATGTCTCACCTTTGCACCTTTTGGAAGAACCTGTCACACAAAGAAAGTTTTCTGGATGTTCAAACTAAGGGCCCCATTTCCGAGTACTTAGGTGTGATGTTAACCCGAGCGTGTCATCATAAACCACAACACACAGTGACGTCTGTCTGCATCCCAGTGCAGTTAGCGGAAATGGATATCAAGTGGAAATACAAAAATAAATATATCTACAACTTTAGATTAAAGGATCAAAAGTGACAAATTCCCTTAAAACTCAGCTCTCTGAAAATGTGGCTTCCTTACATAGCTGAGTGTGTCGGAAAATTATCAGTGTGAATCCTTTCAACTTCAATCACCATCTTTGGGATGTGGAGATGATTGCTACACGGTGTAATTGAAGAGTAGATCAAAAGCCAAGGCAGAAGGGCTTGCTAGAGACAAGTGTCAGGCCAAGTCCATGGAGAGAGCTGCGTGTGCAGACTGTGGCACTGCTGGGAAACTCAGTCCCACAGATTACAGGCCTGAGATTATCATTATGACAGTCATCATTCCCAGGGTCAAATGATCTGTGAACGATGCTAGCAACATACAAAGACTGGGCCACCCTGCATGGAACGGCCTTGGTTTTTTTGGGATACTGATAAAGACATAGGGCGCCACATGGAATCTGAGAATACTTCGGTTTCTTTGTTTTTAAATAAGATCTTTAAAAATGTGTTCTGCCTTAGTACTGCATGAGTGAATATGCATTAAACCTGTAAAAACATACCCCGAATCTATAAATTAGAATGTTTTCAAATGTATTGGTGTCTTAAATTCTAGTAATACACTAGTATTATTCTTTATTATGATTCTTTGTAGTCAGTTTTGCAACTGACTTTATTTGAGAACTTACTCTTAGACGTCTAGGTAGTCCCATTCAGAAAAATTCCTTAGGATAGGTTAACTAAGGTTATGGCCATTTATATCCATTCCATTCTTGATAGATCACCTTGAGTGTTTGCGCAGCAGATTCCTTTATATTCCACCACCAGCTGACCCCCACCCATCAAAACAGACACGCATGTACACACACTCACATAGGTCCCAAAGCCTTGAATGCGCCATGCCACACCCTGTCTGTCATTGACAGAGCACAGATGTTATCAAGGAGGCCTGCCGCCAGGTTTGGAGGAGGCTGGGTAACACTGTTTGCTCTCCCTGTAATGCACTGGTCACCTACTTTTCACTGCATCTCATCTCGAATAGCCAGAAGAAGAGCAAAGATGGAAGAAGGGAGAGTGAGATCGAGCTCCAGATAATTTTATGTTTCAACCGACCACCAGGACAGTTGACTATGCTAACCTCTGGCTTTCCAATGGCATTGCGTGTTGCAGTTTGCGATGGTATCTTTGGCAGTTGTATCCCTTGAAATTATCAGTAATCTCTTAAATAAAGGTTCTCTGATTTTATCCAGATGAGGACAAAAATAGGCTTCTCATTTCCAAACTATTAACCATCAGTATTACTGGCGGTTGCGACAAGCAAATCTTGAACAGCTGTAGCTTTCTTGGAAATGCATACTAAGTCAGTGAGTCGTCTCTAACTGAATGTTTTAACACTGAGAACTTTGAAAACAACACTTTTCTTGTGAAGAGGGACCTCCCGTCCCTTGGACAAGCAAACAGTGTTAGATTTATGCCATATCATAAAAAGAAAAGACTTTAAATGTGAGACGGGGGGAAGTTTGGTTAGAGTTGCTGCTGCAGTGTGGAAATAAAAAATACAATAAAAACGAAAATCCAAGAAAGAGCAGGACAGTGCTGTGAAGTGGCCCTTCTCCATACGGCATCAATAAAACTCACAAATGGCTTCAGTACAGTAGTTTTTATTTACGTTGCACGTTTCACAACCTCACAAATAATATCTTGTTAGTTTCTGTGCAATGATTCGCTTCTTGGCCTTGAACACATGCTAAGACATGCTAACTTTTGCAGCCTATTTTGCTATTATAGGCCCTTGTGGGCAATACTTTGAAGGGGAGTGGACTATCGAACATTCGACTAGATGAAAATGAAATGTTTTTGCAGGGTGTATATGTTGAGATTCCATCAGCATACACCCACAGCCTGGCACCGTAAATCTGATTGATGACCGACACTAAACCTGGGAATGCTTACTGGCAGTTATAAAGCTCTATTCTCTCCCTAAAGACAAACCACAACACAACTCTTTAGGGATAAGGGAGACAAATTGAGGTGTTTCAGACGGATGCCAAAGTTAACTGATGGAGAGAGATACTCACTGCAGGGCCTTTATGGTTCATATATTTTAACTGTGATGGGAGAAGGCAGTTAGCACGTTTGCTTACTGCATGTTTCGGGAGGTGGGATGGAGTGAAATGAGTTTCGAGGGCTGGTTGGAATGTGAGGAATAACGTCTGTGGGTAAAAGCACTGTGATTTCTTTTGATGCCAGAAAAGTAGTTATTACCTCTAATGTCCCTTCAGACGGTAAGCACCAGGTCAAAGGGCAGCAAGTTCACTTTGCCTCCCTCTGTGCCAGACTGGAGGTACATGCTCATCTGTTGTTGGAGGAAAGATTATGTGTGGCAAGTATGAACAGAAAAGGAAAGAAAATAATGGTATTATTTAAGATTAAAAAAAAAAAAAAAAAAAGTGGCGTGGAGGAAATTACTTGATGCTTGCTTAAAATTCTCCTTCAGCTTTACACACACAGCACTCGTTGATCCTAACCAAAAAAGCTGATTACGTTTCTGACATCAATGTCTCTTAGCAGCTTCATCACTAGACCTAGCAACATGTTTCTGTATCTTTTTTTTTTTTTTTTTTTTTTTATTTCCACTAAAATTGTGCATGGTTGGCTAACAACTGTACTAGAGTGCATCGAGAAGAGAGGGAACCAAGCGTCTCATGTGTCAAGTGGCTGGAAGATTGACTCAGAATGATTTCTGATGTTGCGCTTTGGCGGCTCTATTTGACGTTTGACGTGCAAACTTAATAAAATGACTGTGTGTTATGTTTACAGCTTCGGGGGCCGCAAGTGGTTCGAATCAATTGAGGAAGGTTTATGGTCCAGGAAGAATGTGGTTATTGTTGAATTATTATTCGGTCTGTAACGTGATGCTATCTCTATCCTTAAGAATAGAAATCTGACATACTGGACACCAATCAACTACATCATCGCTCACTTTTTTCTGTGTATAAGACACTGTACTTGGATTGGACATAGATTGTGTGCTTCAGAAAAAGTTCAAATAAATAATAATATATAAATATAAAAATAATAATATAAATGCTAATAGCAAAACCAAACAGCCAAAGAGTTTTTCCGACACTTATTTGTTTTTGCTAATGTGCAGTTTGTGCATGCGCAATGTTAAAACCCACGTTTTGCTCAAACAGAAAATGTATTTGTCTCCACCTGCATCTGGGAAAAAGACCAGTGGCTTCCAAACCATGATTACATGTTACATTTAGCTGTAACATTTCTAATTAGAGAACACACAGACGCAGAGGATGTGGAACAAGTTGAGTCACAGTTCGTTTGGTCTCAGGAACACAGCATTTCACTCAACCAGTACTCATCCACTTGCAATAAATTAGTTTACTTGCATTATATTTAAACTTTTTATTCTGGGAAAAATGCTGAAAATATTATTAATTCAATTTTAGACTTTTCTTCTGTGCAGTGGTGTCTTTCCTTGTGCCCTGATGCTGACCCTGCATGGAGGCTACAAGGTTCTATAGCACTGCACCAACACGCATTTTTCCATTGTTCCATTACATCCATGATGTAATGCGAGTGAGCTGCACTCGCCCCGAGGCCACAGTGGGACTTCTGCTGTTGGTGGAATAGTTTGCAATCTCCTGTTTTGTTTGTTTTACCTCACATTGGATGGAATTCCCCTCTTATCTAAATCCAATAATTACTTAAACCTGGATGTCAAAACACTTTCCATTATTATCAGAGCCCCTTTCCCCCCTTTTCCTTTGATGCCAGTTGTTGCTGTGAAGGAACACAGTCCCTTGGTCTTTTTTAGCTCAACTTAGTTGTCAGGATGCATAACCACAACAGTGATGTCTGTCTCAGGGTATAGAACGGCCATGTGTGTGATCTCTGGAGGTACTGCTGACTTGTCAGGATCAAGACAGCACCATATAGCTCACATATTTCTTTTTTTTTTATGATCAGTTTTAAGATGTCCCAAATTAGAGAAAGCATGTTCTTGAGTTATAAATAAAGTGAGGGGGAAAAACTCAGTATATAAATATAAAGCATATATAAAAGAGACACTTTCTACAGACCTAACGCTTGTTTTTGATTAAATGGACCATGTGGATCTTTTGTCTGTAAAACATTATTATTTGCAGCGTATGAACAACGCATGTAACTATCATTGCATATGGTGTAAAACATGATAGAAAAATAAGTCGCCTACCTTTATACCCTTTCTTGTGTCTCAATGCCAATTTCTGATGGATAGGCCTGAAGTAATGTCATTAAATGGGACACTAACACATTTGGAAAGGAAAGCACCACAATCCCTCTCTCAGTAAATGGAGGCCCTAATTTGATGGCCCTTTTGGCCTCGGAGCGTAATCCTTCTCTCTTCATCAGGGCAGAAATGCTGTGTTGTACTGGGTGTGTGGTTGGCTTGAGTTTCTGCTGATTATGTTTCAATCTGCTAGCTGTACTTCAGATGCATAGGTCTTGATGCAATGCTTTTTTTTTCTTTTTCATATTACTCTGGCACCGTGCCTGCACATTCTGGGGTCCCCTCGAAAACCCAGTTGAAGCAGGCAGAGGGGAGCAGTGTTTTGGGGTGATTAATAGTGGGCTTAGGTGTTGCTAGAAGCACCAACAAATACTCAAAGCAAATGGTTAAAGGCGGCTCTGCTCCAAAAGGCTTTGCAGATTCCGCAAGTTCTGCTGACAGGAACTTTTCAGTGGCTTCAAAGATGGCTTCATTTGAAGGAACGGGAGCACTCTGGTTTGGTTGGAGCAAAGACAAACTGTACAATCTTATACATTTGAAAATCTTTTAAACTGGTTATCAAGTAATGTAGAAAGTTATTGTAATAATGTATAAACTTTATTATGCTTTTGAGCATCATTTCTAGATGTTAATGTTCATCATCTTTCCAATCTGGCACCATTATTCAAATGTCAGAACCACCTTAATTTGTTAGTAAAAATTGAAGTTATTCACACTAAATGTTGTAAATATGGTACAACCATTAGCCTTTTAGCAGGCTGTCTCATTGCTTATACACTGCGCAGTAACATCCAACACTGTTGGGTAAATATGCCAAAAAAAGTGCCTCTTCTCATTCAGATATCAAACATGAGACTCACTGAATAAAGTAAGCTGCTAAGTATTTTTGCATCACCCTTTTAAATTACTGCATAAAATATTAGTTGTGACTAAAAAGGTCTATGCTCAAATACAAGCGGCAGAAATGTGAAAATAATTTTCGGCTAAAACGGAGCAGTTGTGCAAATTCAATGTCACCACTCCAAAATGACAATTTTGCAGTTTGATTTGCTTGCTCCTGGTATGAAGTATTTTGTAAAATGTCCCTGACAACACCTCTGATCTCATTTACTTACAAGTCAATAACTGACTTGTCTTTTTAACAGTCCTCTTAGGAAAAAAATGTTCAAAAATCCCATGTCCCCTTCAGGCAGGGGATGAGGAATTGCTATAATCCTGACTAATTTCCATATTTTAGGACTCATTTTCACCAGTGCATTGCTGTGCAGTTTCCAATAGTTCTAAAGATTGACAAGATGATATAGGAAGGAAGAGGAAAAGGAGAGACACGGGCAAAACCAAGCAGAAGACAAGATTATCTCCTCCAGGGCTCACCCTGCATGTCTCCAGCCTTTTGTTCCGTAAATGGCTTCACTAAAGTCATTACCTTCTTAATTGGACCAGTTCAGCATGTTTTCCCAAAGTCTTAAGTAGTTTATGATTCGGAGACGCAAGCAGTAAGGGCAGTCGTTACCTCCGGGCCTCAGGGCACATACCAAATGAGGAAGCAGGAAGACACCTGTGTCACATTTCCCATGATCCCTGTACTCAGCAGATAACAGTGTCCCTCCTCTGATGGCCCAACTTCAGTCTACCTATTGTTTCCCAAGGGTCCAAGCTCACATGTTGAAAGCATAATGGACAGCAATGTCCTTTTCTAACCTCTCCAAAGACACCACGGGGTTTAGCAGGGAGACGGAGATGATAATTGGAAGGTGCACCAGTAGGACATCATGTTCATTCACAATCACCTAAGAGAATTCATTCCTCCTCACTGATTCCTATAGTGTTCATGTGATCTGAAATTGCATGTGAAAGAGAATGCTGGGTTGCAAACAGCTGGAGGTTTCCATGCTTCAATAGCCTCTACACACCATATTGCTGTACATTGTAATGCGATGTTTTGGACAGGTTGGAGGCAGTTCAGACTAATTGAATTGGAAACTGAGGGCCCATCTGGGGATCCATTCTTTTGATTTACTGGGACAAGAAATTCCATGTTAGAATGAAAAGCTTCCACCCCTATAAACACAATTCAGCTCCCTCACTTGTCTTGACGAAGATGAATAGTTGGCCATAGCAGAATTTTAATCAGGGTTTAGCAATAAAGATTGCAGCACAGCCAGCAAACCACTTCTGAATATCAACATGAGGTCTGGATCATTAAACTGACAAAATTTCATCAGTTGTTTTTTTTGTAGTTTTTTCATTTTATCTGAACTTTGCTGCTCTCACCATGATATGGAACAGTAAACATTCATTCTATCATCACAGAAAGCACAAAATCACAAAGGTGCCACATCATGGTCTCAGAGGCCAAACAGACTCTGACACCATGTTTGAGGAGCAGAGTTTCTGAGCCCATTTTAATCAGAATGGGCCAAGATCCTCTGCGTCCTGGTCCCATTGAGGACGCTTGGCTTCGGGTTGTCACCTGCACGAGAGGAGGAAGGAAGTAAGGGACATTTGGAAGGTTGATGCATGTGGAAGGACCTTGCCGTGCCTCTCTCTTTTGCTTTTGCTGCACCAGGAGCCCCTGCGTGGGGGCCACCCCTCTGACATCAGCCAGCCCCCGCAGCCCTGGGAAGTTGAGCATGTGAGCTTCCCCAGGTCATTAGGGAGAGGCTTGAAAAGACTGTCACCAGGAAGGAGATAAGCCGCGAGGGGCGCAGTAATAAGGCTCTGAATAATAGCCCCTCTGTAGAGAGCCACTGAGGACACAGACCCAGGGATTAAAGGGAGACTGAAAAGGAGAAAGTCAATGGACCTCCACAAAAATATGAACCGGAGTGATGGTGAATGGTGGGGGGAGTTATCAGCATTCTGAGGGCTCCTTCTCTGGGCCCCATCAAGCTCAAGGAGAAGGGAGGTGTTCTGAGTTGGGAGTCTCTTTTGGGATGAGATTTTATTTTAAAACAAAGCATTTCTGCTGTGTTGGCATGAAGCATTAACGACAACACACAAAACCCAATTTCACACGCACTTGCTGACCCTGCAGGTCAGTGAAGTCATTCTTGAGCTTCTGACGTGCTGAGCAGCATATTCTCTCAACAGCAACAAATAGTTTTGTGACTCTTTGAGACTGATTTCGGTAAACATATAGACTGTGTGCCGTTGTTTACCTTGTGAACTTATACTACAATATGTACGATAACAGTGTTGGACAGTCCTCACACACGCTCAATCAGCCTGAGTTGTCCCTGTCAGACACAATTATGGCCCATGCTGCATCAGTTCAAAGGTTTGTGTACTTTCTATTTCAGTCGCTGCAGGTAGAGTTCAGTTTATAAGCCTGCTCACAGTTAGGGCCTTTCTCTGGTGCATTGATGGTCATTTCAGATGGACAGAAGGTTTGGCGTCTGTGCTGTAATGCAAGCCCACGGGGCGATTCAGCTTCATGTGAGGCATCAAAGGAAAGGAGACCTCACAACATTCTCTAATCCGTCAGAGGAAATTAAATTTCGCGGGCACCAAATAAATCAACTTAAAGAATTCAGGGGAGGGTGCACGTGTGAGCAGCTTTTGGGGAGTTTGTTGCATCTGATGAACTGCCAAGTAATTCGTTCATTACCTTCGATTCACACTATCTGAATCAATTTCCGACCTGACCGCAGTGCTGCGCAGCTCCCCATAATGTGAGCCACATTGTCAGATGCTGAGAACAGTAATGTGAAGCAGACACGTGACGCTGACCTCAGGTGGGTCTGATCCCATCTGTCTGAGCCATGAAGGCTCTGTCATGTCTGCCCTTCAGCCCCATGGTTTATATAATACACAATGACAAAGTCAAACACAGATTTTCATCAAATGATAACCTTTCCCTCGATATCCAAGTCGTAGACATACACAACGATACGTTTAGCTTGACTTTCCTGGTTCCTGCAGTTACACACATCACAAGCAAAACTCAAAGCCTACAAAGGCACCAGAAATTACACTCTCTACACACTCTTGATGCTTATGTAGTTCTTTACAGCGCAAATCAAGGCTGGCCCACAAACGAGGCCTGCTTTCACTCGAAAATCAACCTCTTTCCTCACCCCTGTCACCTCCCACACAGCTGCTTGCCGCCACATTGTCCCCCCATCATTGTCAATGTCACTGTCACCACCATGCACAACATGCGCCCACCCTACTGCTAACCTTTCCTTTCACCAAGTCTAGCCCCTGGGGTTTTAGCTGTCGATTGTTCTGGGACATGGCCGCGGAGCTGAGTGGTGAATCAAAGCCCTGCTCTCCCTCAGCAGGACACCCCCTCGACTCCGGCTTGCACTTGCCCCTTCGGCAGCCCACAGCAACCAGACTTCTTTCCCCATATCTCTGCTCTTAGGATCCATGCCACCCCTCCCCGCCCCCCCTCTAACTCCCCGGCCACATTTCCCGGCCAGGAGCAAGCCCAGAGAGACAGGCAGATCTGTGAATAGGCGCCGAGACTGAATGGGCATTTCTTCAGACAAGGCTAATGGGTGGTCCCTTTACCTTGGGATTGGACTGCATGGAAGCAGCCTAGCCAAAAGAGCTCTCATGCAATGTCACCTCGAACAATAATCAGCAAAAACGCTCCTGAGTTTGGACTTCCTGGAAAGACATTCTCTTTACTTTCCCCCATTTCTTTTTGTTAAAGGGATTTTCGAAAGGCAGCTCTTGCTGAGCAGGGAAGCTGCCTTGAACTCAGCCCCCACGGCTTTTCTCTCTCTCTCACCCTGCCTCTTTCTTTTCTCTCCTTCTCTTTGTTTGCTTAAGAGGTGTCAAGGATAAAGGTGTCTTTAACTCACAAAGCTTTTACCTGAGAATTTTTTCTGTCACTCACATGCCAGTAGTCCATTATGCTGAGGCCAAGTAATTTGTACCTTCAACGCTCCTATTGATTTGTTTCCGGCGTTTCTTTAAAATGTCAGAATCAGATCAGCTCTTTTAAACATATTGGAGTCCGGCAGGAGGAGTCCACGTGAAGCCGAGTGCAGGTGAGCACGCTTTCCATAGCTTGTGTTGTGCAAACAGAGGCTGTGGAAATGCAGCAGGGCCTCTCTGGAGGAACCACACCGGAAAGATCTATGTCTGTCATCTCACTGTGGGACACACACACAAATGCACACTCCTGACACCGGCTGCATGTAAAGATGCCTTTGATCAGAGTTTCCCTCAGATCTTCAGCAGCTTTTGCAGTTGAGCAGTTGCTCAGGAACAATAGCTGAAACACCCATTGGAGGAGCTGAGGAAGTTGTATAGTGGAGGAAATGTTTGAATAAGTCTTGATAATAGGTTCGTCTTGTTCAATTTTCAGCTCATCATTATCACAGCTGTCATCAGGATTGTTTTCATGCTGCTCTTCCTCCTTTTCTTCCTGTTATTGGTACTCTAATGGTTCTTTCTGATTTGTTCTGTATTTCTATGTAACATCTGTTCACATTCGCCAAAGATCCAGACAAAATACACACATAGATGCCAGTCTCCATACAAAGTTACTTGATTCACATTACATTCCACACCTCCACTGCTTGCTTTCATACATCAGTCTAATTTTGTAGCAATAATCTGGTGCCACAGCTGCAAAAGAGAGGCAGCACGATGAGAGGGTCTTGGCGCACTTAATAGAAATTCAGCCATGTTTTATGAACCGCAGTGTTGAGGTAGACACCACTGAGATGACGAAACCAGAGCCAAGGTGGATGGATAGACAATCAGAACCGGGTGGAAGCTGTGATGACCACGTGCTGAGCTCTTGCAGCAGCCCACAGGCCCCCGATGGGGGTGGAGAGCGAAATGAAGACCACCTGGGCTGGGACTAATCCTCCAAACACTATCCTCCTCCCAGGACTGCTTCATGCACTTATGACACAGGATTTACACAGTTCGGGATTTGAAATAGGCCCATTATTCCCCCCCCCGAACCTTTTCTTGTGAGGCTCTAATGTCATGAACAGCCAAAGGGCACTGCTCATGCATACTGCAGGACATGTCATTATAAACTTTCAAAACCTTGTGCCTCTTTTATATTAGATATTTTTAATCCCCAAAGTAAAAAAAATATATATATTCTCATTAGCAGTGGATGCACTTTCTTTAATTTAAATACAGAAGTTTCATATTCATATCGGTTTAGTTCTTGCCAAATCATAGCTGTTATCAAATCACGGGACTACTTTATTCAATTGCAACACAAAATGAATGCTTAGAGAGTTGAGGTCTTGATTGTGGTGTTATTTAATTAAGATTAGATTTGTGAATACAGGAACTTTTGAAGTTGTGCATAAGATTGTAGCCTCAAACAATAATCTGGCATCAGATTTGACTTTGTTTCACCAAACTTAAATCACATACATCTGCACTGCACAGGAACTGCACTCACAAACGCACATACACATACGCAGATAACATAATTAAATAAGTTCAGGAGACTGGTTGTCTACTCAAGATAAGGTCAAAGAGGACAGCTGATTACCAAATGTTGACGGTTTTTTGTTGGGGTTTTTTTTTGTGATGTGTTTAGTTTTGGATTTTTTAAGTGAGCCTCTTAATGAAACATTGTAGAGAACTGTTTATTAGTATAAAGTGAAATTGTGTTTACTTCAGTAGGAAAAGAAAATGTAAATCTGTGTAAAGCAGTGGTCGCATCTCTGCATTAACAGTCACAACTGCTAACCTGTTGGCCAGCCCAGGCAATCAGGTTTCTCAGACATGATAGCACCTGGAGCCTTTTTCTGTTGTCTCTGCAACTCTGATATTTTGTTCAACATTATCATGAAGGGCAAGTAAAGCTCTTTGGGCTAACAGGCTTGCTATCAGTCAGCCTGTATACTCCATGTTCCATCTATACTATAACTTTGTCCTATAAATTTCTGCTCACCATGCAGCTAATAGGCTTCCACTATCCTACCCTCTCCAAAAAGTTCAGCACCACCAAAGGTGCAAATTTGCATGCCGAAGTTTTGATTAACTCCTTGAGCAAAACCTTTGTATGCAGTGCCTCCGTTGGAATGAACTGAGAGATTCTGTGCTGCGAGAATCTGTAGCGTTACACCCTGCTGTGTCAAAACTGACTATTAAACTGTGAAATCCAGTTTCTGCACATGAGGTATTGATAGATTGTCAGACATGATACTAAAGTATAGATCCGCTTACATTTCAGAGTCAAGCTGTGCCTGTAGTTAGACCACGGATTCATAAATCATATGATGAAGCCTTAGTGTTGCAACAAAAATGTGATATTGATACTGCCTCCTTGAAATATGGTTCTATTTTTCTACTTCTTAAATAAAACTGTCATCAGGCTAAGACTTGAATTACTAAAATATACACAGTTTAAAATATCTAGCTTCAAATGCATCTTTATAAATTTGACAGCCATGCACTTCGATTGTTTTCTCCAAACAGATGGTAGAAACATGTGGTGGATATATATATATATATATATATTTTTTTTTTTTTTACAATTCTGGGGTTGTTTTTAATTGTTTGTGACCAATATATCTACTTTGTCTGTACAAGATTTCACTGAATCATTGCATTGTGCTTCAGTGTGTGCATGATTTTAGTATAGTGCATATGTGAGGGTGAGTGTAGTATGCGTTTGTGTGCTTTCACACATGTAATGAGAGGATTAGAGGAAACTGCTTGTTCATATGTGCACAGTTGCTGTACTGTGGTTTACGCACAAGGCTACACACACACAGATGCACAGCGCAATACCTTACACTCTGTTTTCAGTCGCTGTGTTTCTGTCTCTGCATTGCTTGCTTATATGTACATACACTACACTCAACAAAGCAGGAGTGACTACCACTGCACTGTGTGAAATCTCAGGCTTTCTTATCATTTAGCATTCTGATAACACTAATTTTAGACATCCCACTATCTGTTAAGTCAGGTTATCTGTTGCTGAAAGTTCCCTCGGTGCCCTGAGAGCTGCCATCCCTTACCCAAAGGGAAGCAGGTCTTCATCAACGGACGCCTTAGGATGTTGAAACCTTCCTTTGACAATCAGCTCAAGCAGAGAGTAAACACAGTGCAGTTTTGTGTGTCTTTGTAAGGACCGTATATACACACAGCAAAAGTAGGAGGTGGTAGGTCAGTGTTAAAGGTAACGTTATGCACATCACTAAAGGAACAGTTCAAAGTTCAAATGGAAAGATTTTTTTTTTATTGCTAAAAAAGCTAACATGTTTTCGACATGTTGGTTAGATTTTTTTGCCTCAGGACACAGCCGCACAATCTGTTTTAGGTCTTTATTGCTCAGATTAACAAACGGACATTATTCTGACGTCACTCTTTTCAGCAACACTTAAAGAAACTATCTTGCTAAAATGAGAATCTTCACTAAGAAAGGGGGCAAAAAAGAGTGCGTACATGTGTGTATCTGTGCACAACACCTTTGTGCTATAAGGCCCTAATCCTGCTGTAAAGAAATGAAATGAGGCGAAAAGCACAGGGCTCCTTTGTGAGATTTTAGAATAGCAGAGAGCTCAGTGGGTGTGTAAAAGGATGAGCGCTGCTTTAGACAGACTGACACTGTTAAAGCCTACAAATGATCTGCCATGCCTCATGTAAAGCTGGTGACCTCCATTAAGCCTCATCGCCGTGTACAACGTTTGACAGGTAAAAATTTCTGCTTTTATCATTCAAATAATCTCTCATCACCAGAGGTGCATCAGCCATAAGGGATTTTGTTTTAGAAAACAATATCTCCTTTTACTGATGTAAATATAGTAAAGCATGTGATTCCTTTTGCCTTAGTTTGGGCATTTTGGCTGGTTTGACTGTTTTGAGTTGAACCACAGCCCAGGATTTTTTTTATGCCATGTGATTTGACTGGAGGTTATTCACCATTAAATGACTCATTCTTTTTATTAAAAAAGTATTCACACCTTCCCCAGAAGCACTTTTTTGAAATACCATTTCGACACCATCAATCCCACCCTTCTGACATGACTGTTCAGTGTCCGCTCACTGTCAGAGTGAAGAGTTTTACCAACAACACTGGAAAGGAGAAAATTCTAAATGTTAAGGAAACAAACAAAAAGCAAAACCAAGGTTGACCCTTTCTTTAACTGTAATTAGCATGCCAACAAGCTAGCCCTGCCCCGTCTCTTCATTCTGACAGTGCCTTCACAGTCAGTGAAAACGGATTAATTATTCTACTTAAAAGTAACTTATTGTCATTTTTGTCAGAATTTTTAGTTATGTTACGTCCACCTGGAGCTTGGGCATACGCAGACCCAGATTTTGCATTCAACTGCTTTAACTCTACATAGGCATAGATTCAGTATGTTGCTGGAAGCTTTGTGAAGAATTTTTCATCCATATAGTCATCATAGCATCACACTCTTGCAGTAGATTTGCTTGCTGTACTTCCATGATGGAGATCTCCCAGTCTATCACATCCCTGCAGTGGGAAACCAGTTTTCCATGACCAATGGGATATAAACAATGCTCAGTTGTTATTAAGGAGTCCAAAGTGTGTGCAAAAATATCCCCTATATCATCACACCACCAGCAGGTTGAACCATACAAGGCTGGATGGAGCTATGTTTTTATGTTGTTTTTGCCAAATTCTGACATTATCATTGAAATGAAATCAGATTCCACCAACTAGACACCGCTCTTTAATCTTGTGTTGTCCAAATTTGCGGGGCATGTGCAAATTGTCACCCCAGTTTCCCATTCTTAGCTGACAGGTCTGACACCTGGTGTTTTGTTCTGCTGCTGTTGCTCATCTGCTCCAAGGTTCAATGTGTTTCCTCTTTTTTGTAACATTTCTGTAAACCCTAGAGTAGGTTGTGCATGGAAATCCCCAAAGATCAGCCGCTTTTGACATCCCTGAATGCACTGCGTCGCAGCCATATGATTGGCTGATATCTGAATTATGATCAGTTGAGCAGGTGTACGTATGTGTTTCTGAAAATGAAGTGATCTACCTGCAGCCATTCATCAACGTAGCTGCCACACAGATGCAACGCTGATAGTGCGTTTGACTGCTTGTGCGCAGCAGCTGCAGTCCAAGTTAATTTCTTAGATTGGTTACTCTTTCTCATGACACGAACACATGATCCAGAGACAATGCAGCTCATGCATTTTTTTTATGTCTCCACTTTTACTGCGATGTGCAACATTCCATAAAATTGGCATCACCTATATAGTTGTGTACTATCTGTAAGTTGTGTAGTTGGTTTTCACACAGCAACAAAAGTGCCACACATGCCCCCCCCCCGGCAGTGTATTACTGGTGTAAGACCCCAGGGGAAGGAACGACACCCCCTGGTTCAGGACAGGTCTCAGCGTGGAAGAAGCCTGCTTCTGTGATATATTTGGAATCGATGGCAGCAGGAACGGAAGCTATCGAGGTCAAAAGTCTTGAAAGCTGATTCACATCAGATATGGTTTCTGGTCCAATCAGTTTACAATGTCTTCTCCAGACCAGCCAATCTCTTCTCCTCAGGCTTGGCAGAAACATAAAAATGTCCACTGTTGCAGAGAGGAGGATCATATTATGAGCTGCTGCCCCTGAAGCCCTTGAAGAGGGGCTGGCTCCAAGACCAGGTACTGAGAATCATAGTGCCTGTTATCAGCCTCAAGATCTCTCACATCAGGCAGCAACAATGAGTGGGGCAGTCTGTTGGCTTTGTCAAGACCTGAGAGAGGCCGCTACAGCTTGTTTCCCAACATGAAGGGAACGTCAAAGCAGGAAACGGACCCCATCTGACCCAGACTGAGGTCAGATGTAACCTTTAGATTACAAAGTTCTCATAATTGGGCAGTTGCTCATTAAGGTTCACATTCAGGATATGTTTAAACTCTTACCATTTGATGATTAGGCTGCTGCCATCCAGCTGTTGTCCAGGAAGGACCCCAATCCAACCAGTCAATGGAAATTTATCACAAGTTGAAACATTTTTGATGCATCTGCTTTAAAGATGTTTAATCTGTGGTCACTTAAGCAGCCAATGTTTTTTCCCAAAATACTGAGAAATACAGTACCAATTTGTCAAAAATAGTCACAGATTCATCTTCTTCTCTGTCTCTGTGACAGGAAGCAGAAACCCCTCATGCCAAACTCTCATTGGGCGGCATTATCTATTTCTACCCCATGTGACCTCATCCTTATTTTGGTTACAGGTCACAAATAGTACAGCAGTTGTCCTGCCTGTGGTCCATGGGGATTTATTACTTTATCCTCTAAATTCTCCTCCTCTTTTCAAAAGCATGAAAATCAACAAGCGTTAATCAACACAGCATGTCTGAAAGCACAGGAGCAAGTGTAAAGGTTATATTCAAAAGTGTGGACTTACTGTATACAGAAACTTTACCTGATTTGTGAAGTGTTGGTGTGAATGAAAACTGACTCCCACCACAGGCTAATTGATGCCAAACCACGAGTGTTAATGGGACAGGGGAAGAGGAAATTTAATGACGTGTGTGTGTGTGTGTGTGTGTGTGCGTGTTTTGTGTCTAAACAGAATGGGTGTCATTGTGAGGCATGAAGCCATCGAGTAGGAAGCAAATGGAGTAAAGTAATTTCCCCCTGAGCTCTAAGATATCCAAACTACACCTGTTAACCTTGACCCGTGGAAACTAAAATGAGAGGTTGGTGGAGTGAGAGAAAGAACTCGCAAGTTTGAACATATCTGTATTTAGTCTGACAGACAAGAGAGAACGAGAAGGGCAACGCAAGGCTGTTGTTCTTCCTGGGAAACAAGCTGTATTTGCGTCTCTCCAGAGTTTAATAGGAGCTCAATGCTACAGTTATTTCTGAATGTTAAGTACAGAGATAGAGCTCGCCACTGAAAGAAAAAAATAAAACAGCTAGCTTCCACAAGTTTAACAATCCTCCTGTTAGTGCCTTAAAAACTAAAAAATGAATGTGCTGTATCTCACATGTTAAATCTTAATGCAGACAATTATGAACATCCATCAATTTGTTGCTTTTGGCAACTGTAACTCAACGAAGTGAGGACTTGAAAGTGCAGGATGGATGGACTGTATTTACACCAACTGTATTACTGCACTTAAGAAGACGAACTGACCACTTTATGTTTGTTACACAAACATGTCAGTAAGTGATCTTCATATCCAAACTAGCTGTTTTCCCAGCATTCAGTGTTGGTTAATGTAGGCTCTCCCTCTATGGATAGACAGTGGATATGTATTTTTCCAAGCAGTAGGGGATTTATTTAACTTAGATTTTAAATCATAGTTTAAAGTGATGGGACACCCGTATCAGCTTGAGTTGGCAAATAATATAGGTGAAGTAAACACATTTTTGCATCTTTTAAGCATTAAATTTGTGTTCATATTGCACAGGAATGAACAGAAATAGATTTTAGAAGTCGCATGGTTCGGTGTAATGTAATTTATTCTTAATGGGCCTAAACATGCAAAAATAATTGGCATTATTCTTTAACAAATATAATGTCTGTAGACTTATGTTTAATTCGCCTATATTATTATTAATTGGCAAAATTACTCAACACTCCTCACATATGAAAATAATGGTCTGTGAGTGATGACAAAACGATCAGCATATCATTTAGCAATTGTGGTGAATGGCTAGTTTAGCCATTTTCCCCTTGAGCTACCACAGCTATATAATTTAACAGACTTTGAGTGGTTCGGTTTGGAGCTACAACTCCAGTCTGGTCAGGAGTTTAGTTTGAAGGAGGGTTTATATTGTGTCAGCAGACAAACAGTTCAGTCCCCTAAATGTTTAAATTTACCAAGTGATTAGTAATTTCATACTGTAAACCCTTACATGGTTTGTTTTCCCTACAACTGCATACTGGTCAGTAATAACACTTAAGAAGTAAAAAGGTGAATAAGAATTCAAAGCGAATTCAGAGCCGTCTTTACCCATGACCTCACACATGGTACATCTCCAGCGTGTTATGTGTATACTATAAGAAGAGCAGAGAAAAGATCCAAGGATACCCTGCTGGACTGTCATCAAATCTCATGAGTCACAGCTCCCTTAGAGTTCACAGCTGTTAATATCCCAAACACTAGCCAGCTGTCTCTGGCATGGTCAGTGCCACTTATCACTTCTGGATAAGTCCACTATGTGGCATGGGAAAACGCAAAGCCCTGCAAAGTGAAATGGTCAGCAATTTGCCTTCTGGTCATACTTTGAGTGAAACATGCTAAGTACTAGTGAGATGTGGAGCCTTCACATTAAAGTATGGTAGCAGATTGACGTCTGTCTTGTACGTTCTGTCATTTGATGACAAAGTGATTGAAACGCTGGTTTGGAGGCTTGATTTCATGGTGATTCAGTGAGGGAATCAAACTTTGTAAAAACAATTGTCTCTGGACAAGAAGACAAAAACTGTTGCAGGAAAAAAAAACAAAACAATACTCATGAAGAACGTGTGAAAAACTTCAATAGAACTCAGCACCCACTAATTCTGACCGTGGGGTGGACTGACGATTACCTGCCAACAACTACAGAAAGGTAATGTTACTGAGTGAAACCTGATCACTCAGACACGGTCACATGTCTTGCGTAGCAGGCGACATGTTGTGAGCGGAGTCCTGGTGGATACGTCCTAGGTGTGAAGTGTTTGCATACCTTCTGTTTAGATCATCACCCTCTCTGTGTAACATTTGAGTGTGATGTCTTATTATGGTTTATGACCCAGCCTTCGCTCCTTATGGTGTGTGAGCTTTTTAAAGTAAATTTCAGCATTAAACATGATCTCACTTCACTTGACTGTATGAGTTCTCTCCCCAACTTAGAGTAATTGATACCATCATGTGATGCATTAAATTTGGTCTTTATGACACCAGTCCAGTAGTTTCCCTTGCCTATCCCAGACACACACACACACACACACACGCAGCCCTCATCTGTATCCCCACGGTCCTTATTAGCTGTGAAAGTGTATACAGTTACAGAATCCAACATGCATTCAGCCCTGGAGGGGATCAGCTGAGTGGTCACAAACTACAGATGAGGGAGTTTATAATGTTCTGCGTGTTTGAAATGAGGCCGTTGCCTCTAAGCTCAAACCTACTCAACTGACTGGCAGCGCTCACATGTGGTAGAAATCTGGACAGGAAAAGACACACACCAGAGAACAAAAAAAAAAAAAAAATTAGGCCACTTAAAGTCTCTGTGTTTGTGAGAAGCCATTTGAAAATGGTTTTAAAATATTGCAAGTAACACTTAACAATTCGAAAATGAAACACAGACTCCTTACCAAAAGGATCAGACTGATCGCTCACCATCTTCTGGGTCTCTGAATTTGTGTCCAGATCATATTTTGGACATTAAGATAAATCACTTAAAGAAGCATGTATAATTTATTAATTGATTATCCAATCTACATACTGAGCATGCGTTTAATGAGCCACTTCTGATGAAATGTAAATGCACCATACCATTAAAACTTCAGAGATCATCATCATCATCATCATCATCAGAGATTACTTCTTTTATGTAGACGCACAGGAGAATTCGGACATTTATAATAAAGCTTTAGTCCATTGAACACATCTGCCATTAAGTGTGCTAATTTTCACTTTTACAGCTGAATACACATAATACACATTATGTGTTCTTTATTGTAATGAGTGATTGCCTTTTACAAAACTGACTTGCTTTTTCCTGTGGTGTAGTGACGTCAGCTGTATGATAATAATAATATGGTTAACAATTCACCTAGCAGGAAAAGAGGATGTCAAAATACAGGATCTGTGGCTGTGAAAACAGTGGGATCTCTTTATTTACTGAACAGTGTTCACCACAGCCATCAAAATGGAAGCTAGATTTTTTTCTCTTTTAAATTTTCTGTCAATCTTATCTTGTTATTTCGGCAGAATGCGATGATTCATCAGTGAGAGAGTACTCTGAAGAGTGGTGAGCGAGTGCTGCTTTGACATTGTTTTCCAGCTGCCTGCAGGGCTAAAACAGACAATGCCCCACTCAATGGGAGCAGGAAAGAGGTTGACAGACCACTGTGTTTAAAGGGCACTTTGGAATTCAACAGTTTATGAAGCTTCGTTGTGGCAATTGAGGGTGTGGGGGGGGGGTGGGCTTAATCTGCAGTGCAAGCCAACACAAGTCTCAGCTGGCCGAGCCCCTTGATCACTGCACCATGAGAACCACCTGAATGGTCAGAGAAGGGAAAGGGCGGGAGCAAGAGATAGGACAGAGAGGGGGGTGTGGCCGCGATGTTATGGTAACTCTTTCAGTGACACAGTAACCTGCCATTTACACCCCAGTGATTTTTTTTAATTTCTCCTCGGAGGATTCAAGGCCAATTGCGCCATGAAGATTAAAGTACACCATTAAGAGGTCAACACCAGTACTTGACGTGTTGCAACACAATACCATCTATCTAATGCTATGGCACATTCAGAGTGTTCCCCAAGGTCTGTGGATTGTCATAATGAACTAGCTGTCAACCGGAGGCACAACAATACACTGTGAAGTCCTGCAGTTTTTGGAGGGCCGCCCTCGGAGGAGCCATTCTCCACGTGCAGACAAGCATTGGAGAAAGCAGAGGTTGCGACACTGCGAGGAGTGGCTGGTAAAGACAAGGCCCTGATATATATCAGCAGGTATAGATCACTGTTATGACTGGGGAGTTCAAACCCACTGAACTGTGAGAGGGAGAGTGACTCTTAGGCAGTTTGAGCTCTCGGGCCTTCCACTGCTGCCATCGGTTAGTATACAGCAAGAATGACGGAGCTGAGCTTTGCACATTGATTCTTGCTGGGCCTCAAACACATTCAGTGTCATATGATAAGTTCATGCCATGAAATTGTAGTCTTGTTTCATCTGAATTCAAACATATCAGCCATCTTATTTAACTCATCTGTCAAATCAAATTATTTTTTCCTTGCATTTCTTTGAATTATTTAAAATAGAGTTGAGTAAATGATTGACCCTAGTGCAGAAAGTCCAAACAATGGAAACTAAGAATAAATTAAATGTTTTACTGTCCACATATATACAAACAGCAAAAGCAAAGAAATGAGCCACGTTGTGTGTGGTAAAACTATCAATAAGGACAATAGAGTTAAATGTCTTTATATCTTTTATGGTCTGTGCTACAAACCACCAAAACCCATCAAATCAAATGTGGCATGCATGATTTTCACAGATGTCTGGTTCACCGCTATTGATTCCTCCCATAAGGGGACAACCCTTGGCTAAATTTTCCACATGAACACATTGTCAGAGCACAGAAACACGTGCAAGCAAGTAAAACAGACACCCTGCTGATGCTTTAATCTTAAATGATGAGGTGCAAAATTATTATAAAACGCCGACTACAAAGTTAGTATATGAGATGAATGAAATGTGCAAGTATTAGTGCCAGAATACATCTCAAAATTTTATGTAAAGGGTTATTGTTAATCTGGTTAACCCTGGGAAAGAGCCAGGTCCTCAGTTATTACTCCTCATTTTACCAAACCTCAATTTCCCCTTTCCCTGACCCCACAGGGTCAACTGTGGCCAAGGGCCAAACCAGAGGGAGGGCCAGGCCAGGATACAATATTGCTTACTGAAGACAATGAGACAGTTAAAATGTGGAAATCAGCAAACCTCTCACCAGCACTTTGTTATTAAGAAATTGACATTTGATCTATGAAGGAATGACCTCAATATGTGCACAATTAGGGGCTATTGAGGGCATAACTTCCTGCCGCATTTTGGGTGAGACATGTAAGAATTGGAAGTGTCACTGGCTAAATGGGGGCTGGTGAATGTCAGTGCTCTCTATAATCATTAATCCACATGAACAAGATGGATTGAACCTTTTGCGGTGGGAGCATGCTCCAAATTCAAGAATTCCACGTCATATCGAGCCCTAAGGCAGAAACCAAGAGCAGAGACCAGATTTTGTACATCTGGCAGAAATTTGGGATGTTTCATCCATTAACCATCGCATCTGTGGAGCATTAATGGGTATGTGGGTAGCAACACTCACTCCTAAATGAGCTATCCGACACAGTCATTTTGCTCACTTTAAATTGTGCTGTAGGTGATAAAAGCATGTTGGCTGACTGGGGTGAAGTTAAAGTAACAGCAAGAGGCCTTAGCACCTGAGTGCCAAGCAGCGCGACATCAAGTAACCTCATCAAGTCAACCTCTGGGGCTCATCATTACTTTCACCCAAAAAAGCTAAGATCATTTCAGTGAGTTCTTGCAGCCACAGAGTGATTTATAAGATGCACCTCCAAGCGTCAGATCAGACGTTATTAAACTGTATATCTTCACAGTCGCTACTGGCACCCAACTTTTATCAGTAACAATACTTTCTGTAAGATTTACGGAAGTTTGACTTTTTCACATCAAATTCAAATTCATCTATATTTGAACAGTTACTCTTGGATCGTAATGATGAAAGAACAGTGAGCGGTTTTAGTATGATGAATAGCCTCACAGGAGGCTCGGAGATTGGATGAATAACACATCAGGGAGGCATCAGACGACTTACAGAGAAGAGATTTTACTCGAAATAACAATAACTTCGTCTCAGGAGCTCCAAAATTCAGACGCAGCTTAGCCCGCCTGACTGGAACACTGAGCCCACCGAACATTGACAGTCGGTCCACCCATCCTTTTTTTTTTTGTTTCTACATGTTGCCAACTGAAATGGAATCTGCGAATCTTGTTGTTTTATTAGTTTGAACTGCTTCCAGATGTACTTTTTATTTTGTCTCTTTGTTGCTTCATTGGAACTTCACCTCATAGCAGATGTTTACACAGTTACTCCAAACTGAGAACTGTACGTCACTGAGCATTGAGAGGAAAACTCAACTGATCTCTCTGTGCAAGACTCCATGAGATATAAATATAAATAAACAATGAAACAAAAGAAAATGGAAGAAGTGTAGTGGAGGAAAATATCTTATATCCACTGGATGTGGTTCACCAGTGTTTAGTAACTCACTAACAACTTTGTGACTTTAGCTGTAATGTCTCCATGAAACCTTGAAGGAGAAAAAGAGGAGTGAGAGTGAGATTAAAAAAAAAAAAAAAACCGTAATAGCCATGACTAGGAGACTAGATGTTTTGTGTCAAAGAGCTTACAGGAGCCAAAAGTGTTTCCGGTGAGCCCACCGAGTCTAATTACTCACAATGCTGTGACATCAGTCTTCAAAGGACATGAAAAACAAGACTCCTTTCACACGTCCATCAACTTTGTGTAAGACTTTACGTGCCCAAATGATTAACGAGAAGCTGGCCACATTATGGCCAAAGAAGTCTACTTCCTCTAGGCCAATGCATGACAGTGAAGAATGGCCCATAATGCCCTCTGTGGTAATTATTTTGTGCTTTGAGTGCTTAATATTTTCCTGTCAGTTACAATTACATACTTGAATATGCAAATAAATAAATAAAAATCAAAATGCATGCAACTTTAATTACAGGGCAAGCCTAAGTGAAAAGATTAGCATTTAATTGAAATGTGTAGTTAATCCAGGCACACTTGTATCATTGTCCAGTATGTAGCCAGTATTGACATGCATGTGTAGATACATAAGAATGTGAGTGGCTTCTACACACTGAGGTCACTATTTACTAGCTACACCAAGTAAATGCACGCGGTGCGATCTAAGACATCCGTTTTCAAACAAATCCTTCCTTTAGGAAACTAATTATAGTACAGCCATGCTTGATCTGTTTTACTACTCAAACAGAAATAATAGTGACTCAAAGATTTGACCTAATACCTCCCTGACAGTTTCACTAAAGGCTCATTATCACGAAGTGTAAGGGGGAGAAAAAGTTGCATATTCCATCTTCATAGTGAGGCCAAAGGGTTCACACAATCTCCAATTCTGAATGGATACAACTGATTTGTTATTTCTCAAACGCTCGGAAAAAATAAATAAATTAATTAATTAATTGCAACCTCCAAAAGCACTGTAATTGAGATGACTACGTTTGACATCATGCTTTGATGTACTCACATATAGCTCTGCCTCCACGACAGAACATTGTTGTTAGTTTCATCCAAATGTAAACCTGAACATGTCTGAGCTAATCACGACCCCTTGCTTTGTCCATGATCTCCCTTCTTCTGTTGAGCATTGAAGCATAGAAATAGTAAACACAGACTCTCATGGGAAATGGTGTTTGTTAAAAGCTGCTGAAAAAACTCGATTGTTTTTCAAGAAATCTAAGCGGAACATAGACTTTGAACATACTGTAGGGAAAGTCCCAAGGATGTTGATTTAAAGGAGAAATTTTTCAGTTCTGGAACAGGGTTGGGGTTCATCGTTCTGATACCACTCCATCTCTGTGTCAATAACACATCACTGCTTCATGCGTTAGCGACCAGCACCCTGTGTCAGTGCTCTCTGGTGGACACAATATAGTGGTAGACTTTACATCTTTACTCTTTTTTTGTGCCATTTAACCCATTCAGATATTATCAATAAGTTCATATCACCTGATGCATTGAACCCTGCGACCAACGCAGGCCTGGCCAGTAATTCAGCTTTTATAGGAGCTCCTTATTTGAAAGCTCTGGTGCTAAATTTGTGCAAAAAGTGCAAAAAATAAATAAATAAATAAAAAAGTAGGAAAAAATAAAGAGAAGCTCAGTTTACTATTTTGATATAATGTCAGTGCTGACGAAGGAGCTTGCTGAATTCCTCAGGGAGGCTTTCTGTTGTTCTACTTGATCTTCTCATAGTGACTGACGCTGGAGTTGATTTCTCGGCACTGCAGCACTGCAGCCTGGCCCATGTGTGGGGGTCCAGACGCGCTCTCCATTGGCTCGGCAGCCGGTAGGGGCGTAGCTTCGCAGTTGGTGAGCGCTTTGGGTGCAAGGGGTGTTTTAGGGATGGCTAAGGGAAAGAGTACTTGGCACTGATCCCTCCTTTCAGTATAGGCTAGTTTACATTAAGCTGTATTTTTTTTTTCTTTACTTCTTTTTTTTTTTTTTTTTTTTTTTTTTGCCAGCAGGATGAATGAGTCATAAAGAGTTGGTGTTTACTGAGGGGCAGTGGATGCATGTTTAGCAATGCGATGAGGCCAGTGCACTTTGCAAGACTTGAGCTGCAGAGAGCCTCAGCGGATCCCACGACTTGTTGCTGCTGACAAGCCGGGGAAAGGGAGCGGGAGCCCGGGGAGCCGCTCCGGAGAGACTGGCGGGAGGGGGGGGGAAGGTACTGCGTTGTAGGGTTTTTTGTTTGTTTGTTTGTTATTATTATTATCATTATTCAGCGGAGCAAATCATGCAGTTTGCAATCTGGCTGGTTGGACTCATGTGTCATCTGTCAGCGCTTGTCCGGGACACTCTGCAGTACCGATTGCATCCAAAGCAAGGTATCGTTTTGTTTTGATCCATGAGCTGTTTTTATTCTACCGGCAGCGTTGATGCCCGCTGCGACGTCTGCAGCCGCTTTTATTGTCACCGCGACACGTTTCCCACGATTTCCCACTTTATGTCTCTGACTTCTCTTTGCAGAAAGCTTCATCAAGCAGCTGTCATCGTACGAGATCATCACCCCGGTCCGTGTGAATGACTTCGGAGAGTCGTTCCCCCGCGCGTTGCACTACAGGAGGAGACGGAGGAGTTTAAATGACCTGTCGGGATTACGGGTTCACTACACGATCGATGCGTTCGGGGAGCGCTTTCATCTCAACCTGACCGCGGACTCCGGCTTCATCGCTCCCTCTTACACGGTCACACACCTGGGAGTGGATCGGGGGAACGGGACGGACCAGGACCAGTCCGTCCAGGACCCGGGCGATATGCGCCACTGCTTTTTCCGCGGACACGTCAACGCCAGGAGTGAGTTCCCGGCGGTATTCAGCCTGTGCACTGGCCTTGTGAGTACTGAATTTTAACTGCTTTGAATGGTTATTGCTGACGACAGGCCTTCCAACCCCCCCCCCCCCCCCAAAAAAAAAAAAAAAAAAAAAAAAAAAAGTTGGTGGAACTCACGTCCCAGAGGCGGAGCACGCACGGCCCCGCACCTCTGCTGCCTGCTGCGGGCTGATGCTGCTGTGCAAATGAACGGAGCATCCACTCTGCTCTACAGCAGCTCAGCAGGAGATCAGCTCCAACAGGCCATCCTGCCAGGAGATCAGTGATAATCAATGATAATCAATAGGTTATTCCTCTAAGTCATCAATAATAACATTCAGCCATTTGCTCTTCCCTTGTTCCTCTAAGTCACATCACTGTTCATATATTTGGACTTGACAGGTTGTAAGTGAAAGCGATTGTTAGTTGCTGCCTCGGGCAGTCACTGTCATTCATCCTGAGGCAGCCCTTTGCTCTTCATTTAATCTTTTCCATCTTGTTGGACTCTGATTTAGTTATTGGTTACCAATAAGTTTAGAGCCACATTGTAGCATATGAAGATCACACGCCATTCATTTTGCTGACTCCTGTGTGTGAGAAGCTGATAGGCGTTGAAGGGGATGACTTCATGGGTCACTTAAGGTTACCGGTCCGGAGACAGGGGGGGTTGACCTCAGTAGTGCCAGCCAGGATTGTGCGTGGTTGGGGGTGTTTGACTGGCCCCTGCAGCATAAATGGGAGGACCATAGCCTCGGAGTCTCCCTCCGTGTCGTAACTCCCATCAGTGACATGATCCATATTTTAGATAGGTACACCATGTACAGTACCAGGAAAGCATTCCAGAGAATAGGTGTCAGCTGCACTTTGTGTACTGCTGTGTTCACAACGCATGCAGTGACTGTCCTGCTGTTGAATCCCGACATAATGATTGAAAAATATTAGTGGATTATCTATTACGGGGTATCACCTTCCAGTCGGTGTGACTTTTGAGATGAGAGGCCACCACTTGAAGCGTTGTCACGTTTGTACAGCAGTTTAAGACACGAGGTATGCCGGAATTATCGGGGTAATAAACTTTTAATTGCCCCTCTGCCCAACTTTGATGTATGACTCACTTATCCAAACATGTTTGCATCCTTTTACAAGCAATCTTTGTGGCTTATCCGCATCATCACTCATTGAGAATGACAGCACAATGGAGACAGCACCAGAGGCTATCGGGTCATAAATGTGTCCGAATCTGATCACTGCAGCTTAATGGCCAGGCACATTTTGTTGGGATGAGATCATTAAGGAATAATTAAGCCCTAAAACAAAGAGGTCGTTCTAGAAAAAGCAGGTTCCCCTTTTGTCCAGAGTTGCTCAGAGCCGTCCCCATGGGGGGATTTTGGTGAAGGGTGGGGGGGGGGCGCTTTTTGGAGCTTTTGGCCTTTTCAAAGTGAGCTGTGACGGGCAGAAAAGAGGAGAAACGGTGCGAAGAGGAGACAACTGCCAACGAAGGTTGTGAGGGAACTTAAGGGTTGCTCACTCTGTGGGAAACCATAGTTCACTGGCACAATAGAAGTTTTTGGCCTGTGACTCTGTCTGATCCCTCCGTGCAAAGATCAGCTCAGGACACCTTTATGTCCTCTTTAACTTCATAGATTGACTGCTGAGGAAGCTGTGACTCAGCACCCAGATTGGATCTTAGTGAAGTTTAATCAAACAGACGGGTACAAACAGTCACTCCATCCATGTCATGAGTCTAACCTTGTTTCAGAAAGGGGTCCCTCACTTCTAAGGTCCAGTTCAGCACCCGCTATTGAACAGCAACAATTGCGCCCGTTCAGACTTTTGCCAGAGTTGCTGCTGAGCTAATGCTGGGAAAACCCAAAACTCTGCCCCCTCCATTGACTAAACAGAGCATTTGTCTGTACTGCCTTTCGTTAACACCACATGAGAACTTCAGAAAGGCTCAGGCCTAACCATCTTATTAAATTTAGCTCATGATAGATAGTGACGTACAAGCTACAGGTAAACACCTATCATTTGCTGCACTTTTTAAATCATTCATTGCATCTCGTCACTCCAACAGTCAAAATCTCAGATAAAATGTATGTGATATTAGATTTAAACCGACACAGACCAAAAGTCTTTTGAGCCTGTAGGTTAATTTGAATATCCCAAACAGAATGATAGTTTGACACATAGGATGATTCACATGACTAGATTTTGTCATTGTCAGTGATTGATAGTTAAGACACTCTACCGTTGGATAATTTCTAATGTTCTATTTAGCGACACGGGGCCAGCAATCTGTAGGTGCATTCTAAGCTAAAACAAAAAATCTTCAACTGTGAGTACTTATTTTGAAATCTCCTTTGGGAAAGTATCTGAGTGAGGGGCATTCAGTACAGCGTCCGCACATCTATTCCAGTTGTCTTTGGACTAGGATCAAGATTAATGCATTCACAACTCCTCAATGATTCCATGTAATTGAATTTTTTCAATGCCTTAATTCTTTCCTGTTTGAGAGATGGTTAAATCCCAGGACAGCATTTGAGGTTGAGTATAGCGTGCCACTTTGAGGCTGTAGGTTCTTGTGTATGTTGTTTTTGCTCTGCTTAAAGTTCATTACATTGCAGCGATGAACATGTCGAGAAGTACAGTGTGCACGTGCAAGCCGACTAATCCTTCGCTTTTTGAAAGACAGAGCGGAAACATACACAAAAAGTTTTGACACGTTTTCCACATCCGATTTGTATGTTTTCTTCATTGTCAAGCGTCCATCACTCGTGGGGATGGTTATGGGGTAATGCTGCCTTTAAGATAACATTCCAGTGTCCTATATCCTGTTAAAGTGTGCGCATGAAATTACCATACAAACACCATTGTGCCTCATGGCCGAGTGAGCTAAGAAGCTTTGTGGGGGACTGAGCTGCCAAATCAATATTAGCATTCCTCTGTCAGCAGCTTTGTCCATGTATGATGATGTCACTCCTCCCAGTGTCAGCTTGCGAGGGGAAATGCCTTTTTTTCCCTTATAGCAGGCCCTCCTTATCACGGCCAAACCCTAAAGGTCTGAAATGGCGAAATAATCACTTACCTTCACATCAAAAAATATATAGACAGCTACAAATTGTCCTCATTTCTCATTACAATAGGTTTTTATTCTGACCTTCCTGAATCAGTTTGTTTTTTCCCTAGCAAGCTGCCAAAAAAACTGCTTTTTTTTAAGGGCATGGAAATGTTGTACGCAAATGTGCTCAAGGGTGAAACAGAATGACTACAATTAGATCACAATCTCTTCAAATGAAACTATCAGTAAACTATACCTGCATTCACACATGCAAGCACACGCTTCATATCAAAGCCATCAGTCACATCTCTGCTTTTTTCTCACTCCAGATTGGGACTTTTACAACACAACATGGTGAATATTTCTTAGAACCTCTATTAAATGCTGCGGGGGAGGAATATGACGAGGAGCACAATAAACCTCATCTGGTCTATCGACATGAGAGGAAGGGGAACATCTCAAATACCGACAACAACACGGAGCCCTGTGCTGCCTCAGGTAACAGACTGCCTAACTACACTGCCTGTAACTGCTGTCTGTCTAACTTTCACCCACAAACACTTACCTCTTGATGACCTGTATTCACTTTCTCAGCCACGGCAATAAATGCTGCCTCAAATGTAAATTATCCTCAGTCCTCGGGATATTTCGAAAGATTTCAGCTTTGATGAAGGGCTGCTACTGAAAACTCCTCATCTCCATTAAGCTACAGCACTTTTACTTTGTGTTACACCACAGTATTCAAACCCAAGTCTGGAGCTCAGAGAGAGGGAGTAATATGTTTTTAGTCTTCAGTGGCGATGAAAAGGGATTGAGAGGTTTTCCGCTTGGGAGCCTGCTTGAAAGTTCCCCCAGTTTCATTTGAATTTTTATGTAAAAGGTCTTTGGATTGTGAAGAGGGCCTCAAGAGAAAGTAGGATGAGCAAGCGGAGTCCACAGCGATGGAAGGCCTCGGAGTTGTCCTTGTAGCGAGCTCCATGGGCGGCCTTTGTTGTGAGGTGCAATAAATCTTTTATATACAGGCAGCTTGATTTGCTTGTTGTCTGAACCCCATCATTGTCGCCTGGTGGCGACCATTGTGTGAGGCGGCAGTTTAAAGAACTTGGAACTGACCTGATGGGCCAGGCCAGTACCTCCTTCATATGCTCTGCCCTTTCACTCATTCAGCCTGTGTGTGGTAAAAAGAGACTGAGAAATCTGGAGGGTCTCTCAGCCCCCACTCTGAGGCACTTTTAAATATACTCTCCCCAAAGAGCTGGCTGAGTGCAGGCTCCAGGAATGACCCTTGACTTCTCATGTCCTAGGAATATCCAATGGCCTTTAGTTATGTTTTCATTAGTTATCATTTTAATATTTACTTTTCCATCTCCTTAATCTCAACTATAAACCGGAGTAATCCTTGTAGAAGTTATATTCTTTGGGAAGACGATTAGTGTATGGTAGTGACACCTGTAGGGCTTCATCAAAGGGCAGCAGGTAAACAATAAGCAGGAGGATTAAAAGAACGCAGCAGGTTGGGTCAGGAATATAATGTGTCCCATCCTAGGCTGCAGCTCCTCAGCTTTATCAGATAGGCCCCTCTCCAGATGCTGTGATAAATGGGCTCTTTGAAGGCCTCCCCGAGCCAAGATTAACAGGCCTGTCCTGTCTGTTTTATGGGAGTGTAGTACACGCAGCTACTAGCACATTAGATACAAACACTGACTTAACGCGTGTCGTTCTGCTTCCCAAACACTTGTACTTACTACCCCTGGGTATGACTTTAGTTACCTTTTGGTTTTGGACGTATGGGTTAACTCCATTTGTGCACACACTCATTTGTCTCTTATCCCTGTCGGTCTTCTGTCTTCACTCTTCACATGTCTCTACAGGCTCCTTCTTTATGTTCCTCATCAGACTAAATCAACCTTTAAGTACGGGGCTACTAACCACAGACTAATTGCTGAGACAGAAAAAGAAGTGTCAAGAAAGAGAGGACCACCAAGTAGAATCCTTGTTAGTGAAGGAATTAAGACCCAGATCTTGTAGGATCAGTATTTTTTTGACGCCGGCCTTCCAGCATTGAACTCTGTACCTTTCCATATATATGTTCCAGCAAGAAGTGATATTTTGTGTGAACATTGTGAGAAGAGATTTTCTCTCTGTAATTAATGCATTGGTGCGAAACTCTTAACTGGAGGCAATGATATGTATATATCAAATCAGATTTATTATATTTATTTTATAGTGCCAAATCATAATAAATATCACTTTACATATAGATCAGGTCTAGACCAAACTCTTCATAAAATGATTTAAAGAGACCAAACAGATCCCCCCATGTGCAAGCACTTGGCGACAGTGGTAAAGAAAAACTACCTTTGCGAGGCAGAAACCTTATTATACGACACTGGATATAGTAGTTAGGTAGATAGTTGCTAGTCATTTAGCAATACAGGTCTTTCCAACATCAACTTCTAAAACATTATAATTCAACACAATATCAAGTATTGATCAGAGAGTTCAATCGACAGCTCTCAAAAATAAAAATTGATAAGAATACAATTAAGTGTGCATCTGTTGTATTCATTCCAGCAAGGTATTTAGGGTTTAACAGAAAAGGTCAATTTTTTTTTTCAACCAGGGTTCAGCGCTCAGTATAACTCACACAGAACCTCAATCATTGCAAGTCAAAAAGAGATTTGTGATTTATCTCACTGCTAACATGATAGACTCACAAATCTGTATTATTAGCAGAGAGGTGGAGGGGAGATTCCCTTCCCAGTATCTTCTCTGTGTGAGCAACTATAAAAGCACTCTTTGTCAGGGTCAGTCATCTTATGGCCCTTTCGCTTTTTCTCTTTCCTCTCTCTCTTTCTTTCTCCACTTTATATTCCTGTGAAGAGGACTCTTGTCTTAAATCAAAATTGGGTTGAAGGGTTTGGCAGTGTTGAGACTTTGAAGAGGTTTGCAGGTTGAGAGGCCTTGTGGGTTCAAAAACATGAAAATGCCACGAGAATGGCCAATTGTGCCTCCGATTTGGCGGCCCGACAGCCTCTCCCTTTGGTTTTTACTCACTTTGGTGATTTTTTTTTTTCTTTCTTTCCTTTCTCTTTGCTGTGCCCTGAGAGTACAAATCTTTTTGAATATGACAAAAGATGAAACAAGATGTGTTTTATCAAGCGATCTCTAGGAAACAGAATGTGTATCAGTGGAAAGATAGCTGTGGTGAGATAAGCTTGCATGTGTTGACCTACTGCTCTGCTCCAGCGCACCACAGATACAAAAAGCAACAACTGGGAATTTTCTATCTGAAGTAAGGCTGCAAGAGTTTCCAAAGTTTGCACAGTCTCCTCACACCAAAAATGTGTTGAAAAGAGAGCAGCTCTATGTTTCCACAAAGATGAAATTCACAATGATGAAGTTTTTCACTTGTCTTCAATGACATGTACAAATACTTCCCTTTTTCGCACATGAGCCATGACTACCTGTGAAGTGTCAGAAGCAGAAGTGCGATGATGAGGGCTTTTAAAGTGTTACCTTGATGGAAACTGATGGTTTGTTATTTCAGCAGTCATGACATGGCTCTATACCTGTCTTCAGCCGCTTTTCCACACTTGTGTGTGTTCGTGTCCAGTTGATCGCTCAATGTTGCACAGTTCGATGTGCTGTTGAAGGGACATGACTTTTAAGTATGTTTTCGGTGTGAAGTGATGAACACTGCAGGTCAGCAGGATGAGAGTCAATCAACTAATCTGAACATCCTGAATTTAGGGCCTCATTGACTGACATTGGTACCAACTGTGTCATCCTTCTTTTCTCTGTCAGCCAACCTGGGTGGCTTCGCTGCCCTTTAGAATACCTCTGGTGTAGATCGTTGTTGAGTGGGTGATTAATGTGTTAAAGTCACAGAGTGGCTTGTTGTGCCTGGTTCTGGCTCTTCAAAGCCTTTGGGGAAGAAGCTTAGTGGGGCCAGATCACAACAAAGCGCCGACTGTTAATGACATATTCTATAGGGGTATCTGACTCGGAGCTTGCATGTGAATCCCTGTATCATACTTCAGCAGAGATAGCTGCAATGATGAGGGTGACTACAGATAGGGGCAGATTCTTCTTCCCTTCTCTTCCCTTTGCTTGCTGAAACGCATGTGAAGACGAGCGAGAGACGGAGGGAAAAGCAGCCGCGCAGTATCTCTTTCTAACATGGGTTGGCTGCGAGTCTCGGGCTGTGGGGAGTCATGTTTTGTCTGAATTAGAAACACTTTAGTGAATACAGAGAGCTAAACAGAAAATGCTACCAGCTGAAACTCCAAACAGCGTTGTTCCACAGTTGAGTCCCAAGCTTTTCACCTGATTTCTCGACTGCTAACTGAGGACAGCTGCGAAGCGACTTCCCTTGATGCGGCAATACTTGGCACGCATGGCATCAGTGACCCCTGACCCTCAACACAATCATTGTTGAGGATTCCCCCCTTGGTGCCCACTGTGTATACATGGTAGTTCAAATGCTAGCATCAGGTTTTTGGTCAATGGGTTCATTTACATGGAAAAATGCCCTCCCCCGCCTGGGGTTTGAACTAGCCGACTTGAATTGCTGCCCGCTCTCCCTTTTGCGCTTTCATGTATGTGAATAGAAGCACTTGTTGATTGTGACCTCACTTCCCTCTTTGTTTGGAGTCACTCACTGGATGGGTGGATGTGACCTTGAGATTTTCTCCTCCTAGAGGTACGTGGTTAGTAGGCTTGCCGGCTTGTTTGCTTGGACACAGTAGGGCCTATGCATGCATTAAGTTCTTTGCTTTACTCTTAACTGTGACTCTTGACAGGGGTCAGGAAAGGTGGCCAGCCGGGGTGTGATGGGCGGGCGCTGATCACTCAGACAATCCCTCTCACCTTTCGGGTCTGCCTTTAGATGGTGTGACTCTTATGAATGTCAGATGGCTCCAAAAGGCTTAGGTTCGCTCTCTGCCCTCGTGCCCCCTGGACTGACTGAGCCTCCCCCATTCCAGGAAGCACCTATTGTTACTTGGCAAAAAAGTTTGTTTTGGGCTTTTGTGCGTTTGCATAGATGTGGCTTGCTTGTGAGTGTGTGTTTGCATCTGTCAGAAGAGCTTGTCTCTGGCCAGTCAGTGGACCAAGTGTCCCACTGAGTATTGGGAATTGCTGACTGAGCTGTGCAGAGGAATTGAGAAAGGAGTTTCTTTCTTCGTGTGTTTGAGCAGTCCTGGCCTGCGCTGCATGTGCCTGTCGGTCTGCCTCCAGAGTTTGGCAGAGGCCCCAGCTTTTTCTCAAGCTCCCACTGTCTGTCTTTCTGCTTTTACACCTGCTTCTCCAAAGTAGTTTTCTCACTCATTGCCTTGCTGTAGGCCCAGATAGAAAGAGAAGCAGGGTTTCGTATGTTTTTCAGTTTTCCGTTTGTAGCACTTTCTCTTGGAAAAGATATACATGATAATGTTTGTCTTTACTGTCAAATTAGTTGAGAAATGAGGTTTGCTATGCAGTGGCTTGTCTTTAGGCAAGATGTGCATTAGTTTTGGATAATGTCTAAGTTTCCCTTCAAGCTAGATGCCCTTACCCGTTATTGCCTCATATTTCATAACACTAGATGACAGATAGTGCAAGCAGCTAATAATATGGTCCTTCGCACTGACTGTCACCTGATTTTAAGATAACAGATATTCTGGACAGGGCAGAACAGGGTCGGGCAGCTATAGACAGTCTATAACTTTAATAGCCGCCATGTGTTTGCCTGCCTGAGGCCTTAGCCCCGTTGAACCCGATGTGTTGTGTTGTCTCGGGAGTTCCCATGACAGATTCCAGCTGGGGCTATTTTTTGCCACTGTCTACTGTCTGGGCATTCTTAGCAGATGGACGCTGATTGGAATGGTTAGTGCAAGTTGAGTGACAGTGACTGACTGCGTCGTGGCACGGGTAGCAGTCAGAGGTGAGAGGGGGTGACAGGTGAGCGACACTTCCCCACTGAGGTGGACTGGGGAGAGGTGGTGGCCATTGAAACATCAGTGTCATCGCCTGCAGCTTTGGCTGTTTATCATTTGAGGCCAGATAGTCACTCAAAGCTGCAGACCTGCCTTAGCTTTGTCAAAGCAAATCTGTAATTAAATGGGTTTTTGACATGTTTGAAAACGCGGGAGTTGGAAAAGTATTACTCAACAGTCCTATTAACTCACCAGCTGTTAACCATTTTAATATTAAAATATTTATATTAAGGTATAGTTTACACTTGTTGGCATTGTCATTTAAAGCAAATTAAAAGAGAGAGGATGCAGCGAGCCAGCGTCTGACCCACAGAGGCCGCCAGGGAACAGAGCCATCACCACACAGTGCCAGGAGACAAAGCCCAGGCATGAGGTCCCAGAAGACCCCAGGCACCCAACTGAACTGTCCACTGTATTGTAGCTCTTTAGTCAACTGATCAGGCAGGTGTGTGGAAGATGACCTCCTCTAAAATTCAATGCAGGAGTCTGATTCTGAAAAAAGAAAACACTCCTTGTCTCCTGACCATCATTAGGGCTCCAGATTCATTAGATCCACTTTCTGGAATCTGAATTTTGTCTCCTCAAAGGAGGTCTACTCCTCCAAACACATTCTTCAGCTGACCACCATGCTGTGTTTAGCATGTCTCTGAACTGAAAATAACCAAAACCAAACCAAACCCCAAGAGCATTGTAAATGTACGAATCCCCCTCGTCTTCCAGTGAGGTCAAAAGCCACGACACTTCTCTTTTAAAATCCTTCTTCAGCAGCAACAATTAGCTGCCTGTGCTTCTCCCTGTCTAGCCGCAGAATTGCACTTAATTGTGCGTCTGTTCAACATTTTTCCCCACTCCAGCTCTACTGGTGGTTACACTGCAGTAACCAGTGTCTGACCTATGTATGCAACCAAGTCATTACCTTTACTCGATCTAAGGCACGCCGTCTACATAACTGGAACCTGAGGGAAACGGGCGCTTCAACTCTCAGCAGGCCATTGTAAAAGAATGCTAATTAGTTCAACAATGAGATGTGTGTTCCCCATTGTTGGGCTCTTGGCATTGATACTTTTGACAGAGAACTAAAGTAAAGTCAAAGAGCAGGTCTTTGATCTGGGTTTGACTTGAATTCGACTCCAACGTCAAGTGTAGTACACAAGCAACAAAATGCTTCCATATTTTGATGTTTATGGATGAATTAGAATGAATGCTTAAGTGTAAACATGTGTGCTTGGAGACAAAATGAAACATTGTGTGTGAGTCTGCGTGGAAGTCACAACCTGTGAGAAGCTTGATTCACAATTAAACTTGTCATTAAATAGGTTAACTTTATTCCTGACATTGCTTTGTGTTTGATTATCCTTAGGCAAGTTAACAAGTGAAGTAGGCATTTGAGCAGAAAAGTGTGGGTCTGTTTTACCCTTGACCAATTCTCGTGCTGGCAAAAGTACACTGCTTATAAAAGCTCACTATCACTTTATTTGACTCTGTAATCAAGAACCGCTGGAGTTCAGTTTTATAGACTCATGGTGATTACATTTTTGTTTACATCAAAAAAGAAAAAAAAAAAGAATTTCTACATCACATTTGATGTTCGGTAATCAGTTCCAGGGATGTGGATGTGTAGGTGATGCTGATTTGGAGCCAAGAGTGATGTCATGTCTTTGTGTTTCTGGTAGGTCAGGCCAGTCGCCCCTGTCTTCTCATGGTGTAAGTAGCGGCTCACTGCCTAGTGAGAGGGGGATTTGAACCTAAGGCGATTTGGGAAAGGTTGTGTGTGGCTAATCTGCACTGATTCAAAGGCTATTATACCAAAGACCATATTTTCACCTCCTCCTCCTCTTCTTTTTTTCATCTCACACTTGCCTGATCACCTCTTCCTGTGGATGTACGTACAGTACATACTCTTCTGTGCTTTGGTAATCCCTCTGAGGTCAGACAGTCTGCAGTGACGACTCTGTTTAAGGGGTTTAGTGTAGCGGGCTTGGACTCAGAGAGGTTCTTCCTGGAAAATACAAAGCTCTGTTCTGGCCCAGCAGCCTGGGCTGTGTGCACGGGCACAGACGGGCTTGGCTGTGACTTGGATGCTGGCGCTGGCGCTGGGGCAGGGCCTCATGGCGTCAAGAGTTGTGTGCCATTGTGCCAGGGAGTCACGCACCGCCTCGTGTCCTCACTGAGGGCATTGCTTGAATAATCTCAGCATGCTCTGCAAGTTTTCCTTCCTTTTTTTTTTTTTTTTTTTTTTTTTTGTTGCTTTTCTCTGACTTAACACTTACACACAATCTCTCTCTGTCCAACTGTCTGGAAAGATTGAATGTTTAGGAGACAAAGGAACTCTTCACCATAATCGAGTTATCTAAAGTTGAGGACATTGTTTAGGGTGACACACTCCAAACTATGCTTGGCTTGTAAACTCTGTGAGTCTTATTACCACTGAAAGTCATGCATTCAGCCATTGTTATTTGATGCTTATTCATTTTAATTTCAAGTATTTTATCAAAAATTTACATTTTTTATAAGTCTGCAGGTTCCCCCAAAGAAAACACTGTAAATGGCAATATTTGGTAGTGTAGCCTTTTCATTTGATTCATAATAGCAATGACTGAAAATCACATTGTCGAAAGAATCTTCATAGCAAAGACTGAACTGCTGCATCTGTGATGAATAGTCCTTTAAACTTCACAATCCAGGTCTGTTTGTTAGTACCCTTAGATTTTACCGTCTCACCATTCACTCTTACATTTGTCTGGCATTTAATCTTGTCACTGCTTAAAAAGCTTCTTCCCCTGCTCAGGGCAAATCTACACAGCATAATGAACCGTATGCAGTAAATTGTCCTGGCTGCACAGAACTTTTGGGTGGCTATTTTGAGTAATTAAAACTGTCTCAAATATTTGGATCAGAATCAAAGTCCACATAATATTACAGAATCATTCTGACTGGCTAATGTTAGCCACTTGTTTTGACGCCCCCCCCCCCCCCCCACCTAAAAAAAAAAGCAATGAAAATCCACCCAGAGCTAATAAATGGCTCATTTTAGCTGAGAAAATCTTCTGTTCTTAATCAAAGCTCCATCATCAGAATGCGGTGATTTTGTGGTCAGTCACAGCAACACTCTGCAGCTGCAATGTCTCAAAGTTTTAGAGTTTGGAAGTTTGCAAGTGTGTGAGTTTAGATTCTAAAACAAATATGCTATGCAGTCTCCAAATGTAAAGTAAAAATTATTGAGCTCATATGGTGGGATGGTTATAGTATCATATTTTATATTCTTTGGAAAAACATCATTACAGCATCTTATCTTATGTCTCATGACATATACTGAATAAAACTGCAGAAAAACATGAAAACAACAAATACTACTACTATGCAAAATATTGCATATGTTGAGAAATATAACAACACTCTAAAATTGGTTGAAGTGCCTGCCTTGGTCTGTGCCTCTCTTTTCCAAACTCTGTCAGGGTGTAAGTCCTGAGGCATCCCTGTGAACAAATGTTTAGATTAGCCTTAGATTCTGCAGGTCGCTCTTTGCACTTTCTTAGGCCGTGTCTCTCTGCCTCTTTTAACTTCACTCGGTCATGGTGAAGGAATCTATAACTCATAGCCAGCGCAACACGTGGAGTTCAGCTGAGAGAAAGTGGTATGAACAGTCTATGGCTGGTTCTTTATACCATCTGAGGCTGTTGCTGCTGAAGACTCTCGCCCGGGGTTCATAAATGGAGTCATTTCAATCTGATATTAAACGTGTATATATTTTTGTATCCCGGTAGATTTATTATAACAAAGTGGGAAAGGTTTTTTTATTTTTCTCATCACTTTGTAGAGTACATACTGAAGCCAGATCCTCTATAAGTCAGTAAAATGCTACCATGGGATTTTTTTCTGTGTGTGTGGGTTGCGCTCAGGCAGGAGGCAGAGCAGATTACCTGACAAAAACTCTTAGCCTCAAAGCTCAACAGTGACCTGTGTCTCTTGGTACAACTTTTCTCCTGAGCACTCGAATGACATAATAATTTATGGCAGCCCAGCATGTTTTTGTTATGTCACTGGAATCCGGCTAAACTAAAACCTTTGGCTCTGCACTGTGGATGTAGTATGCTCTCTCATGAAATACTTTATGGATATAAACTGGTACGTACAATGGTTAAATGAGCTCAAATGATGATGAATCAGTTGCAAAAATTTTTAGCAATCCACCGCCGCACTTATGTGTGTTTTCTCTCTCAAAACAGGGAACACCAAGAGGTCGGCATCTTTTGAGAGCAGAGGTAACATGGGAGAGGAGCTGGACTCTCTCATATTAAGAATAGATGATCAACACCTTCATGAGAACAACCCCACCAACGCACATCGCAGTCCCCCTCGCAGACACAAGCGTTTCCTGTCCTACCCTCGGTACGTCGAGCTGATGGTGACAGCGGATGCAAAAATGGCGCGTCACCATGGACGCAACCTTGAGCACTACATCCTAACAATCATGTCAGTAGTAAGTAAAATAATGTTTTTAAAAATTATCATTTCGTCCCAATACTTTTATTCTGGTCAGTATCATGAGATTTGGTTTGGGTTATCATACAGTTTACAATGATATAAATAAAGGTTTTAGCCACCTTTTCTGACCCAAATTCATCAGTCTATCATGCAATCTGGCTATCCAAAATTATGCCATGAAGGAAGGCATACTATAACTTCTTATACACAACCATGACCAAAGCCATCACGTGCAAGTCACCACTACCTGCCAGAGAAAACTTACTAATAGCCCCTTAAATATAGCACTTCTTACGAATAGTCCACAGACTACATTGAATAAATCATCTAAATGAAAATAGGATAACTGAAAAAAGAGACTTTGGTGATTTACCAATCCAAATTTCAGTGATGGGAATATGACATGAAACACCTTATTTAGCCTCATTGCGATGGTGACAGATATCAAAGAGACTGACCTAAAAAACTGGGCCAAACAAAACCAAAACCATTTGTAGTTTGAACCTCCCAATCCAGGTCTGTGTGTCTGTACCCTCAGATTTAACAGTTTGAACTTTTGGTTGTAAACCCTGGTGTGACCCAGCTTGCCACTGCCCCGTTAATTGGTAAAATCCTGACGCAGCACAGTGATCTCTTTATGAGTCCCATGTCTGACTGGGAGAGCTGATTGCCGATCAACCATCAACCATCCATGTGGACTAACGGTATTGGGGGATCGCTGCAGGGCACCCGGAGCAGGATAGGTTATCAGCTGTACTGACCTGTGTGTACCCTCTGCTTTCCCTCAGCAGTGTGACAGGCCGAATGTTTCAACAACACTCATTAACTTAGGAAGGAGTAATGATTGTCAGTGGAGTGTTGTCCTTAGGTGAAGTTGAGAGGGTACAGTCAGTGCCAGACCAGTTTTACGACCAAGTCAAAAGATTGCTTCTCCCATGCTTGTCTTTGCAGACTGTTGGTGGTGGGGAACCAGTCTCACGGTCACAGTAAGATAAGACAGTTTCAGGCAGAACAGAGAAATCTGCCACATGTATTGATTAAGGGGTGTTTATAGATATTGATAGAAGGTATGTGTGTCCGTATATCAATGCTGTGACGATTTAGAGAGCAAGTACCTACATTTTTGTGCAAAGGATTGTAACAAATTTACAAAGTATTTTGACAATAACAAATACTGATAAATTGTAAGATTTGAAGCCCACGACAGAGGGAATTCTTGAGAAGCCACCAACAAATTTTTTGTCGAGTTGCATATGGATAAATATGTATTTCGTTATATACACTTAAATTGTTTGCTTTGTTTGCTTGCCTACAGCAGGCTCCTGTAGCTTTAAAAAACATATGTGTATTATGAATCAGGAAAGGTCTGCTGACTATGACAGGGAAATTGTCCTCAATGGTTCCCTCAGTGCTTCTGGCATTTCTTTTTGCCTCCAGGGCATATTTTTGGCAAACTGGCTAAAGTTCCCATCATCTCTGGTTCATGCATTGATCATGCCATAACATACATTGGGCAAGTGCATACACAACAAGGTTGTACATTTGAGTTGTGCCAAGAGCAAGTAAAGACAGGCTCTCTTTGCCCACTGTAGACAGGCCTGGGCCATATTTGCCCAGGCCCCCCCCCACCACCACCACCACCCCACCACCCCACCCCAGGCTAAAACAAGCTAAATGTTTATAGTGGACTAATGAGTTCCTGTCAGGAGGCTGCACACAGCCTAAGGAGATCTCTGGCTGACCGTGACAGTGGTGCACGAGAAAAGCAAGACAAGTAAAAACTACAGAGGGAATGTTTTGCTGTCCTCACAGAGGGGCTCTGAGCTCCAGCTTTGCTGAAGTTTCACAATGTAGCTGGGTCCAGGTTTTGGTTTATTTTTCTCTTTACTAAGAGCTGTCGGGGAATTGTAATTATTTTTAATACCCTGTTGATTAAACTTTCCCAGAAGGAGACTTTTTTTTTCTCTAGTTTGACCTCAAAGAACTGTTACTATTTTGATAAAACACCATGGAGCTACACTAAAAAAAAGTGGCAGCTGTATGTTTTTCTGCAAGTATTGATTTCAGAGAGGTAGACTAGCCGTGATATTGTTTCCATCTATGATGTGGTTCAGGTTAGTGGAGGTTTGCATTTTTTGTCTGTGTGTTTTGTCTTTGTTACAGGTGGCAGCAGTGTACAGGGATCCCAGCGTAGGAAACCTCATCAACATCATGATTGTCAAACTAGTCATCATCCACAATGAACAGGTGAGTGCAGTCACTGAATGCTACCTGTATCCAGGTCTCCAACATGGCTGATGTCAGCGCAGGTGTCCCTGGCCTGGCCTATATGAAAGGACACTGCCTTCCTTGTCAGTCTCAAGTCTCCAGAGAGGTCTCTTTGGAAAACAAACGGGACTACAGTGAGACAGCTCGCCACCTGCAAATCAGAGACTCACAGCTGTTATTTGGTCACTGGGATTGATTCATAAAAACTTTATTTCCCAAATTGCAGTGACGTTCATATGTTTGTTTGTTAGATTTTTTTTTTTTTTTTTTATGTATGTGTTTCACATGAACAGGAAAAAGAGCAGCTCTGTGAAATGCTAACATTTGACAGATGAATATTGTGCATGCGACCATTTGAAAATGGATGATTACCCACCAGGTCAGATAGAAATAACAGAAGGCCTCTTACAGTAGAAAGGCCTAGTGCGCCAAAGATGCTAGGGGACTACATCATACAGACTGGCTTTGTTAAAGTAAGGCCATTTGGAAAGCTTTTTCCCCTTACTGTGTCACTAACTGCTCAATAATATGAATGCCCATTTTTTTTGGTCACATCCCAAACAGGAAGGGCCCACAGTGAGCTTCAATGCTGCCACAACTCTGCACAACTTCTGTGTTTGGCAGCAAAGCCAAAACGTCCAGGATGACAGCCATCCCTCTCACCATGACACAGCACTTCTCATCACCAGGTAGCCACTTGCCGCTGCCCTCGCTTTTCGAAACCAATTTAAATTACTCAGGAAAAACTGTCCTCACTCTACCCTTTTTGTTTTGTCTTTCAGAGAAGACATCTGCCGTGCAAAAGATAAATGTGACACATTAGGTAAACACTCACTCTGCAAAGATTTCTCCCTCTCAGGTCGAATTCAATTACCCTTCCAATCCATTAGCTGCAGCTCATTAACTGAGTGTTAATGAGTCAGTTAGTAATATTATAGTGACAGAGCAGAATGGTAGAGAAAGGAGGAGGAGGAGGGGTTTGTGGCTAATCTCTCTTATCGCCTTGAACACTCAAGCACCATTTTTCAGAATGCACTATGCTGTATATGTTGATGTGCATCAGTGTGTGTGTTTATGTGTGTGTGTGTGTGTGTGTGTATGTGTGCGTGACCCTTTAGGCCTGGCGGAGCTGGGAACCATGTGCGACCTGTACCGGAGCTGCTCCATCAGCGAGGAAAATGGAATTAGTGCCTCTTTCACCATCGCTCATGAGCTGGGCCATGTGTAAGTTGCAACACAGAACTTGGAACATACCCTAACCCAACCCCACCCCCCCCCCCACCTCACTCTTAACCCAACGCACACATACACACGCCACACACCGCTCACAGCCAAACCTGACTAACAAAAGCCCTCTTATCAAGACACACAGGGCACAGCAGGCACAGGTGGAAAATATAATGAACTGAAAACTTGACTTTTGAAAGCCAGCCAGCCTATAATATCTTATACAGCTAAAGAAGTTAACCCTTTAATGTTCAGAGCTCAACAAGTTTGGAGCAAATTCATTATTGATGTGGTGGGAAAAAAATGGACGAGGTAATTTTCTTATTTATTTTAGGTTCTTTGTTCTTTAAATTAAGGAAATACACTTAGAAGTGGAATGCAGCACTTTATTAGAGGACATGTTTAAATACCCTGTCTATTGTTTGAGAGATCTTTAATATCTGAAGAGACTTGCTCTTACCTGGCTTTGAAATATCAGCCCCCTAAACACTGATACAAGAGCCTTAAGATGTCACAATGTGTGAGTAAAGAAGTGTTTTCATAACATGCCTGTGTGCCACGGGGTGTTTTCACAACAAGCAAATATTACCACATGTAAAGAGTAAAAAAAGGGACCTGTACACGCAATCTTTATCCAAATGGCCGAGTCAAAACACATGACTTTATCTGTCCTATGAGGCTTTGTTTATTCTAAACATCCACCTGAGGTAAAATTATAGTAAATCACTCTTTACCACCTACTTCTTTTAAGATGATTTCAAAATGGTGTAATTTTAGAAGCACTATTAGCCGTGGGGGTTCAACACGCTGGTTGTGCTTTCTTTTTCTGTCAATCCTCGATCAGTCTGGGGCGTCTTTGTTCAT